>NC_053490.1:379905794-380562294 GCF_905171775.1 Rana temporaria
GGAAGTAAGGCAGAAGCAATGGATATGTTTGTAAACATGGAGGACAAGCAAAGCAAGTGACTGTAGATTTAATGGACAGCTTTGATATTTTTGGTACATAGGGGAGCTGGAATTTTTTTTTTTTTGAAGTGTTGCAAAGGGTAAGGGTTACACCCTCTATTATGTTTTTACTGTTGTCTGTGTCGCCTTTTGGGAGATTAGCCATATATCCATTTGTTCCAGTGACCAGAATTTTAGCGGTGTCCCTAGAAGAGCTGTGGGGAAATCTTCAAAAAATATACCAAGAACAAATGTCCAAGAGAGTAAACTCTCTAATATTGAGAGTTTTGCTCTACCTTTTGTGTCTCTGGCACAGGAAGTGACTGGAGATTTCCCCAATGGTACATAGATAGAAAAAAAATACAAATTAGCAGGAGTTTTAACCCTTCCCTACTTTATCCAAAACAGAAAAAAATAAAAGTTTTAGTTATAGATACATGTTAAGACATTTGGAACAACTGCTTTGTTAATGTACTAACTACACTGAGCTCCATAAAATATACCAAAAGTGCTTCTATCAGAGAGAGATAAATGTAATGCCTGTAGGTGCTCTGTGAATTGAAACACAATCTCATAACCAAAATGAAGGCAAAGGGCAATGCATTCTCCATGTCGATTCCGGTCCATTAAAAGCAGCTTGACAAAAGAAATCCTTCCATTAAAGAAAATAATCAACTTGTAGTAGACCCTGCTAATTCTTGTGCTCATGGCAGTTAAGAAATGCAACCCCCTATGGCAGATAATCAAAGAGGTAGAAAGGATGCTGAATTTCTATGTTTAATATCAAAACTGTCTTGTCTCCTGTGAAAGCCATTTAACCCCCCATCAGTTAAACCATTTGCCTTGGAGGCCAACAGAAAAAAAAAAGGGTTCGTTATTCTTTGAGCATCTCTTATTGCAAGCCAGAACAAATAAAGTAGCACTTGCAGGGTTTATTTAGGTCCCTGATTTTATTTAATGCTGCAAGCAATTTTTTGAAAGTGGTCACAAAAAGACATTTATTTATGTTACACCATCTATAGACATGTTAAAAAAAAAAAAAGTTGAGATGCTTTCTTAAAAACCTGTTTCAGGTAGTAAAGCCAGCAGTAATAATACCAGAGTATGCAATATGCATAGAACAGCGTCAAAAAGCAAACTCATTTAAAAAAGAAATACTGTACTTATAGTGTATGTAAACCATAACAATTAAGTCATCTTAAACCTTCAGGTGGGAAAACTGATGCTCCTCTGCTTGTCTGTGCACTGGGGTGCCAGATGGATGGAGATTGCCCCCATCTCCCTATGTGTCAAACACATAGAGATTGACACATTTCACCCAAATGGAGTGTGACCAGAGTGAGGAGGGTCTAGGACAATGTTTCTCAACGTCAGTCTTCAAGGCATCCCTTATTTAAATATACAATAGAAAGCATTTTGTTTTATCCATTTGATAAGTGTCCTCTGCACAATTCTAGTGTTTATCTTGGATTACACAATGATTAGCCTTTGTGCTTTAGAGAAGATCCAAAAGTGGGGGTCGTTGAGTAATTTAGCAAAATACAATGGGAGAGCTGACCACACGATCACAAAAATGCTGTGCACAATGAGCAGCATATCTAGCAGTTCAAAAATTATGAAAATGTGCTTGTAATACACATACTGCTTATATATACATTCGATATAATAAGTCTACACCCTGTTAAAATGTCAGGTTTCTGTGATGAAAAATAAATAAATAATTTCAGAACTTTTTGCACCTTTAATGCGACCTAAAAAACTGTACAACTCAATTGAAAAACCAAACAAATCTTTTGGGGGAAGGGGGGAATAAAAAATAAAAATAATGTGGTTGCATAAGTGTGCACACCCTCTTATAACTAGGGATGTAGCCGTGTTCAGAATTAGGCAATTACATGCAAACTCATGTTAAATAGGAGTCAGTACACGTGTTCCATAAATTTAAAGTGCCTCTTATTAACCCCAAAAAAATTACGCTGTTCTAGTAGGTCTTTCCTAACATTTTCTTAGTCGCATCCTACAGCAAAAGCCATTGTCCGCAGAGAGCTTCCAAAGCATCAGAGGAATCTCATTGTTAAAAGGCATCAGTCAGAAGAAGGGTACAAAGAATTTCCAAGGCATTAGATATACCATGGAACACAGTGAAGACAGTCATCAAGTGGAGAAAATATGTCACAACAGTGACATTACCAAGAACTGTACGTTTCTTTAAAATTGATGAAAAGACAAGAAGAAAACTGGTCAGGGAAGCTGCCAAGAGACCTACAGCAACATTAAAGGAGCTGCAGAAAGATCTGGCAAGTACTG
The DNA here is from genome assembly GCF_905171775.1 of Rana temporaria. Taxonomy (NCBI): domain Eukaryota; kingdom Metazoa; phylum Chordata; class Amphibia; order Anura; family Ranidae; genus Rana; species Rana temporaria. The sequence continues at coordinate 379,908,141 of NC_053490.1, forward strand.
GCTGTGTGGTACACATATGAAAACAATCTCCCCTATTCTTCATATGTCTGGGTTATGGGTTAGAGTGGCAAAACAAAAGCCTTTTCTTAAGAACATCCAAGGTTGGCTAAAAATACATCTGAAGTCTCCCAAAAGCACGTGGAAAAACGTGTTATTGTCGGATGAAACCAAGGTTGAACTATCTGGTCATAATTCCAAAAGATATTTGGTGCAAAAACACTGTACATCACCAAAAGGACAGTTCCAAATACCAGTCAATATTGGAACAAAATTTGCAGGCTTCTGCTAGAAAGATGAACTTCATCTTTCAGCATGACAACGACCCAAAGCATACATCCAAATCAACAAAAGAATGGCTTCACCAGAAGAAGATTAAAGTTTTGGAATGGCCCAGCCAGAGCCCAGACCTGACTCCGATTAAAAATCTGTGAGGTGATCTGAAGAGGGCTGTGCACAATCGGACAGATTTGGAGTGTTTTTTTGCAAAGAATAGTGGCCAAATATTTCTAAGTCAAGATGTGCCATGCTGATACTCATACCCCAAAAGACTGAGTGCTGTAATAAAATCAAAAGGTGCTTTAACAAAGTATTAGTTTAAGGGTGTTCACACTTACGCAAGTATATTAACCATATTTAATCGGCATATAACGCGCACTTTTTTCCCCTTAAAATCAGGGGGAAATCGTGGGTGCGCGTTATACGCCGATTCACGCTTTCTGAGCGCCGCCGCCAACATATACCGAGTGCAGTACACTCGGCCACGGTCACGCCCTATGCCGCCTCCTAGCCTTTATGCAAGAGGAGCCAAGCCTGGCCGAGCCTAGCCGAGTGTACTGCGCTCGGTATATGTCGGCGGCAGCACTCAGAGACAGTGCGGGAGAACACCACCAAGGCCGCAGATGGACGCCGGACCGGACAAGGCCGCCGAGCATGACACTGACGAGGGGCATACAAACTGTAAGGAATTCATTTTTTTTCCTGAAATTTCCCTTCTAGACTTGGGGTGCGCGCTATACCCAGATAAATAAGGTATTTTATTTTTACTTCCCCCCCGCCACACTCTGTATTGCCATTATTTATACTGATAGTAGGTTAGAGCATTTAGCTTATATAAGTTTCAGGTGAAAATAACTTTGTCTGAATAAACATTAGCACAAGAGCGACTAGCAATAATCATTTTGTCAACATACATTTTGTCATGACACATTTTACTATGCTACCAAATGAGCATACATACAGACCTTAATTATTTGAGTGAGTGTTTGTGCGGAAGACTCAGCAACCATGGCTAGCAGCAAACATCTGTGCAGTTCCCTTATACTTGAGGCAATGGTGACTGAAAATGGAGTAAAGGATTGTTTATATTCACTTGCATCATCAGCAACAGAAAGAAACTGCTTTGATCCATCCAATATGGCAGAAAGGACTTGGAGTGCACAAGCACGAGTCTGAAAGCATAAAATAGGTTACTGAAATTTTTTTTTTATGTAAGGTAAATTATTATATAACATTTAGCCAAAAGACATACGTAATCAGTATAAAACTGGGTCGACCGTGGATGCTTTAGATAAATAAAAGTGATAAACCTTTAAATTGATCAAAAAAAAGATGGTATGCAACACTTTTGATGAAAACATATATAGCAAATTGAATTAAAAAAAATATAGCATATATGATTGTGACACTAGTCGTATTGTTGTTGAAGGTTATTAAAACGTACCTTTCCTTTTTAATCTGCAGCGCTTAAAATATATGGATGGGAACCTGGAGAAGTCCTTTACACAGCTGGTGTACAGACTCACTCCCACACCCCCAACAGAAATATAATTTCCTGCTTGTGCGATTGGCTCACTAGTTTTCCCAAAAGACTGCACTAAGTCACATTTTAGGCATCCTCTGCAACAAAATGTCAATTTGTTGAGATTCTCCTAATGGGTTCATCACTTCTAAAAGCATGCTGCCCATCAGAGCACTGCAAGTAAACATTTGATTATTAAAATAAAAAAAAGTCACTCCTATTCAGAATCAGTATCCGAAAGATATAGAAAAACAGCTTTTTCTTCAAAGAAACAGGAATCTGCAACAAAGTTTAACATATTTGCAATGTAAATTGATCACCCAGAGGGGATTGTTCTCCTGCCCCCCCCCCCCACCTCAACAAAAGTGGAGTTACTCTTTAAATTACAACTTAAACCTGAACTCCATCCAAAAGGAGAAGCTTGTTCGCCACCCCACCTTCCACATTTGGTACTTTTGGGGTGGGGGGTGCGGGTACCTGGTATGGATAGGTACCCACTCCCACTTTTGGGTAAGATCGCCGCCCACAGATCAATGACATTTACTTCCCCCTGCTACCTTCAGGGACACACAGAGGTCCAAGAAGATGGCGGAACCATTCAGAAAAAGCAGCGTGACTCGTGCACACGCAGTAGAAAACAGGCTGTGAAGCTGCAAGGCTTCACTTTCGGTTTCCCTTACTATAAATGCCCCTATAGCCGATTGACAAGTCGGCTAGGGGTGCGGAGGATCCCTAGACAGGCAAGTGTCCTTATATTAACCACTAGCTGCCCGCCCGCTGTAGTTTGATGGTGGTAGAATGGCTCCCCTGCGCAAATCACCGTAGCTGTACAGCAGCTGCTTTAATCCACATCCTGTCACACAAACCCACATCCTGTCAGGGGAGAGGAGACAGATCATGTGTTCCTAAAATATAGGAACACAGATCGGTCTCCACCCCCAGTCAGTCCCACCCCCCCCCCCCCCCTCACAGTTAGAACACACAGTAAGGGAACACATTTAACTCCTTGATCGCCCCATAGTGTTAACCTCTTCCCTGCCAGTGACATTTATACAGAAATCAGTGGCCATTTTTAGCTCCGATCGCTGTATAAAAATGTAAATGGTTTCAAAAAAGAAAATATGCCCATCTGCAGGTTTCATATTGAGAAAATATTCAGGATTTAGCCACTGGATAAGTTTGTTGATTTTTTTGATTCATAAGCCATGCATACCTTTGGAGAATAGTCTTTAAGTATAACTGTCATGAGAGACACAGATTGTGGACTTCCTAAACCAGGAATATCTGGAACAAAGGCTGACCAATAGCCATAAAGAACTTTCTTTTCAATGGACTTTATTGTAGATAGAAAGCAGGATATTGCCCCTTGACGAACTTTAGCTTGGAAAGACCTTTAGGAAAATAAAATAGCTTTTGTTATGTAGATCAAGCATGTACATTTCTGGCGTTGAGTTTTGATTGTAAATATAAAATCAAGCAAATTTTATCAGTTCTACACATACTGCAATTACATAAAGTGAATACAAATTCATAAAACTAGAGATATGACTTTAGTTCCTATACCAATTTCTTCATGCTCAGATCTTCATTTACCAAGCCCAAACAAATATGGTCATCGGTTGATTTTTTTTTCTTTGTAAGCTAAATCAATTCTCCAGTTTAATATATACAGCGACTGCTCTCCTCAACAGGTAACCGTTTACAAAATTCATATTACATCATAATGTTCATGTACTATATTCTAACATTATAAAAGTGTTTACAACATTAGGACTGTACCATAACAGCTCTCACACCTGATAAAGCCCCTAAGTAGGGGAAGGGGCCATTGGCGGCTGGCGTTTGTTTTTTGGTGGGGCGGAGAACAAAAAGCCCCCCCCCGCTCCATTGCTGGCACTAATGACGATCCCTGTACTTGCCTTTTCTTTTTTCAATCCGTGCTGGTCACGCGATCCTGCAGCCCTGTGCAATGGAGTGCTCAATAATGGCTGTAACTTCAGTGATGTCACCCAAAGGCTCCCATGGCCCAACCATTAGCAGTGCTTCCGCCTCTGTCCCGCAGAAGCTGCTCAGTGACACGGGAAAGCTGGAACTGCAGGATCACCCGACCAGATCGGAGTACACTTAAAATAGGCAAGTACACATCTCTTTTTATAAAAATGTTTGCATAAAATTTTAAAGCCTGCCATCCAACATTTGTCAACAAGTGTCCGATGGAGCATACAAAACGGTCCGATTTTCCGACAACAGCCTGTCATTACACAATTCCCGTTGGAAAATCCAAATCATGTGTACGAGGCTTTAGCCTTCTCAACTGTTTGAGAGACAGGACTAATCAACATCGCAATGCCTTACTTTGGGATGAGACATCAGAATAATTGTTACTAAAAGGTTTTTAAGTATTATTATGAAATTAGGACCCAAGTAAAAGCACTCCCACGTAAAAAGAAAGAAATAACAATAAGTACGTGTTTAAATTTACTAATACCTGTACTTCCAAAAAAGCTTAATTTTACTATACATCACGCTTAAATATATAACATTTTAAATAAAATACTAAAGAATGCCTTAAAGGCAGATTACAGCATTTAGTTAAAACAAGCATTTGCAAAGGTTTAGACCACTCCAAGACCAGGGCAGCACACAGATGAGGATGTTGCACAATTAAAAAACAAAGGATTAGGAGCACTAATGGAATGATTCTCTTCACTGCTGAACATGATTCCCATCGGCCACTGCTCGTCAGGTCAAATAGATGATTACAATGGCTAAAACAGCTTTGCAGCTAAACCAAAAGACCCAACATAAAAGTTAGGAAATAGAAAACATACAGAAATATATTGTACAAACAAACGGAAAACATACAGTACATATAAAAGGGTACAAACTTGCAAGACCACTAGAGTCCAACCAATTATTGATTACTTTAATAACATGTATGAACAACAAGTCTGAATAGTAACAGCAGTAATAATTATAAAACAAATTCTAATGCCGCGTACACACGGTCGTTTTTTGTGATGAAATAAAACGACGTTTTAAAAAACTTCATTTAAAATGACCGTGTGTGGGCTTTATGTCGTTTTTGGTCTTCTAAAAAACGACCTAAAAATGTTTTCGAACATGCTTCAATTTTTTTATGTCGTTTTTCAAAATGTCGTTTTTTGTGTCATAAAAAATGTTCATGTGTGGGCTAAAACGAAGTTTAAAACTACGTTTTTGAAACCCACGCATGCTCAGAAGCAAGTTATGACGCGAGCTTGAATGGAACAGAGTGCCGTCGTACGTGTTGTACGTAACCGCGTTTTGCTAGAGCATTTTGAAAAAACGATGGTGTGTAGGCAACGTAGTTTTTTAAAATGAAGTTTGAAAAACGTTGTTTTTTTGCATGAGAAAAAACGACATTTTTTGACAAGTCAAAAACGACCGTGTGTACGCGATACATAAACATCTGTCATATAAAAAAAAAAAAATGAACTTCTGGACAAATGCATATTGGAAATAGGGATGGGCGAATGGTTCTGCCCGCGCATAAGTTTGTATGCCTGTAAAGAGGCTAATTTTTTCAAGCGTTTAGAACAATACCACAGCAAAATTACATTTCTAAAGGAAAAAAGTAATTTAAACTGATTGCGGCTGTAATGAATTGTTGGGTCTCAGCAATACAGATAAATCTCATTGAAAATGGGCATGGGTCCCCCCCCCCCCCCCCCCCCCCCCAGTCCATTACTAGGCCCTTTGGGTCTGGTATGATTAGAGGGGAACCCCAAACAAAAAAAACAAAAAAAAAGCGATTAGATTTTTTTTGTTTTTCTTTATTCAAATAGTTACCGTGCCATCATCCATATACCATTTAAATGTAACCGTGTGTGTGTGTTTAGTATAACGAACTGAACGAGCTGAAGTTAGAAGCAGATTGGCTACCATGCACTGACAGTGCATTTGTCAAGCTACTAAAACAGTTGCAAACTAGAGGCCTACACTTCATTTGGATTACAGCATCCTAAACCACACCTGTCTTTGGAAACTGCTTGAAACGGTTCCCTGTTCTACAGATTTAGCATACCTTTAACTGGGGCACATGTTTATACATATAGCAACCAGTTGTTATGGTCATATACTGGTACATGCCCTATCAGCTAGTTTGCTGGGTTCTGGAATTCCCAGGGTGCTCTGGATATAAATTCAGACAGACTGAGGTGCCTGCGCTTGGGAAAGAATTACCATTTCTGTCGGTGACCTTATTGAGGAGCTTTTCCCCTATTTTCCTGGCCCTGCGACACTTGTACAAGTAATTTTGGGGAGTGGCTAGGATAGGAAGCCACAGACAGCAATATAAATGTGGTCAGAGATTCTAATCTTAAAGTGGAGTTCCACCCATAAATATAACATTACATCAGTAGTTTTAAAAAAAATTAATTAGTCCTTTATGAATTTTTTTTTTTTTAGATGCCTTGAAAGTGTTGTTGCTAGGCAGAATAGTTAATCTTCCCACTTCCTGCACCTAGGTGCTTAATGCTTCCTAACCTACACCGCACAGACTCCTGGGAATGTAGTGGGTGTAACTTTCCAGGAGTCTGTGCACTCCCCAGTCTCAAAGAATCATGTGACTTGGACAGCACAGGTGCTGAAACCTGATCTGACACTGCTTGTGCAGCACTGAGCATGTGCGAGATCTGCAAGGCTGAAATCCAGGAAGTCCTACAGTCTGGCTTCATGATGCCCACACTTAAGATGGCCCCAGTCAATTTCTATTTTATAAAGTGTCTAAATGCTGTAACAACCTAACAAAACGGACCTTAGTTTACAGACTAACTTTACTAGAATACATTAAGCTTGTGTATTACAGGGGTATTTATATTTAAAAGGTGAAATTGTGGCCGGAACTCCGCTTTAACTTACTTTATCAAACTGTTTCTGTCTGTATTTAAGTTGCAGAAATTTCCAATTATGACTTTTGCTTTTAGGAAGTCCTCCCTATAGGAAGACAGATGGCAGAAAAACCTGACAGAGGCTCTTTCCATCCCCACTCTATCCAAAGCCAAAATAATGTTTTAGCTAGACTGGGGGCTTAAAACAAAAAAAGAAAAAAGAAAAAAAAGGAGGACTGGGTGGATATAAAAAGATGTTATTCCAAGTTGATCCACTATCTAAGATTTTTCAGGGTTTGGGAAAAAAAAAAAAAAATCCTGTGGCATTCTGTTAAATGACATCTTTAGTGAGTGAAGACCGTTAGATTCAGCATGCTAGAGGTCACTAGTCAGTCAGCCACAAGTTAAGTGACTGTGGTAAAGTGGAATTGAAGGCAAAAAATAAAAATTGCAAACAGATAGGCTCTTTTATTGTGCATGAGACATGCAATGCCTCTTCAGCCGTAAAATACACTTACCTGTCCGTTCTGTATCCCCACACCAGCAAATCAAAATGGCTAAAAACTGGCACCAGAAGAACTCGGGGAGAAGATGCTGGCCCTGGCGAGGGATCTCATGGGCTTTGGACCATTGGAACCTAGGTTGTCCCTTTAGATCCACTTTAAGCCAAGTGTTTTAGCTGCTGAATCAGTTAAAGCAGAACTAAACCTACCGATAATGGTTTCCCAAAACTAGGGTTGTCCCGATACAACTTTTTTAGGACTGAGTACAAGTACCGATACTTTTTTTTATGTACTCGCCGATACCGAATACCGATACTTTTTTTAAATGTGTCCCCAAATGCAGCCATGTCCCCCACATATTACAGCCATGCCCCCCACATATTACAGCCATGTCCCCCACATAATGCAGCCATGTCCCCCACATAATGCAGCCATGTCCCCCACATATTGCAGCCATGTCCCCCACATATTGCAGCCATGTCCCCCACTCCCGCAAATACTCGGTATCGGTCCCGATACTGGTATCGGTATCGGGACAACCCTACCCAAAACGGTTACATGCATGGCATGCGGTTACAGTTACTAGTGTGCTTATGTTAGCTCTCAACTGAACTGTCAAGCCATCAAATGACTGGTGTCATTGCTGAACACACGTGCGGCACCATGACAATTGTAGATCAAACAGAGGCCAAGATGGCAGCTTCCTTGGCTGTAAAGGACTAAAATCCTTTGAACAACGTGGGGGAGGAGGGCACTCTTGTTGTAAATGTGAAAAATATGCTGTGAATAGCCAGACAATACACACAATGGAAATGTAAAAAACAAACAAATATGAAAAATCTGACCTTATTTTGCTTTGTAAGCCACCTTCTGCATCTGAAAAATCAGAATCGCTGCTGTTCAGTTTTTTAAATCTTAAAGACGGTGAGTATGGTGGATCCTTTCCAGTAATTTTGATTGGCGATTTCTGAGGAGGTAAGTAGTGATTGTAGGTTGCATCTGCTGCATTTAGTTTCAATCTGTCAACAGCAGCAGTGAGTCCATCTCCGGAATCGCTTTCTGTTCCATCCTTCTTCTCACTCTCCTGTTGGCCTTTTCTTTGTTTAGCCCTGGATTTCTTCTTCTTGTTCTGCATGCAATAAAAATAAATAAATAAAACCAAATCCAGGTTTATGGGCTTTTGTGATGATGTGGTGCCATTTTGCAGTTGTATTCTCCTGTAAGCCCAGAGTGGTTTGGCACCTTCAGGTGGCTTGGACACTCTGGGTTAATAAATGATGCTGGACGTCAATTAAACTAGAAAAAGAAATGGTGCTGAATCACAAAGCATCGAGTTTATAGGGTACAGTGCCTGAGATAGGGTGTCTACTGCACTGGGAGCTGCTTTAAGTTCTACCGGGCAAAGAATTTAAATAAATGAAGCTGGACTTTCAACTTATTTTATGATTAACAACTAGGGTTGTCCCGATACCACTTTTTTAGGACCGAGTACAAGTACCGATACTTTTTTTTTTTTATGTACTCGCCGATACCGAATACCGATACTTTTTTTAAATGTGTCCCCAAATGCAGCCATGTCCCCCCACATATCCAGCCATGTCCCCCACAAATGCAGCCATGTCCCCCACAAATGCAGCCATGTCCCCCCACATAAATGCAGCCATGTCCCCCCACATAAATGCAGCCATGTCCCCCCACATAAATGCAGCCATGTCCCCCATACAGTATATGCAGCCATGTCCCCCATACAGTATATGCAGCCATGTCCCCCATACAGTATATGCAGCCATGTCCCCCATACAGTATATGCAGCCATGTCCCCCATACAGTATATGCAGCCATGTCCCCCATACAGTATATGCAGCCATGTCCCCCATACAGTATATGCAGCCATGTCCCCCATACAGTATATGCAGCCATGTCCCCCATACAGTATATGCAGCCATGTCCCCCACATATATCCAGCCATGTCCCCCACATATATCCAGCCATGTCCCCCACATATATCCAGCCATGTCGCCCATACTGTCAGCACATGATAGGGGAATCATGAAGATTTTGCACTGCCTATGGTTTGTGTTAGTGGGGCCTTACATTTGGACACAATGTTGTTCTGAAAGTAAGAGAATACAACTTAGAAACATAACAAACAGCCATCCATGAAAAGTAAGACTCTTGTAAAAAGGTGAGCTTAGGATTGCCACAAATGTATATTTGCAACTGCTCTGGTCTAAAGAAAACTGACATTTAAGTGGAGTTCCACCCATAAATATAACATTACATCAGTAGTTTTAAAAAAATGTCATTAGTCCTTTACGAAAACATTTTTTTTTTTTTAGATGCCTTCAAAGTGTTGTTGCTAGGCAGAATAGTTAATCTTCCCACTTCCTGCACCTAGGTGCTTAAGCTTCCTAACCTACACCGCACAGACTCCTGGGAATGTAGTGGGTGTAACTTTCCAGGAGTCTGTGCACTCCCCAGTCTCAAAGAATCATGTGACTTGGACAGCACAGGTGCTGAAACCTGATCTGACACTGCTTGTGCAGCACTGAGCATGTGCAAAGCTGAAATCCAGGAAGTCATACAGTCTGGCTTCATGATGCCCACACTTAAGATGGCCCCAGCCAATTTCTATTTTATAAAGTGTCTAAATGCTGTAACAACCTTACAAAACGGACCTTAGTTTACAGACTAACTTTACTAGAATACATTAAGCTTGTGTATTACAGGGGTATTTATATTTAAAAAGTGAAACTGTGTCCGGAACTCCGCTTTAAACTGACGTTAATCATTGTGCGGCGAACATTACAGGCAGCTGTCGTTTCAATAGCTGTTTTTCCTGCCACGCCGTGTAAAGGACACTCCCCCTTGCTCGGGATTGGACAGATCCGTCCAAGGGGGAGTGTCTATACACGGCGCGGCGGGCAAAACAGCTATTCAAACTAAAGGTGCCTGTAATGTTCGCCGCACGGTGCTTAACGATATACGGCGGCGGCGGGGGGGGGGGGGGGGGGGGAGTATTCTATTTAGGTATCGGTGGTATTTGCGGGAGTACGAGTACTCCCGCAAATACTCGGTATCGGTCCCGATACCGATACTGGTATCGGTATCGGGACAACCCTATTAACAACCATTACTAATCAAACAGTTCCACTGGACATGCCACAAGTCATCTCAGTGGTCTGTGGTGCCAGACAGTCAGAAGATGGACAAGGCAACATGGGGCACTTAAACAGATGTAAATTGAAACATGGTGCACGGACCTTGTGCTTTTATCATATAATAAATAGAGCAACATGAAGTTACAACAGAAAGTCCTAAAAGCCACAGGCTGCAGGAGCATGGAAGTCTGCTGTAAACCAGCAGAATGATGCTTGACTAGCTTTGGGACACCCACCGGATCATTCACAACCATCATTAAGACGGTCTGTTATGCCCTAGATCAGACCTGGGCAAACTACGGCCCGCGGGCCGTATACGGCCCGGCGGACCTTTTAATCCGGCCCCCCCGCCGAAATCGCCGCCGCAGCTGCCACGTTAATCACCGCGGCGGGGAACATTACAGACAGCGTTCGTTTGAACAGCTGTTTTCCCCGCCGCGCATAAACACTCCCCCTTGGACGGATCTGTCCAATCGCGAGCAAGGGGGAGTCACATAGACACTCCCCCTTGCTCGCGATTGGACAGATCCGTCCAAGGGGGAGTGTCTATGCGCAGCGGGGAAAACAGCTGTTCAAACGAACAGCACCTAGCAAGCAGAGTGATCAGGACATCAGGAGGAAGAGCCGAGGACGCCGTGGCCGCCCCAGCATTCACAGCGCGCCTCCGCGCCTAATTGCAAATTGCGTCCGCCCATCTCGAGTCCACAGCGTGAGGGAACTCAGGGAAGTGTGGGGTTGAGGGCTGAGGAGTAGACAAGGAGGTGAGAGCTGCAGTGCTGACTGTGCTGAGTGTGGCCGACCACCGACCTGACTGACAGTGTGAGCCAGCCTCTCAGACACTGAAAGAAAAGTAAGTATAGCTGTGGCATGTGTGCTGGGGGCCTAGGGCCTGGGCAGCTTTTACTTCCTCATGGTACTGTGCACTGTCTGTCTGCATTAGTTTGTCCAGTGGCCTGCGGCTGGTGCTCAAACGAAAAAACAAACAAAAAAATTGAAGCCTCACTGTGCCCATCATATGCAGGCAGCCACTGGGCCCATCAATTGTCACCACTATGACATGCCATCAAAAGCAGCCACTGTGCAATCAAACACAGCCACTGTGCCATGCCATCAAACGCAGCCACTGTGCCATCAATTGTCGCCACTGTGCCATGCCATCAAACACAGCCACTGTGCCATCAATTGTCACCACTGTGACATGCCATCAAACGCAGCCACTGTGCAATCAAACACAGCCACTGTGCCATGCCATCAAACGCAGCCACTGTGCCATCAATTGTCGCCACTGTGCCCATCACACGCAGCCACTGTGCCATCACACGCAGCCACTGTGCCATCACACGCAGCCACTGTTTAATCAATTGTTATTGATTAAACAGTGGCTGCCTGTCCCCAGCGTCTGTCCCCCTCCTTTGTCATGTCCCCAGCGTCTGTCCCCCTCCTGTGCCATGTCCCCAGCCTCTGTCCCCCTCCTGTGCCATGTCCCCAGCCTCTGTCCCCCTCCTGTGCCATGTCCCCAGCCTCTGTCCCCCTCCTGTGCCATGTCCCCAGCCTCTGTCCCCCTCCTGTGCCATGTCCCCAGCCTCTGTCCCCCTCCTGTGCCATGTCTATAACAAGTACTCGTACCAGTTGTCCAACAATGATATTTACTGCTTTTTTTAAAGAAATACAATTGATTTTATGCAGTATTGAGTTTAGCCTTTTGGCCCGGCCCTCCAATATTTTTTTAGTTTCTCATGTGGCCCCATCGAAAAAATAATTGCCCACCCCTGCCCTAGATCATGGGTGCTCAACCTGTGGCCCTCCAGCTGTTGCGCAACTACAAGTCCCATGAGGCAGTGCAAGCCACGGACAGTTACAAGCACGATTCCCAAAGATGGAGGCATATCGGGAATCTGCAACAACTGGAGGACCACAGGTTGAGCACCCATGCCCTAGATGCTTCCCCATTTAAAATCTCTGCTCCACAATTGACAAAAGGGCTAAGAGCTATAGGCTTATATTGCTATTGTTTAACCACTGAAGCCAGGGACCATTATGCAGCTAAAAGGACCTTGCCCCTTTTTGCGATTCGGCACTGCACCGCTTTAACTGAAAATTGCGCGGTCGTGCGACGTGGCTCCCAAACAAAATTGGCATCCTTTTTTTCCCACAATAGAGCTTTCTTTTGGTGGCATTTGAGCACCTATGCGGTTTTTATTATTTGCGCTATAAACATATATAAAGCGACAATTTTGAAAAAAATTCAATATTTTTTACTTTAATAAATATCCCCAAAAAATATATATAAAAAAGTGTTTCCCTCAGTTTAGGCCGATACGTATTCTTCTACATATTTTTGGTAAAAAAAAAAAAAAAAAAAACGCAATAAGCGGTTAATGATTGGTTTGCGCAAAATTTTTATTTTTATTTTTATTTTTTCTAGTAATGGCGGCGATCAGCGATTTTTATCATGACTGCAACATTATGGCGGACACATCGGACACTTTTGACACTATTTTGGGACCAGTCATTTTTACAGCGAACAGTGCTATAAAAATGCACTGGTTACTGTAAAAATGACACTGGCAGTGAAGGGGTTAACCAGGAGGGGGCGCTGTAGGGGTCAAGTGTATCCTAAGGGAGTGTTCTTACTGTGGGGGGGCGTGGCTGGGCGTGTAATGTCACTAATCTTCGTTCCCTATGACAGGGAACAGACGATCAGTGTCAGTCTCACTAGGAAGCACGGGGAGAGGTTTGTTTACACTTACCTCTCCCCGTTTTTCCTCTCCCTGACCGATCACGGGAGACTGGCGGCAATCAGGTCCGTGGTTCCTGCGGGGATGGTCACGGAGCCGAGGACCGGGTCGCTAGCCGGCGGCCGCACGCTTTGTGACCAACGGCTAGGCTCTTAAAGAGGAGGTACATGTATGCCCTTGTGCCCAGCCGTGCCATTCTGCTGACGTATATCTGGTGTGACGACCCTTAAGCAGTTAACATGTGTTTTTGCTCATCTTTGTATTAAAGACATACCCGTATTTATCGGCGTATAACACGCAACCTAACTTTAAGAGGGAAGTTTCAGCCCCCATTTGTATAACACGCAGGTACAGTTTACCCCCTATTTTTAGGGTAAAAAAGTGAGTGCCAATAAATACAGTATGTACAAGAAATCATTGGTGTCCTAGGAGAAGGTGGGCACTACCTGTGTTACGTTTGTATAGTTACATTTATGAAAATTGAATTCAAACCAGAAATGATCAACATCTGTATCAATTAGTAGGTACAACGACCAACAGATTTAATATAATAAAGACACATAGAAACAAACTAGCAGTGCTTCTGAGAAGTCCCATCGCCACCCAAAAGAGAAAGTTTCGCTTTAAGGACTCGTCCCCTGCTCCTTTTAAAAATGTTTAACTTTTGAGGAGCAGAGGGTAGCGGGTCCCTGATTTAAAACAAATGTACCTGCTCCCAACTTCTAGGCAGTCGGAGCAGAAGTTCTGGTCCCTCCCCCCTGCAGTCTTCCATAAATATATACCATAGTTTGAAGACGCTATAATGTTTGCATAAACTATCTAGATAGATAGTTAAAAAAAAAAAAAAAAAGGGACACATTATATTTAATACAAGAGTGGCATGGTCATGAAAGGGGGGGGGGGTGTGGGTGTGTAAATCTTCCGGAGGTCAAGTGGTAAACAGCAGGGGGGATTCCTCCATCCACCTTGCTTGCATGTATGGCAGAATGCATTAGAAAAAAAAAATTTCTATCAGCTCGCTGGCCCTGTATGGCCAGCCTTCGTTATTACCAGGGCTGTGGAGTCGGTAGATAAATGTTCCGACTCAGACTCCTCAGTTTTATGTACTTCCGACTCCGACTCCCCGACTCCGACTCCTCTGTATTAATATGCGAATGTATTTTATACATTCCTTGAGGGAAAGAAACGCAACCTACCACAGGACTACTGGCTGGGAAGCCAACAGTCTACTGTATTGCACAGTTTAAGCAAAAGACAAACACAATGAAAACAATCAAGTGGCTGGATAGTAGCAGCAGGCATAAACATCAGGAACAGGATCTTTACCAGTTCAAAAATACAAACCACATTATTTGGTTGTTTTAGAACAAAAACAAAGCTTATCTATAATGAACCAAAAACAAAATCTGTAAAACCTAGAAATGGTTTATATTAATCTTGAAATGTAGTTCTAGGCTTAGCAAATGCAAATATATTCAATGTAGAGTTCTAAGGAAGAGAATTGCCTCTGCCAGATCCTCTTTCATAGAGGCTCTTAAGTCAGACTTTATTATTTTTAGGGCTGAAAATAATCTTTCGACACTGACTTGGGTGGGTGGCATTGCAGTAACTATTCTGGCCACATCACTAACGATCTCTGGATAAACAAGGATGGCTTCTTCAACAGTAAGTTTTGATGAGCGATCATACTTTTCAACTTCTTTTAGTGCTTTATAAAACTCCTGTTGGAATTTTTTTTATTTGGACACTTACTGGTTCTCCAACATGCGTTCCCTGTAAAAGCAAAACACAACACTATGGAAAGTATAAGTATTGCAGCTCCTAATTGTGCGTTGCGTGCCATATAGTGAAGCACATGAAAAGCGCGCTTCTTCACGGTCACTTAGCGTGTTCGTTTTGCGGTTACGTGAGGCACTGCATGCATTGGTCTTTATTCTTACAGTAGAGAAGTCATTAATTCTAACTTTTTGTGAATTGGGACATTTAAACTTGCTTTTTTTTTTTTTTTAATTCCAATCTAAATTTAGTAGGAGTCGGAGTCGGTGCATTGTTTGCCGACTCCAGGTACCCAAAATTTCCCCCGACTCCGACTCCTCGACTCCGACTCCACAGCCCTGGTTATTACGCTCATCACAGGCGTCTCGACACAGCAGTGTGACTTCAAAATGACCTTGCAAATATATGCAACTAAAACCCAGTGGCGGTGCGTCCATAGAGGGCGCAGGAGCGCCACCCCCTCTCGCTCCTGCACCGCCACTGAATACAATACATTGCATGAATCGATGTATTGTCGCTGCCGCCCACTATTCAGATGGCCGACCCCCTGGTGAGTGTCGGCCATCTGAATAACGGCAGCTGGTTGGCTTTGGAAGTGCCTATCAGAGCCTGAGGGCTGTAATCGGCCTCCAAATAGTTAACCGGGGGACGCACAGGGTGTGCGTTACCAGGTTAACACTGACAGGCGTCTCAGCCAATCAGGTTCACCAGCAATCTGGCAGCATTTTACAGGGCACAGTGGCGTCAATTGATGGGCACAGTGGGTGCGTTTGGCATGGCACAGTGGCTGCGTTTGGCATGGCACAGTGGCGACAATTGATGGCATGGCAGTGTGGCGACAATTGATGGGCACAGTGTGGCTGCAATTGTTTGTTTTTTTTCGTTTGTTTGCGCCCCCCCCCCCCCCAAAAAAAAAAATTTGGTGCACCAGCCACCACTGCTAAAACCTCTGCCTTTTAACCTGAATAGTTGAAACAGATTGGTTAACTTTTTTTATTTATTTTTTGCTGTGTGGCTGCTACACAAATATATATTTATAAAACGTATCTACAGACAAACAAAGCTTTCAATCTTTTATCATGAAGTGGATCTGTACAGAGTATTTCTGTCAAACGCAAAAATGCTTAACAACCAAGTGTCAATCAGTTTGATTCAAATACCAGTTATTTTCCAAACTGCAATGCGTGGTAAATATAGTTTGATCACATTAATACCCCCTATTTTGTAATATACCGTTAAATGTAGCAAAGGGAGGGGTGTAAGAAAGTAAAATTAGTACAGCAAAGAAGCACAGATGTAAGAAGAGAAAGTGTTGGAAAAGTAAAGCTGTTCTGACACCGTTTCCTGATGGTTGCCTTTCTAGTACATTAACCCATTCTCACCCATACTCACTGCACTGTTAGAAATGAATGCAAGTAATGCTGCTTTTGGCACTGCGGACATAAAAATAAGACCAATATTGCAGGTAATGCTTGTTCCACTTCAGGGGGTAGCTATATTCATGGTCAATTTGTTGGCACATTTGCAGATTAAATCCCAAATTATCAAGAGGGTCATCTGTTCCCTGCATACATTCAGGACTTTGGATTTAAAAGACCTTTATTTTTATTTTTTTAACCACTTAAGGACCGGACCAATATGCTGCCAAATGACCCAAGGGGTTTTTACAATTCGGCACTGCGTCGCTTTAACAGACAATTGCGCGGTCGTGCGACGTGGCTCCCAAACAAAATTTGCGTCCCTTTCTACCCACAAATAGAGCTTTCTTTTGGTGGTATTTGATCGCCTGTGCGTTTATTTTTTGCACTATATACACAAAAATAGAGCGACATTTTTGAAAAAAAAAAAAATATTTTCTACTTTTTGTTATAAGAAAAATCAAATAAACTAAATTTTAGTCAAACATTTAGGCCAAAATTTATTCAGCCACATGTCTTTAGTAAAAAAAAAAAAAAAAAAAAAAACGCAATAAAAAAAAAAAAAAAAAAAAATAGCTACCTAGTGGGAACAGCGACACCAATACAGCGATCAGAAAAATGATCGCTTAGTGACACTGGCATTAGGGAGTGAAAGGGTTAACTAGGGTGGTGATCAAGGGGTTAAAACTTTATTAGGGGGGGTACGGGGGCTACCCTGAACCTAACACTAACTGCCTGTCACACTGACACCAAATGCAGTGATCAGTACATATAGGATCACTGCATTCAGTGACACTGTGACAGGGGGGTGGGGGTGATCGCAAGGGGTTAATGTGCCTGCGTGTACTGGTGTGTAGTGTTGTGCAGACTCACTGTGTAATGTGATCTCTCCTCAGCGGCGGTTGAAAATACTGCCGAGAGGAGAGATCACATCACTTCCCTCAGAGGAAGTGACACGCAGGGGGAGCACGCGGATTGGCTGAGAGCGATCCGGAGGGGGCGGACAAAAACAAACAGCTGCCCCCTCATCCCTCGGACAGCCACGGGAACCGCCGCATGTACCGGGGGGGGTCCCGATCGGACCCACGTCTAGGCAGGGACGTACAGTTACGTGGATGTGCCTGTCCGTGCCATTCGGCCGACGTAAATGTACATGCGGCGGTCCTTAAGTGGTTAATAGGCGTCTCCATTTTCCTTTCTATATGAAAACCCTGAGGCTTGGTTTACTTGCTTGCATTTATAAACTCTTGATGTCATGATACTGTAGTTATTACAGGCACTAATATAGCTTTCATCATTTTTAAACAGTGATTTACATATATATTGTACACTGGGCAAGCACAGGGAGAACATACAAACCCCAAGCAGGTAGTGCCGTAGTTGGTATTCAAACCAACGGCCTTAGTGCTGCCAGGCGGAAGTTTCTAACCACTTAGCCACAGTGCTGCCCCCCCATATAAATTGGAAACACATGTTTTTTGTTAGAATGGAGATTGCTGGGGTAAGTGTTAACATATGCAGACTCTTTGTTGCAGGTCCAGGATTTTCACAGGACAGAAATCTACCATTGAGCCTCATACACACGATTGGACGAGTTGCGTGATGACAGGCTGTCGTCGGAAAGTCTGACCCTTTGTACGATCCATCGGACAATTGTTGACGGATTTTCCACAGACAAACGTGGGATAGCATGCTTTAAAATTGTCTGCCAACAATTGTGTCTTGTCGGATTTTCCGATCGTGTGTACACAAGCCCTTCGGACAAAACTCCAGAGTACAAACACGCATGCTTAGAAGCAATGCTCACCATAACACAACATTAACAGAAGTTGCCCAAAGGGTTGCCGCAAAAAAAAACAAAAAAAAAAAAAAAAAAAACATAGGTTTCGTGTTTGTTGGCCGACAATAAATTGGCCGACCCCAAAATAAGCAGAGCTCCTCATCGGAGGAGGTGCAACTTTAAACAGCCGCCGGCAAAAACTAGCGGGCGAAAAAAGCATCATAAAATGCACTCACAGCAACCATGTAAATTCTGGAAAAAGCACGAACGGACGAGCAAGTCACCGCCTCGCACACCTGTGAGACCGACGCATGATGTCGAAAAAAAAACCCAGGAAGCACCAATTGCCCTGGTCGAAAGTGGCGTGACCGGAAAGGGGGGCCCGCCCCTTAAGAGCATAGGCCTGTATGACGGCCTGCCTGATCCACCGAGAAATGGTGGTCGACAAGACCGCCAGGCCCTTTTGTGGACCAGAGACAGACACAAAAGACAGTCAGAACTCCAAAACTGAGTAAAATAAAATAAAATTTCTCCTCAGGGCTCTGGGCCCAAAGGGAGCCATACGTCCTTCTCCTTGCTAGGCAGAACGAAACTGAGGCTGCAGTGAGGAGGGTTATGTCTGGAGGGACCGCCCCATGGGCGGGGCTGTTCAACTCAGTTAATGTAACATGTATTTAATTATTTAACATGTTTCTGCCTAGTCCTCTCCTGTAAACAGGGAACATAACCCACTTGTCAAGATTTAAGGAGCTGTGTCCGTCCATGCACGATAAGAGAAACAAAGGTTTTTGCAGATTTGTAATGCATCATCTAAAACTAGTAAATAGTGGAGTTGATTTACTAAACTGAAGAGTGCAAAATCTGGTGCAGCTGTGCATGGCAGCCAGTTTCTAACTTCAGCTTGTTCAATTAAATTGTCACCTCCCCCCTGTCTTTGACGGGTATCCTGTCCCCACTTGCGAGAGCCACAGCTATTAACGTCACCTCTCGGCTCCCTCCTCCTCCATCCCCTGCCGCCGGGCCAGCAGGAGAGAGGAGCAGATCCTTGCGCATAAGCAGTAGAGACCCGCCTTGAAGTCGCAAGGCTAAACTGCTGGGGTTTTTCTTACCCCAAATGGCGGCGGCGCAACCTGACACCTGATGAAAAAATCAGCTGCGGTGCCAATATCGCTGGACTCCAGGACAGGTAAGTGTCCTATTATTAAAAGCCAGCAGCTGTAGTATGTGTAGCTGCTGGCTTTTAATTTTTGCAGCGGTGGGCGGACCTCTGCTTTAATGCATTCTATGCATTAAGGTGAAAAACCTTCTTTGCTGCAGCTTCCCCCAGAGCCCCCTCTTTTTCTTACCTGAGCCCATTCAAAGCAGCGATGTGCACGAGCC
Organism: Rana temporaria; assembly: GCF_905171775.1. NCBI lineage: Eukaryota > Metazoa > Chordata > Amphibia > Anura > Ranidae > Rana > Rana temporaria. The sequence goes on from NC_053490.1 coordinate 379,927,566, forward strand.
CAGCGGTCCCAGCCGCTGTTTCTTTCCTCATTGGGCAAATTGATAGCAGCAGGAGCCATTGGTTCCCGCTGCTGACAATCAAATCCAGCGACAGGTGAGTGGTGGGGGGGACCCCCGAGTCACGCTGTCTGTGTCAATGGAAAGAGGTTTTCCATGGGGGCACCAAATGAATTGGAGGAGCCAAGAGTGCCAGCGAGGCACCCCAGAAGAGGAGGATCAGGGCTGCTCTGTGCAAAACCCTTGCACAGATCAGGGAAGTATAACAGGTTTGTTTTTGTTGTGTTAAGCAATATTTAGTATATATATGTAAAAAGTAAGGGAACCTTTACAATTACTTTAAGCTTTCACAAAACAACCTGGAAGCTGATTGGTTTCTATGCACTAGACTTTGCTCTTTCCAGTTTTAGTAAAACACCACAAGTGGCAACTTCTATATTTCTGTCCTAAAAAAGGTCTCTTTAAAAAACAGAACACCATGGTGAACCTTTATTGTTTCACAAGGTAAGTCGACAGGACCCATTTATAAAATAGGGAGCAGAGATCATTATCCCCACTTCATTATACTCTGAAGCCCGTGGTTATCAGTTATCGTTTTTAAATGCAGCATAGAGTACTTCATGATTGAAGGATAGTCACAGCAAACACATGCAGGCTCCCCCCCTGGCCTTTTCTTTCACCCCCTTTATTCATTTAAAAAGCACTCTGCTGTATTTTTATAAAAGGACTCCAATATGATGGGCAACTTTTTTTTTTTAAAACAATGCACTCCGTATGTGGCTCATAGCCTATTTAAATGGCTTCTATACAGGTAGGAAGAATACACTCTATATGCTAAAAGATTTAGTTACTTACCCAAGCTGGTCGACATGGGGTTCTCTCACTTTGCTCAGGTTTCAAAGGTGAAATGCCATCATACTGAGGCAAGGGAGTGGGATAAATAATTGAAGGCATTGCTATATTGAATCCAGGAAGTCCATGCAGCATATATTTCTAAAATAAAACAGCAATTATAAAAGAAAATTGTTAAAAGTGATAAATCCGTGCTAATCCCATGACAAAAAAAAAATATATATATATAAAAACAAATATTCAAAAATTATCAAAAAATTAACAAAAATTGAAACAAAACAATGAATGATAAATATCTGATGGTGCTGCAACTAAAACAGAGCCTGAATATTCAGCTCATAAAAATGTGCAAAAAAATAAGCCTCCTTTCCCTGCCGATGCCTCTTACAGCGAAAAGTTGTGTCAGGTGGAGCATTAGGACCTGACGTCACCACGAACCAGCCGACAGACTTGAGCCGCAGCTGAGAAGTATCGTTTTAATTGTTTGCTACTTTTTGCTTCCAAGTCAGTAGCCCAGTGAATGGGATAAAAACTTTTGTTTTAAATCTACTGCACTATGAAGCCTTCCTTTTTACTCTTTTAAATATCCTGCATGAGCTAATCCAGTCCCAGAAAAGGGATTTCACGGAGATCACCATAGCACCACCTGGAACTGAAAAGTGAAGGAGAGGATCAGGTTGGACAAATGACCAGATTGATCCCTCCTGTATGTGCCCATTTGATCTCCGTAATAGAGATCAAATGGGCACATTTGGTAAGCGGCCTGTGTGGCTACTTTTATTATTGCCTATTACCTGGCTGTCGTGTAAAAAACGGTATTATCACCTGCGTTTTTTACCTAAGGATCCATCCATCATCCATCCACAGTGAATGTCATTTGCTATGGATGTTTAATTCAGTCAGTTTGTTTTACATTCATTCTTGGGAAGGATTTATAGGATACATTCCCAGAGTTTTCAATTTTATTATGTGAAGGACGCACATTTGATATATTTGGTTGCACAGTTTTTTGGGTTGCGCAAGTGTTACTATTTTTTGCACAAATAAATGAAATTGCCTTATTTTAATAATGTAAGCATCAAAACCCATCGCCAGAAAAAGCTGAACCCACTTTCCACCCTTCTAAAACCTAGTCTCACATAAGTTTACTGCACATGTCCCTTGCTGACAGCTTCTGTGAGCGATCTAGCGCCGCAGTCTGTACCAGATTGGTTGCTTCTTTATGACATCTCGTTCAGTTTTCTGAAGGCTTAAGCCCAGTACATATGGACCGAATTAACAGAAGTAGGATGTTTGGCCAGGTTCTGTGGAAGGCTCATGGCCGAAAAAGTCTTACCGGCTCCAGATCAGCGCTCTTAGCCAATGGTGGGGGGCCATCCCCCTGTCAGACCAGAATAGTACAAGTAGCAGCGATTTCTGTACGAACATCGAATTGTTAGTATAGTGGCTCCAACCTAAGCTGTCAGGTTTTTTTCAGGTTGAACGTAAAAAAAAAAAAAAAAGAGGAGTGGTGTGTGCGAGGCTTAAATGTTTCTCACAACTGGACAACCAATAGGAAATTACCATGTCACTCAGGGAGTGATGTGGACACCTTAAGGAGAACCCCCTTCCTCTGCAGTAAAGATGGTAGACTGGGGAAGGAGGGAGTTCAGCTTCAATACAAGGGTGAGTTTCTAGTTAGCTGTATTATAGTATGTGTCATTACACAGGCACTGCAATGTGGCTGCAAAATCACACTTCTATCATGGTGTTAACAAGCAGCAGTATCAATATCTATACATAAAAAATAACTGAAACTGTCAAAATATTCTGCCTCAAACAAAAAAAAAAAAAAAAAAAAAGAAAGTACAATACAATACAAAAAACTATATTACCTTAAGCACAGCAAGCAATGATCCAAGTTGTTCAGTTTCCTTCAGTGACATTTTGCTACCATTTAATATAGACTGTATGCCTTTCAAAGAATTCTGTAATAACTGAAAAAATAACAGTTGTCCATAAAAGGATAAAAAAAAAAAAAAAAGAAGAAGGATATAGACTAAATATTGCTTAACATGAGCTACCGATACAAAACAAAAAACCTTCAGGGCTAGTTTACACTTGCTTCAAAAACAAGGCTTCTAACAGGCTTTGTTAACCACTTCCACACTGGGCAAATTCTGGCACTCCTCTCCTACATGTAATAATCATCATTTTTTGCTGAAAAATTACTCAGAACACCCAAACATATTTTTTTTTTAGCAGACACCCTAGGGAATAAATTGGCGGTCATTGCAACTTTATCTCGCATGGTATTTGCGCAATAATTTTTCAAATGGCCTTTTTCGGTTTCATGCATTATAAAAAGTAACACAACAGTAAAGTTAGCCCATTTTTTTTTTATAATGTGAAAGATGATGTTACGCCGAGTAAATAGACACCTAACTTGTAATGCTTTAAAATTGCGCACTAATGGAATGGCGCCAAACTTCGGTACTTAAAAATCAGGTTACAGTTTTTTTTACAGGTTACCAGTTTAGAGTTACAGAGGAGGTCTAGTGCTAGAATTGTTGCACATGCTGTAACGCATGCAGCGATACCTCACATGTGTGGTGGTGTTTTTTTTTTTATCACTTTTATTGCCATTACAAGGAATATAAACATACCTTGTAATAAGACCCCACATCTCTCCTCCAGGCTGGAACGCATGAGATCGAAAAAAAAATGTAAAAAAAAATTCACAGATCTCATTCTGACAGCCTCTATGTTTACTTCAGAGTGACGCTGTAATGTCTCGTCCTGGCCTCCGACAGTCAGAGATGACCAGAAATAACTATCCTCTGCATTGGGCCCTGGTCGATTCGTTCTCCGGGCCCCCGATGGCACGGGAGAGCCCGAAGAAGCACCGGATGGTGGCGGGAGGACACTTAAAGGTCTTGTTCACACCATTCAAGCATAAAAACCAATGGAAAAAACAAGCAAACTTGATTTGCATAAGCTTTTTCCACACCATATGCAGAGTTGTGCATGTTTATTATGAATGTCTCTGCAAGAACACAAAGATAACAATTGTTTTCTATGTATCCTGTTCACACCATAACACTGGTATCACATGTGGATATATTTCTGAGCAGAGATACATAACAAAGTCTCTGCAAGTTTACAAAGAAAAACAAAAATGGTTCTCTATGTGCCCTGTTTACACCACAATGTTGTGAACAATGAGGGAGATTTCTAGCTGTGCAAAGAAATCGCCTCTTCTAGAGTGGTCAGATCCTATAGTAAGCGCAAAGGGCACATTGCAAGAAAAAAAAAAATAGTTTGAATTTTCCTTTCAGTATGGACAAAATACAAGTACGCTTTTTTTTTTAAATTATATATTTATTACACACATTATATATATATACACACATACATACATACATACACACACACACACATAAAACATTTTATTGATTTTCAAAAATGGTGTACAATTACATTACTCAGTGCTTATTCACATGTAGTATAACATTAACAACAATCAGTCATAACCCTGTAGCATATGGTCAGAATATGTGCCTCATGTCATACATCTACTGTATATCAATAAAGTAAAACTACTGCAATATTAACCAACTTTGTGTTCCTTTCGTGTCACACCATACTTTCAATAATACAGGTTCACTTTATTCAAGACAGTTCAGTTACTTACTGTGCAATTTGCTATCTCATCAACAATGTTAAGTTTTGGGCTCTGGAGGACGGCAAGAAATATTTTAAAACACGTCATTCTGTATGGTTCCTCCAGGTAAGGCTGTGCAGGAACGCTGAAACAAAGAGTCAGTTTTGAGTATGGATATAGAGGACTACGTCTGAGCATACAATTCCTGCCAAAAATCTGGTTCTAATATTACTATGCAAACAGCAGTTCATGTTAACACTTAAAAAAATATTTGTCTAGGCATATTTCCCAATATGAATTACTGAAAAATTAATTTTACCCATCCACTTTAGTAGGTTCTTGTACAGTGCATCCGGAAAGTAATCACAGCGCTTCACTTTTCCACATTGTTATGTTACAGCCTTATTCCAAAATGTATTAAATTCATCATTTTCCTCAAAACTCTACAAACATTACCCATAATGACAATGTGACAGAAGTTTGTTTGAAATCTTTATATATATATATATATATATATATATATATATATATATATATATATATATATATATATATATATATATATATATATATATATATATATATATATATATATATATATATATATATTAGGGCTGTGACTGATTAAAATTTTTGTGTTCGATTAATCGTTTTGTTTTTTAATCGATTAATCGACTAATTTCGATTAATTAACGCACATACAGATACAACTACTTTTAGCTGATCTCCTTGCATTGTAACTCTGCATTAGCCAGTGGTAAATGTGGTGGGGGCAGCATGGGGGCAGATGTGTATATTACAGTATCTGCCCCCATGCTGTAATATACACATCTGCCCCCATGCTGTAATATACACATCTGCCCCCATACTGCAAGAATATACACATTTGCCCCCATGCTGCAAGAATATACACATATGCCCCCATGCTGCAAGAATATTACACATTTGCCCCCATGTGTACATTACAGCATGGGGGCAGATGTGTATATTCTTGCAGTATGAAGGCAAATGTGTATATTACAGCACGGGGGCAGATGTGTATATTACAGCACGGGGGCAGATTTGTATATTACAGCATCTGCCCCCATGCTTTTATATACACATCTGCCCCCATGCTGTAATATACACATCTGCCCCCATGATTTTATAGACACATCTGCCCCCATGCTTTAATAGACACATCTGCCCCCATGCTTTAATAGACACATCTGCCCCCATGCTTTAATAGACACATCTGCCCCCATGCTTTAATAGACACATCTGCCCCCATGCTTTAATAGACACATCTGCCCCCATGCTTTTATAGACAAATCTGCCCCCATGCTTTTATAGACACATCTGCCCCCATGCTTTAATATGGATGGTTGTCCTTACCTACATCAGGCGGCAGACCCGTCCGCAGAGTAGCTGACACGTGCAAAAGGGAAGAGGATACGAGCAGGCGGGCGGGTGAGGATGACGTCAGCGCGCCGCTACTCGGCTGACACCGAGTGGACCAAGATGGCCGCGGCTCCGGAGCTAGGCCGAAGCCGTGGTCTTTCCTATGGGCGAGACCGCGGAGCTCACTCCGCGGATCGTGCTCGATCAAAATTATTTTAGTCAATGGAGCTGCGGTGGCTCAACGCGATTGGCACTGCGCTGACAAGCCATTCACCTCTGCAGCTGGGGGTTCGGATCCCGGTCTCAGCTACATGTGAATTGAGTTTGGTGGTGTTAGCCCGGCTCCCGGTGGGTGTGCTATGCGAGGTAAGCCTGCGCTTAGTACGCCCACCCCCCTCCCACAAAAACCACCACACTTACATGCACTCGAAATTGGGTAAACATGCACGTACTTTGACCACGCGGTCTCTAAAAAGAGAGGCGAAGGACTAACGGGGCTGGTTGAGCGGACTAGATCCTCTCACTCCCTTATAGGGAGTCCCTCTGCCCCGTTGGGCTTCAAAGCGGAGCAGGTAGGGCGGGCTGTGTGGGAAGACCCCCTCACACACCCACCATTGCCACCCGGGGCATGGAGAAAGGTGGCAGATTGCCTCTGGGGGAGGCCTGCCTACTCCCAACTCCTGCAGTCCGGCTCCTCTCTCAAGTACACGCACAAAATACACTTAAAAAAAAAAAAGAATACTCAAAAAAAAAAAAATATATATATTTTAGTCGATCAAAGAAATTAACGATTAATCGAACAATTAATCGTTAATTTCCGCAGCCCTAATTATATATATATATATTAATTATTATTAAAAAATAAATAAAATCACATGTACACAAGTATTTACAGGCTTTGTGCAATACTTTGTTCAATCACCTTTGGCACCAATTACAGCCTCAAGTTCATTTGAGTATGATGCTACAAGCTTGGCACACATATTTTTCGGCAGTTTCTCCCATTCTTCTCGAGCTCCATCAGGTTGTATAGAGAGCGTCGGTGCACAGCCATTTTCAGATCTCTCCAGAGATGTTCAATGGGGCTCAAGTCTGGGCCACTTACAAAGTTGTCCTGTAGCCACTCCTTTGTTATCTTGGCTGTGTTTAGGGTAATTGTCCTGTTAGAATATGAACCTTCGCCCCAGTCTAAGGTCCAGAGCGTGCTGGAGAGGGTTTTCATCACGGATGTCTCTGTACATTGCTACATTCATCTTTCCTTTGATCCCGACTGGTCATACAGTACCTGCCGCTAAAAAACATTCCCACAGCATGATGCTGCCATCACCATGCTTCATTGTAGGGATGGTACTGGCCAGGTGATGAGCGGTGCCTGGTTTCCTCCAGACATGAAGCTTGCCATTCAGGCCAGAGAGTTCAATCTTTGTTTCAATTAGACCAGAAAAGTTTGTTTCTCATTACCTGAGAGTCCTTCAGGTCCATTTGGGAAACTCCAGGTGGACTGCCATGTGCCTTTTATTGAGGAGTGGCTTCCGTCTGGCCACTCTGCCATACAGGCCTGATTGGTGGAGTGGCTATTCTTCTGTAAGGTTCTTCTCTACCCACAGAGAAAAATCTGAAGCTCTGTCAAGAGTGACCATTGGGTTCATGGTCACCTCCCTGCCTAAGGCCTCCCCCCCCCGATATCTCAGTTTTGTCAAGCGGCCCACTTTAGGACGAGTCCTGATGGTTCAAAACCTCTTCCATTTACAGATGGAGACTACTGTGCTCATTGGGACCTGCAATGCTGCAGAAATTGTTCTGTACCCTTCGCCAGATCTGTGCCTCGATACATTCAGGTCATGGAGGCCTAAAGACAATTCCTTGGACTTCATGGCTTGGTTTGTGCTCTGACATGCACTGTTAACTGTGAGACCTTTTATATAGACAAGTGTGTGTCTTTCCAAATCATGTCCAATCAACTGAATTTACCGCAGGTGGGCTCCAATCAAGTTGTAGAAACATCTCAAGGATGACCAGTGGAAACGGGATGCATCGGAGCTCAACTTTGAGTGTCATGGCAAAGGGTATGAATACTTATGTAAATGTGATTTTTATATTTTTAATAAATTCAAACAACCTTCTTTAACGCTGTCATTATGGGGTAATGTTTGTAGAATTTTGAGGAAAAATAATGAATTGAATCCATTTTGGAATAAGGCTGTAACATAACAAAATGTAAAAAAAGTGAAGCGCTGTGAATACTTTCCGGATGCACTGTAGATTCATAGCATTGTACTGTTTTACAGAGACACAAGTTTAGAGCAGCAAGTTTCCCTGTGTACTGATCATTTCTGTCTACATGATGTTCAGCGCCCGACAGCCAATCAAAAAACAAACTTTACTTATAGAGAATGGGGGAAGTCTGCATTAGATAACTTAACTTTTCTACTTCCACCCACTGGCTGCAGAACTTAATTAAAACCCTCCACCACCATTCTTGTGTCACGGTACTGCGAGGTCCTTTTCATAAAGCGTTATGCAACCTTTCGAAAGTAGAAAAGTTTAGATCCAGGATGATATATCTCTGTCTATATTTCTATCTATATATCTCTATCTATACACACTTTGTACCTTAAGACTCATGAATCCGAGTTGTAAGAGTGTGTTAAAGTGGATGTAAATCCCAATTTTTTTTTTTTAATTAAGGCTTGCACCTTGTACAGTATAGGATTTCATGTAATTGTGCCCAGTGTTGCCACAAAGAATCCAGCTCTGAGCAGTCCTCGTATCTTTTTTCAGTGAGATAAAAAAAAAAAAACACATACTGAGAAGTTGTTCCCCCTTGCTGTGAGTGACAGGTGATTTACATATCTCATGCACAAGCCTGAGAGAGGCATTCTGTGTACTTCAGATCCCCTCATTTCTTCTCCAGCTCTCCCATGATTGGCTGCTCCACACCTCAGTATGATTGGACATGCTGGAGTCAAGTGGTGACTTTTCTGGGTTTTAACTGGATGTTGGTGATCATAGCAGAAGTTCAGTGTAAGAAATACACAGAAGAAAATGCACGTTGACAAGGGGAGTGTAGAGGTGGGTGGGGAGTCTACTGACATCACGACTCTGGCCACCGAGCCCTAGACAACAGACCCACCCACAGACTCTGGCAGTTTCAGGTCTCATAACAGACAGAGGAGACATTTGACAGGTAAGGATATGTGCAGAAGGCATGCATACGCTTAAGGGCCCTTTCACACGGGGCGGATCAGTAATGATCCGTGTCCGTGTCCGTAAAGCTCAGCGGAGATCCTCCGTAAAATCCCAGGTGAGCCGTCGGCCGACAGGGCGGTCCCTGCACACTGTGTAGGGAGCGCCCTGTCTTTCCTCCGCTCTCCCCTATGGGGGGGGGGGGGGATCGGATGAACACAGACCGCATGACTATCCGCTGACACCCGCAATCACATAGGGACCAATGTATGTCCCGTTTTCATGGATGAAAATGCGGACATACGGTCCGCACATGTGAAAGGGGCCTAAAGCTTCTTACAAAACAATAATAAAAAATAAAAAAAGACTAAAAAAAACAAAAAAACGCAAAGTTAATATACCAACAATATAATTCAATTCCAATGTAAACATGCAACTATAACACACGGGTAACCTAGTTTTGACAGGTACCCACTAACCACTTCTGCTTGGATCGCCTAGTCAATCCAAGCTGAAGTTTTTTCCCCCCTCCCTCCCCGCAGCCTTCTTGGATGCGTCACAGGTCCCAGAAGACTGCAAAACCATTTAAAAAGCGCAGCTCGGGTCACATAGGCGCAATGGGCAGCCAATATATATTATATTACAGACTGAACCTCCTCTTTAAGACACAGTACTTACCAGAGGCATAGATTGGCCATGCAGTGAACTGCAGCCCTCAGTAACTCTGGGTCCGTTTTGCTGGTATCACTAAATTGTACAAGTATTCCATTTGGGCCCAACAAATATGGAAGATACTGTTTTAAATAAAAGAAAAAAAAAAGTAATCTAGTGGTTACTGTATTAATCACATAAATGGCTACAATTGTTTGACATTAAAGGATGTTCACATATTCACTACAGTTTGGTGCCACCATTTAATGTTGACATACTATTGATCAGTTGGATCATATAAAACGCCATGATTGAAAGTGTATGCATCTGCAAGCTTTACAATCCATTTACAACCCAAGCAGCTAATAAAACAGAAAATACATAACCCTGCCTTCTCTCTGCTCATATGGTACCATATAGATTTTCAGCTGGGCTAAGTAATTTAACAGGTAAAAAGGATAGTGCTGTTTTATAAAAGCACAGCGCGCCCTACAAAATCAAATGGTATAGAAGCACTATAATTAAGCCCATGAAGGTTTTCATTTACCCAGATCATGGTAAAGCCAACAGTGGTTAGTCACATTCAACTGTACCTGTAAAGCTGAAGACATTTTACCACACATCCAAGATGGAACAGAGGAAGCCACTTGGATTAATACTTAAGCATTAAAGCTCCTTTACACAGTGACAGACTATCACAATACATACACTGTATGGTAGAGTGGGCATTTATGATTATATATATATATATATATATATATATATATATATATATATATATATATATATATATATATATATATATATATATATATATATATATATATATATATATATATATATATATATATATATATACACACACACACACATATACACACACACACACACATACTAAACAATCATTAGTATAACGGTCTCTTCAAGATATTCCTGGCATTGTCCAGTGCTTTATTTTTTTTTTAAAACATGGATTTAATTTAAAAAATTTCAAAAAAATGTTTGGTAGAAAATTTACATAGAACTCTCAAACTTAATATATTTTGTAAAAGGAGGCCCTGGAGAATAAAATATTGGCTGATGCAGTTTTTTATGACATGCAATATTTGCACATCCGTTTATAAAATGCTAATTTTCAGGTACAAATTGATTTTAAATGCACACAAAACACAATACACATTTTTTGGGGTAAAAAAAAAAAAATAGGATTTTTGTACTCACCGTAAAATCCATTTCTCATAGACGGACACAGCCTTCATTTGACATTAGGGTTATATCCGCTTTCACTAGGAGAAATCTCCTGGTAGGAAGAAGCATAACCCTAAGGTCAATGAAGGCTGTGTCCGTCTATGAACGAAAGAGAAAATAGGATTTTTGTACTCACCGTAAAACCCGTTTCTCTGAGTTCATAGACGGACACAGCCTTCATTGACCTTAGGGTTACGCTTCTTCCTACCAGGAGATTTCTCCTAGTGAAAGCGGATATAACCCTAATGTCAAATGAAGGCTGTGCCCGTCTATGAACGGAAGAGAAAAGACATTGCCTCATGTAAACAGATAGCCAACATGCCAAGATTTAAAATTGCGCATGCCTGTCAAACAGCAAACTACAGTACCCAAAATTGTCCATAGGCGACAATTTACCGTAAATGTTTTTACGGGTTATCCGTTTAGCGTGAAAGGTGAGGAAAGGCGCTAGAATTATTGCTCTAACTCTGATGTTTGCAGCAATGCTATACCCGTGTGGCGGTATTACCACTTTCCATATGCATGCCAGACCTACGTGTGCTTTAGCATTTTCGCATGAGCATGGGGGGGAACAGAGGAGATTTTCCTTTTTTATCATTACTATTATTATTATACCCCTGATGTCTCTCCTGCACTCCAAGGCAGTTGATCAAACACATATCTGGTTAATCAGCCGCTTCCAGGCTGTATCAGCCAGGGCCTGTAAGCTCTAAAACTGGAAGTGCTGAAATCGCCATTGCTTTCAGCTTCATTTGTTACAGAGGAGATGGGGGAGCAGACGCTCCTCTGTGGGCAGCTGACCAGGCCGCTTGGTCTAGCCTTGGTGGTCCCGGGCTCCCCGATGGAATGGGGAGGGGGATCCACAGTGCTGCAAAAGTTATCAGGCGGCTGTAAAGGAAAGCCGGAAAAAAAAAAAAACCCCACTCACCAGTACCAAGACCTGCAGTCATTATTTAACCCGGTATAACAACTTGATGCCCAGTACGTTCATATACTTACATTGGGCAGCCAACGGTTAATATGGTAAGCCAGCTGATTTTACCTTTGTTCTATTTTATTACTCATTATCCCCATTGTCTCGTAAACAGAATTTGTCAATGAAAACAATCCGAGCAGGAAGTACTGCGCTTACCTTCTGGCATTTATGTCCATTGCTGTAAACTAAAGCTGCCAAGGCGTGCAATATTTCCACATGGGTCCAGGAGCTACATTGTTTCAAAGCAGAAACTGAGAATCCAAGGAGAAAATCCAAATTCTGCTCATCAACAATTACCTGTCACCAAAGGCAAAAATCATCAAAGGTTACTTAGGATCAAAGCAAAGAAAGATCTGTAATTATGCTTGTGATACAGAGGCAGAGTATTAAATTATGCATGTTAGCTGGAGTAGCAGATTGCCATCAACTTGCCATCTTTTATTTATTAGGCACATTCTGCATAAAGAAAAAAAAAAAAAGCTTTACATAATAATTAATATGCTGCTCCCTATTTACACAGCAGTTCCATGAGGTAGTGGGGTGAAACTTTATGAATTATGGTAGATTTGGATTACTGTAATATTTGCCTTAAAGCATATCCAAATATAACAAAAATGTAATAATTTAATAACTGCAGTATACCAGTCTATAGATGAAAATATGGTGGCTGCATTATTTTATTTTGTTCAAAACACTTTCGGTCCTTGGGCGACGATGCTTACCCACAGCTGTGCATCTTTGCAGGGGCAGCATTGTCACCCTATGACAAGCCTTAGACCCCTTTCACACTGGGGCGTTTTTCGAGCGTTAATCGAACAAAGCCTCATTTGCAATCCCAATGTGTTGGTAAAGCACCGCTAAGACCCTAACGTTTTAGGGTGTTTTTGCAGTGCCTCAGTGCGAAAGGGTAAGGCGTTTTTACAGCGCTTTCAATTCATTTCAATGGAGAGGGGCGTTTTTGGATCGTTTTTTTCAGAGCCCAAAAGCTGCTCCAAAGATGCTGCTTGCAGGACTCAGTGTGAAAGGGTCCATTGAGATGCATGGAGAGCACATTCCGCCCCACGATTTTATGCAGCCATAATACCCCATGCAAGTATTTTTTTTTTTTTTTAAATGCCTCCAAATACCTTTTTTGAGAGATCTTTAGGCTGGTCACGTGACTCCCGGCCGCTCTCCTACTCCGATCCTGGGCTACAGTGGGAGGGGCTGAGATCTTCCTCTGATGTCAGCTGGGAGGTCATGTGACCACCAATCTGGCCACTCAGCCCCTCCCACTGTAGCTCTGGATCGGAGGTGTAGAGCGGCAGGTGACCAGCCTGAAGCTCTCTGAAAAAAGGGGGTGGGTGAAGAGGGGGAGAAAACAGAGCTGTGGATGATGGGGCACATAAACTGACCACTCTAATCAGGGCTCAGCAGCTATGATTATTGTGGTCAGGACACAGGAACTAGCAGGATCAGCAATTTTTTTATTTTTTACATTTTAAAAAGGGGCAGATTAGACAGCACAAGCACCGTGCTGTTTAATCTGCTATAAAAAGGGATTTATTTTTATTTTTTAGGGTTACAAACACTAAAGTTTTGTCCACTTTATTTTTACTTTATTATCTGGCCAATAACACAATTCCAGTCTTAGGGAGTCTCCACTCTGGATGGAGGAGTAACAAACAACTTTGGACAGCAGCCTTGTCAGTCTAGGGAGAAGGTAGTGTTGGATGTACTGTTTTTGTTTTTTTCCCTTTTGGGATAGTTTTTACACAAACTAATAAAAGCTCACCATTGTAAGTACCACAGTCAGGGGTAAATGGTTTGTCTCAACCCTCTAAATGCTACTTTTGCTTAAAAACTTGGAATGGAAATTCAAATATAATTTTTTTGTTATAATGTATCAACCCAATATCGCTGCTAGAAAGGAACCATTTCTAGCAAGTGCCCATCTCCTGCTCCCAGTACTTGCCTGAGAAGAACTAGTATGAGGAATACAGAGGGAGGCGAGGATACTTTAATGCTCAAGTCTCATGCACAAAGGGCGTTTTTACAGCCGATTTTAGCAGCGTCAGACTTTTTTGCAGATTAAAAACTCCTCTCCGTGTTATTCTATGAGTCCGCGCGCACACAGGCTTTTAGGAGCTGTAATTGGCATAGGCGTTTTCAAGCTGCAATAAAAAATAAATAAAAGCCCCAGGGCCAGCACGTTCTGAGGACCGGCGTTACAGCTGTAAAAACTGCTGGATACAGCCACGTTAAGCTTTTTTTGACAAAAATCAAAAAATCAATGGTTCCCTACGAGAGCCTATTGACTTGAATAGAAGTTTTACCACAATTCGGATCATGATGCCCCGACTTGTGGTGCAGCTTGTGCGCTGAGGATCTTGACGGGGAACCCTCGCCAAAAAAAATAAAATAAATAAATAAATAAATAAATAAAGGAGGACGATTTTAAGGGGAACCCCCCCCCCCCCCCCCCAAGATCCATATCAGACCCTTATCAGAGCATGAAGCCACAGCGGTCAAGCATTACACCAGGAGAGAGCGCTAAGAGAACATCGGAGGAAGAGGGAGAAGACAGCAGAGAGAGGAGACCCAGCGTGGGGGGGAGAGACAGCGGAGAGAGGAGACCCGGCAGAAGGGGGAAGACATCACCTGGAGCTGCTTTAATAAAATTACTTTGTCAAAAATCTGTGTACTGTATTTTTTTTTTTTTTTACTCATTCACATTAGGTGGGGGGGGGGGTGGGCCTACCTCCCGGGCTGCATGCTTGGATAAGGTACTGGACTTGGGAAGACTCCACACCATTTGTTTTTTTTGGCATGGGGGTTGCCCTTAAAATTCATACCAGAACTTTGGTATGTCTTGTGGGGGAACCCCACACCAGTTTTTTTTTTTTTTTTTTTATTTTGGCGAGGGTTCCCCTTCAAGATCCTTAGAGCACAGGCCGCAATGCAAGTCACATCATCATGCTCCGACTTCTGGTGCAAATTCTATTCAAATCAATGGGCACTCATAGGAAAACCATTGATTTTCAATAGAGGCAGAGAAATGCTACTAAAAGCTAGCGCGGCTAAACGTGCATTTACGCCAATGCAAAAAGCTACTAAAAGCATATTTTCACAGCCACTTTTTCCTGCCGTTTGTAGTGGCTTTGCAGCTTGTTTTTTTTTTTGTTTGTTTTTTTAACACCCTGTGTGCATGAGGTCCACCATTTCATCCATCTTACAGTATTGCGTGGCTGTGAGGCCACCCACCAGATTAGTGGTGATGAACAGGCCCTTTTTCCCCCTCTAAAGCATGCTTAAACACCATTCCTAAAACAACACGTTTGAACACATTTTATTGTAAAAATGTATTACAAGTTATTCAAATCTGCAGCTTTTTTAATATATCTGGTGATCCTGCCCTTAATGTCCTTCCGTAGGCTCTATTGAAGGACAACAAAATGCTCTCCTCCATCTCTCAGTTGTGCACCCACATTGTTATGCTGTCACAGGCATTTAATCAAGGCTACAATTGACTGCTTTAACACATGGTTTAATGTGGTCACTATCAGAAAACCCACTTTAAGAAATGTCATGCAGTCAATGCTGAGCTGCTTGCATGTAGGCAGGAAGTGCATGCAAAGAGGCTGCAAAAGATCAACAGCACGAAGATTTACCACAAAATAAAATGTAATTAGTACTTTATGCAAATTAGGAATGAGCTCAGGCTTGTTTGGATCTCAGTCTGAACCCAGCTGAACGATCCTGTCAAGAACCCGTCACCTGTACTGGGCCAATCACAAGCAGCCAAGGCTTGCTCACGCCCGCAGATGCGTATATACCAAGGGCATGTATATACATGTAGCTGGGGGGGGCCTTGGCTGCTTAGGATTGGCGCAGTACAGGTGATGACTTCAAGGCAGGATCGTTCAGCTGGGTTCAGACTGGGATCCAAACATGCCTGAGCTCATCCTCAAAGCGGGATTCCACCCGCGATTTTTTTTTTTTTTTAAAAGTCAGCAGCTACTAAACAGTGTAGCTGCTGACTTTTAATAAGGACACTTACCTGTCCTAGGCGCCAGGGATGATGGGCCCCTGACAGCAATCCCTCGGTCCTGGTCGCCTCCATCCTGACTAAGGGAAACCAGCAGTGAAGCCTTACGGCTTCACTGTCCGTTTCCTACTGCACATGCGCCACTCGCACGGCGCTTTGTGAATGGGCGGCTGCCTCCTGGGACACACAGTTCCCAGAAGGCAGCACGCCCTATTCACCAAAAGCCACCGCGACGGAGGAAGAAGACGACCGCGGTGGAGGAAGAGGCAGAAGGGCTAGTTCCGCATAGCAACAGCCCTTTCTGGTGAGTATATGGCAAAAAAAATAAAAAATTAAGGTGGAACTCTACTTTAACGTACAATAAAATAAGGGTTTATAATACAGGCATACCCCACTTTAAGTACACTCACTTTACATACACTCGCAAGTAAGGACATACCTGTGAGTGTATGTAAAGTGGCTCTCAAGCTAAAGCTGCAGCTGAGTAATCCGTGCACGGATAGTTCAGATTCCCTGCTACTTGGAAAAACCCTCCCTGACACCCCCACTACAGTCCCCGACACCCCTACTATAGTCCCCGACACCCCTCTACAGCCCTTGACACCCCCACTACAGCCCCTGACACCCCAGAAGAAAGGTATTGCTTCACTTTAAGTACATTTTCATGTTACATACATGCTCTGGTCCCATTGTGTACTTAAAAGTGGAGTATACCTGTAGACAGCGCTTTAACGAACTAAATGCCATTCAACAAGTAGCTGTAAACCTTAAATCCCCCCCCAGATATATGTCTGTTACCATGTACTTGTATGAGCATCCTGTTCCGTTTGTATTGCCTGTTTTGTATGAACCTGCCAGTTCCCCTGCTTTCGTATTTCGAACAGAACACACTGCAGCTTGGAAGTACATTCACCCCAGCGTGGTCAGTTTTTTTTCTTTACATTCCCCCCTGCACTGCATTCACAGGGAAGATCAGTATACTGCTGTTCCTCTACCTCAGTGTTTCTCAACTCCAGTCCTCGGGGCGCACCAACAGGTCTTGTTTTCAGGCTTTCCATTATTGTGCACAGGTGATTTTATCAGTTTCACTGCCTTAGTAATTACCACAGCAGTTTGATCTGAGGGAAATCCTGAAAACATGACCTGTTGGTGCGCCCCGAGGACTGGAGTTGAGAAACACTGCTCTACCTCATACTGATACACTCCCAGCTCCTTAGAGTATTTTACACTGCGTAATGTCTGTGCTCTGTTCAGGCTACTGCTGCCAACCAACATTTGTGTCGGGGAGGAACTTAGAGATAGATCAGCAGAGAGCTTGTCTATTCACAGCACAGCTCTGCAAGTTTCTTTGTTCCTCTGCCTATGTGGAGGGGGTGTGTGCCTTTCCTCCATCATCAATGCAATACTCTCAACGCACACGTTCCCGCACAAACGGCTGTATTTTTTAATTGGTTGCTGAAGTGACCATAGGCCGGAACCACTTGCAGTCATGAAGGAAAAAAAAATGTAATTAGCACACCAGAATCTCCAAAAATGGGTCCAAGAACTTAAATCACAGTTACAAAAGGCAACGTTTCAGAGCCACGCAGGACACCTTCATCAGGCATATAACAAATTGTGATACAAACTGCACACTATTTAAAGAGCCATTCACCAATCAGTGCACAGAAGAAATTATTTAAGATCATTGTACTGCTATACTGTTCATCTAAAACTAATCCTAATCATACAAAGAAGATTAACCTGCAATTGCAGCTTCATCTGTCACTTGTATCCTCAGTGCTGAGCCGCTTCCGCCTGGCAGTTTACTAGCGTTGCCAAGTGACTGCAGGAGGCTTTTCTCTCTGCTCCAATCTGGCAAAATGCTGTGCACATGCGCCCTAGAAGATTGGCACGTCAATGCAGCCGTCCACTGTTGCCATGCCATTACATGATGCCGGCGGCAGCCTACAAGGCAGACCGGGAGCTGGCTGGAAAGAAAAACAGATGGCAGCCAAATGTGAAAGTGAATCATGGCAGTTGCACTTCGAAGGTTTGATTTGCAGTTGCAAATCAAACCTTCGAAGTGCAACTGCAAATCAAACCTTCGAAGTGCAACTGCCATGATTCACTTTCACATTTGGCTACTATCTATTTTTCTTTTCTTGCCAGCCAGCTCTCGGTCAGGATGGGCACCGATAGGTGGCACGGATGGAGACTGATGGGCATCACTGATTGTCAGACATTGTGGGCACAGATTGGCATCCCCGGTGTCAAAAAGTGGTGGGCATCCCTGGTGTTCCAGTGTGGGCAACCTCTGGGGGGCTGCGCTGATGACAGACGCGAGTGAGGAAAAGCTGGTACATGGCTTTTCCCGTTTACACTGTGATCAGCCGTGATTGGACACGGCTGATCACGAGGTAAAGAGTCTCCATCAGAGACTCTTTACCTAAATCGGAGCTGCGGTGTGTCAGACAGACATGCCGCAACAGCGGCTCATATGACGTCCAGTCAGGATAACACAACCTTTTTGCCAACGTCATTTTGCTATATGGCGGGCAGCAAGTGGTTAAATGACATGCAAACAGGAATGTTTGTACAGGTCTATGGCGCGAACATGAGGTCATTGGATGTCAGGGGGCGGGTCTGGGGTCATTTCCTCTGTGCACTGATTGGTGAATGGTTCTTTAAATAGTGTTCAGTTTGTATCACAATTTGTCACATGCCTGATGAAGGGGTCCTGCGTGGCTCCAAAACTTCGCCTTTTGTAACTATGCGATTAAAGTTTTTAGAGATCCTGGTATGCTGGTGACATTTTTTTCTTCTTTCCTCCAATCACCTCTCACAGAGTGTAATCCCAGACTCTGTGCCCACTGCTGAAAAAGGAAGAAACATTTCTAACAAGATGTTCACTTTCTAAAGAATATATGTTGAAGACAGCAGATATACATGTAAAACTTATGTAGGGAGATTTGTTTCATCCCTGTGTATCATTTGAGGCTGTTCACTTCACTGGGTATATGTGAGGGTTTACGGCCACTTTAAAATGTATGAGCTCATCTGTTTTGGTTTTTATATGTATGGATTGCACAGGTTGTTCCGGACACGTGGTGAAAATTTTATGCCTTTAGAAATATATTTACCTAGAAAAATGGTGACGTGTTCAATATATACATACAAATGTCTGACATTTCTATGTTAATTAAGCTGTTTTAAAAGGTAAAGCTTCACATATAAAACTTAAAGCGGAGCTCCGCTGAAAAAAAAAAATATTAAAAGCCAGCAGCTACAAATACTGCTGACTTTTAATATTAGGACACTTACCTGTCCTGGAGTCCAGCGCCGTCGGCAGCAGAGGACGGGCGATCGTTTGTCACTCTTCTGCCCCCCCCCCGCCATCCTCGGTGAGGGAACCAGGAAGTGAAGCGCTCAGGCTTCACTACCCGGTTCCCTACGGCGCATGCGCGAGCCTGCTGACTGGCTCCCGTTGTGCTCTGGGAGCCGAGTGCTCCCAGAACACAATGGGTGGGGCGGGGGGCGATGTCCTGCCCGCAGACTGTGGCCAGAAGTGGGTGCAAATACCTGTCTTTAGACAGGTATCTGCACCCCCCTCCCCCCTGAAAGGTGTCAAATGTGACACCGGAAGGGGGGAGGGTTCCGATCAGAGGGAGTTCCACTTTAGGGTGGAGCTCCGCTTTAAGGGGTCGGTTTATAAATGTTTTCCATTTTCCAATAAAAGCCTACCGAATATGTGAACCTTGGGTGAAACGTGATCTCATGTGACAACAGACCCCTTAGTACTAACACACTGTACATCAAACAATTGCAGTTGGTTTTATTTCCCCCCCAAAAAAAATAAAAAAAAATAATCACCTTTTTTCATTGTTTTTATTTTTTGCAACTCAATGCTTCCGATTGCCTGCAGCCTCCTTCAGCCACTTCCTGTCTACATGCACCAACCCCAGCATTAGCTGCACATCATTGCAACATGATTTTAATCTATACTTTGATTTATTGATTGGGTTAGTAGTAGTACAATGTGTACTATTGTAGTATTTGGTGCAAAGCATTTCTTACCTGCAGTCTGTTAAGCAGATAGTGTATAAGTTGGCAAACTTTGCTGACAAGATGTTCTTGGTTGAGCTGGACAAGATGACAAGCTTGAACTAGTAAGGCACAAACCTCCTAAAAATAAAATAAATAAATAAATAAATAAATAAATAAATAAATAAATAAAAACAGTAGTAAACCGCATCAAAAAAATAAAAAGTAATGAATAAAAATAGCATACTAGCACATTATGACAGACTTACCTGAGAGCTAAGCCCTCTGGGTGCCCTGTTACCACTGAGGGCGCTTCCATTTCCAGCCGGTCTTTGGCAGTGTTAATTTTGTCGACCAAAATACAACTAAAACTAAAAACAATTGAGAGGACTAGAATACAACTAAAACTGCATTTTAGTCAAAAGACTGAAACCAAATTGAAATTTGACTTCAAAATGAACACTGGTCTGTAGTGCATGTTCATACCTCAATACCATAAACAACATATTGGATTTTTCTCACTCCAGAAGTATATAATGAGTTTGGAAATTGTAGAGAAATGTTAACTAATGCATTACAATTTAATTACACCCATTAGATTTTAGACAGCTAAAATGAGTTTTAGTCAAATAAAATGTCCTGGAGATTCAGTCGACTAAATACGACTAAAACAATTGCAGAAAACTAAAATGGGACTAAAACTAAATCGAAATTTGCTGGCAAAATTAACACTGGTCTTTGGTGATATGAATTGCTGAGCCGGCGATGTGCGCGGAGTCGCTGTTTAAGGCACGACTCTGAAGGAACGGCACGGGTATGCCATTCCTTCACAGCGCATGCACCGGTGACGTTACCGGCTGCGGCCAAAGTAAATATCTCTTAAACCAGGGCTTGACAAATTCGCTTAGAATCTAGGAGCCAGCTAAAAAAAAAAAAAAAAAGTTAGGAGCCAGGAACGCGCCCTATCCCGCCGAGGTCGCATGCAGAAGCGAACGCATAAGTGAGTAGCGCCCGCATATGAAAGCGGTGTTCAAACCACACATGTGAGGTATTGCCGCGATTGGTAGAGCGAGAGCAATAATTCTAGTGGATGCAATTTTGAAGCGTGACATGTTGGGTATCAATTTACTTGGCGTAACATCTTTCACTATATAAAAATAAAAATAATTGGGCTAACTTTACTGTTGTCATATTTAAAAAAAAAAAATAAAAATAAAAAAAGAAGTGTATTTTTTCCCAAAAATGTGCTTTTGTAAGACCGCTGTGCAAATACGGTGTGACAAAGTATTGCAACGACCGCCATTTTATTCTCTAGGGCGAATATATATATATATATATATATATATATATATATATATATATATATATATATATATATATATATATATATATATATATATATATATATATTTTTTACACACACATATACATACACACGCCATATTTATCGGGGTAAAGTGCGCACCGGCGTATAGCGCGCACCCCAAACCTAGAAGGGAATTTTAAGGAAAAAAAATAAATACTTACAGTTTAAATGCCCCCTCGTCGGTGTCTTGTCCGGCGTCCATCGGCGGCCTTGTCCGGTCCGGCGTCAGTCTGCGGCCTTGGTGGTGTCCTCCCCGCTTCTCCCGCACTGTCTCTGAGGGCCGCCGACATATACCGAGCGCAGTACACTCGGCTAGGCTCGGCTCCTCTCGCATAAAGGCTAGGAGGCGAGTGTACTGCGCTCGGTATATGTCGGCGGCGGCGCTCAGACAGCGCGGATCGGCGTATAACGCGCACCCACAATTTCCCCCTGATTTTAAGGGGAAAAAAGTGTGCGTTATACGCCGATAAATATGGTATTTATTATACACACACACACACACACACACACACACACACAATGTTTGGGGGTTCTAAGTAAAGGGGAGAAGATGGACGGGCAGTGAAAACAGGCAGGGGAAGCTCCATTAGCATTGCTAGTTGTCTTGTCATACCAACGGCCACTACAAGAGGGCGCCAGATTCCAGAAGGAAGCATAGGACTGCAGGAAGCCGTGGCCTCAATTCCTGGCCAGCGTGGCCCAACGTGATCGCCCCGGGGAGGGGGTTGCTTGTGCGCACAGAGACGGGATACCCAGGCCGTGCCACCAGGTCGCTAATTTTCTAGTCGCAACTGCGACCTGGCGCCCGGGGTTTGTCGAACCCTGTCTTAAACGATGCACATTTAGTCGATATTTACAGTACCTATTAGGTAAGTCTTATTATAGGCTTGCCTATAGATATAAAGCACACAAGGGAGTTTACTCCCACTTGAAAGCTGGACTTCAATCTGCTTACATTTTGTCTTCCCTGGTTCCCCCCATTTCCCCTCTCATCAGCATGCTAATGAAATTGTTTAAAATATATAACCTTTGTTTTCATTGCATACCTTTTAGATCTTAGACCCAGTGACAATATCACTTTTATTTACAAGTCAGCCAGATCGTGGCTGGTACAAATACTGTAGCTGCTGACTTTTAATATTAGGACATTTACCTGTCCAGGGATCCTGCGGTGTCCTCACCCAAGCACGATTCTGGAATCAGCTCCCGGGTGCTGGCGTCGCCATCTTGGGCAAGGGAAACTGGCAGCGAAGCCTTGCGGCTCCACAGCCGGGTTTCTACTGTGCATGTACGAATCACGCTGCACTTTCTCAATGGGCCAGCTGCGGCAAGGGCAAACTCAGCAGGAAGTGGTAGCGGGTACCTGTCAAACCAGGTACCTGCCCCCCCCCCCCCCCAACAAGGTTCCAAATGTGGCACCGTAGGGGGGGGTTTGGTGGGGTGAGGCAGACAAGCGGAGCTTTGCCTTTTAGATGGAGCTCCGCTTTAACTTTATTGAAATGTCACAAAAAAAATAAAAAAATTATTCAACTGTAGGCACCATGGAGTGTTGCAAGGCAGTGAAGTGCATCACAAGGCTCTGCATAAAAATGTATTCTGTCCAACTTTTATTTCATTACACACCAACTCCGTTTTTTATTTATGATAGATTTCTTACATAACTGCCAACAAAAGCTCATATGTGTTTGGATCCTAGTCCGAATCTACCAGGGGGAGCTCACCAGTAAGTGGTCACTGTCCACGGCCAATTATAAGTGGCTGAAGCATTCTCGCCCTACACTGCACATATAGATGACCATTGTACACATGGGGTTGCGGGGCAAGAAATTTCCAGCAACAGATTATTGGCATAGTAAAGCGACAGCTTCCTGGAGGGCTCACACAGACCAAAATACAAAGACACCTGAGCTCATCCCTATCAACATTCCATTTGATCAATACGCCACAGGGAAGTGGATTTTAAATTGATAGTTAAAGATACAATTGTATCTTAGGCTGTCCATAGATTATGCCATTTTATTTCAACAACCACAGGTTGAAGGGAACAAAGTTGCTTGATTTCCCCATCAACAGTGTCGGTGTTGATTGGGAAATCCCTCCTGCTGAACTTTTGTATTCCGATAGTGGGAGGTTTCCCTGCCATCAGAATACAATGATCACTGCCTGTGGTTAAAGCCGCCGAGAGTGATCATATGAAAAAAACACTTGACAGGCTGATTGCTTGTAGAGACCTCTCACACTGGGGCGTTGTGAGTGTTGGCGATAAAGCTTTACCGTCATTTTAACTGCGCTTTTCGGCCGCTAGGGGACGAAAAAGGGTTAAAAGTGCCCGCAAAGTGCCACTGCGTCAGGGCTTTGTCGGCGCTGCCCATTGATTTCAATGGGCTGGGGCGTTTTAGGAGCGTTGTGTACATCACTCCTACAGCGCCTCAAAGACGCTGCTTGCAAGACTTTTTAAAGTCCTGCCAGCACACCGCTCCAGTGTAAACGCACTTAGGCTTTCTCATTGGAGAGACAGGAGAGGCTCTTTACAGGCGCTATAGCGCCTCAGCGTGAAAGGGGTCTTAAAGTGGAACTTTAGTCAGAAGATTACCGTATATACTCGAGTATAAGCCAAGTTTTTCATCCCTTTTTTTAGGGCTAAAAATACACCCCTCGGCTTATACGCGAGTCAGTGTACCTGAAAGGCTGCGAACGTCCATTGTTTAAAAGTCGCAGCTTCCCCCTGGTCCCTTCCGTGATAGGCGTCTCCCAGCAGACACTGTGTTCAGTGTTCCGCCTATCACGGACATCCTCTTGTCTGAGGATGAAAAGACGTCCGTGATTGGCGGAACACTGAACACAGTGTCTGCTGGGAAACTGAGTCCGAGGATGAGAAGATGTCCATGATAGGTTGCTGGGAAATTCCCATCACGGAGCAGGACCAGGAGGAGACCGCGACTTTTAAACAAACAATGAACGGATGCCCGCAGCCTGCTAAGAACTTCAAACTTTCTCACTCTGCTCATGCTCAGTTGCTCTCTATTTTTAGGCACTGTTGAATTTGTAGAAGCCGATCTGCTGGCAGCCTTAAAGTGATACTAAAGGTTTTAATTATTATTATTTTTTTTTTTTTTTTATAAAAAACATGTTATACTTACCTCCACTGTGCAGCTAGTTTTGCACAGAGTGGCCCCGAACCACGTCTTCTGGGGTGCTTTGGCGGCTGTCTCAGCTCCTCCCAGCATCAGATAACCCACTCTGGGAAGCGCTTTCCCAAATGGGTTACCTTGCGGGCGCGCTCCCAAAACCAGCATTTGCGTCCACAGACACGAATGCCGGACTCGGCTCCGCCCCCGGTGCCCATGTCATTGGATTTGATTGACATTGGCTGTGCTGCTATCAATCTATCCAATAATGAGCCGAGAAGACCAGGCCGAGATCCAGCGCGTTCTCGACGCGGGACTTTGAGGGCTCAGGTAAGTAAACCGTGGGGCTGGGGGGGGCGGCAATTATTTGATTTTTTTTTTTTTTAACCTTAATGCATAGGATAGGTTAAACCCTCCTATCCTACAGCCAAGGAAGCTGATCTGCCATGGTGCTGCATATGTGATCAGTTATGACACCAGCCATTTGATGGCTTGACAGTTTGGTTGAGGACACACAAATGTGACAGTTAACTACTTTTTGAAACCGTTAATAAATCGATAATCTCAGAATCAGATTGACAGAATTTGTGATTATATTCATGAAGTATCTTGGTGCTCCTGATCAATACAAATGGTCAATAGCCCCCCCCCCCCCCCCCTGACCGATCAGCTCATTTAATCGAATCCAATCTAAAATCACGTAGAAGGGACGTCATGGATGTTTGCAGATTCCATTGTTTTGATGGACTCTCACATCAATCAGATAATAAAATCAGAGCGTGTACAGCCACCATAAGGCTGCATTCACACTACAGCGTTTTGAATCACGGCCAGATCTGCCCACGATTTGACAGCGCTGACGTGTGAATGACAAAATGCAGAACTTGCATTTGAGATGCCATTCATTTGAACGACACCTCAAATCGCGGTGCGGGTCTGCCGCGTGATAAAACGTGCTGCAATTGTGAGATGCATGTTGCCCAAAAACAGTTCAGGACATACATACGTCCCGTGATTGCCGCACGTTTTATCGCTCGGCAGACCCACACCTCAATTTGTGGTGTCATTCAAAATGACCGGCATCTCAAATGTGAGTTCCGCATTTTTTCATTCACACATCAGCACAGTCAAATCGCAGCCTAAGGGCTCATTAACAGACACGGGCCGGGGGGTGGGGGGTTAAAAGCGGGTAGTTGAGTCACAGTTTTGCCACCCACCTAAACGAAGAAACGCAACTGCGCAGGGATATTTCATGAGGCTGCGGCAAAAATTAAATGGCATTCTGCCAAAGGCGACCCCTTCCAGTGAATAGGGCTGTTCTGCAACGCATGCCGTTGTGGCACAGTGGGGCAGCATTTTAAGGGTTAAACCAGGCAATGAGGAAGCGACCTATAGTGACTGCTCAGCGCCTGTCAAATGCCCTCTGAAAAGTGATCCACTGCTGGAAGCTTTTCAGAGGGGTGGCACAAGTGAAGGAGCCATAAGGGTTGGGTAGAAGATGTGAATGGGCCCAAAGCTTTAGTAGGTGATAGACGTTTGCTCCCAGCATGCACGCCTGGGTACACACCTCCTCTCCGATGCCCGGGGATCCCTTGCTGTAGTCCTGGGAGATGAGTAGATCCAGCAGAAGGTTGAGTTCGGTTCGGAAGCTCTCGGTATCTGCGGGCTCCAAGCTGTACATCTTCCCCTTGTGTCGGTGGAAGTCCCTGACCTCACTCTGCTGACTGTAAGCCTCCAGGTCTCCGGCGGGCGGTAAGGACGAATGGAATAAAACGGCCGGTGTTACCTGCACCCGTCTGCCATGAGACATCCCTGCCAATGCTCCTTCCTGAGCAGCCATCTTTCTGAAGGGCAGGCCGTTGTCAGGGCAACCAACTGTCACTTCCGAGAACGCTGCGTACGTCATCATCCTGCGCAGATAGCTTCACTCCTATTACCGAACGAATACATAGAATGGATGCTGCATGTGTCTTCGTGTAGTGCTAGGTAGTTTATTAGGTCAGTAGCTTAGCTCCCAAGGAGAACTTTGTTATTATTGATACAGTGGAGAGGTATTAGGATTCCAGTCAGGATTTTATTGCTGTCTGTCTTCCCTGTTCAGAAAGTTCACGATCTGAACATCTTTTTTTTTTTCTCAATAAAATTTTTATTGGTATATTTAATAATACACAAACAGAAGACAAAGTAACAATCGTAGTTATTCAGAAACATGCAATAAATAAGCATACTTAGGATTGTATAATTCAGTAGGCATAAAAGTATAAATATCAGTCGATTGAGTAAGAAATAAAGTAAGTAGAAGGAACATATCAATTTATCCTGGAAGGAACTTCTGCTTGTTATATAATAAAACTTGAGAGAAAAGAAAGAACAAAAGAAACAGCGATACTAGTTCATGGAGAAGAAACTCTTAAAAAGCAGAAATGTGCAACAGAGTAGCCTAATCATATAATAAATGTAATAAATGACACGTTAGGTTACAGAGAACTCAAAGGTGAACAATAATAGCTATGTGTTACTTGCCTACCCAGTTTTTCCAGGGGGCCCATGAGATAGTATGCTTAGGTAAAGTAAATAAAGACACAGCCATCATCTTCTCGTACGTGTAGTGGATATTAGTTAAGTCAATGGCATCCAAGATATTGGGAGGATAT
Source organism: Rana temporaria (assembly GCF_905171775.1). Classification (NCBI taxonomy): domain Eukaryota; kingdom Metazoa; phylum Chordata; class Amphibia; order Anura; family Ranidae; genus Rana; species Rana temporaria. The sequence goes on from NC_053490.1 coordinate 379,954,697, forward strand.
GGATCTTTCCATTTTCTGGTTATCGAAAGTCTGGCGGCCATAAGTAGATGAACTATTGAGCACCTTATATTTGCTGAAAATTTTTCGATACCCAGAGAAAGCAAAGCCAAGGCTGGGTCTGGATCTATCCGTTTTCCAGATAAATCAGAAATAATTTCGAACACCTCCCCCCAATATTTCTTAAGTATAGGACAACCCCATAAAGTATGTAGGAGATCTCCTCTGAATCCACATAATCTCCAACACCTGTCTGACTGTTGTCCACCAAATCTTGATAAAACATCTGGGGTATAGTACCATCTCAGCGTGAATTTAACAGATAATTCCCATAGTGTAGTGCAACTAGAGGTAGATTGATTTAGTTTGCATGCGACAAGCCATTGATCATCTGTGTACGAACGTCCCAGATCTCTCTCCCATTGAACATGTGATGAGGTTTTAGAGAAGCTCTGTTTTTTCTGGAGCAAATTGTAGAAAACGGAGATACCCTTTTTTCTGAGTTCTAGTGAAGTTAAATAGGACCACATTACGGGATGTACTAAAGTAGTATTAAAGTGTAATTTGCTTATACATTTTACCATGAGTGAGTAATGGGGTTGGCACCAACTAGGTAAATCGAAGTCGGATTGAATGGCTTGGAATGTTTTAATCTCTCCTTTGTGGAAAAGGTCATGTATGTGGTTAATACCATGAGCACACCAAATATCCAGTGGAATGTGTTTCAAAACCAGGCTTAATACTTTCAGTGGGGCATACACTTTAATGGTAGATTCGGAGGGGTCCATGGATTTTAGCACTTTAAGCCAAGTAGTAATTGATAGCTGCATAGTGGGGGGTAGAAAAGTAGGGATTTTAATCCCCAACTCGGCACCAAACAACCACAAGGAAGCAGAGCCATGGATGCAGAAGGAGGTTTCAATTCGACCCCAGGCTGTTTTGGGATAGGGTTGAAACCATTCCTTTAGTTGGGACAGTATAGACGCATGAAAGTAATCACGGAAATCGACATAACCCACTCCACCCCATTTTCTATGTCTGATTAGTTTGTGGTGTGCGCATCTCGATTTCTTCCCGTTCCAAACGTATTTGGAGAGAATTGATTGTAAAGATTTAAAGAAGTGAACCGGGATGTGTATAGGTAAACAGCGAAACAAATACAATACCTGTGGGAGGTGTATCATTTTGAATGCCGATAATCTGCCCCACCAAGATAATTCATGTTTGCCTAGATTTGTTAGGTCAGATATCAATTTTTTTTTTAGAGGAATATAGTTCTGTGTGAAGAGAGATCTAGTAGACCGGGTTAATTGTATCCCTAGGTAAGGGATGCTAGTTTCAGCCCATGAATAGGGGAACTGAAGCTGGAGTAGGCCGTTAGACACAGCGTCAATTCCTATATCCATGGCAAAAGATTTGTTTTCATTAACTTTATAAAAAGAAGTATTACCAAACCAGGCCAATATCTTTTGAACCTCTGACAAAGAAGAAAACGGGGAGGACAGCATCAAAATAATATCGTCTGCAAATAAACTAATTTTATGCGTGCAATCACCGATAGATACACCTGAAACTTTCGGATTAGATCTAATGTGTTCAGCTAGAGGTTCTATCATTAGATTGAATATCAAAGGGGACAATGGGCATCCTTGTCTTGTGCCGTTAGTGATATTAAACGGCTTAGACAGCATGCCAGAGCAAAAAACTCGTGCAACGGGATTAGAGTATAAGGCGAGAATAGCATTGAGAATAAAGCCCTTAAAACCAAACTCCTGTAAAGTAAGCGTCAGATAGGACCAATTGACCCTATCGAACGCCTTCTCTGCATCTAAAGATAAGAGCAGAGAAGGCGTTCCAGTAGAATTGATACTATGGATAATGTCAATTAATCGTCTGGTCGCGTCGGAAGATTGTCTACCTCTAGTGAAACCAGTTTGATCTAGATTAATTAAATTAGGGAGTAGGTCAACAATTCTATTGGCAATCATTTTTGCATAGATTTTCAAGTCTACATTTAGTAGGGAAATTGGGCGAAAATTTTGTGGGGAAGTCGGGTCTTTACCTGGTTTGGGCAGGGTGACAATAAGCGCAGACAGCATTTCTTTCGGGAATGTAGACTCAGATGCGGAGTGATTAAATACTTCTCGTAAGTGGGGAAGAAGTAATTGTTGAAACGTTTTAAAGTATTCAATGGAATATCCATCCGGACCAGGAGCTTTTGCCTTAGGTAAAGAATTAATGGTAGAGAGAATCTCAGCTTTATTAAATGGACTATTTAAAAGTGTAAGTTGGTCTACCTCCAATTTGGGTAATTTGATGTGTGATAGGAATGACCGAATCTCATCAGTGGAGGGATGATGGATGTTGGTATCATTGGAGAGATTATATAAATTACTGTAGTAGGAACTGAATGAGTCAGCAATGAGTTGGGGGTCAATAATTTTATCTTTCGAGATTGGATCATAGAGATGAGAAATTTTTGTCTTTAGCCTATGGCCCTTTACTCTATTGGCTAGGAGTTTACCTGCTTTGTTATTCGCAAAATACGAGCGTGCCTTCAGTTTCCTGAGATTAGAATCGTAAGATTCCATCAACACAGATCTCAATTCATTCCTAATTTCATATATCTTGGATTTGAGAAAATTAGAGGCCCTGGATTTATTTTCAGTTTCGACATCTGCTAATTTATTGGTGAGTTCATCAATCTTAGATCTCCTCCTCTTTTTTGCCCGTGATCCAATCTGAATGAATAGACCACGAACAAAGGCTTTATGTGCGTTCCATACTGCTACCGGATCGGGCACAGAGCCAACGTTGTCCGAAAAGAATTCAGTCAATTTTTGAGACAAGTATTTTATATTATCGGGTTGTTGTAATAAAAAATTATTAATGCGCCATAAATATGATTTGTTCTTGGAATTGACGTTTTTAAGCTTAATGCTGATTGGAGCGTGATCCGACCACGTAGCAGTATGGATGCGGGATTCCAGAACATTTTGAAGCAGCCACTTGTCGGAGATGAACAGATCAATACGGGAGTATGTGTTGTGGCGCTGGGAGTGGAATGTGTAGTCCCTCTCAGACGCGTGACAACATCTCCAAATGTCATATAACTCGTTCTTTGCCAAAAAGGCTGCAAGAGGGGAAGCAAATCTTTTAGCAGTTGAGGAGGTATCTATATGAACATCTGGTACCAAATTAAAGTCGCCACAAATCAAAAGATTGCCTTTTTGCATGTCTATAATTTTTTTCATAGTGACCTTGTGAAATTTAATTTGCCTTAAATTAGGTGCATATAGGTTAACTATTGTATATAATACATTATCCAATGTACATACCAAGATCAAAAACCTTCCTTCAGGATCAGCGTATTAATTTAAAAGCGTGAAAGACAATGAATCTCTAATAGCAATTAATACACCCCTCTGTTTGCGGGTGTAATCTGCTTTAAAAATATGCGGGTAAGAGTTATGGCGGCACTGAGGAGCGCTATCTCTAGCAAAATGCGTTTCCTGTAAGCAGAGAACATCGCAATTCAAAGACAGCGCAGTTTTCCACACTGCGGCCCTCTTAGCCGGGTGATTCAGACCATTTGTATTTATAGAGAGAAAGTTGATAGACATCATGTATCAAAGAATGTGTGCTGTGTGAGTGATACTTACTAGATGGGATTACCTCTAGGCGAGATGGATCAATGAAAAAACGAAAGATGTCCAGAAGTATGCACTGTCAGGGAACACGGAATCAACCAGTCGTTCTGTGACAGCTGCAAATAAAAACTAAAACAAAAACAAAATCAAAACAAGAAATTAAATAAAACAAAACAAAACAAAACAAAATAAAATAAACCCAAAACAAACAAACAGATCAGAATGGCCACAATAATTGAAGTGGCAACAAATTTATATCATAAAGTCGCTCAGCATAAGTCATAAAATACAAATCGATATTACGTGTACTTTGTGGAGCGACCTAGTGCCTACAGCGTAATATCGAGGAGGTCGGGTGAAATCAATAACCGACCTAGAGGAGGGGTAATGTTCAACAGGTTAGAGTAATATAAAAGAAAAATAGCATGTCGGGTATTAGGGGGATATACTGACAGCGAAATAGGATGTAAAGGACTATAGCTAAGGGTAGCATAGGGAGGGGATAAAAAAGAAAGAAATGCATCAAAGTGGGAGATCAGTAGCTTATCATCTTCCCCTGTTCACACGATGATTAACCAGATGTTGATTGTCGAGGCTTTTTCCAGGTGGGTTTCTGTCTTCTCTGGAGGGAAGAGATGGAGTAATACCCCAGGATCGTAGCAATAACAAGCCATCTTTGGGATTGGACAAAACGGTGGTTGAACCATTGTGGGTGATAATCAGCGTAGCAGGATGCTTCCATTTATACAGAATCTTGTGGTCACTCAAAGCTTTGGTAGTTGGTTTAAGTTGTCTTCTCAAATATAGAGTGTGTTGTGACAGGTCTGCGTACATATGAACGTCTTTGTAAGGACCAGGAAGTACAGAGAGGATCCTAGCTTTCGCCAGTAGCTTTTCTTTCGTGGGGTAGAAATGAATCCTCATGAGTACATCTCTAGGAATATTTGCGTCCATATTTTTTGGTTTGGGAATACGGTGAATTCTATCAATCAATCTTTCCATCTGGGAGATTTCCGGCAGCAAATTGGCAATTAATTCATCCGCATATGTATTTAAACTGTTGGGGGGGATTGTTTCAGGGACCCCCCTAAGTTTAATATTGTTTCTCCTTGAACGGTCCTCGAGGTCAGCGAGCTTGGCCTTAATTTTATCGTTGTCGCATGACAGGTCTCTATAAGCTTCCATAAGACCAGTGACATCATCTGACTGATCGTCTATTTTGTGTTCAACATTGGCCACTCTGTCATTTAAACCCCGCAATTCATTAGAGAATGAGTTCATCATAATTGAGAAGCTGGACATGAGAGATGTTTGCAGTGAAACTAGCATTTCTTTCATGGTAGTGTCCAGTACTGGCTGTCCCACAGTGGGATAATTTGTTATTAACGATGCGTCACAAGGTTTAGCCAAGGTATGCTGCATATGTGACATACCTGGTATCAGAATAGCAGCTGCGTCATCGATCCTCCTCCTTGATTTAGCTGGGCTGTGTGATGAAGGGCTATGCAAGGGGGAGCTTCTAATGATGGAAGGTTGTTGTACGTCTTGCCATTGAGCTTCCTCATCATCAGGCAGATCAGTGTATGACGCAGGCTTCTGTCTCACAGCTGCGGTAACTGCGTCATCAATCAGTACTGTACTGTACTGTACTGTACTCACAGCGCCCGGCATTGTTGATGGTTCTGCTGGTTTTTTGTTCAGACCTTTTTCTTTTTTTTTCCTTGGAAGCATTGAACTTGTCCCGCGGGTATTCGCCGACAATTACCGGCTGTTTTAAAAGTCCAAAACGATCTATTTGCCGCTGAATCCCCGGTTCTCCGACGGAGCTCACAGCTCAGGCGTCCATCACTCTCGCCTGCAGGCCACGCCCCCACGATCTGAACATCTTAAAGCGGAGTTCCACTCAAAAGTGTAACTTACACTTTTCCGTCTCTCTTTGCCCCCCCACCCCCGTTCCGGTGCCACATCGGTTGGGGTGCCGACATCGTGGCACAAGTGTCCCAATATTTAAAGTTTGCAGCTGCAGTATTTGTAGCTGCTGACTTCATTTTTCATGAGGGGGGTGGGGGTGGAATACCTCTTTAAAGCGGAAGGTTCACCCAAAAAAAATGTTTTTAACATTACATTCAGCCGAGTTGTCAGAATGATAATCGGCTGTTTTTTGTTTTTTTTTTATCCCCGTACATACCGTATTTTCACCGCCGCTTCCGGGTATGTCTTCTGCGGGACTTGGCGTTCCTAATTGATTGACAGGCTTCCGACCATCGCATACTGCGCGTCACGAGTTGCCGAAAGAAGCCGAACGTCGGTGCGCAGACGCCGTATAGAGCCGACTCGCAGTCCGGCTTCTTTCGGCAACTCGTGACGCGCTGTATGCGACGGTTGGAAGCCTGTCAATCAATTAGTAATGCCCAGTCCCACAGAAGACATACCCGGAAGCGGCGGTGAAAATACGGTATGTACGGGGATAAAAAAAAAAAAAACAGCCGATTGTCATTCTGACAACTCGGCTGAATGTAATGTTAACAATTTTTTTTTTTGGGTGAACCCCCGCTTTAAGGTCCATTTACACTAGGGTTGCCACCTGTCCGGGATTCACCCAGTGGCGTCACTAAGGGGAGGGGGGGCAGAGGGGACCATGGCATCCCCAATTAAACAGTTGTCTCGCTAGTGGGGGGGGGGCAGGGGGTCACATGCTGCCGTGTGCAATGGCGCTCACATAGTGGGAGCTTTTTCTCTCCTGTTTCCTCTCCAGGGCCATCTTTAATGCTTGGCAACAAGGACAGCTGCCAATGGCCTAGTCGTTGTGGGACCCAAAGCAGCAGCTCCTTGAGCCCACGTTGCTTGCAATTTGGAGGTCCTGTGATGGCACTGAGAGTGGGGGTTACACACAGGAAGCAGGTTGGCAGCAGCGCGCCATGTTGTGCCGTACAGCAGTGGTCATCAACCCTACCCTACAGGGCCCACTAACAGGCCAGGTTTGCAAGATAACTGAAATACATCACAGGTTATATCATTTGCTGCTCAGTGATTGCAGTATTCTAGACGGCATCTCCCCATGGTAATACATAAAACCTGGCCTGTTAGTGGGCCCTGTAGGGCAGGGTTGATGACCACTGCCGTACAGGACTTGCTATTTTCAAGCAAGCAGTGAGGGGACGTGAGCTCCAGTGATGCTCTGACCCCTCCCCATGCAGCTTCTATGCTCAGGACTCGGGGGGCCATGGGGTAGGAGCTGCAGCTGAGCTGGCAGCACTGAGAGCCTACCTGTGGAAATGGCAATGCAGATGGTGGGCACAGCTGGCCAGCACTGTTTGCACTACTGGGCTTGGGAATACAGGGGTGAGGCCTTGTCACAGTGCTGGTGAGGGGCACACAGCCAAAAGTTCACATGTACAGTATCTGCATTAGAAAAGGGGGTACTATATGGATGAGATAATGGTGCTGGGGGATATCAAGGGTGTATGGGGAAAAACAATGCTGATGGGGAATCTGGGGTGTACAAGAAGTAGCAATGCTGGGGGTAACTTGGGTGGCTATAGTGCTAGATATATCAGGGGCTTAGAGCGGTCACAGTGCAGGGGGTATCAGGGATGTATAGTGGTCACAATGTAGAGGGTAAGAGGGATGCAGAGAGGTCACAGTGTAGGGGGTATCAGGGAAGTAGAGAAGTCACAGTGTAGGGGGTATCAGGGATGTATAGGGGTCACAATGTAGAGGGTATCAGGGAAGTAGAGAGGTCACAGTGTAGGGGGCATCAGGGATGCAGAGAGGTCAAAGTGTAGGGGGTACCAGGGATGTAGATAGGTCACAGTGAAGGGGGTATCAGGGGTGTATAGGGGTCACAATGTAGAGGGTATCAAGGATGTAGATAGGTCACAGTGTAGGGGGTATCAGGGATGCAGATAGGTCAGTGTAGGGGGTATCAGGGATGCAGAGAGGTCACTGTGTAGGGGGTATCAGGGATGCAGAGAGGTCACTGTGTAGGGGGTATCAGGGATGCAGAGAGGTCAAATTGTAGGGGTATCAGGGATGTAGCGGGGTCACAGTACAAGGAGTGCATATGGTAACAGTGCTGGGGGGATAACTAGGGTACAGAAAGAGAGATCAGAGTGCTGGGGGGAATACTAACTGGGGTGTAGAGGGGTTACAGTGATAGTGGTATCTGGGGTGTATGGGGGTCACAAGTGCAGTGATGTAGAGAAGTCACAATGCTGGGGGATATCTGGGGTGTAGGGGGGTCACAGTGTTGAGGTGTAGAAAGGTCAGAGTGCTGGGGAGATGTCTGGGATGTAGAGGGACCACAGTGCTGGAAAGATATCTGTGGTATGGGGGGGTCACAGTTCTCTGAAGATATCTAGGGTGCATAGGGGCCCTAGTACTGGGGAGGTATTTGGGGTTTAGAATTCAGGGGGTGTGGAGGTGGTAACAAGATAACAGTGCTAGACTGGATGGGGCCCCCATGATTTTTAATGATAATAGCAGGTATATTATATGCACTGGACAGTTTTGTTTTTTATGTATGTGGTGTTTTCCCACAATTTCTTTGCTGTATAGAAAGATTGTTTGTGTCATTAACCCCTTGGCTCTGGCGCCACCCAGTTCTTTAAGAGGTTTAAGATGCCGGGAGGCAGAATTTATGATCATGTGACTGTCGTCATTGACTGTCACATGATCAGAAAGATCCCGATCACAAGCAGGATTGGGAGCTTTTCGTTAGCTGTCAGTAACTGTGCTTTGCAATATTGCACGCAAATATGTGGCCGCTAGGTGCAAAGGCCCACCTGCTGAGAGGCTGCATATTTGCGTGCTGTCGATGCTAAGAGGTTTATGTATGCAGTCTTCTTTGAAAATCTTTGAAGGCACATACTGAGTATGCGGTTAATCACCCAGAAGGACCCTCTGTATTCCGAGTCATTGGATTTTTCTTCCCCATTTTAAGAAGCAGAGCCCTATGCTTTAGCAAAGCCTGTGAGATATCAAAAGAGTATATATATATATATATAGATCAGGCATGTCCAAAGTCCGGCCCGCGAGCTAATCGCGGCCCGCGTTCCGGTTTTGAACGGCCCGCATGGACATATATATTTTTTGTGACCCCCAACTATCTCCCAGGCCACAAAAGATGTATATGAATTGGAGGGGACTGGGAGGAGGCGGGACGAGCACCGTACACACACACAGGAGAATTTCCTGTTTACGGGTGGCCTCTGTAATAGGAGGTCCTGTCTCCGGCGCTGCCATTGGACGACTGTTCTGTCCATCAAAGGAGGCAGGACTTTCTATTAAAGAGGCCGCCGTGTATTCTCTTGTGGGTAATCTTTGGTGCTGGTGAGTGAATTCCTGGCAATGGTGGGTGCTGCATTCCTAGCAATGGTGGGTCTACAGGTGGGCACTTGTGAGGCTGCAGATGGGCACTGACCCTTATTTTCCTTACAGTTCTTTATTTACATTTTATTTTCCCCTGAAACTTCACTCTTAAAGTGAAGGTGCGTGTTATACACAAATAAATACGGTATATCTAAATAATTACGCCCAAGCTCATCTCTTTACTCACACAAAAGGCAAGAGATTTATTGTTGGGCAGCGTATTAGTGCTTGAACAAACACACACATTTTAATGGTTCAAAGAATGTCAGGCAAAATGTTCGGCCTTCACGAATGTTCACTTGTTTTGGACACCCCTGAATTATAAATAGTAGAGTGTGGTTTCATTTTAAGGACCAGAAGTTTGTTTTTACTTTGGCAGGTAAACCAATCAAGCATGCTAAGTTATTTGATTGGCTGTTCTCAGCCTTCCAGCTTCTTGCTGAGGTAGCCATACTAACATTAAAACCCACATATGGAAGCAGACCAGGTGTCTAAGGATGCTGTATTAAAGCCCCGGACACTTGCTGGGTCTGTGCAACTCACATATTCCACTCTAGTTCTGGCCCAGTATAGCTGGGATTATTAATTCAAATTTAAGGACCCAGAACGAGAAGTGGATCACAGGGGGCAACTTCTTATGAAACGGGGCTTTGGAAAAGGGTGCTTTTATGTCTTCCAGACACTCTTTTCCCTCCAGCTTGACCGTGTCCTCAGTCACAAGCAGTTATGGCCTCCTTAGTAGATGACCATGGGATAGAGCCAGGGTTCAGGGATGTTTGCTTTTAGTGCTGCAACTAACGATTATTTTCATAATCAATTAGTTGGCCGATTATTGTTTCGATTCACTGATGGCACTGGCAGGCATTGGGGATGGGCACTGATTGGCAGCTGCCTGGGCACTGATTGGCATTTCCCTGGTGGTCTAGGGTGGTATACCTGGTGGTCCAGTGTTGTGGCCTTCTTTGGTGGTCAGAATATAGAACAGTACCCCTTCAAGAAGAGTGGGCAAAATCGGACTTTGAGGCTCGTAGAAGTATAAAAAATATATATTTTATTACATAAATTTACAAAATGTACACTAACAATGGTATAATGGAATGCAACTGATAACAATCACAATACAACCATTCAGAACAAGAGAATAGTGAAAGAATCCTATTGAAGTCGCCTACGCGTTTCACCGTGGGGCTTCTTCAGGACGAAATGAACAGGATTATTGCTACTATGTAGCCATGATTTTCACAATCTGATACACAGCGGTGGATATAATCATCCAGGAAGATTCCAATGATAGATGAAATATATACCGATGGTAGTAGATAGTACAAAAAATATGTTTAGAGATCGATGATCGCAGGTCCAGGCCAAATATGTCAATAATGACATGAGCAAATACACATTACAGTCCCCAGGCAAAAGAAGACGTGTCGGGGATAGAGATGCAGGTAACCGAATCCCTTAAAAATCCACTAGGGGACCTAAAGCTGGGTCAAAAGACAGCTCACAGAGGCAAACATAAGGCCATCCATCAATAAAGGAACAGCATCTCCCATATAACAGAGATCGTCTTGCAAACACCTTGGGCCAGATTCATGAACAATGGTGCATATTTGCACCGGCGTGGTGCATCATTTTTAGACTACACCGGTCCAGCGCGGAGAGGCAGTTAGGTGATTCAAGAAACTTTTTTTGTCTACGATGCCCCAGCGGGGCGGATTTTAGACGGTGTAAGGCGGGGTAAGGCCAACTGGGAGTCACCCTATGCTAATAAAGTGCCGACCGTGGCGCAGGGGTCACGCCGGGGCGCATCTTAGACCGCACATGCTCAGTGACATCCAGGGGTAAATGCCCCAATCTGCACATGCTCAGAACTGCGCCCCGGCGTGATCCCTGAGCTTCGCCGACCCACTACCAAAGCCCAGTCCATGAATCAGCCCATACTTCCGCCCTGCAGGTGCAAATGTACTGAAGCTTTTTTTTTTCTAAGCTAGGTCGTTTGCATTGTGGTGGGGCAGTTATAGCTGATGAGGAATCCTCAGGTGGGCGGATGACCAATTTCAGCCCAGAGGAGAGGGCTGTAATTATTGAGGGCCTCTCCCAACATGGGGACCGCCTCTATGTGTTGTCCAGCAAGTGTTGTTGCTCAGTTCGTTTGTTAGGCTGGGTTCACACTACGGTTTTCCCGTCCGTCAGCCGCATACGATTTCAGTATTGAAAACGTACGGGCCCGGACGGGAAAACGTATAGATAGACAATGCATTGCAAATCGTATGCACTCAGATGCATCCGGGTGCGTACGATTTGCTGGCAAAACGTTTTTTAAACGTACGCAAAACCGTGTTCAACCACGGTTTTGCGGTCGTTTTTAAAACAGTATGGCAACCGCATACGTTTTCCTTTAACATTAATGTCAATGGAAAACGCACATATGTGCGGTTCCATACGTTCCCGTCCGTTTCAGCCGCATACGGTTTTTCATATAAATCGTATGCGGCTGACGGACGGGAAAACCGTAGTGTGAACCCAGCCTAACGCTGCTGCTTTAGCTGCTCTCCAGCTGACCTGCAAGTTTCTTGCAAAGTTACCCCTGCTTTTATGAGGTGTAACTTTGCACCGGAAATTTCAGCTCCGCTCACCGGGAGTAGCCTGCGCCGGTCAAGCTTAAGTTGATGAATCGGCCCAAAAACCTCATTTGCATATTTAAAACACAAAAACCATGGCCGCGCCAGATCCGACCAGCGTAAATCTGCGCCAACGCCGCGCCGGCGTGGAAAGGTTACACCGAGGCGATGAAGTCTATTTGGAGGCGTAATCTGGTTCTCTGGGTAAGGCGCAGCGATCCGCCGGCGCAAATCTGCACTTACGCCGTGCATCTACCAAAAAAAACGGTGTAAGTGCTTCATGAATCTGGCCCCTTGTGTGCATGTAGCATCCGTGTATGCCCCAGGGTCACAGCCTGTGCTGAGTACTCGAATATCCTGCGTCGTTCTCCCCATGGCTGATCGGCTCTTCATTGGATAGATTGATAGCAGCACAGCCATTGGCTCCCACTGCTGTCATTCAAATGCAATGATGCGGCCTCCAGGGGGGGGCCGAGTCATACAATCAGCGGCTATGGATGTCGATTGTTTTTCACACGGGAGCTCGCCCGCAAGGTAACCCCCTTGGGAGAGAGCTTCTCAGAGGGTGTTAGCTCTTGTGGGGAGGAGCCGCGAGAGCTGCCTTGGGACCCCAGAAGAGGACGATTGGGACCACTATGTGCAAAACGAACTGCACAGTGGAGGTAAGTATGACATGTTTGTTATTAAAAAAAAAGTGAACCTTTAGTGTCACTTTGAAAGATTTTTTTTGGAAATCTTTGCAAATTTATTAAAAATAAAAACGAAAAAAAATCCCATGTACGTAAGTATTCGCAACCTTTGCTCAATACTTTGTTGAAGCACCTTTGGCACCAATTACAGCCTCAACTCTTTTTGAGTATGATACTACAAACTTGGCACACCTATTTGTGGGCAGTTTCTCCCATTCTTCTTTGCAGGACCTCTCAAGTTCCATCTGGTTGGATGGAGAGCATCGCTGCACAGCCATTTTTAGATCTCTCCAGATGTTCAATCGGGTTCAAGTCTGGTCTCTGGCTTGCATTGGATGAAGGAAATCCAGGGTTTTGAGACCCCTGGGGATCCTTGGGTCATTCTGTTACACTGTACAGACGAACCAGTCAGATCGTATAAAAATCGCTCACACCGCATTTATTAAATGTGGCGAAGTCTCTTATTCTGAGATTTTGGAAACAAACGGCTGTACCCACCTTGCGTCAGTGGTTGGTGGAAGTAGATAATATCTATTACATGGAAGACCTTACCCACTCCCTTAGGAATAAATCTGAATTGTCACAGAAAATATGCTCCGGCTAGTTCGCCTTTAAATACTCTTCTGCATATGCATATATTATGTCTCAACCCGTGTAAACACTGTGGCACTATACTCTCGAATTGTTTTCTGAGATGGGTGGCCGCATCTCTCTCCTCATCTCTCTTTGTCTGTCCGCATTTCTTAAACTGGACAGTCTCATGAGGATAGGCAGACCACGGTTTCTGGTATGTTTACTGTAATCCCGTAGTATGGTCTCAGGCGACTATATGCTTTGTCTACTGTCATGATTGATTACATGCTTGTGTTCCTCTATTGGCCTACTGGCCGTGTTTACCTGATTGTTTGTGGTTCATGCTCATCTGTAATGTATGTTCTTTCTTTTGTCCTGTAACTAATAAATACTTATTGAACAAAAAAGTCTGGTCTCTGGCTGGCCCACTCAACTCATTTGCCCGAGTACAAGTACTCGGGCAAATGCTTCGTATTGGTCCCGATACCGATACTAGTATCGGTATCGGGACAACCCTACTTACTGTATGTACATGGGATTTTTTTATTTTTAACCACTTCAGCCCCGGAAGAATTTACCCCCTTCCTGACAGAGCACTTTTTGCATTTCGGCACTGCATCGCTTTAACTGACAATTGCGTGGTCACGCGACATTACACCTGAACCAATTTTATGGTGCTATAAACAAACAAAGAGTGACAATTTAGAAAAAAACACAATATCTTACTTTTTTGCTATAATAAATATCCCACGTCCCCCCCCCCAAAATGTTTTCCTCAGTTTAGGCCGATATGTATTCTTATACATATTTATGGTAAAAAAATTGCAATAAGCGTATATTGATTGGTTTGCACAAGAGTTATAGCATCTACAAAATAAGGGATAGTTTTATGGCATTTTTATTATTATTATTTTACTAGTAATGGTGGCGATCTGGGTTTTTTATTGGGACTGCGACACTATTTTGCGACCATTGTTATTTATACAGAGATCAGTGCTATAAAAACGCACTGATTACTATGTAAATGACACTGGCAGGGAAGGGGTTAACCGCTAGGGGGCGAGGAAGGGGTTAAGTGTGTCCTAGGGAGTGATTCTAACTGTGGGGAGCTGGGCTACCAGTGACACAACAGTGATCACTGCTCCCGGTGACGGGGAGCAGTAGATCACTGTCCTGTCACTAGGCAGAACAGGGAAATGCCTTGTTTACATAGGCATCTCCCCCTTCTGCCTCTCCATGAGTCGATCGCGGCACCCGGCGGACATAGAGTGCGCAGGAACTGCTTTGCCAACGTATATCTACAGGCGGTGGTCGGCAAGTGGCCCCCCTCCGGCGGCGACATTTCTCCCGGGTGTTACTTCTGGGTATCGCGGCTCCGGCACTGTGATTGGCCGAAGCTGCAATGACGTCACTCCCGTGCATGCACGCGGGAGCCGCCAGTAGCATAGGTGCCATTGCTTCAGTTTTCCCCAGTGCGCATGTGTCGATGACATCGGCACATGCAGGGGACAGGAGATATATCCTAAACCATGCAGATTTATGAGATATCCTGGGTAGCTACAGGTAAGCCTATATTAAGGCAGACAGTGGTTGTAAAGGGTTTATAACCACTTTAAATGAACTAGCATAGAAGAAAGTGATATAGTATTCTATAACAGTGAACTGTATCTGCTGAACTGAAATGTGAATTTATGAGGCCTGGTTCACTCTAGTACGACTTCTAAAAAAGGGCTTGAGTCACACAAAATCGCATTACAAGGGACATTTTATTGTTTTCATCGAATCCCATTCACAGCAATGCGACTCATTTTGGAAAAGGTTCCTGCGCTACTTTGGTGCAATTTAAAATGCAGCTTGGCCACAGAGAATATGTAAAGTTGCATCACAAAATCGCACTGTAAATCGCATCGAAATCACTTTGCAGTAGTGTGAACCGAGCCTTAATGGTGGTTATATTGAGATGCATTATGTATGTCAGGTAGGGGGATGGGGCTACGTGGCCACAATAAATTCATGAAATGTATCCTGCTTTAGGCCTTTTGCAGATGGATAGCAACCATTATTCAGTACAGCAGGGACATATAGAGCATTTGACATGAATGTGACACTTCATTCTTATCTGTGTGTTGGAGTGCACCTTCTGTAGACGAAGATGCAGTGTAGCAAGGCTCAGCAGTTTTATTTATGAAAGCCGTCACCCCAAACAAGTTCTAATTTGGGAAAATGCTTTTTATTTTTTAACCACTTGAGTCCCAGCTGCCACTTTAAAATGGTGCAATGACAGCAGTTCTTTGTCCAAGCACCATTGTAAACTGAGGGTGGGGGATCAGTGACAGCCAGGATACAGGGAGCTGCATTAAATCTATCCTAAGCTTAGAGGCCTGGTGCAGTATGCTACTACATTTTTCAAGACCAAGACCCCAAAATCAGCTGGAAATTTTACAGGATCCAATGTAGGTTGCAATCACATATTCGAAAGGCAAAATTCATCCAGATTATGTGCTTCTTAAATGGACCTGCCCATTTCTTCCCTACCTTTGTTTCACTTAAATGGATAGCCCATCTGTCATCATTTATGTTACAAATACTCAGCAGGTGAATGCATGTTTTCAATTTGAATAATGCGTGAATGTGTCCACTGTTGAGCCTAGGTTCACACTGCTGCGAATTCAAAATCGCGGTAAAATGCGCGATTTGGCCGCGATTTTGCCGCGATTTGCCGCGATTTCGGCCGCAATTTAATGTAAATCGCGGCCCGAAATCGCAAAAAGTAGTACAGGAACTACTTTTTGAAATCGTAGATGCGGCGTCGCACTGATTAGGACAGTGCCATTGCCGACAATTGCCGCCGATTTGAGATGCGATTTGACATGTCAAATCGCATCTCAAATCGTTCCAAATCGTACCCAGTGTGAACCAGGGCTCAAACTGAGTTGTATTGTGAACAATGATTACTGTATGCTCACAACTGCTACAGCTGTGATAAATTTACTGCTATGGGGCAAAAAAGTATGGAACATTATTTTTTACTTGTAAAGGTTCAAAAAACAAACAAGCCAAAGTACACTGCTCAAAAAAAGTTAAAGCAACACTTTTGAATCAGAACTCCTGGGATATTGATCTGGTCAGGTAAGTAGTAGAGGGGGAGGGGTGTATACAGAGGGGGTTGTTAATCAGTTTCAGCTGCTTTGCTGTTAATTGAAATTAACAACAGGTGCACTAGATGGGCAACAATGAGACGACCTCCAAAACAGGAATGGCCCAGATTCAAAGAGCAATTGCGCCTGCGTAACCATAGTTACGCAGCGCAATTGCTTACTTGCCCCGGCGTAACGACTTTTCCTGATTCAGAGAGCTCGTTACGCCGAGTGCAGCCTAAGATATGCGTGGCATAAGGCTCTTATGCCCTCATATCTTAGGCTGCATTCTTACGCAGGCCGCTAGGTGGCGTTCCCGTTGTGGTCAGCGTATAGTATGCAAATTGCATACTAACGCCGATTCACAACGTTACGCGAGCCCTGCGTACGCAGTTTACGTCGTTTGCGTACGTCGGGTTTCGCGTAAGGCTGCACATGCTAAAAGCAGGGGCAGCCAATGCTAAGGATACCCATCGTTCCCGCGTCGCGAGGTTTAAATTTTACATAGTTTGCGTAAGTGAATCGTGAATGGCGCTGGACGCCATTCACGTTCACTTTGAAGCAAATGACGTCCTTGCGATGTCATTTGCCGCAATGCACGTCGGGAAAGTTTCCCGACGGAGCATGCGCCCTACGCTCGGCACGGGAACGCGCCTAATTTAAATGATTCCCGCCCCCTACGGGATCATTTAAATTGCGCGTGCTTACGCCGGGCATTTTGCCGGAGCGCCCACGCAATTTACGGAGCTACTGCTCCGTGAATCGAGGGTAGCGCCTACGTAAAAACTGCGCAAATGTTACTGAATCTACCCCAATGTTTTTTCAGGTGGAGGTGTCTGACTTTTTTTTACTACTCAACTTTTCTGACTGTTTTTCACTAGTTTTGCATTTGGCTAGGGTCAGTGTCACTACTGGTAGCCTGAGGCGATACTTGGACCCTATATAGGTTGCACAGGCAGTCCAACTCCTCCAGGATGGCACATCAATACGTGTCATTGCCAGAAGGTTTGCCGTGTCTCCCAGCACAGTCTCAAGAGCATGGATTTTTTTTGGGTTTTGAGTTTTTTTTCATATTATCAGGTGATATTTATTTTTTACAATCCCTCAAGGAGGTTGGTGTCCTTTGTTAATTACACATTGTATTTCTGAAATGTTTTATGGCTATTCACCAGAAAAACACATAGACAAGTATTTAACTTAAATTAAATCTCTATTTATTCTGGTCAAAAAAATTAAAGATGAAGGGCAACAATTGAACAATCAGCCAAATATATGCCGACTTTGGACCCCAAAGGCAGACAACATGGATAAACGGCAAAATAAATAACCTGAGGAGTCCCTCTAATTGGGATCACAATCTGGTCCCCAAATCACTGAAATCAGGAGCAGCAGCAGATGTCATACATGTCCCCAAGCTGTGGTACTCCAACAACAACCTCAGTTTTCTTGCAGATCAGCTTGAAGCCAGGGAATCACTTTCTGGTCTTCCTTGAAGCCTTCCTTCCATTGCTCCCTGCAGCGTTCCTTCCACAGCCCCTTGCAGGCTGTGGCGCTGGTGGTGAGAATGTGGCAGCAGGAGGAGAAGGATGGGCCAGGTCACTGGCCTCAGTCAGCTGGCCCCTTCTTCCCCTGTGAATCACAGAGGCGAATAGTTCTTCAGCCAGGGCCCGTTGCCCCTCCTCCATTCTCTGCAGTTGGTCTGCCAGGTAGCAGCTGTAGCCCTCTACAGGGTTGAGGGGGGCCCTCATGATGGCAGCTGCGTCCCTGATAACCTGCAGAGACTCCTCCTACAACTTGGACATGTGCTTTGGTCTCTTCACTCGCATCTGGAGGGGAGGCACCTGTGATTCTGTGCTCCCACTGGGCCTGGGTACCTGCTGACTGCCACTTGGCCCAGCCTCCTCCTGTCTGCCACTCACCCCTTCCTCCTCCTGACTGCCACATCCTGAAGCCTCCTCCTCTTGGCTGAGCTCTTCCTATGTATAAAAAAAGGGACATGGTTTTATTTTTGCTTCATCAATCACACACATTTTAAAGCTCATGACTGTTGCAATTAGAATGTTATTATCGAAATTGAACAGACTCTCAATCTGACCCCTGCAGTTGGCATCCCCGTCACACTAATTTCTGGCCAAACCTTTTTTTTGGGGGTTTAAATTTTTCATTTTGGTTAAAAAAACATCTCGTTAAACCAACAATAATTTGAGGGCAAGAAATATGTTGTAAACTACAGTACTGAAGATGTTCAGATCTGGCTCTTCGATCTCAGCCTGATCCTCGGCACCCTCTGCAGGGGTGGGTGGAACGGTGGAGGGAAGACAGGAAAGTGATTCTCTGGCTTCTATCTGATCATCCAGAAAACGGAGGTGTTTGAAGTACCACAGCTTGGGTACATGAACTTTGTCTGCTGCTGCTCCTGATCTCATCGAAGCACGGACCTCTTTATACTGCTTCTTATACAAATTCCTCAGGTTATTTATTTTGCTGTTTATCATGGTGTAATCAGCCTCTGGCATCCATGTCTGCATATAAATGGCTAATTGCTCAATTGTTGCCCTTCTTACAACGCTGTTGTGATACTGGTTGTTCTTTATCTCCCTGAGGTTGCGCAGTTCCCTATACTTGTCGATGAACCTCATCAGGATCTCTGGCTCTCTCAATTTATCCATAATAATTGCTAAAAGATCAAACAAAAGACATATAAACACTATGTCAGCTTAAATTGTCCTAATCGCATCACAATCTAGACCTTTAAACGCAGTGTGTACTGCTGCCACTAATGCCCAGCTCTGCACCATTGTTGTGTAATGATGATTTACCTGCAGACCCTGTGTTTACATCTAATAAATAAGCAGCATTCATATGCAAAAGTAATGAGAGCATTCATGAAGGCACCATTCATGTGTATTTCATGCCCCTCTGCATTGATGAGATGATACACTGTTTAATCACCTCTGTCCAACAATCACAATCATTGCTTAATCTGATACACAGTCAAATAATCTGTATTTGAGTCTCGCAGATATATATTGTATATGTCTCAGAGCAGATGGAGAGCAAAATTGCATGGGGGGCCCCAAGATTAATTTGGTCAAGGGTCCAATCAACATAAACCCGACATCCCTGCCTTGATATCATGACTCAAGTATATATAGGCCACTGCTGGCCCCAGTTTCATTTTTATCTTCGTTTCAGTCGTTCGTCACTCCCGCTCGTCCTTAATCCGTGTACCCAACGTAGTCACGTCGTTCTCATTATATATCCAGCGCATGCATGAAACACCACCCTCTTCGCCCGCCCATGACGGACTTTTTCCTCTATTCCACGCCCCTTCTCAGTGTGAAACGACAATATGGCGGTGTCACATGTGCGTGGTATACCCCGTACTGACAAGGTAAGCCCGGAGGCGGGAACGTCCCGATCCAGGCCCAGACGATACAAGGCCATGAATATGTCACTTGAAGAGATGGTGGACATACTGCGGAGGAAAGATTACAATGGCGATCATGGGCCATACCACACCCCTAATCTGAGGAAGGCCCAAACAATGAACAAAGTGGCGAGGAGTCTTTACCATAAATTTGGTAAAGGTGCAAATAAGACAGGCACTGTAGGGTTGTTGTTAAGTAGAATCTGTTTGTAATTTTAAACTGGTACTTTTTTAAAGTGTAGCTTCAGCCATAAAATCTATTTTTAAGCTTTTATGAAAACATAGAGAAGGGTTATCACCCCTGTAAACATTTGTTTTGCTGTCTGTGTGCATCTGTTCAGAAGATTGCAATTCACTTTCTGTCCCAATGACAAATGATGATTTGAAAATTTGGGGTTTTTAGTGAAACAAGGATTGGTGATAAAGCATCAGTGGACAGGAGACACCTCTTACAGAAGAGAATTTCCCTTCCTAGGGGTAGATTTCCTCTGTCTCCTTCGGTTTGCAAGTAGGAGTCGTTTGTAAGTTGGATGTTTGAAAGTAGGGGCCTGCCGTATATACTCTGCAGAAATTTGGGCCCTAGGTGTTGGTGTTGCCACAACACTGTAAGCCACAGATACTCTAGTTGGAGCGCAGGAATGAGCCTGCTGCAAAGTATTGCATCAAAAATTGTAATTACACTCCCCTGTTAAACAGGGGCAGAAAAATTGGGCCTTAGGCACTGGTGCCACAACACTGCAACCCCTCACAGATACTCTAGTTGGAGCGCAGGAATGAGCCTGCTGCAGAGTATTGCATCAAAAATGTAATTGCACGCCCCTGTTAAACAGGGGCAGAAAAATTGGGCCTTAGGCACTGGTGCTGGTGCCACAACACTGCAACCCCTCACAGATACTCTAGTTGGAGCACAGGAATGAGCCTGCTGCAAATTATTGCATCACAAATTGTGATTACATGCCCCTGTTAAACAGGGGCAGAAAAATTGGGCCTTAGCCACTGGTGGCGGTGCCCAGAACCAAAAATGTTCATGATCATTGAGGAGGAAAAGGATAGTCACTCAGCATAACAGTATAGTCACTCAGCATAGGCAGTCTTGAAGGGATCTGACATTTCAAAAACAATCGGCATCAGGTGCAGTTACATCAGCATCAGGTGCTTGGTAGCTGGTGGTGATCCAAGCCTGATTCATTTTTATTAAGGTCAGTTGATCGACCGAGTCGGTGGAGAGGCGCACCCTGTGATCGTTTACAAAGCCTCCAGCAGCACTGAATGTGCGTTCCGAAAGAACGCTTGATGCAGGACAAGCCAGTAGCTCAATTGTGTACTGTGCAAGCTCTGGCCAGTGATCCATCCTCAAGACCCAGTAAGCCAGAGTATTTTCGGTGGGAAAGGTGTCTATGTCTTATCTGCACCATGTAAAACAGATGCTGGCGATGGTTGCTGGAACCGGTCATACCTTGGGCCT
Source organism: Rana temporaria (assembly GCF_905171775.1). Lineage (NCBI taxonomy): Eukaryota > Metazoa > Chordata > Amphibia > Anura > Ranidae > Rana > Rana temporaria. The sequence goes on from NC_053490.1 coordinate 379,975,629, forward strand.
GCGGACTAAAAAATTGTCTGAACGCATCAGTCAGACGGCCACCTTTTTCACCGCTCCTTCTGTGACTGACCGAAGCCTCAGCAACACGTTGTCCAGGACCTGTATTTTGTAACCCCCCAGTCTCTGGGAACGCGCTGCACAGACCTTTCTGCAAGGCCTCCCAAAGATTTTAATCTTCTGCTCCCTCTGCACCGGCAAGATAAGGTCCGCAACCTTATTCTTGTAACGTGGATCAAGGAGAGTTGCCAGCCAGTAATGATCCCTCTCCTTGATGGCACAAATACGAAGATCCTTCCGCAGGCTTTGCAGGATTAGGGAGGCCATACAATGTAGGTTTACTGAGGTGCGGAGTCCTCTGGGTCACTGAGGATGACATGATCCGCAGCCACCTCATCCCAGCCACGTACAAGTCCATGGGTTCCTTGGGACTGTAATTGATCCCTTGAAGACTGCTGCTGATGCTGAGTGCTAGGCTCCACCTCCATGCTGACACAATCCTCCTCCTCCTCTTCCTGTGTGATAGGCGGGCAAGCAGGAACACTGTCTGGATAAAGGGGGCCTTGAGAGGTAAGGAAGTCCTACTCTTCCTCCCTCTGTTCTGCCTCAAGGGCCCTGTCCATTATTCCACGCAGCGTGTGCTCCAACATGTGAATAAGAGGGACAGTCTCACTGATGCATGCACTGTCACTGCTCACCATCCTCGTGGCCTCCTCAAATGGTGACAGGACAGTGCATGCATCCCTGATCATGGCCCACTGGCGTGGGGAAAAAAACCAAGCTCCCCTGACCCAGTTCTGCTGCCATATTGGCACAGATACTCATTGATGGCCCTCTGCTGCATGTGCAGCCGCTGCAGCATGGCCAACGTAGAGTTTCACCTGGTGGGCATGTCACAGATTAGGCGGTTCTTGGGCAGGTTGTATTCCCTTTGGAGGTCTGCCAGCCGAGCACTGGCATTATATGACCATCGGAAATGCACACAGACCTTCCTGGCCTGCTTCAGGACATCCTGTAAGCCCGGGTACCTGCCCAAGAACCGCTGCACCACCAAATTAAGGACATGAGCAAAACAGGGCACATGGGTCAGTTGTCCCTGTCGCAGGGCGGAGAGGAGGTTGATGCTATTGTCGCAAACCACCATTCCTGGCTTAAGCTGGCGTGGCGTCAACCACCTCTGAGCCTGCCCCTGCAGAGCTGACAGAACCTCTGGCCCAGTGTGGCTCCTGTCCCCTAAGCACACCAGCTCAAGCACTGCATTGCATCTCTTTGCCTGCGTACCCTTGAACGCCTACGGAGCACCTCTGGTTCAGAGGACACATCAGCACAGGAAGAGGCCACAGAGGAAGAAGAGGAGGGGGTGGAGGAGAGAGGTGTGTCACAACCAGTAGAAGCATTTTGGAGGCGTGGTGGCGGGACAACCTCCAACACTACTCTACCTTGTCCTGCATCCTTCCCAGCTGCCAGCAGGGTCACCCAATGCGCCGTGAAAGATAGGTAACGTCCCTGTCCATGCCTGCTGGACCATGAGTCAGCGGTAATATGCACCTTACCACTGACCGCCCTGTCCAGCAAGGCATGGACATTGCCTTCCACATGGCGGTAGAGAGACAGAATCGTGAGAAAAAGTGGCATTTGGGAACTTGCCACTGAGGTACCGCACATCCACAAACTCACGGAAGGGGACAGAATCTACCAACTGAAAAGGCAGCAGTTGAAGTGCTAGAAATTCAGCTAAGCTAGCATTCAACCGCTGGGCATGTGGATGGCTGGGAGAGAACTTCTTTCAGCGCTGCAGCAGCTAGGGCAGGGAAATTTGCCTGGTACAATCTGCCATTGGTGTACCGATAGTAGATTGCCTGCATGTACTAGGCTGTGACACACCTAATTCTACACCTTCAGTCCTATCAGTGCTTGCCAACAAACTGCATGGCAGGTCAACATATGTCTGGTCAAGCATGTGGTGACCAAGCGGGTGATGTTTTGGCCACTCGAGATACGCTTGAGACATATGTTGCAAATAGCAGCGGTGCGATCTTAGGCACTCGTCTCAAAAAAGGCCCACACCAAAGAACTTTTGGAATAACGCTGAGACGTAGCAGGGCCCTGCACATGCGTAGCTCTGTGTTGTGATGCAGTCGGTGTGCTGCCCTTAAGCTGGCCCCTGGAGGGCATCCTGCCTCGTTGGAGATGTGCCTGTGCCTCCTCCTCCTCCTCTCTCCTATCAGGCACCCACGTAGAGTCAGTGACCTCATCATCCCCTCCCTCCTCATCACTGTAGAAAACCTGGCAGTATGCTGCAGCTGGGGGAACATGACTGTCAGATTGCTGTCCTTCTTGGGCACCCCCTCTCTCTGGGCTCACCTTACTGCCTTCCTCTAGCTGTGTATCATCATCGGAGCTTTCAAAACGCTGCGCATCCTCATGCAGCATGTACCCAACACTGTGTTCAAACAGTTCGGGGGACTCCTCATGAGGACATGGTGGGGCTAGGGAAGGATTGACTAATGCCATTGAGCAGAGGGAATGGTCCCATTGTGTCGCAGAGAGATACACCTGATTGTCTGCCTCCATCTGCGCATGCGCAGAACTGCGCCCGGCATAACCCCTAAGATACGCTGGCCCACTGCCTACGCCCAGTTCATAAATACGCCCAGACATGCGCCCGCCAAGTGCAAAAGTACACAAGCATTTTTGGGTGCTAGTACTTTTGTTTTTTTTAAATATGTCTGCACCAAGGACTTCGACGGACCGCAGGATGACCAACTTTAGCCCTGAGGAGAAGGCTATAATTATTGATGGCCTCTCCCAATACGACGCGTGCCTCTATGGGGCACAGAGTGGCACCACTGGCAAGGACGAGAAAACCAGAATATTTTTGGAGATCACCACACAGTTGAATGCCCTCGGCGTGGCGGCTAGGGAGCCCAAACATATAAGGAAAAAAATTTATGATCTGCGAAGACTGGTCAAGGAGAAGCTTGTGGCGATCAGGAGGCATGCCACTGGCACAGGAGGAGGACCAGCCGGTAATATCCCCCTGACGGCAGATGAGATGATCATTGCCAGGTGCCTGGATAGGCAGCTGGTGGAGGGCCTGGAGGGCTTTGATTCTGGGGAACAGCCCTTGAGGACAGGTTAGTGTGTTTTATCTTCTTTCTGGTGTGTAGCATGTGTGGGGTGGGGGCAAGGGAACATGTGACAAGTGTGTGGGTCCACCAACATGTGAATGTTTTGTGTCATCCACAGATGTGCAGGAGGGAGCTGGGCCGTCATCGGCTGATGTGCGACCCACGCCATCCATGGTGGAGAGTGCCCCTACCTCACCTCTTGAGGAAGTGGAGGAGGAGCACGTCGGGATAGAGGATGCAGTCTATCTTGTGGAGGAGACCCCCATACCTGGTCCCTCCCAAACATCCTCCCCTATCAGGGATAGCCCCTCAAGGGACACCATCCCCATCAGGGATACCCCCTCAAGGGACACCATCCCCATCAGGGATACCCCCTCAAGGGACATCACCTACAGCCGGCCCCAAGCCTCTCCTGCCCCTAGGAAGGCTACCAGAAAAACCAGGGGTGATCCTGAGGAATTTGAGGATCATCTGGCGAGGGACCAGACCAGGCAGACCCACCATATGGGTTCCCTAGCGGGTGATCTGTAGTGTTGAGCAGAATATGCCATATTCGATTTCGCGATATATCTCGAATATATATTCGAATATTCGAGATATATTCGCTAAATTCGAATATTCGTGATATTTTATCGAAATTAATTGAATGCGATTTTTCGCTATTGCGAATGCGAAAATAATTGCGATTTTTTTAATAACTGCGGTAGGAGCGCTCTGATTGGCTTAGAATATTCGTGATATTTTATCGAAATATCGCAACATGCGAATGCGATATTTATTGCGCAATTTCGAGATATGCTGGAGGAGCGCTCTGATTGGCTCAGAATATTCGTGATATTTTATCGAAATATCGCAACATGCGAATGCGATATTTATTGCGCAATTTCGAGATATGCTGGAGGAGCGCTCTGATTGGCTCAGAATATTCGTGATATTTTATCGAAATATCGCAACATGCGAATGCGATATTTATTGCGCAATTTCGAGATATGCTGGAGGAGCGCTCTGATTGGCTCAGAATATTCCTGATATTTTATCGAAATATCGCAACATGCGAATGCGATATTTCTTGCGCAATTTCGAGATATGCTGGAGGAGCGCTCTGATTGGCTCAGAATATTCCTGATATTTTATCGAAATATCGCAACATGCGAATGCGAAATTTATTGCAGATATTTCGAAAACTGCTGTAGCAGCACTCTGAAATCGAATATGTATGATATTTTAACCAAAATACATATTGCGATTGCGATTTTTCGATCGCGCATGCGCAATTGCGCGAACAACACGCGACCATTTCCTGGAGCCTTGCCAGTTTCCAACTTATGATCGCAGCGCAATCACACAGCAACATGGTTGGAAGCAATTTCACTAAGTCTGAGGAAAAGTTGCTGATTTGTGTAAGTATTTTGACCACTGTTATTTCATCATCTTCAACTGCATTTTAGTCTAGTTTAAAAGTTAGTATATATGATCAGATATTAGTATTTCACAAAAAATGTGTCTCCTGCTTTTACAAAACTACAAGTCCCAGCATGCCTGGACAGCTGCAGACACCCTGGTTGGCAAATGTGTATTTAGGCACTTTTCCTTGTTATTTAGCATAATGAATTTAACATTTTATTGGACATAGGACGTATGCGAACGTCCTGACTTCAGTGTCCTCAAGGCCCAAGGACGTTCGAATACATATTGCCCTTTAGATGTTGCAGAACTACAACTTCCAGCATGCCTGGGAATGCTGGCACTTCTAGTATTGTAAGTTCTGCAGGCCCACATTTTTCAGGCCTTTATGCACGGGTCTCTAAACTGTGGCACCCTAGATGCAGCAAAAGTAAAATTCTTAGCATGCACTGACAGACCGTGGCTGATGGGAGTAGTAGTTTTGCAACAGCTGGAGGTGGACTGGTCTTGAAACCCAGAGTTAGGTAACAAACCCGTAGTGTTTTGCAACCATTCTGCCTCCAGCTGGTTATTTTCTGTTGAAAAGCCTGTGGCGTGCAAAACACAACCCAAAAACTCCACCCGGTGCAAGGAAAAATTTGCACACACCTAAAGAGTGACATCACAAAAAACTGCGACGGTTGCATACGTCAGTGGTCCTCCGAAAAGGTCCCGTCTCTGACCCCCCGGGGCGTTAGGCTCCTAGGCTCCTGACAGGGAAAAGAGTTACTGTGGTCCATACAGCCGAAGCCATATGGACCCATCTCGGTCCAAGCAGCGCAATCAACACGCGAACAACACGCGACCATTTCCTGGAGCCTTGCCAGTTTCCAACTTATGATCGCAGCGCAATCACACAGCAACATGGTTGGAAGCAATTTCACTAAGTCTGAGGAAAAGTTGCTGATTTGTGTAAGTATTTTGACCACTGTTATTTCATCATCTTCAACTGCATTTAAGTCTAGTTTAAAAGTTAGTATATATGATCAGATATTAGTATTTAACCAAAAATGTGTCTCCTGCTTTTACAAAACTACAAGTCCCAGCCCAGCCCAGCATTTTAGTCTAGTTTAAAAGTTAGTATATATGATCATATATTAGTATTTCACAAAAAATGTGTCTCCTGCTTTTACAAAACTACAAGTCCCAGCATGCCTGGACAGCTGCAGACACCCTGGTTGGCAAATGTGTATTTAGGCACTTTTCCTTGTTATTTAGCATAATGAATTTAAAAAATTTTTGGACATAGGACGTATGCGAACGTCCTGACTTCAGTGTCCTCAAGGCCCAAGGACGTTCGAATACATATTGCCCTTTAGATGTTGCAGAACTACAACTTCCAGCATGCCTGGGAATGCTGGCACTTCTAGTATTGTAAGTTCTGCAGGCCCCCATTTTTCAGGCCTTTATGCACGGGTCTCTAAACTGTGGCACCCTAGATGCAGCAAAAGTAAAATTCTTAGCATGCACTGACAGACCGTGGCTGATGGGAGTAGTAGTTTTGCAACAGCTGGAGGTGGACTGGTCTTGAAACCCAGAGTTAAGTAACAAACACGTAGTGTTTTGCAACCATTCTGCCTCCAGCTGTTTTTTTCCTGTTGAAAAGCCTGTGGCGTGCAAAACACAACCCAAAAACTCCACCCGGATGCAGTGAAAAATGTGCACACACCTAAAGAGTGACATCACAAAAAACTGCGACGGGTACATACGTCAGTGGTCCTCCGAAAAAGGTCCCGTCTCTGACCCCCCGGGGCGTTAGGCTCCTGACAGGGAAAAGAGTTAGCAACGCATATCTCCCCTATACGTGTATCCTGTGTTGTTAATAATATATTCATAATTATGCAAATGATAATGGCTGCTATATTTATGCAAAAAAGGTGGCGACCGAAATGGCAGGATATAAAATCTTTCATGTTACCCCTGTCATTGATTAATAAGGCGAGAATGCTTCCAATTGTTGAATAGCATACATTTACGTCATATATCCATAAGGCTGTCAACAGAAGTATTACAATATACTTTGTTCTTCATCTTGCAGAAGTTCCTGGAAACAGGATACGATGAGCTGCGGAGGCAGCCAGAGAAAAGGGCTGTGGTCAGCGCCCTAATCGCTGACTTTGGCGGCCAACATGACCACAAGGCCATTGTTAAGAAGTGGTCTGACCTGAAGAGGCGCCAAATGGTTCATGTCAGACGTCTTCGGGCTAAATATCATCCAGGTAAGTTATTGTTGACAGTTATGTTTTTTTTTAAAAAAGTGTATTTTGTGCGTGAACTCGAAAGAGAGAGGAGCCGGCCTGCAGGAGTTGGGAGGCCTCCCCCAGAGGCAATCTGCCACCTTTCTCCATGCCCCGGTTGGCAATGGCGGGTGTGAGGGGGTCCTCCCAACCCAACCTCGCATAGCACACCCACCAGGGGCGGGGCTGAGACCACCAAACTCAATTCACAGGTAGCCGAGAGCGGGATCCGAACCCCTAGCTGCAGAGGTGAATCAGTTGTCAGTGCAGTGGCAATCGCGTGGAGCCACCGCAGCTCCTTTGGTGACAGTTATGTAAGGTCATATGTAATTCATGTAAGGTCAGATGTTGTTAACCAAGATGCCATGTTGTGCTAACATATATCACCACCGGCCAAGGTATTCATAGTACTGTTGAAAAAAGACATGGGGCAGCAGACAGGAACACAGAAGTTATGTGGGAACATAATTTTCCCATTGCTTTGCATGGGACTTTAAAGAAAAACCCCGACCATGGCAAGTGGGGGTGGGTAAGGTTTAAACCACCTATCCTATGTTTGTGGCTGACATATAAGTAACCTGTGTGCCAAGTTTCATATAAATATCTTTAGCCGTTTGTACGTGATGCTGGAACATACATACATACATACATACATACATACATTTATGCACACACACACGTTGAGTTTTATATATATAGATTACCACTAAATTCCTGTGTTAGGAGTGGGGTTGTTATAGTAATCCCGTGTGCTCCATCAGGCCCTTTTTTTAACATGAGATGGTCTGAACAAAACAAAGTAGACAAAAACAGCTCATTTTAACATGGTTGCATCCCAGCTCACGCTCAGTCCCCTGTAGTGCCCACAAGACCCTTTAATATAACATTGTCCCATTGGTTAACTGTCTATATAAATCAATTTGTATTCATATACAATACAGCAGAGTACACAGAATTTGCATACGTCATTAGAAAACATTTTTATAATATATGAACATTGTGTTATTATAGGAGCTCCAATGCCAGTTATCCGCGCCAAGCGCAGAAGGCGCCAGGCCGATGAGGAGGAGGAGGAGGATGCGGCAGAGGAGGATGCGGCAGAGGAGGAGATGGATGAAGAGGAGCAGCCAGGGCCCTCCCACTCCCCAACCCCAGCTCCTGCTGAGGAGCAAGCTGAGGAGCTTCCCCCCCCCACCACCCCAACTTCTCAAGCAGAAGAGCAGGAGGAAGAGAGCGGTCCTGTGAGCCTCGTTCAGGAAGGTAAATATGTGCACAATGATTAATAACATTTCAACAATAAAATGTAGATATAAAAATGGACAACATATAAAGCGCACCTGTCAGATTGTAGAACCATAATATGGTATTGATGCTAGAAGTATACAGGTAGTGCATAATTATTAAGCAAGTAGTATTTTTGAGGATTCATTTTATTATTGAACAACAACCATGTTCTCAATGAACCCCAAAAACTCATTAATATCAAAGCTGAATTTTTTTGGAAGTAGTTTTTAGTTTGTTTTTAGTGTTAGTTATTTTCGGGGGATATCTGTGTGTGCAGGTGACTACTATTACTGTGCAGAATTTTTAGGCAACTTAACCAAAAAATAAATATATACCCATTTCAATGATTTATTTTTAAAAGTGAAACCAATATAACATCTCAACATTCACAAATACACATTTCTGACATTTAAAAACAAAACAAAAACAAATCAGTGACCAATATAGCCACCTTTCTTTGCAAGGACACTCGAAAGCCTGACATCCATGGATTCTGTCAGTGTTTTGATCTGTTCACCATCAACATTGCGTGCAGCAGCAACCACAGCCTCCCAGACACTGTTCAGAGAGGTGTACTGTTTTCCCTCCTTGTAAATCCCACATTTGATGATGGACCACAGGTTCTCAATGGGGTTCAGATCAGGTGAACAAGGAGGCCATGTCATTACTTTTTTTTATTTAATACCCTTTCTTGCCAGCCACGCTGTGGAGTACTTTGACACGTGTGATGGAGCATTGTCCTGCATGAAAATCATGTTTTTCTTGAAGGATGGTGACTTTTTCCTGTACCACTGCTTGAAGAAGGTCTCTTCCATAATCTGGCAGTAGGACTGGGAGTTCAGCTTGACTCCATCCTCAATCCGAAAAGGCCCCACAAGCTCATCTTTGATGATACCAGCCCAAACCAGTACTCCACCACCACCTTGCTGGCGTCTGAGTCGGACTGGAGCTCCCTGCACTTTACCAATCCAGCCACGGGCTCTTCCATCTGGCCCATCAAGACTCACTCTCATTTCAGCAGTCCATAAAACCTTAGAAAAATCTTTCTTGAGATATTTATTGGCACAGTCTTGACGTTGCAGCTTGTGTGTCTTGTTCAGTGGTCATCGTCTTTCAGCCTTTCTTACCTTGGCCATGTCTCTGGGTATTGCACACCTTGTGCTTTTGGGCACCCCAGTGATGTTGCAGCTCTGAAATATGGCCAATCTTGTGGCAAGTGGCATCTTGGCAGCTGCACGCTTAACTTTTCTCAGTTCATGGGCAGTTATTTTGCACCTTTGTTTTTCCACACGCTTCTTTTGTTTGATGATCACGCTTCAGAAGCTTTGCAACTTTAAGAGTGCTGCATCCCTCTGCTAGATATCTCTCTATTTTGGACTTTTCAGAGTCTGTCAAATCCTTCTTTTGGCCCATTTTGACAAAGAAAAGGAAATTGACTAATAATTATGCACACCTGATATAGAGTGTTGATGTCATTAGACCACACACCTTCTCATTACAGAGTTGTACATTACCTAATATGCCTAATCTGTAGTAGGCTTTCGAGCCTATACAACTTGGAGTAAGACAACATGCATAAAGAGGATGATGTGGTCCAAATACTCATTTGCCTAATAATTCTGCACTCCCGGGATGTGTTAGACACATAACAAGTGTATACACATGATAATGATTGATTAATAAGCAAAAAAAAAATTTTATTTATTTGGTAACGTTATTTTAAATCCAATTTTTTTTTTATTATATCCTAACAGTATCAGGAAAGATGAGGAGGCAGACCGCGCTCATAAAGACAACCCACCAGAGGATCCAGGCAAATCAGCGCCAGATCCGCTACCTTATTCAGCAAAATGTGCTGCTGGAGCAGCAGCAATTAAAAAATATAGAGAAGCTGGAGCGCCTTCAGAAGCTCAATCAGAGTTATATCTGAAATTATGTTTTTATTAATAAATATTATTTTTTGGAAATGTTTCATTTCTTTTTGAGATAGATTTGTAGGTTTTTCAACACATCTAACTTAACATCAAACAAATCAACATCAACACATTTAACTTCATAATAAGCAAAAACATTTTATACTATTATTTTATTTAACAGTAACCTAGGACAAACTAAAGCACACGACACAGACACGACGAACACAAAATAAACAGTTGAAAAATGAACATAACAAAAGCAACAATATATATATATATACAAAGAGAGAGAGAGGGAGAGCAAGAAAGAGAGAGAATGCAGATGAGCTCTTGCAGACAGCCCAATGGTTGCAGTATAAATGCCGCAAAACAGTGTTTAACATAAGGTTCATTGTTATAGTTACACTTGCTGTTTAGATCCGGTCTGGTAGCTTGTAGCGGAGGCTGTTGGTGGATCCGCTGTGCCAGAGAGGTCATGAAGCTTTACTCAGCATGGAGGCAGCAGCAGGAGTATTAAAATATAATATAACTAGACAATGCATTTCCTGAGGAAAATGCGAGTGGGAATGCTGAATAGCTTAATTGGTGAGCCCCTTGCCAAAGACATTCACCATAACCACTACACTATCTTTAGGACACACAGCTTCTTTCTCTATCTGCAAAGTATAGCGTATGCTGACTTCCTGGTCGCCCCTCCCCCCTCAATAGGTTTCCCCTCCCCCCCAGGTCAGTGAGGAGGAATATTGCACTGAGGTCAGGAAAGTGATTTATAGAAAGAAATAACATTACAAACGCTTTTAATTCACAGATCTAATACATGATTTAAGCCTCCAAACAAAGCTTAATAAATCCTCAAACGTACATGCAATTGATACAACGACTACACCGTTTGAAATACACGGCCCTTGTAAACGCATCGATATGAAATTTATGTAGATAAACTTAAAAATGTGGCCATGTCTGCGATTTAGAAAAGAGCGTCTTTGTGAGTTCTGCAGCAACATTTTTTAGATAATTTAACATGAGAGTCTATGAGACATAATTTCTGGCTGTTGCTCCAATAACTAAAACTAAAATACGTATCGCAGACTTGATCACATTGCCATAAACCAGACAAGCATAGCTACGTTTTGATATAAAAATTGTGTATGAAAAGTAGATCTTGTGGGCGTGAGACCAATTTGTTTCCCCTTTTTGTAAAGATATTTTTAATTACAAAGATCTAGAATGTTAAGGTCACATGACAGACTCTAAATCCCCTCCATAGGATTACATTATAACCTATCGCATTTTTGTGAAAAATTCGCAAAACGTAAATTGCGTTTTCACCAAAAAATTGTAAACGCTAACTATCTGAAAAGTCATAGCCGGATAGCTAAATATTTTGTGACCGCTTTACAGTTTTTTCAGTGTCTGTAAGTGAAAGTATGAAGTAGCTGAAACTTTTGGCAGGGCATGTGAATTCAAAGGGGAAAAGGATGTTCTCATTGACTTCAATGTTAAAAAAAGGGTCTTAAAAGCTAAAAATTTATAAAAGTGTAAAAAGTAGGAAAAAACTTGAACAAGTCCCATCATTTGCTGAAAGAGACGAACATTTTTACAGTTGAATGGTCTCAATAGCTGAAAGTATGCCGAAGTTACGCAGAACCAAAAAACGTAAGGAATAATAAGATTACTAAATTTACGGATATCAATACTGGAAATGTTTATTAAAGCATTCACACTAATTAAGATTAATACATTTACGGGTATCCATACTAGGAATGCTTATTAAAGCATTCCCACTAAGTATCACACAGGCACGATTTACAAGCAGTAGTGGTAATAGTAATACATAGCATAAAAACACTTGGGGAATACTTTACAGCATTAGTAGTGGTCATAATAGTCAATAGTGTACCAAAAAATTGGGACACAGGTGTCTTGACTGAGCTGTAATAGTAGTAGTAGACATTGACAATACAGTGTCAAATCACTCGGGCAAGAGGTGCCATGATGAACAGCAGTCTTAATAAGAGTATATAGGGTGTGAAATAACTGCTGACATAGGTGTCTTGACTGGGCAGCAGAAGCAGCAGTAGTAGTATTAACAGTAGTAGTTGATACAGAGTCATATCACATGGGCAGGAGGTGCCATGATGTACAGCAGTCTTAATAAGAGTATATAGGGTGTGAAATAACTGCTGACATAGGTGTCTTGACTGGGCAGCAGAAGCAGCAGTAGCAGTATTAACAGTAGTAGTTGATACAGAGTCATATCACATGGGCAGGAGGTGCCATGATGTACAGCAGTCTTAATAAGAGTATATAGGGTGTGAAATAACTGCTGACATAGGTGTCTTGACTGGGCAGCAGAAGCAGCAGCAGTAGTATTAACAGTAGTACTTGATACAGAGTCATATCACATGGGCAGGAGGTGCCATGATGTACAGCAGTCTTAATAAGAGTATATAGGGTGTGAAATAACTGCTGACATAGGTGTCTTGACTGGGCAGCAGAAGCAGTAGTAGTAGTATTAACAGTAGTAGTTGATACAGAGTCATATCACATGGGCAGGAGTTGCCATGATGTACAGCAGTCTTAATAAGAGTATATAGAGTGTGAAACAACTGCTGACATAGGTGTATTGACTGGGCGGCAGCAGCAGCAGAAGCAGTAGTAGTAGTATTAACAGTAGTAGTTGATACAGAGTCATATCACATGGGCAGGAGGTGCCATGATGAACAGCAGTAGGAATAAGAGTATATAGAGTGTTAAACAACTGCTGACATAGGTGTATTGACTGGGCGGCAGCAGCAGCTGAAGCAGCAGTAGTAGTATTAACAGTAGTAGTTGATACAGAGTCATATCACATGGGCAGGAGGTGCCATGATGTACAGCAGTCTTAATAAGAGTATATAGGGTGTGAAATAACTGCTGACATAGGTGTCTTGACTGGGCAGCAGCAGCAGCAGAAGCAGCAGTAGTAGTATTAACAGTAGTAGTTGATACAGAGTCATATCACATGAGCAGGAGGTGCCATGATGAACAGCAGTAGGAATAGGAGTATATAGAGTGTCAAATAACTGCTGACATAGGTGTATTGACTGGGCGGCAGCAGCAACAGCAGAAGCAGCAGTAGTAGTATTAACAGTAGTAGTTGATACAGAGTCATATCACATGGGCAGGAGTTGCCATGATGTACAGCAGTCTTAATAAGAGTATATAGAGTGTGAAACAACTGCTGACATAGGTGTATTGACTGGACGGCAGCAGCAGCAGAAGCAGCAGTAGTAGTATTAACAGTAGTAGTTGATACAGAGTCATATCACATGGGCAGGAGGTGCCATGATGAACAGCAGTAGGAATAAGAGTATATAGAGTGTTAAACAACTGCTGACATAGGTGTATTGACTGGGCGGCAGCAGCAGCAGAAGCAGTAGTAGTAGTATTAACAGTAGTAGTTGATACAGAGTCATATCACATGGGCAGGAGGTGCCATGATGAACAGCAGTAGGAATAAGAGTATATAGAGTGTTAAACAACTGCTGACATAGGTGTATTGACTGGGCGGCAGCAGCAGCTGAAGCAGCAGTAGTAGTATTAACAGTAGTAGTTGATACAGAGTCATATCACATGGGCAGGAGTTGCCATGATGTACAGCAGTCTTAATAAGAGTATATAGAGTGTGAAACAACTGCTGACATAGGTGTATTGACTGGGCGGCAGCAGCAGCAGAAGCAGTAGTAGTAGTATTAACAGTAGTAGTTGATACAGAGTCATATCACATGGGCAGGAGGTGCCATGATGAACAGCAGTAGGAATAAGAGTATATAGAGTGTTAAACAACTGCTGACATAGGTGTATTGACTGGGCGGCAGCAGCAGCTGAAGCAGCAGTAGTAGTATTAACAGTAGTAGTTGATACAGAGTCATATCACATGGGCAGGAGGTGCCATGATGTACAGCAGTCTTAATAAGAGTATATAGGGTGTGAAATAACTGCTGACATAGGTGTCTTGACTGGGCAGCAGCAGCAGCAGAAGCAGCAGTAGTAGTATTAACAGTAGTAGTTGATACAGAGTCATATCACATGAGCAGGAGGTGCCATGATGAACAGCAGTAGGAATAGGAGTATATAGAGTGTCAAATAACTGCTGACATAGGTGTATTGACTGGGCGGCAGCAGCAACAGCAGAAGCAGCAGTAGTAGTATTAACAGTAGTAGTTGATACAGAGTCATATCACATGGGCAGGAGTTGCCATGATGTACAGCAGTCTTAATAAGAGTATATAGAGTGTGAAACAACTGCTGACATAGGTGTATTGACTGGACGGCAGCAGCAGCAGAAGCAGCAGTAGTAGTATTAACAGTAGTAGTTGATACAGAGTCATATCACATGGGCAGGAGGTGCCATGATGAACAGCAGTAGGAATAAGAGTATATAGAGTGTTAAACAACTGCTGACATAGGTGTATTGACTGGGCGGCAGCAGCAGCAGAAGCAGTAGTAGTAGTATTAACAGTAGTAGTTGATACAGAGTCATATCACATGGGCAGGAGGTGCCATGATGAACAGCAGTAGGAATAAGAGTATATAGAGTGTTAAACAACTGCTGACATAGGTGTATTGACTGGGCGGCAGCAGCAGCTGAAGCAGCAGTAGTAGTATTAACAGTAGTAGTTGATACAGAGTCATATCACATGGGCAGGAGTTGCCATGATGTACAGCAGTCTTAATAAGAGTATATAGAGTGTGAAATAACTGCTGACATAATTGTCTTGACTGATCCAAAGGAGTCATGGGAGAAAATCATGTGGTCAGATGAGACTATAATATAATTTTTTGATCATAATTTCACTAACCGTGTTCGGAGGAAGAATAATGATGAGTACCATGCCAAGAACGCCATCCCTAATGTGAAGCATGGGGGTGGTAGCATCATGCTTTGGTGGTGTTTTTCTGCACATGGGACAGGGTGACTGCACTGTATTAAGGAGAGGATGACCGGGGCCATGTATTGCAAGATTTTGGGCAACAACCTCCTTCCCTGAGTTAGAGCTTTGAAGATGGGTCGAGGCTGGGTCTTCCAACATGAGAATGACCCAAAGCACACAGCCAGGATAACCAAGGATTGGCTCTGTAAGGAGCATATCAAGGTTCTGGCGTGGCCTAGCCAGTCTCCAGACCTAAACCCAATAGAGAATCTTTGGAGGGAGCTCAAACTCCGTGTTTCTCAGCGATAGCCCAGAAACATGACTGATGTAGAGAAGATCTGTGTGGAGGAGTGGGCCAAAATCCCTCCTCCAGTGTGTGCAAAGCTGGTGTAAAACTACAAGAAATGTTTGACCGCTGTAATTGCAAAGAAAGCCTACTGTACCAAATATTAACATTGATTTTCTCTGATGTTGAAATAGTTATATTCAGCACTGTAAATACATCAGGTCCGGGGCTTCATCAGGGAATGCATGGCAAGGGACCCTTCAGCGCCCTGAACCGACGACGGGTGCCAGAAAGTCACCGCCGATCCAGGACTCATTCATCTTTATGAATGTGAGTCTGTCCACGGAGTCTGTGGACAGACGGGTCCTCTTGTCCGTGACCACCCCACCTGCCGCGCTGAATGTCCGCTCAGATAGTACGCTGGAGGGGGGGCAAGACAATAACTCCAGCGCATACTGAGCGAGCTCGCGGCAGGTGTCCAATCTGGCAACCCAGTACTCCATGGGGTCGTCGGTGCTCATACTGTCAGAAGCACCGACGGACGCCATGTAGTCTGCCACCATGTGGGCCAGCCGCTGGTGGTGACTGCTGCTGCTGCTGCTGGTGGTGGTACTGGGTCGCTCGGTTTGGAAGAACATCCTCATCTCTTCCATTAGGTCCCCTGCTCGGCTGCAGCTGGGTGCAGCCACCTGCTGGGTGAGATGAGGGGGGACAACTGGAGGCCGGGGAGTTGCCTGCTCCAACCGTCTGACAATGGCTGCCTGCAGTTCCTCCATCCGGTGCTGCCTCCGGCTGGCTGGGATGAACTGCTCCAGTTTCCCCTTGCACCTGGGATCCAAAAGGGTGGCCATCCAGAAATCATCCCTCGTCTTGATGGTCTTAACCCGGGGGTCCCTCCTGAGGCATCTCAGCATGTGGGCAGCCATGGGGAAGAGCACAGCCCGCTGTGACTCCTCAATGCTGGCCAGGTGAATGAGGTGCGACTCTTCTTCCCTGAGGCGCTGCTGGTCAAACTCAGACATGCCCAACCCCCGGACTATCGGTGCCCCCAACACCGGCTCTCCCTCCTGACCAGGCCCTGACTCCGGGACGACACCAGCAACCACCTCCTCCTCCTCTTCATCATCATCCTCCTCCTCCTCCTCCTCCTCCTGGTCCTGGCCCTGGTCTCGGTGGAGCATTGCTGACTCCTCCTGCTCCACCAAGGCACTCTCCCCAGCCTCGAGCAGGCGATCTAGTGTCCTCTCCAGCATGAACAGTATTGGCAGCACGCTATTGAGGCCAATTTGCTCACTGCTGACCATCTTGGTCGCCTGCTCGAAGGAGGACAACACTTGGCAGACCTGGTTTATCTGCCCCCACTCCGCACAGGCGATGAAAGGGAGTTGTGGTGAAGCCCTCTCAGTGCCTAGTTCCATCAGGTACTCCCTCACCGCCCTTTGCTGCTCCCACAACCTCTTCAGCATGTGGAGGGTGGAGTTCCACCGCGTCACACTGTCCACAATCAGCCTGTGAAGGGGCAGATTGTACTTCCGCTGCAATTTGGACAGGGACGCGGTAGCGGTTGGGGAGCGCCTGAAGTGGCTGGCAATCCTACGCGCCTTTGCCACAATGTCACTCAACCCTGGATAAGTGCGCAGGAACTTCTGCACCACCAGGTTGAGGACATGTGCCAGACAGGGCACGTGCGTCAGACTGCCAGCATGGAGGGCGGCGAGTAGGTTGCTGCCGTTATCGCAGACAACCATACCTGGCTGGAGCCTTCGGGGTGTCAGCCACTTCTGGACCTGAGCTTGAAGTGCTTTCAGCACTTCTTCTGCAGTGTGTCTCCGGTCCCCTAAACTAACAAGCTGGAGCACGGCCTGACAGCGCACGTGCCCCACACTTGAGTAGCTACGGGGGCGCTTGCTGGGAGGCTCAGCAGCTGCGGAGACAGTGGCTTGAGGGAGACCAGCAGTTCTCCCCTGGACACCCCGGGGCGGCACCACAAGATCGGTTGCCGACGATCCCTCACCGACGCCTCGGAGGGAAACCCAATGGGCCGTGAAGCTGATGTAGCGTCCCTGCCCATGCCTGCTGGTCCAGCCATCCATTGTCAGATGAACCCTGTCGCTGACAGCGTGATCCAGCGACAGGGTTACATTCTGCACAATGTGCTGGTGTAGGGCAGGGACACCAGTCCTGGCAAAGAAATGGCGGCTGGGGACACGCCATTGGGGTTGGGCCTGCTCCAACATCTGCCTGAAGGGGTTGCTGTCAACTATGTTGAAGGGCAGCAGATGTTGGGCAATAACCCTTGCCAGGAGCCCATTGAGGGAACGCACACGTCGGTCTCCAGGGGGGAAGGGAGTGGTGCGGTCAAAGGCGTCTGAAATCGACGCCTGGCGCCGGACGGCAGTGCGGGACACAGACGTGGAGGGTGCTGTGGAAGTAGAGGTCTGGCTGCCGGTACCAGTACCTCTACTAGAGGGAGCGGGGGGGCATGACCTGCTGGAAACAGATGAAGATGTGGCAGGGGCTGCTGTACCCTGCTCACTTGTGGTGGTGGCGCTGCTACCACCACCACGCTTCATCTCGTCATACAACGCCCAGTGGTTTATCCTCAGGTGCTGGTTCAGGGCTGTGGTACCCACCCGAGCCAAACACTTCCCTCTCTTCACCCTCACTTTACAAATCCGGCAGATGGCCACGGTAGGGTTGTCTGCCACCAGGGTAAAGAAATTCCAGACAGGTGACTTCAGCACCGCCCTCCTGTCAGATGGGGTGACGCTTACTTGCACCTGCTGGGATTCGGTGCGCACAGGTGGAGCTGCCTGCTGCTGCTGCTGCTGCTGCTGCTCCTCCTCCTGACACCTCCTGCTGCCATCACCAGTGGAGACCCTGACGATGGTCTCCCTGGTGGTGACCTGGCGCACCGTTTCACCAGGGTGCCTACCTTCCCCGTCGTCACTGACGTAGTGAGCCGACGCGTCAGATGGCAACCATGATGGGTCACCCTCTTCGCCCCCAGAGATGTCAGACCAAGGGCTGAGATGTGTTGGTCTGAGGGAACCACGTGACATGGAGCCTCTAGCCTGGCTCCGCTGTCCCCTCACCCACGCCTGGGTCTGACTAGGTGCTGCTGTTTCCTGCACCAAAACAGCAGCACCAGTTTGAAGGGATGTCTCTGGGATACTGCCAGCAGGTATCCCATCCTCCTCATCCATCCCTTCAAAAAGGTCCTGACCATCAGGACAGAGCTGGAGGTCTGCCTGATGCATGGCCTCCCCCAAGAGATCCCTATCACTGTCGCTGTCGAACAGTAAGATGCTGGACTCTTGGGGGCTGGGGGGGGGTAGTACAGGCAACGGTGTAATGGTGGTACTACTGTGAGTCGGGACCGACGACTCAGTGGCACTGCTGTGCCCCATGTAGTCCACCACTACTTGAGCCTGAGATGGCAATATCGGGCGGCTGCCCGATGGGAAGAACTCCCGGATCAGGCGTACTCCCCTTGCACCCGATCCTCTACCACTAGTAGGGGCACGAGAGGTACCCCGTGCTGGCAGCGATCCAGCACTGGGAGTAACTCCCCTACCCCTGCTGCCACGGCCACGGATGCCGCTCATTATTGCTGATATGTGTGTGGGGGGGTTAAACTTTATTGGGGGGGAAAATGTGAACAAAATGTGTTTTTGTGTTTTTTTTACAAGACAGGCACGCAGACAAAGACGTACACAGACAGCTACTAAACTATAAGAAAAGTAGTACACCAGACAAGGACAACAAAATAAAAGAAAAAAAAAAAAAGCACTAAACAAACACTAACTTTTTTTTTTTTTTTTTTTTTTAAACACAAAACACAGACACTAAACACACACTAAGCTAAGCTAGATGAAATAAATGTACACTAACAGTGTGTACACTTACTACACAAAATTTAACTAAACTGAACACAAAACTTAGCTTTTATAAAAGCTCTTTAGGGAAAACTAAACAAAATTTGAACTGAGATGCCTATCAAATATCACTGAACAGCGAACCTGCAAGATCTAACAGTAACACAAGATGAACAAAACTTAGCTTTTAGAAAAGCTCTTTTATAAAGCTCAGCAAAACGTGTTCTGAAATCTCTTGCAAATATAACTGAACAGGGAGGATTGCAGGATCAAACAGTAACACAAATGAAAAAAACAGCACAAAACAGCACAAAACGTAGCTTTGAAAAAAGCTCTTGGGTCTATTGCTTTGAAAAAAGCAGTTGATATACTGGAAAAGATCCACTGGAATCACTAAATAGCAATGCTGGTGATGATCTAAATCAATCAAGAACAAAGACACAGGAAACCAGGAACACAGAAACAGCCTCCACACTCTATAGCCAGCTTCTGAATCTGCAATGAAATGGTGCTGGGAGTGAGCTTATATAATGTCCATGCAGGCAGGTTCCTATTGGTTGCTAACCTGTGACGAGTGTGGAAGGAGAACTCTGATTGGCTCTGATGCAAAAGGGCGGAGCAAATAATCGCGCAATATTCCTATTGCCGAATATTCGCATTGCGAATATTCGGCAATATAAAATGATCGCTTCAGCTACTCGGCCCAATGGCTCTAATCATACCAGCAATGCTTTCAGACGTCTATGGAGATCACTAGGATGTGATCTGTTTTAAAAATGAAACTGTAAAAATCGCTCTGATGCGGAAGATCGGGGCGAGGAAAGTAATCGCGCGATATTGCGTTTGCCGAATAATCGCATTGCGATCTTTCTGGAAAATTCAATGAACGCTTCAGCTACTCGGCCCAGGGTCTCTAATGATACCAGCAATGCTTTTAGACGTCGATGGAGATATCTAGGATGTGATCTGATTCAAAAAAAAAATTGTAAAAAATCGAATATTCGGAATTGCGAATATTCACCGCGAATTTCGAAATATAGCGCGATTTCTCGAATATGCTATATTCGAGTCGAATATTCGCAATGCGAATATTCGTGAGCAACACTAGTGATCTGCACCGAGTTGCAGAGAGCCTGGCCTCCTCGGCCGAGAGCCAGGCTGCCTGCACTGTCGCTGTGCAGGAGGCCCTCACCCAGCAGGCTGGCCAGAATGCAACCATGAACGAGAGCCTGCAGGATGTTGTTGGCAACGGCGCAGCCCTTCTGACCTGTATGGTGGAGCTGCAGGCCACCACATCTGGCCTTGTGACTGAGGTCCGGAGCCTAGCAGCTGCTGTCCATGAGGAGGGGAGGCAGGCAAGGCGCCAACAGCGCAGCAACACCACCCGCCAGCTGCGGATGCAGGCTGCCACCAATATCTACCTCCACCGGATAGCCGTGGCATTGGAGGGCAGCCAGGGAGAGACGGGGGGATGTTCGACCACCAGACCACTACTGCGTCGACGGGCACGTAATCACGTGCCCGTCGACGCAGTAGTGCTATAACCACGGCTGCCCCTGGCATGTTGGCATACAGATGTGTTGTCCTGCAAGTGTTGTTGCTCAGGTCGTTTGTAATGGTGCTGCTGTAGCTGCTCTCCAGCTGACCTGTGCAAGTCTGGTGCAAAGTTACCCCTGCTTTATGAGGAGTAACTTTCCGCCGGACTTTCCACTTACGTGCACCGCGCGTAGCCTTCGCTGGCCAAACGTACATTTCTGAATCGGCGTATCTCACTCATTTTCATATTTTAATACAAAATCCATGGGAGCGGCAGATCCGTCCAGGGTAAATATGCGCCTACACTGCGCTGGCCTAGAAAAGTTACGCCGGTAGGAAGAAGCCTATTTTGAGGCGTATCTGGTTCTGTGATAGATACGACGGCGCAAATTTACACTTACGTCGCGCATCTCGAGATACGCCGGCATAAGTGCTATCTGAATCCGGGCCAGTGTGTCAACATGTGCTATCTGCCATCACAGGATATCTATGTCTGTGCTTTGTGGGTGCAACCCCTTCCTCGCTACTCAAGTAAGTGAGAGGAAGGGTTTGCAACCCCAAAACACATCCATTGATCCCCCATGATGGCAGATAGCACATGTTGACATTTGGCATGGGATCAGGATAGAAATACCCATTTTGCCCAATAAAATGTGTGCATCTTCAAATTTTGGCTTGTTCAGGGGTGACATCACCCCATCTCATGTGTGGCTTCTTCTTTCTATGCTCAATACCAGTTTGTACATTTTAAAAAGTGAGTGATTACTGTGACAATTGTGGTTATTTACTAAAACAGAGACAGATAAAAGAAACACAAGCAAGAATGACAAAACTAGTTTTTCAAAGATCAAATTTGGTGTTTATTTTTTTTCTCTGTAAAAAATTAACCACTTAACCCGGACCAAAATGCAGCTAAAGGACCCGGCCAGTTTTTGCGATTCGGCACTGCGTCGCTTTAACTGACAATTGCGCGGTCGTGCGACGTGGCTCCCAAACAAAATTGGCGTCCTTTTTTTCCAACAAATAGAGCTTTCTTTTGGTGGTATTTGATCACCTCTGTGGTTTTTATTTTTTGCGCTATAAAAAAAATAGAGCGACAATTTTGAAAAAAATGCAATATTTTTTACTTTTTTCTATAATAATTATCCCCCAAAAATATATAAAACATTATTTTTTTTCCTCAGTTTAGGCCAATACGTATTCTTCTACCTATTTTTGGTAAAAAAATCGCAATAAGCGTTTATCGGTTGGTTTGCGCTAAATTTATAGCGTTTACAAAATAGGGGATAGTTTTATAAAAAAATGTTTTACTACTAATGGCGGCGATCGGCGTTTTTTTTCGTGACTGCGACATTATGGTGGACACTTCAGACAATTTTGGCAAATTTTTGGGACCATTTAAAATGCATTGTTTACTGTGAAAATGACAATTGCAGTTTGGGAGTTAACCACAGGGGGCGCTGATGGGGTTATGTGTGACCTCAAGTGTGTTTACAACTGTAGGGGGGGTGTGGCTGTAGGTGTGATGTCATCGATTGTGTATCCCTATAAAAGAGATCACACGATCGATGACGCCGCCACAGTGAAAAACGGGGAAGCTGTGTTTACATACAGCTCTCCCCGTTCTTCAGCTCCGGGGACCGATCGCGGGACTCCAGTGGCAATCGGGTCTGCGAGTCCCGCGGCCGTGGTCACGGAGCTTCGGACCGGGTCGCGGGAGAACGCCGGCGACCCCACGGCTGGGGTTTAAAGAGCCACATTCATGTACGTGGATGTGCCCAGCCGTGCCATTCTGCCGACGTAAGGACAGAAGGTGTTTTTCAGATTCAGCGTTTACAAGACTAAAACATTTTTTTTTTGCTAGAAAATTACTTAAAACCCCCAAAACATTATATATATTTTTTTCTAACACCCTAGAGAATAAAATGGCGGTCATTGCAATACTTTTTGTCACACCGTATTTGCGCAGCGGTCTTACAAGCGCAATTTTTTTGGAAAAAAAAAACACTTTTTTTAAATTAAAAAATAAGACAACAATAAATTTGGCCCAATTGTTTTATATATTGTGAAAGATAATGTTACGCCGAGTAAAATGATACCAAACATGTCACGCTTAAAAATTGCGCCCGCTCATGGCATGGCGTCAAACTTTTACCCTTAAAAATCTCGATAGGCGATGTTTAAAAAATTCTATAGGTTGCATTTTTTGAGCTACAGAGGAGGTCTAGGGCTAGAATTATTGCTCTCGCTCTAACGATCGCAGTGATACCTCACTTGTGTGGTTTGAACACCGTTTTCATATGCGGGTGCTACTCGCGTATGCGTTCACTTCTGCGAATTTCTCTTTATGACGCATGGGCGGGACTGATGTTTTGACTTCACTTCCGCCCAGCAATGCTATGGGAACGGGTGGGGGCCATCTTGCACTCACTCGCATCCCCACACAGCAGGCAGCAGGACCCGATCGCCACACAGCAGGCAGCAGGACCCGATCGCCGATAACGGCGATCTTGCGGGGGAATCCACCGCTGAGACCCCCGTTATCGTTTACAGGACCGCTCACTGAAGAGATGGATATCTTGGTTGTGGCAGCAGCTGCTGCCGTTACCGAGATATCCATCTTTAAAGTACCGACGTATATGTACAGTGGGCGGTCGTTAAATGGTTAAGGACCACCTCCTGCACATATACGTCGGCAGAATGGCACGGCTGGGCACAAGCACGTACATGTACGTCCTCTTTAAGTGCCCAGCGACCCGGTCCGAAGCTCCGTGACCGCGGCCGCGGGACCCGATCGCCGCTGGAGTCCATCGATCAGTCCCCGGAGCTGAAGAACGAGGAGAGGTGTGTGTAAACACAGCTTCCCCGTTCTTCACTGTGGCGCTGTCATTGATCGTGTGTTCCCTGATATAGGGAAGCACGATCAATGACGTCACACGTCCAGCCCCAGCCCCAGCCTACAGTTAGAAACACATATGAGGTCACACTTACCCCCTTCAGCGCCCCCTAGTGGTTAACTCCCAAACTGCAATTGTCATTTTCACAGTAAACAATACATTTGTATAGCATTTTTTGCTGTGAAAATGACAATTGTCCCAAAAATGTGTCAAAATTGTCCGATGTGTATGCCATAATGTTGCGGTCACGAGAAAAATCACTGATCGCCACCATTAGTAGTAAAAAAAAAATTATTAATAAAAATGCAATAAAACTATCCCCTATTTTGTAAACACTATAAATTTTGCGCAAACTAATCGATAAACGCTTATTGCGATTTTTTTTACCAAAAATATGTAGAAGAATACGTATCGGCCTAAACTGAGGAATTTTTTTTTATATATATATTTTTGGGGGATATTTATTATAGCAAAAAGGAAAAAATATTGCATTTTTTTTCAAAATTGCCGCTCTATTTTTGTTTATAGCGCAAAAAATAAAAACCGCAGAGGTGATCAAATGACACTGGCCATACTGGCTTGGCCCCCCAAACTGCCCGAGATGTACGTCAAAAATACGTGGAGTACTTCACGGGTACGGGGGCCATCGCTATGCCAGACCATATTTAAGAAAACACATTGGGACACATTTTAACCACTTCCCTACCGCGTCATTGTGAAATGACGGTGGCAGGAACCCCTCCTCGATCCGGGTGGACGTCATGTGACGTCCTGGGCTTTGTGGGGGGATATCTGAATGATGCCTGCAGCTAGAGGCATCATTCAGATATCCTTCTCTTCTGCCGGCGATTCTGCACAACGTAAGAACGATCATAGTGGTGATTCCGCCGCTAGATCGTTCTTACAGGCGGCGGGAGGGGACATCCCCCCCCTCCCGCCGCCATCCGGTGCTTCTCCGGGCTCTCCCGTCCCATCGGGGGCCCGGAGAACGAATCGTCCGGCACTGGCAGAAAGCATAGAGATGACTGGTGACAGTCATCTCTATGACCGTCGGAGGACCCGGGCGCGATGTGATGACGTCACGCCCGGGTCCCCGTAAGTAAATAAAGCCGCAATTGCGGCTGCTAAGCAACAGCAAGCATGAGATCGGTGAATTTTTTTTCACTGATTTCATGCTTTCCAGCCTGGAGGAGAGATGTGCGGTCTTATTGACCCCGCATCTCTCCATAAAGAGGACCTGTCACACACATTCCTATTACAAGGGATGTTTACATTCCTTGTAATAGGAATAAAAGTGATAATAAAAAAATAAAAAAAAAGTGTAAAAAAAGAAATAAATATGTAAAAAAAAAAAAAAAAAATTTTTAACGCCCCTGTCCCCGGTAGCTCGCGCGCAGAAGCGAACGCACACGCAAGTCCCGCCGACATGTAAACGCCGTTTAAACCACATATGTGAGGTATCACCGCGTGCGTTAGAGTGCCAGCAACAATTCTAGCACTAGATCTCCTCTGTAAATCTAAACTGGTAACCTGTAAAAAATGTCAAAGCGTTGCCTATGGATATTTTTAAGTACCGAAGTTTGGCGCCATTCCATGAGTGTGCGCAATTTTAAAGCGTGACATGTTAGGTATCTATTTACTCGGAGTAACATCATATTTCATATTTTACAAAAAAATTGGGCTAACTTTACTGTTTTATTTTTTTAATTCATGAAAAAAAAAATTAAAAAAAAAAGGTGTTTGAAAAATTATTGCGCAAATAGCGTGCAAGATAAAACGTTTCAATGACCGTCGTTTTATTCCCTAGGGTGTCTGCTAAAAAAACATATACAGGTCATTCTCAAAAAATTAGCATATTGTGATAAAGTTTATTATTTTCTGTAATGTACTGATAAACATTAGACTTTCATATATTTTAGATTCATTACACACAACTGAAGTAGTTCAAGCCTTTTTATTGTTTTAATATTGATGATTTTGGCATACAGCTCATGAAAATCCAAAATTCCTATCTCAAAAAATTAGCATATTTCATCCGACCAATAAAAGAAAAGTGTTTTTAATAAAAAAAAAGTCAACCTTCAAATAATTATGTTCAGTTATGCACTCAATACTTGGTCAGGAATCCTTTTGCAGAAATGACTGCTTCAATGCGGCGTGGCATGGAGGCAATCAGCCTGTGGCACTGCTGAGGTGTTATGGAGGCCCAGGATGCTTCGGTAGTGGCCTTAAGCTCATCCAGAGTGTTAGGTCTTGCGTCTCTCAACTTTCTCTTCCCAATATCCCACAGATTCTCTATGGGGTTCAGGTCAGGAGAGTTGGCAGGCCAATTGAGCACAGTAATACCATGGTCAGTAAACCATTTACCAGTGGTTTTGGCACTGTGAGCAGGTGCCAGGTCGTGCTGAAAAATGAAATCTTCATCTCCATAAAGCTTTTCAGCAGATGGAAGTATGAAGTGCTCCAAAATCTCCTGATAGCTAGCTGCATTCACCCTGCCCTTGATAAAACACAGTGTACCAACACCAGCAGCTGACATGGCACCCCAGACCATCACTGACTGTGGGTACTTGACACTGGACTTCAGGCATTTTGGCATTTCCCTCTCCCCAGTCTTCCTCCAGACTCTGGCACCTTAATTACCGAATGACATGCAAAATTTGCTTTCATCCGAAAAAAGTACTTTGGACCACTGAGCAACAGTCCAGTGTTGCTTCTCTGTAGCCCAGGTCAGGCGCTTCTGCCGCTGTTTCTGGTTCAAAAGTGGCTTGACCTGGGGAATGCGGCACCTGTAGCCCATTTCCTGCACACGCCTGTACATGGTGGCTCTGGATGTTTCTACTCCAGACTCAGTTCACTGCTTCTGCAGGTCCCCCAAGGTCTGGAATCAGTCCTTCTCCACAATCTTCTTCAGGGTCCGGTCACCTCTTCTCGTTGAGCAGCGTTTTCTGCCACACTTTTTCCTTCCCACAGACTTCCCACTGAGGTGCCTTGATACAGCACTCTGGGAACAGCCTATTCGTTCAGAAATTTATTTCTGTGTCTTACCCTCTTGCTTGAGGGTGTCAATGATGGCCTTCTGGACAGCAGTCAGGTCGGCAGTCTTACCCATGATTGCGGTTTGGAGTAATGAACCAGGCTGGGAGTTTTTAAAAGCCCCAGGAATCTTTTGCAGGTGTTTAGAGTTAATTAGTTGATTCAGATGATTAGGTTAAGCGCTCGTTTAGAGAACCTTTTCATGATATGCTAATTTTTTGAGATAGGAATTTTGGGTTTTCATGAGCTGTATGCCAAAATCATCAGTATTAAAACAATATAAAGGCTTGAACTACTTCAGTTGTGTGCAATGAATCTAAAATATATGAAATCTAATGTTTATCAGTACATTACAGAAAATAATGAACTTTATCACAATATGCAATTTTTTTGAGAATGACCTGTATAATGTTTGGGGGTTCTGCGTAATTTTCTAGCAAAAAAATTATGATTTGTACATGTAGGAGAGAAGTGCCAGAATAGGCCTGGTATGGATGTGTGTATAACAGCCCTGTATGGAAGTGGTTAAGGGGGGGTGGATTCTAGCTGAGTTTGGCCCCTGAAAAAAAAAAACTCTAGCACTCTGCCTAAATGGAATGAGAAACAAGACATTGGGACACATTTTAAGGGGGGGGGGGGCGCAGAACTACAATGGAGCAGACAAAAAACAAGTTTCAAACAGACTAGGCTAGGTGTGTTTGGGCCAAGGATAGCTGGAGAGGTTAGTGAAGGGAAATATGCAGGCCAAAAAAGGAGCATTAAAAGCTTACAGCATGCATGGGGACAAAGGGGACATTCACAGCATATTACAATCATGGTAATTAGGGAAGGATCAAAGAAATACAATACATTAGCATACATTAAATACATAGATTGTGATGTTAAAGGAGAAAACTTACCTTAAGATAGTCCTTCTGCATTACTTGGATGATGGCAGAACACGTCTCGGGGATGATGATCCCAAGCCCCTGGGGGGAGATGCCTGTCGAGAACTTGAGGTCCTGCAGGCTTCTCCCAGTCACCAGATACCTCAACGTGGCAATGAGCCTCTGCTTGGCAGTGATGGCTTGGCGCATCACAGTGTCCTGCCTCGTGATATAGGGGGACAACATATCCAACAGACTGTGAAAAACGGGGTCCGTCATACGGAGAAAGTTCCTGAAATCATCAGGGTTATTCTCCTGGATTTCCCGCAGCAGAGGCATATGAGAGAATTGGTCACGTGGGTGCAACCAATTCTTGGCCCATGAACTCCTGCTCGCCCTGTTCACGGCCACAGATCGGGTAACATTATGAAATGCAGAAGCAAGCCCATAAGCAGCACGAACTCGAGATTGAGAACGTACTTCCAATATGGCTTCAAACCGGTCGGCTGGTCAGAACGAACTTTAAACAGAACACACCTAGGAACAGCAAGGCCTATAAAGAACGACCTGAAAAACAGAAAACGAGCGGACAGGAAGTGGAAGCAAATTCAAATACAGTAATTAGTAAATGCAATATATGAACCGGGTAATTCTAAAGTAGTAAATGCAATGTAGTAATGGTACTTATCCGTTTGCAGAGGATGGGAGTTCTTCAATGAAAGCAGATAATGGGTGATTCGAAGGTAGCATGGATCCGTGGTGACACTGCTGTTCAGTTGAGGGGATCTTGCCAGTAGAATGTCTGCGGCTACGGCCGACAATAATAGAACGATGTTTGAATGTGGACTGGAAGCATTTATAGGCAGCAGACAGGTGCATGTGGAAACAGCGCAGCGTGATCATACGGCGCACTTCTGCGTTCCACGCTGGAACGCGGACGGCGCGGGCCGATGACGTCAATGCGCGGTTTCCGTATGCGTTCCAGCATGGAACGCAATACGGCGACAAGCGCCGTTTACACCTGACTGAAAAATGATTCCCTAATAGGGTCTGATACAAGTGCAGATCCACCAAATGTTGAGCATGATGCCCTACTCTCTCCCACATCTCCAACTCCGATTAGGGATCTATACCTTCTGGTTAACAACTTGTAATTCTTTTCTTGGGTTTAACTTTCTTTGTTCGATTTGAAGGTTAGGAAAAAAAATTATTTCCAGTCATCATCTGAAATAGGGTGTCATGGTTCCGTCTTCCAATCTTAGGTGTAGAAAGAACGGCTTGGGAATGCATGAGTTAGTAGAATATTGTAAAGCAGGGATACAACAATATACAGCATACAGTATGGATTGAATTTATTATGTGTCTCTTGTGAATTGATTTCTACAAAGATTTTAAGAATGTTTTATGAAAGATTAGTGAAGTTTCTAGAATTAACATACCTGTGTTCTTCTCTGAAAGTGCACATTCCTTGACCAGTCAGAATGTTTGGTCAACCTAGTGTTGGGGTCACTCAGAAGGACATAAAAGTAATTGTAAAATCATTATGCAAATAATTGATGTGGTTAAAGCTTTGTGGTTTATTTGTTTAGTCCTGCTGTTTGTGACCTTGTGAACTGTGACATAACATATGCTATCTTTCAGCAGCCATTTTACAAATTCTTGCAGACTCATATTCAGCATTACTTATGTAATAATACTTTTTCCTTTAAGCAGACATGTATATCTTGCATATATAAGAAGAGTCACACAAAATGGAATCATAGATAAGATGGCATCTAGTGAGCTATATACTAATATCAAAAACATTAGGACGACATGTAAAATCGACATAAAAACAGAATGCAACTATTTGCAAATCTCATAAAGTCATATTTTATTCACAATAGAAAATAGAAGCCATATCAAATGTTTAATCTGAGAAAACATACCATTTTAAGAAAAAAATAAAGGTAAATTTGTAATTAATGGCAGCCACATATCTCCAAAAAATTGCGACAGGGTAACAAGAGCTGGCAAAGTAAGTTGTACCAACAAGGAAAAGCTGAAAGAACATTTTGCAACTAATCTGCATAATTGACAACAGGTCAGTAACATTTTGCAACTAATTTAGTTAATTAGCAACAGGTCAGTAACATGATTGGATAAAAAGGAAAAAGACCATCCAGCGTTCAGACCAAGGAACTTCACCCAGGGACCGTAGCAAGTATAGATTTCAGTGATGCAGCCCTCCTCAAACTGGGCAATCTTCAGAAAACTGTAAAAACATGTGCAAGAGGGTGCAAACGCCTAGTGCATTAACTCTAGTTTATTTTTAAATCATAAAATGGTAATATACTCACAAAAGCAGAATAAAATCCCAGCCCACTTTTTTTTGTCCTCCATATGCAAACATATAAATGGTGATACACTGTTTGGCTGGGATTGCTCTGAAGAATGGGGTCCATCCCTGGAACGCGTAAGATTTCCCATTGTGTGGCATCGGTGGGGATGCCCATCTCACTGGATTGCTGCTATTGTCTAGCTTGATTTTATTCTGCTTTTGTGATTATATTGCCATTTTATGATTTTACAATAAACTATTTTGGAGGTAATGCACTAGATGTTTGCACCCTCTTGTACATGTTTTACAGTAACATGATTGGGTATAAAAATAGGATTTTAGAGAGACAGCGTCTCTAAAGTAAAGACAGGCAGAGGTTCACCAATCTGTGTCTAAACACAGTCAAACTATTTCAGAATAATAATTATTGCAAAGACTTTAAATATATCATCATCTACTCTAGCCACCTTTAGGCAATCCCTGAAAACAGCTCTTTAGGGAAGCCAATCGGACAACTGAACTTTTAACTCTTCCATCATCTAATTTCCCATAGTTAGGACCATTTGTACCACTTGCTCTATCCTATTAGATTGTGAGCTCTTTTGATCATGGCCCTCTTAACCCCCTTGTATTTTATTGTATTGTAACTGTAGTGCCTCTCTTTAGATTGTAAAGAGTGGCGCAAACTGTTTCCACTATATAAATTCTGAATTATAATAATAATAATCTACAGTACAGAATATCATCAAAAAATTCAAAGAATCTGGAGAAATTTCTGTGCACAAGGGATAAGGCCGAAATGCAATATTATATACCTGTGATCTTCATGCCTTCAGACAGCACTGCATTAAAAACAGGCATGATTCTGTGATGGCCATCACTGCATGGGTTTAACAATACTTCCAAAAATCACTGTCTGTAAACATAGGTAGCCATGCCATCCAAAAATTACAAAGAAGAAACCATGTCTGAATATAATCTACAAATGCTTCCATCATCTCTGGGCCAGAGTTCATTTAAAATGGTCCGTTGCAAAGTGGAAAACTGTTCTGTGGTCAGACAAATTGAAAAGTGACATTCTTTTTGGCAACTATGGGCACAGTGTCCCCTGGTCTAAAGAGCAGGGGACCTTCTGGCTTGTTATCAAAGCTCAGTTAACAAAATCTGCATCTCTGATGGTGTGGGGTGCATTAGTGCATATGGAATGGCCAGCTTGCACAACCAGAAAGGCACCCTCAGTGCTGATAGCTATATCCAGGTTTTAGAGCATATCTATCCAGTTGACATCTTTTTAATGGAAGGCCTTGCATATTTTAGCAGGACAATGCTAAACCGCATACTGCATCTATAACGACAGCATGGCTTCGGAATAGAAGAGTCTGGGTGCTTAAGTGGCCTGCCTGCAGTCCAGACCCTTCCACCAACTGAAAATGTTTGGTGCATCTTGATATGAAAAATATGACAAAGAAGACCCAGGACTGTTGAGCATTTAGAATTGTATATCAGGCAAGAATGGAACAACATTTCTCTCCCAAAACTCCAGATACTGGTCAGCTCTCCTGTCGGTTTGCACAGGAGAGCTGACCTGCAGCAGTATATATACTGTGTCTCGTTGTCAAGAGGGTAAAAGCTTATATAGATGTACAGAGGAGGTCTATTGCTAGAATTACTGCGCTCGATCTGATGTTCAGATGCTTGGTGCAGTTGCTGTTTACATACGACACGAGACCAATGCTTGTGTTCGTCTTTGAGCGTGAGCAAGGGGGGACAGAGGTGCTTTAATTTTAAAAATGTTATTCTTTATTTTGCTTTTTTATTTTTACACTGTCCCTTTCATTTTTTAATCACTGTTATTGTTATCACAGGAAATGTAAATATCCCCTATGATAGCAATAGGTCTAGATCTCTCCTCTGCCCTTAAAGCATCTGCCCACACCAATATTAGTGTGATAAGATTTTCCCAATTTAAAAAATGCCACTGTTTATATCCAGCGAAACCGAAGTGATTAAATGCTCTAATCTTCCGGTTTCTTAGGCCATAGAGATGATTGGAGCTGTTCTGGTCTCCAATCAGCTCTATGGTCAGCTGGTAGAACCACCGACTGCATTCTCAAGTTTCCCCCCAGTGGGATAGGAGTGCCCGAGAAAACCATGGAAGGTTAGCGGGAGGGGTGGGGAGATGTCCTCTCCCACTGCTTAGCTGCTAGGATTGCTTTTACATGAAAGCCAACCACTTCTAATGATGGTCATACATGCAATGGTCTTTTTTTCCGATCAATGTGGATGAAAAAATCTCTGCCAAAAAAAGTGAAAAAGCAAAATATGCAGAGGCATAGAAGTGATCAGCCCTCTGTCTACCCCAGCCCCTATGCATATATGCTTTTATTTTAACTGTGGTGGTAAAATCACCTCCTACTACGCTGGAGTCGCTGATTTATGCATTGTGAGAGCAAACCCTGTTGCTGTCAAAATAAACAAATCAGTGCTGCAGCTTAATGGCGTACCTGCAAAGCAAACAATGGTTAACAATAAAACATAGTAACTGTACAGTAAAACAGTAGAAAGGTATACCTGCAAAGCAAACAATGGTTAACAATAAAACACAGTAACAAAAAACATTACAGTATAGCATAAAATACAGTAAAACACTAAGAACAATAAAACACCACAACTATTTTTGTCTTTTTTATTTTTATATGTTTTGTTTTTTTACACTTTTATTGAAACTGTAAACATTTTTGAACATTCCAGGCTAGGGTCACTCAAAATGTGATAGCCATCTAACATCTCTTGAGACCCTGTGTAAATATGTGCCCTAGACTGTGCCGTGTTGTACCCTATACTAATACTCCAATGTGTGTGGTAGTGACGGAAACAGCACAGAAGCATCTTTTTTGGGGTGCTCTTTGGGTAGGGGTACCAGGGAGGACATCTGGAAAATGCCTCTCATGCAGCCGGCTCACTGTATCTGAACTGGGAAATTGGGCCACAGCACCTTCTGGAAACGAAAGGGCTGCGATGATCTTTTCCTCGAATTTTAGGAAGGATACACTTCTTCCTGACGCATTGTATAGTACATACTGTAAGCGTTGAACAGAGCCAATTGGGATAAGTATATAGACACTTTTTTGTTTTAGTGTCTGGCCTTACTAAGTACGGACCCATCATCTGGTCATTGATGTCGACACCTCCCATTTTAAGGTTGTAGTCGTGGACACAGAGGGGCTTCTCAACAACACTAGTCACCGTTGCAGTTTGGACTGCCGTGTCTGTGTGGATGAAAGACAGAATCCATTTTCCCTTCCACCTCACTGCAACCATTTTATTACACCTCAAGCAAGCTCTCTCCCCCTGTCTAAGTGGGGTATTTACAAGCTGTTGGGGGAAGCCCCGACAATAAGATGCACGGTGCCACATGTGCCAATTCCAAATTCAAAAAGGTGTCTAAAAAGTGTAAATTTGTTCACATATAAATGGTACCCCTTTCCAAATAAAGGTGACACCAAGTCCCAAACAATCTTGTCGCTGCTCCCTATGTAGTCTGGGTAGTTGGGGGGGCTTTACGCTGCTATCTTTTCCCTTGTAAATCAGGAAACTCCATGTATAGCCTGTTGCCCCGTCACAGACTCCATAACTGGCACGCTTTCTGGGGAGAAACTGTTTAAAAACAACGTGGCCAGAAAACGTAATCAGGACTCCTCTACGCAGACATCTTGTTGGGGGATATACAAGGCTGCAAATTTTTGGTTGAAGTGGTTTACGAGGGGCCGAATTTTGTGGTGCCGATCATATTCAGAGTCACCCGCAAGGACGAGTTCATTGTTGTTGAAGTGCATAAACCGCAATATTTGCTCATATCTAGTCCTGGGAATGGTAGCAGAGAATATGGGCATATGATGAATTGGGTCAGTGGACCAATATGACCACAACTCATTATTTTTAGTAATGCCCATATTGAGGGATAGGCCCAGAAAGGTCTTAAATTCGGGACCGTGATAGGTTTCTAGCCAAATTGTATGGCAAGGGTCAAATTTGGGTTTGCAGCAATAAATTGATTAGCACTTAAATTGCTTTGGTCCATAATAGACCCGTACAGATCTTCAGTGAAAACAGCTAAAAAAAAAAACAAGGGGCGTTAAATTTGCTGTTCCCACCTGAATTCCGGGTTGTCAAGTGAATTGGGGGACGTACCGGCGCTGCAGAATTTGTAAGGATTTGCAAGCGTATTAGGAAAGGCACTATGGGCTCTACGGGCCTGTGTTTGAATTCTTGATGGCTGCAGGCAGGGCTGGTGCAAGGATTTCTGACACCCTAATTTTTCAGCCCCCGCCCCCATTGGCTCCACTCCCTTTGCCTTGCCCATGTATACGGTGGGGGTGGCGGGGTGGAGTTTTTTTGTGGCACCTCTCCACCTATTTCTTCAGCCACCTGCGCCTCTGAACCTGGCCTGAAGACAAATAGTGTCAATACTGCACCCTTTCACAATACAGTGCCTGCTTTACATCACAGACCTCTTTGCAACGATACCCTTTTTCCCACTTCACATCACTGCCCCCCTTCTTTACATCACAGATCTTCCCCCTTTACATCAGTTTCCTCAGCCCCCCTTCCTTGCATCCAAGTCTCCTTCACATCCTACTTTCTTTGCACCTCAGTCCCCTTCACAGCCCCCCTTGTACCCCAGTCCCCTTTAAAACCCCCTTATAGCCCAGTCCCCTTCACAGCTGCTCCCCTTACGTGCACCGCAGTACTCTTCAAAGCCCTACTCATTGCACCCCAGTCCCCTGCACAGCCCCCCTCCTTGTATCCCAGTCCCCCCTCCTTGTTTTCCAGTCCCTCCTTCTGTGTATCTCAGTCCCCTCCACAGCCCCCCTCCCTGTATACCAGTCCCCTCCACAGCCCCCCTCCCTGTATACCAGTCCCTTCCACTAGCACCTCAGCAACAGAGGAGCAGGGTCAGGTACGTCTGACCTTAGCAGGGACCTCTACTTCATCGTCAGAGCTATCTGTCAGGGTGCCGCTGCTCTCTACAGGTTCAAATACTGAGCCTGAATCTGACAGTGAGGACTCCCCATCACTCCCATCTATCATGCTCAGTATCCTGTAGGCCTCTTCACTAGTGTACCTTTCGTTTGACATTTTGGCCTATAAATTTATAGGTACCTAGTGTGACTCACAGGTAAAAAAAAAGCACCTGGTTGCCAAGTACTGTTTGAACCGCTACAAAAAAATCACCTGCTAGTGCTAGCAGAGATCAGGCTTGACTCTGCTAACACTGCAGTTTTGTGTGCTGTGTATTGGAAGTGACAGTGATCTACTAATACTGTACCTGTTTGGGGAGGGCGGAAGGACTAAATGCAGGTGCTGGCAGGTATGGGGATGCTAGTATAGTTCTGATCAGATCAAAGATATTGATTCGTTCAGACACTATACTAGTATACTAGTAATGGAGGTGCATAGTGTGCGTTAGTATTACTGGCAATCAAAGGGTTAAAATCTGACACTGTCTGGGTTTGACACTAACTGATGCTGACGATAACTGGTGTCACATGTGACACTAATGCGCGTACACACGACCGATTTTAATGTCATGGAAATAACGTTTTACTCAAGGTGATTCTTGTCAAGCCTGCCTTGTATACATACGATCGTGAAAAAAAATGCACGAGAAAAGCGCGGTGACATACAACATGTACGACGGCACTTTAAAGGGGAAGTTCCATTCGGATGGCGCCACCCTTTGGGCTGCTTTTGCTGATTTCCGTGTTAGTAAAAGTTTGGTGAGAGACGATTTGTGCTTTTCAGTCTGTTACAGCGTGACGAATGTGCTATCTCCATTACAAATGCTAGTTTTACCAGAACACGTGCTCCCGTCTCATAACTTGCTTCTTGAGCATGCACAGTTTTTTTTCCCGTCGTTAAAGCCTACACACGACCGTTTTTCACGATGGTCTAAATTTTTAATGCCAATTTTTCACGTCATGAAAAATGCTCTGGAGCCTACACACTATCGTTTTTAATGACCAATTTAAAAAATTGCATTTTTCACATCATGAAAAGCGGTTGTGTGTACGCGGCATAATACAGTGATCAGAAAAAAAGGTATGTACTGTACTAATTACACTGTGACAGGGAATGAAAGCGTTGACTGGGGGTTATCAGGGGGTTAAAACTTTATTACGAAATATATGATGGTTACCCTGAACCTATTTGGGATTGACGCTAACTGCTGCTGACTGTCCCTACTGCTATTTAGCGTCACAAGTGACACCAATACAATGACCAGTAAAAAATCTGTACACTGTACTTGGTGACACTGTGACAGGGAGCGAAAGGGTTAACTGAAGGGAGGAGGGTGATCAAGGGGTTAAATGTGCCTAACTATGTGTACTGATGTCAGTGTAGTGCTTGTACAGTACTTATAGTAGATGCTCTTTCCTCTCGCGCTGAAACCGAAAAGGGCTCCAGGAGAGGAGATTGCATAATTTCCTGTGCCTACATTACAAAGGCACAGGACGTTCTGCCATTCGTCAGAACTGATCAGCAGGTCCAGCCTATAAATCATTGGCATGGACCTGATGACTGATCGGTCCTGAATTGAATCAGATCGCAGCAGGGATGGCGGGCGCGTGCGGCCCCATATCCGCGGGCGCAAATCATGTACAGATACGTGATTTTGCGCAGCCCTGCCACAGTATATGTATGTGGGGCGGCCTGGAACTGGTTAAAGTCCCAGCCAAATTATATTCAAATCTGTTAAAGTTGGTCTCATGCTGGCTCTGGGGCTGTGAAGTAGAATGCATACAGTTTTACCGCTAGTGCGTTAGCTTTGCAGGCATAGCATTAAACTGGTTGTAAATCCATAAAAAAAACCTGCAAGACAAAAGCATAATGAGCTAGTATGCACCGGAGGCTGGACTCAGAACTGAAAAACTTTTAAAGCTGTGAGTTACAGAGTGCTGTGAACTGCTTAAAACTACATTTATGCTTTCTTGTTTAAAAGTTAATGGAAAGCTTCTAAAATTGTCACATGTATGGCCTTACATATAATATTTATCGTAATATTGCTTTTATTAATATATCTGTATTAAAAGGTTAAAAATAAAGAACAATAATTACTAATCTTTGCTCCCTTCTCCCCTTTACAACAAGAGCTTAACCAACAAGGCCAAACTGGCTGTAGTACATAAAGTAAGCACATGAAAGTGATAGGCTTAGGTGCAGTACATCACAGCTAGTAGGGTTTTATGAATAAGCTGCTTAGTGAGTTAATATACTGATCCACTGCCAGAAAAAAAAAACACAAAATAAAGTAGCCGACCAGTCACAATTGGTGCTGTGGCATGATTTGAATAAAACATCATGCTGATAAATGAAATTTCAGATGACATTTTTGTTTGCTGATACTCAATTTAAATGACTTCATATAACATTTATATTTGTCCTCATTTATAGGTAAATGTTAAAGTCTGGGAAAAATTAGAAAAAGAGCATATTTAGTACATCTTTGTGATACATACACATTTTCCCAAGGTTTGTCTCTAAAAATACTACACACACACAAAGCAATTCCTGTGGATTCTGGCAGAAATCCAGTGAGTTGTTAACTTCCTGTAATGAGATGAGATGTGCTGTGTTTGGAGCGTATGTGAATATGAACAAAAGGTAACAAAAACTTTATTTTTTTAAGATGCCAATTGGTGGCCACACTGGCTTTCTGTATCTATGGGCACCTTAAATCAGATCTTTCCCTCCCCATGTTTTTTTTTTTTTTTTATCTCTGCTTACCAGGTCATGTGTGGGGTAAGTTTCAGTTACTCACCCACCCAGAGGATCCAACAACCCCACACTGATATCCCATCCAGATGATTCAGCAACCCCACACTGATATCCCACCCAGAGGATCCAGCAACCCCACACTTATATCCCACCCAGAGGATCCAGCAACCCCACATTGATATCCCACCCAGAGGATCCAGCAACCCCACATTGATATCCCACCCAGAGGATCCAGCAACCCCACACTGATATCCCACCCAGAGGATCCAGCAACCCCACACTTATATCTCACCCAGAGGATCCAGGAACCCCACACTGATATCCCACCCAGAGGATCCAGCAACCCCACACTGATATCCCACCCAGAGGATCCAGCAACCCCACACTGATATCCCACCCAGAGGATCCAGCAACCCCACACTGATATCCCACCCAGAGGATCCAGCAACCCCACACTTATATCTCACCCAGAGGATCCAGGAACCCCACACTGATATCCCACCCAGAGGATCCAGCAACCCCACACTGATATCCCACCCAGAGGATCCAGCAACCCCACACTGATATCCCACCCAGAGGATCCAGCAACCCCACACTGATATCCCACCCAGAGGATCCAGCAACCCCACACTTATATCTCACCCAGAGGATCCAGCAACCCCACACTTATATCTTACCCAAAGGATCCAGCAAATCCACACGGATATCCCACCCAGAGGATCCAGCAACCCCACACTGATATCCCACCCAGAGGATCCAGCAACCCCACACTGATATCCCACCCAGAGGATCCAGCAACCCCACACTGATATCCCACCCAGAGGATCCAGCAACCCCACACCTATATCTTACCCAGAGGATCCAGCAACCCCACACTGATATCCCAACCAGAGGATCCAGCAAGCCCATACTGTGTACGTCATTCGCTTATTGATGAATGCATATTTTTCATTTAAAAACAGTATATATATATAAAAAAAAAAAAAACACAGCTCTATTTAAGTATAGGAGGGACGGATTGAAGGGAAGTTTATTCCGAGGGTGAAGTGTATCTATACCCAATTTTTTTTTTTAGTCAGGTAGTTTTACTCCTATTTGGGTCCCCATTTGACAGGTTCCTGTCCCGGAGACAACCTTTTTCACCAGGCAGGAAGTGAGGGGATTTCACCAACAGCAACATAAGCAGAAGTAAAAATGTTAGAGAAATGCTAGAACATCTTTCAGTTTTAATCCAGCAATCAAACGGAATCCCTCAGTGGTTAGACCGGAAAGGAAGGTAACATGGTTTGCCAAACAAACCCCTGGTGTTCCTCAGACGTGACCAATAAGGAAGAAAAAAGGGGGTCCACATAGTGTAAAACCGTAAAACACTTTTATTTTGAGAAAAGGTTACTAAACACTTACAGCATTACAGTGATTTCACATTCACAGATTCAAGTGCACAGGAAGGGGACAAGTGGCAGGAGAGGGTTAGAATGATGGCAGATAATTGCTGAGCTACCATGGGTTACTGTGTTTTGCTTTAACTCTTTCGTGCCCACTAGATGCTCAGGCCAAATTTAGCAGCCCCAGCATGCTTTTAAAAACGATATGATTCATTGGTATACAGTGATCGAAAAAAGTATTTGATCCCTTGCCGATTTTGTACGTTTGCCCACTGACAAAGAAATGATCAGTCTATAATTTTAATGGTAGGTTTATTTTAACAGTGAAAGACAGAATAACAACAAAAATATCCAGAAAAACACATTTCAAAAAAGTTATAAATTGATTTTCATTTTAATGGGTGAAATAAGTATTTTATCCCCTATCAATTAGCAAGATTTCTGGCTCCCATGTGTCCTCTCTACAGGTAACGAGCTGTAATTAGGAGCATTCTCTTGGTGTGGAGCTGTAAATGTTACATGTTCAAGCTCCTGCCACCAGCTTGCGACAGCATGGGGTCAGGGGTGGGGTCAATGGGGCCCCCCGTCAGGTAGGCTGTACAGCAGCCCTGGGTAATATGGGGAGCTGAGATGTATATCTTGATGTAATCCTCTACATGTTTCACAGCTACAGCCACTTCCTCAGGAGGAGTCAAACATTCTCATCTATAAGGTAAGTACAATCACATAGTTACAAGTCACTAATAATGTTTAATCACAGAAAGCAAAAAACAAGGATATATAGTGCAATGAACATGTTGATATTGGAGATTTCTATAAGTTTGTATGTCGCTTACCATATACTGTATACTAAAATCAGTCCCCGGGTTACAAACAAGATCGGGTCTGTAGGTTTTTTTCTTAATTTGAATCGACCTGTTTGTAAATCGTAACAGGTACATTTTTTAAGTGTAGCTCCAGCCAAAAAAAGCTTTATGGATGGCATAGGGAAGGATTAACATCCCTGTAACATTTGTTTTGCTGTCTGTGCCCCTGTTCAAAAGATTTCACCTCACTTTCTGTCCCAATAACAATTGGATTTTGAAAATGTTGGGTTGTTGTGGAAGCAAACCTTGGTGATAAAGCATCAGTGGAGGTACCTTTTTCCTATGCTATCCCTTCCAGGAGTGAATTTCCCTTCCTGGAGGTAGATTTCCTCTCATTTCCTGTTGTCTCCCTCCGTTTGTAAGTTGGACATTTGTAAGTAGGGGACCGCCTGTATAAGGCTTTTAATAGGTATTCTTTTTTTTTTTTTTTTTTAATGCAACTGTACCTGACAGTTACACTATTAACTAGATGGCATGGCAGATAAATACTGCAAAGAAAGGTGCATAAATAAAGGCCTGCAATGCACTTCCCGGCGCCAATGAACAATGTATCAACCTTTCCCGAAGTAGAATATAGGATGTATATCTCAAAAACAGAGAAAAGTCACAAGGGAAATACCCACAAATTGCAGTCGGTATTAGCCTAACAGCAGCTATTTAAAATTAAATGGAAAACCATTTAAAAACAGATATAAAAGAAAGTATCAAAATCAAAGAACTGTAGTTCAAATGATAAAACAGCGCTATATAGCTGGATGAAGTCCAGCTCCTCATATACAACCAAGAAGTAGGAGAGATGTATTGCTGTGACAGGTGATCCTAGGAAAGATGTTAGTGCACCCTACACCAATCCACTGACTTCACCAAAAGTGGGTCACACTCCCCCACTGGGGTTCAGACTTACCACGAAGTTAGTTAGGTAAAACAAAGCTTCAAGCATAGCTTCTCCTATGTCACATCATCATCTTTCTTCCAAAAGGTTGTGGGGGTTTAATCTCAATGGAGGCACATACAAAAACAAAAGGTGCTAAAATAGTATAATTCTGCTTTAACAACGTTAAATGCCCGTACAGGGAAATCACTTGCAATGAACAAAATAAGGAAGGGGTTCACCGCTGTCACTGCCGTCCTCCAAGCATAGGGGCCGCGCGTGGCGATGTGTTAATAAGTCCTGGCTGGTCAGCGGTGGAACGCAGTCTCCTTCCTTGTTGCGCCGTTGTAGACACGCCCTGACGCGTTTCGTCACTTCCGACTTCGACAGAGGGCGTGGCTACTCGGCGCTGTCACTATCTCTTTATACTCCCTCAACAGCGGCTATTGGGTGTAATCGTCCCGCCCCTCCAGTCTTGATTGGCGCAACTCAGGAAGGAAGTGCTGAGGGACGTCAGCCGTGTTGTTTAGGAGATTTAAAGACACTGTGATATGTCAACAATACTGCACTTTAATGAATCTGGGACACTCGTAAAATACATATATATATAAAAACACTTATATGCTCGTCCCGTATGACAGGAAAGATTGTGGATTAACCAGATCTAGCAAGCATTTGCGATACAACAAATTTATTATGTGTCTAACGCCGCACTGTGCAACAGCCAATTAGGGCTGGTGTGGGCATTATATATATATCTCTGTATCTAACATGGATGTGTGTGAGGGGGTTACACATAGCTAGACCTGAACACAGGATCGAGAAGCTAGAGAAAAAAGTACATGCTAGCTCCATTGCCTAGAAAAACTGGCACAGGCTGTTTAAATGTAAAAATGTGATTATGCAAAATCCACAGATACGGCCTAAAGTATAGAAAATAAATACAGTGCCTTGCGAAAGTATTCGGCCCCCTTGAACTTTGCCACCTTTTGCCACATTTCAGGCTTCAAACATAAAGATATAAAACTGTAATTTTTTTTGAAGAATCAACAAGTGGGACACAATCATGAAGTGGAACACAATTTATTGGGTATTTCAAACTTTTTTTAACAAATAAAAAACTGAAAAATTGGGCATGCAAAATTATTCAGCCCCCTTAAGTTAATACTTTGTAGCTCCACCTTTTGCTGCGATTACAGCTGTTAGTCGCTTGGGGTATGTCTCCATCGGTTTTGCACATTGAGAGACTGAAATTTTTGCCCATTCCTCCTTGCAAAACCGCTCGAGCTTAGTGAGGTTGGATGGAGAGCGTTTGTGAACAGCAGTTTTCAGTTCTTTCCACAGATTCTCGATTGGATTCAGGTCTGGACTTTGACTTGGCCATTCTAACACCTGGATATGCTTATTTGTGAACCATTCCATTGTAGATTTTGCTTTATGTTTTGGATCATTGTCTTGTTGGAAGACAAATCTCCGTCCCAGTCTCAGGTCTTTTGCAGACTCCATCAGGTTTTCTTCCAGAATGGTCCTGTATTTGGCTCCATCCATCTTCCCATCAATTTTAACCATCTTCCCTGTCCCTGCTGAAGAAAAGCAGGCCCAAACCATGATGCTGCCACCACCATGTTTGACAGAGGGGATGGTGTGTTCAGAGTGATGAGCTGTGTTGCTTTTACGCCAAACATAACTTTTTGCATTGTTGCCAAAAAGTTTGATTTTGGTTTCATCTGACCAGAGCACCTTCTTCCACATGTTTGGTGCGTCTCCCAGGTGGCTTGTGGCAAACTTTAAACTACACTTTTTATGGATATCTAAGAAATGGCTTTCTTCTTGCCACTCTTCCATAAAGGCCAGATTTGTGCTGTATCCGACTGATTGTTGTCCTATGGACAGAGTCTCCCACCTCAGCTGTAGATCTCTGCAGTTCATCCAGAGTGATCATGGGCCTCTTGGCTGCATCTCTGATCAGTCTTCTCCTTGTATGAGCTGAAAGTTTAGAGGGACGGCCAGGTCTTTGTAGATTTGCAGTGGTCTGATACTCCTTCCATTTCAATATTATCGCTTGCACAGTGCTCCTTGGGATGTTTAAAGCTTGGGAAATCTTTTTGTATCCAAATCCGGCTTTAAACTTCTCCACAACAGTATCTCGGACCTGCCTGTTGTGTTTCTTGTTCTTCATGATGCTCTCTGTGCTTTAAACGGACCTCTGAGACTATCACAGTGCAGGTGCAT
The DNA here is from genome assembly GCF_905171775.1 of Rana temporaria. Classification (NCBI taxonomy): domain Eukaryota; kingdom Metazoa; phylum Chordata; class Amphibia; order Anura; family Ranidae; genus Rana; species Rana temporaria. Next base: position 380,018,505 of record NC_053490.1, read on the forward strand.
TTATACGGAGACTTGATTACACACAGGTGGATTCTATTTATCATCATTAGTCATTTAGGTCAACATTGGATCATTCATTCGTTCCTCACTGAACTTCTGGAGAGAGTTTGCTGCACTGAAAGTAAAGGGGCTGAATAATTTTGCATGCCCAATTTTTCAGTTTTTTATTTGTTAAAAAAGTTTGAAATATCCAATAAATTTCGTTCCACTTCATGATTGTGTCCCACTTGTTGTTGATTCTTCAAAAAAATTACAGTTTTATATCTTTATGTTTGAAGCCTGAAATGTGGCAAAAGGTCGCAAAGTTCAAGGGGGCCGAATACTTTCGCAAGGCACTGTATGTGTGTATACATATAAATACTGTATATATATATATATATATATATATATATATTCTCTCTCACACACACATTTTATATTATATATATATATATATATATATATATATATATATATATACACACACACACACTATATTTTTTTTTATTATAAATATTTTATTTTGTTAATATAAATTTTTAACCCACTGGTGCTGATATTAGGAAGAAATAAGCCTTCTTCCTCTTATCACACAAGCTTCTCTCCCAGATTCTCCACCTCTGAGCTGGTGAATCTGGAAGGGAGATATTTCAGTGGAAGAGCTGTGAAATCTTCAGATCTCGGTTTATTAAACGGTCTGTTTGTGACAAAACAGCCATGTGCTGTGATGAGAAGTGAAGAACATGTTCTCTACTCCTTATCTCCGTTTATTAAACCGGCAATGCTCTGTGATAAGCCGTGATCATCATTATCTCGGCTTATCAAAACATACACCATAATACTTTATATTAAATAAAACTTTTAATATGGTTTGTTCAAATATATCAACTATTTATACTTTCATTCTTGAGAGTAGGTGCATAAATTGGGGAAGGCTTGTAGGGGTCCCAGTTCATTACTTTGCCAAGGGGCCCATGATGCTATTAAGATGGCCCTGCAGAACAGATCCTGCCCAGGGGCGGACTGACCATTGGGACTCTCGGTCACTGCCGAGGGCCCCATGCCACTAGGGGGCCCCATCAGGGTTGCCAGGCTCAATAAAACCAGGGACAGTATGTAAAAATCTGTGTTTTCTTTACATCTGTCCCTGATATTTCCAAAACCAACATGCTTTTGATGTGAAAACCCTGAGATTTTAGCTGTCCCGCTTATGTACTGCCTCCTGGCGTGGTGGCCATCTGTAAGCCCAGGGGCCCCATAATCTTCTATTGCCTGGGGGCCCCATGAGTTGTCAGTCCACCCCTGATCCTGCCCATCAACGTCCTGGAATTACAGGCAGTATGGGTGGCCCTACGGTCAGGATTGTCCTATCAGGGTTCAGTCCTACAATGCCACTACAGTGACCTATATAAACCACCAAGGTGGTATCAGGAGTCATTCAGCTCTGAAGGAGGTGAACCACATACTAGCCTGTGCAGAGTGACATGTGCAGATTCCATCGGCAGTCCATATCCCAGAAGTAGAGAACTGGAAGGCAGATTATCTCAACCACCAGCAGATCTGCCCGGGGGAATGGTCCCTACACCCAGGGGTGTTCCAGGAAATTTGCCAACGTTGGGGATTGTCCAGAGGTTAACCTACTGGCATCCAAGTTCAACAACAAGCTACAGAAGTTTGTGTCCTGAACAAGAGATCCTCTGGCAATTGGAGCAGATGCTCTGGTAGTTCCATGGAGCCAATACTCCCTGGTTTAAGCTTTCCCTCTGGTCCCTCGCCTTCCACATTTGTTGCGCAGGATTCGGAGTAAGGGAATTCCAGTCATTCTGGTGGCACCAGCCTGGCCCAGATGGCCTTGGTTCCCAGAGATTGTGACTGACAATAGACGCTTCCACAGCGCCCCAATCTACTGTTTGAAAGTCCTATATTCAAATTTAGTCTCTAAATTTGATGGCATGGCTATTAAAGCCAGGGTGCTGAAGGACCGTGGCATCTCGGGACCAGTTGTGTATCCTAGTGAATGCTAGAAAAGTTGTCACTAGGAAGATCATAAGGTCTGGAAGACATATTGCTTGGTGTGAAGTAAAAAAATGGCATCCATGGAAATACGTGATTGGGAGAATTAGCTCTTTTCTAGTCAGCTGTAGAAATCAAATTGGCTTTGAGTACAATCAGAGGTCAAGTTTCGGCCCTATATGTATTCTTCTAAAGGTCTTTAGCTTCACATTCACTGATCCGAACCTTTATGCAGGGGGCAACTCTCTTGCTTTCCCCATTAGGTGACCTACGTGTCCTTGGGACTTGAATTTGGTGCTGTCTGTGTTACAGAAACAACCCTTTGAACCTATTAAGAAAATTCCATTAGACTTGCTTTCACACAAGCTAGCCTTCCTGATGGCCATCACCTTGGCTAGAAGGGTGTCAGAGATGCACCCTTTCATGCAGGGAACCGCATTTGATCCTTAACCATGACATTCGTGTTACGAACTGTTCCATCCCTTTTGCCAAAAGTGGCGTTGGCTATTCATTTAAATCAGGACATTATTTTGCCTTCTCGTTTTCTCAGTCTCGTTCAGCGGAGAGGACAACTACATTCTTTCGACGACGTCCTGGCAGTCAAGGTTTTGTCTAGATCTGCGGAGATCCGAGGATCAGACTTTTTTGTTTTACCAAAAAAGGTAAAAAAACTCACCTAGGTGAATGCAGTATTGTTTTGATGCTGCATATGTCCCTCACTGGCTCCAGTCAAAGAACTAATCGATCAAACAATGCTCAGCGCTATAAGGCCTGTACTCACGATCGGCTTTTCCCGATGGGAATTGTATGATGCTAGAGTTTTGTCAGAAAATCCAACCATTTGTGTGCTCCATCGGACAATTGTCAGATTTTCCCAACAACAAATGCTGGATAGCATGCTTTAAAGTTTTCTGGCAACAAATGTGTGATGTCGGATTATCCGATCGTGTGTACACTAGTCCGTCAGAAAAAAAAAATCCAAAAGTAAAAAAACCATGCATGCTCAGAAGCAATGCCAACCATAGCACAACATTAACAGAAGTTGCCCAAAGGGTGGCACTAAAGAGCTGAAAAAAACACGTAGTTTTGTATATATGTTTGCTGACAAAGTGTTGCCATCTGTATGCAGAACAAGTTTATGGCCAATGCCCTTCAGGCAAAAGTCCTACGCTTTGTCCGACAGAAATCCGATCGTGTGTACGAGGCTTTAGTCACCAGCTCTCTACAGCCTGAAGACCATCAGTGGAGTGCCGAGGTGTGGAGTGGGTGGGAACAGCTGGCTCAGTCTCCCAGCGGCTCACTGAGAGGCTGAGCAAGCTGCCGGCCTAGGCTCTGTGAAGTCTGCTGAAAATGGGTCACAGGAGGGCAGTTTGATGCATAGGAGAAGTACAGTCATAAAGCTTTGGCTATACTTCTTAAAGTTAGGATTTCTCCAGAGTCTATACTGGCTCTGTGATGTCAGTGCGTTTTAGCTCACTGTCAGCTGACGGGAGTGCAGAACGAAGTGAACTCCTGCAAACCCCAGTAGGACCAAAAAAAGTTGTCTTTATAGTTCCTTTGATAATAGAAACATGGGGAGAAAAGGAAATGACATTGGAAAGGTAGAATAGTATATGTCAGGAATAGGCAATTAGCGAACCTCCAGCTGTTGCAGAACTACAAGTCCCATGGAGGAATAGCAAGACTGACAGTCACAAGCTTGACACACAGAGGCATGATGGGACTTGTAGTTTTGCAACAGCTGGAGGTCCACAAATTGCATATCCCTGGTATATGTTGTTATTTAAATGAAATATACACAGCTAAATACCTTTTCTCATCAGCAGTATATAGCAGTCTTGTGACTTCCATCAGTATCTAGTGAAGCACTGATTAAAGCTTGTAGAGTTTGCTTTCTCCTCTGAGGAAACATGGCCCCTGGCCCTCTGCTGATCCCATGCACCCTCCCAAAATACAATAAACTCTAGCAATACACACCAACCGCACATGTGCAGAGTGCCTCCAAGGCTCTGTACTATCAGACTGGGGACTGAGGAAAAAGGGGGGAGGATCAGAGAAGACAAGATCAAACAGCCTTTTTACACAATGCATAGGATTAACCCCTTGGTTCCACCATGAGTTTAACAAGCATGCTTTACTGAATATACAGACTGATTTTAGTGTTGCAGATTCCACAGGAAGAAGTCAGACCATGAATATTGAACTGTATCTTAATTTATTTAGCCTATTCACAGAAAAAAAACAAAAACGAAAAAAGTGTCACATTTTTTTCCCACAGTGAGATACAGAATCTCAAAATATAAAAGCACAACATTATTGCAAATTAAGACTGGAAACAATTTGCTGAACAAAATACATTTAGTATGCGAACATACTGTCAGTTTACACATACTGACGGTACCTTTAACATGTAAGGTGTCCGTGTCAAGCCTTTTGCAAGGTAAAATAAATATGGATGTTTATTAAACAGGTTGGCTGCATGCACTAGTGTAAAAATAAAAATATTGGGGGGGGGGGGGTAGGGGACACCCACAGCTCGGCATACAATAGCTTAAAATAAGTGTTTACATAGGGAGGAAATGCTTGTAGGGAATCAGCAGCACATAGATAAATCGCTGGTCTTTCCCAATTCTCTTAGCCCGACATGTTACTCTGAAGCTACATACCAAAAAAAAAAAGTGTATATATTATTTGTACATTCTTAGTATGATCGGTTTTCTCCAACTAGCCCAGCAGGTCCAAAAGTAAGTAAACAAAAAAAAACCACACACACACACACGCAACCATCTTATTGGACACAGTTGCTGTTGGGTATTCAAGCAGGCAAATACAATAGCTGGCAGTAGAGATCCCCCCCATCCATGCTGTTGAAACTTTGATTTCCCAACTATAAATATAACCAATTTGAATATCACTGGGATAATCATGGACAGGACATAAAAAAACCCTGCCTGCTTTTTGCATTATTATAAAGTAAAAAAGTGAGCCATTGCACCAAGCTGGGAAAGAAACCACAGTAATTTACATCCCCCCCCCCCCTTCAGATTGGGTTAATCCTATGGGCTGTACCCACTTATAACATACATGCCTAAACAGCCAAACTCTCTAAAAGGAAACCGGTCATGAGAGAAACGTGCAACCTCTTCTGAACATGTCGATTCCTTTGGCTGCAATATCTCGAACAAGAATGTCCAAATTTTCTCTTACACTTGTTTCCTACATGATGGTTTTTTTTAAGGGCCAGTTCACACCAGATGCAGTTCAGTTTGCTTTTTTTCCCCTGCACTAAAAATGCATGCAGCGTTTTACAATGGCTCTTGTTCAGACCATGCAGTCAAGTGCGGAAACTGACTGCATGTATGAACTAGAGCCATTGAATACATGGAAGAAACTGCATGCACTTTTAGTGCAGAAAAAAAGCGAACAGAACTGCATCTGGTGTGAACTAGCACTAAATTAAAAAGCAAGAAAAACCTGACAGCTGTTTTTACATGTGCTCCTTTGGTGTGGTATGATGCATTTGATACAAATCAGAATGCACAAAATGTCTGGATAATCTATAGCACTGTTCACATACTTTACTTCTAATAGCATGGATCCTATGCAATATGTATTCAGTTTCCAAAGCATTATATAACAAAAAAAAAAAAAAAAAAAGTTAAAGGGTCCAAAGCACAGCATTGGGCCAAAAAAACAAACAAAAAAAAAAAAAAAAGCAGCTGAACACACACACACACACACACACACAGCTTGTATGTGGGGGTTCTAAATCTTTGACAAGTAAATAAAAATAAAACCCCCACACACATTTTCCCATTCAAAAGAAAATAGTAAAGGGGTTGTAAAGGTTGGTTTATTTTCTGAATAGGTTCCTTTAAGCTAGTGCATCGTTTGTTCACCAACTTTTTCGTTCGATTTCCCTTCTAAATGTTTTTTTTTCTGTGTCTGAATTTCTCACTTCCTGTTGCTCCTCAGTAAGCAGTTCTGGCTGACTAACCCCCAGTCAGAATGGCTCGGATGATGGGGGCAAGCTTACCGAGGAGAAACAGGAAGTGAGAAATTCAGACAAAGGGGAAAAAAAAAAAAAAAAAGTGTAAGTGAACCAACAATGCACTAGCTTAAAAAAGGAACCCATTTAAGGAAAAAAAAAAAAAACCCACACACACACAACACCTTTACAACTCCTTTAATGTCCCCTTTTTAGGTGTGAAAGTCATACCAAATGAACTTTTTTGTTTGACAGACAAAAAACTGTCTATTGTTGAATTACAAAGCAAATACAATTACAGCACTTACCATTACTATTTTAATAAGCCACCTTGACAGCTGCTGCACCTTTAAAGTGTAGGTGCAGTCAAATATGTTTTTAATATGCAATATGTTTTATAGCTTTAGCTCTCTCTATAGGAAAGAAAGTCATAAAACGACTGTGATGTTAAGGATCAAAAAATAAACCTCCAGCATGTTCTCCATTTATCCAGCCCCCCCAGTTCCACAAAAATATTCAAAAAGTTACCATTACAAGAAAACCCACATCTGTTGTGCTCAGCTAATACAGCTCCAAATAAAAAAAATGTACAATTAAGCAATTCATTTGTACTGTTCACATTAAGGCTCCATTCACATTAGCACCTCTTCAAAGTCACATGATTTTCAATTAGACTTTACATTAGAGACCAGAGTCACGCCAAAAGTAGTGCAGGCAACTTTTCAAAGTTACACCAATTTGAACAGGTACCATTGAAAAGAATGGGCTGGGACTTTGATGTCCAATGTCACATTGCAAGGCGCACATGTGAATGGAGACCAAGTAATTACTTGGCAGTTCCATGGATTACCTTAGGTTCTAGCCACAGCATTTGCCATTTACGGTTTCATGTGAGCAAACAAAATCCTTGTATCTCCACAAATTCTGATCATTTTTGGTCACCCTAATTGAGAGGGCACACTTCAATCACAGTTAAAATCTCAAATGGACAAGAATTTCACAGTCATAACTGCAGATACACAATTGAGGTATTAGCACTGCCTGTCTTAGAATGCCTGGCATTTATGTTGAGCCAGTGTATGCAGATCAGAATTTACAATTTTAGTAGCCGCATTACTTGCTCTAGCAACTCACTCAAAGCTAGAGAGCCATTTTCTTGTGAGGAGGGGGAGAAAAAAAAAAAGCCGGGCCATGCAACTAGCATTTCCCTTCAGCTCCATTTAACCCACAAGCATCCCTAAACTTCATTTTGGGATTGTTAACAGATAAATGAGAAAGGGGCAGGTGTTGGCAGTCACTTTAGGAAGCCGTTACCAGGATTTTTGAACAAGAATAAAAAATAAAAGTATAAAGCCTTCTAAAAAGGCAGCCGACAGCTGTCTATAGTGACAGCCAGCACTCTCACGTTTTGCCAAACTGAAGATGGGGGGGGGGGAATAAGAGAAGAAGTTTACATGCTTCAAGAAAGCCATCTGAAGTTTGCTATAGGACAGACCCTAGTCCCGAGCGACCAAATTTTAGAATTTACATGTTCCACTTTAAATAAAAAATAGTACATGTGCGACTGTTACTATTAGAGATTGCCATGCATCTACAATACAAAGCAAGTTACACAGATTCAAAGGCAAGGCTATTGAGAGCAAGACTGTTATAGATGCAGTTTGTCAAAACTGTTTACTGTAGCAACTTCCTCTAAAGTCCACTCCCAAGAACACAACTATTGACATCAGATAACCTATTGAACTCGGGTGTCCAGTAAGAGGTTAATAGCTGGCGATTCTATTCTTCCACCCATTATCACCAAAATCATTGTGTGTTATCAATTAACCACTTAAGGACCCCCTACCGACAATATACATTGGCAGAATGGCATGGCTGGGCACAGGTAAGTCGCCTTTTAGAGCCCAGCCGAAGCTCCATGACCCGATTGCTGCCGGTGTCCCACGATCGGTCACAGGAGCTGAAGAACGGGGAGAGGTGTGTGTAAACTGTGGCAATGTCAGTGACCGTCTGTTCCCGATATAGGGAACGTCGATCACCGAAGTCACACGTCCAGCCCCGCCCCCCTACAGTTAGAAACACGAGGTCACACTTAACCCCTACAGCGCCCCCTAGTGGTTAACTCCTAAACTGCAATTGTCATTTTCACAGTAACCAGTGCATTTTTATAGCACTTTCCGCTGTGAAAAATGACAATGGTCCCAAAAACGTGTCAAAATTGTCCGCCATAATGTCGCAAGTCACGAGAGAAAAATAAAACTGATGGCCGCCAGTAGAAAAAAAAAAAAAAAGCCATTAAACTATCCCCTATTTTGTAAACGCTATAAATTTTGCGCAAACCAAATCGATAAACGCTTATTGCGATATTTTTTTTTAACAAAAATATGTAGAATACGTATCGGCCTAAATTGAGAAAAAATAATTTTTTTTTTTATATATATCTTTGGGGATATTATAGCAAAAAAAAAAAATTCTCTGACGCGGTGGTTCCCATGGACCCCCTTTTTTCCCTGTTTATAAATAAAGAATTTAAAAAAAAAAATAAATAAATAAAAAAATTCTCAAAATTGTCGCTCTATTTTAGTTTATAGCGCAAAAAAAAACTGCAGGTGATCAAATACCACCAAAAGAAAGCTCTATTTGTGGAAGAAAAAAAAGCCAATTTTGTTTGGGAGCCACATCGCACAATTGTCAGTTAAAGCGACGCAGTGCCGCATAGCAAAAACTGGCCAGGTCCTTTACCTGCATAATGGTCCGGGTCTTAAGTGGTTAAGCAAAAGCCACAATGCTTATGAGAATTTGTTGGAGGAAGAATCATTTGAGGGAAGCTGCCGACTGGCTTTTGCTCACAGTTGTCCACTCTTTTCCGTTTTAAAAAAAATGTTCTGGGGCTGAATAAGGTTTTATCAATCTGTTCCTCAGCACACAAGTTTTCCCAGCATTACCTACAAAATCTCTGTAAATATCAGAAACCCATTAGCAGTTGGAATCCCTACCTGTGAGACACCCCCCCCCCCCCCCCCCCCCCCCCCCCCCAATTCCCCAGGCAGTCACTCCATGAAGCCAAACCAGACCTTACAAACACCAAACTATGTGGAATAGAATTGCTTCATGACAGACTCATTTGATTCTTGTACCCTCTGTTCCAAAAAAGAAAAAAAAAAAAAAAGTTGAAGTATCACTAGCATGTTTGGTGTATTATAGTTTATTTTCTTCCCATTTAAAGGCCATTGAAAAGCATTTACAGTTTCCCCAAGTGCATTACAACAAGAAGGGGAAAGGAAAAAAAGAAAAGCAGTAACAAAATAAAGCCGCCTTGTCTCCAGGCAACTAAACAAAAGTCATTTTACTGCAACATATACACATTAAATATAGTATACAGTCCATGCAGCTGCTCAGCCATGTTAGAGGGGATCCTGGCTCCAGCCATCAGTGCATTACAGTCCATAAATTTCATTGTGCCTTTTTCTAGCCAGACTTGAAGAGGAGAATTGCAACCTGGCCCAAGTAGAAATAGATGAAGTGTTTTGTCTCATGTGTTACATAGCTGCCAAAGTTTCTGCCAACTATGCAGTGCCAAGTTGGGTTGTATTTCTTGTCAAATTCCTACAAAAGAAAGAAGTTACATAAATGCAAAGGGAAAAAAAAAAGTTACATTATTGGGGCAACCAATATATGGCAAGAACTGAGTGGCACAAGATGCCAAGTCATACAAAATTCCTGAGTGCAGGTTCACACAGGGGCAACCCAACTTACAGCGCGACTTTGCAAGGCAACTTCAGCAACTTACGAGACTTAAAATTGCCTCCGGACAGGCGACTTTGGCTGTGGCCAATCACAGAATAATCAGCTGTGGGAGGGAGGGGTTTGCCTGAGTAAACCATTTTCTCTTCCTGTAAAGTTGCTTCAGTTAAGACAGAGATCAGACTTTGGAGGCAATTTCCATTGAAATCAATGGGTACAAGTTGTCTAGAAGTAGTACAGGAACCTTTCCTGAAGTCGGAGCGACTTCAGTAGTGTACATTAAGACGGCTCTCATTCACTGGAATGGAATTTCCTTAATTCGTGCGACACAGTAGTGTGAACCGGCACTAAAAGTAATGGTCATCTTCAGTAACTGGCACTTAAAGGGCAACACCACTCATGGGAACAAACAAATAGTGTATAAAAATGCAACACAAGTCATACTGTAATTGAGTACAGGACTGGGGGGGGGCTCTTTCCTTTTCAATCTGTAGCACTGTAGTTATGCAAAATGCAATGTGACTACCTGGAGGTATTCTGTACACTGTACAGAATGCCCCCAGAAATGCAAATGCCCGCTTCTGTTATTGGCTTACCAATTTGCACAGACAAAATTTGAGCATCCCCTGCAACAAAATGTTATTTGTGGGTGACACTCAGAGAAATCATGTCTAAAAGGGATGCAGACCCTGCCCCTTGCCTCAGAGCCCTGCAGGAGTAGGAATCTGCAACTTTGTTAAAAATCCCTGCAATATACATAGATCACCCAGAGGGGAAGGTTTGTTTCCTTGCCCTCCCTTGTTCTTTTCACACCCTCAACATACTGAAATTAAATAATATCACATCAAATAGCTTTAGTCCCAGTGCCAGCATCACTGGGCCTCTATGCTCCTTTGCAGCACAGTCAGATCATTGCCATTATGAGGGGCCAGCAGGGTACCACCCAGGCATAAAAAGAAAAAAATATTGATAAAAAAAAAAATATATACCTTTTTGATATAGGCAGCAATGTCTTTCTCGATGTTGTATTTCTCCATAGCTTGTGTGGCACAGTCCACAGCATCCTGCTGCATGTCCTCGGACATGTCAGCATTCTTGATCACAGCCTTTCTGTCAGACATATTGTACCTAGAACAGAGAAGTAAAACATGTTAGCCTTCAAGCAAACCCTCCCAGTTCTTCACGTTATATAGTCTTGCAGGGAACAAATGGCCTACATTTAAACAAATATTGAGCGAGTTTGTGTGTCTTTCTATGAAATAGAGGCTGACAAATCAATGTAACATTCAATAGGTAATCAGCTTAGTTTGGGATACTGGCAACAAGAGATATAAAATTATGACCCACTATATTTGTAGTGTGGCCTACATTGACTGCTGGCACAGTCATTCTTATGGACCACCTTCGCTGCTCTAGGTATGCAACACACACCACTGAATATGCATCTCAACAGGGGCATTCTACATTTGATTAATTTAGACTATTTTGCCAGCAACTAAAAAAAAAAAAAAAAAACACCCACAAAAACCAAGACACTTGTCAAAAATACCAAGACATCATCTAGTGTAGGCTACAACACAGCTGATATCTGTAGCCACCTTACCAATTGACCATCGGCAACACATTAGTTACAATTTAGCAGCCAAACTTTCCCCAATTGCATGTCAAACTAGTTTAATGTGACCTTCAGTGCAAAGAAACACAACCTACCTAGAAACAGCAAGAAGTTAGTGTAACAAAAACTCATCCTGTAGAAAAGATACATTTTACCATGCAATATTTGTATCCCATAACACTACAGCTTTAACCAGACACAATCACTGCAAAGTAGCTGCTGAAAAATATATCCTGGGAGGCAATACAGTTTTGGCAACATTTGTAGCTAAACACAACTGGGGGGGGGGGGGATGAGCAGAGGTTAGTCTGGCAACCACAGAAAGTGTTGACAGCTACGGGTGGCCAAGAACTAATAAGGCATGGAGCTTTAATGTGAACAATGCTGGGAACGGTGGGCGTAGAACTAAGTGATACTTTGTCAGTTCAGCAAAGCCACCTTTGATGTTCAGGGTAGAGCCAGAGCCTCAGAATGAAAGCAGAAAAGCTCACAGCGAGATCTTAACCATCAACTCTTCACTGATTTTAAGGTTGCACTGCCACAGAATGTAACAGTTACATCAATACAGTAAGCTGCTGCAACGCACTGGTACTGTGGTCCCACGCAAAAAAAAAAAATCCAATATATTGTCAGTGCTGAAGTTATTTTTGGAATATCATTTAGACCATATATTGGCATTTGGTGGGCGTTTACATTGCACGCCAGTGTTTAAAAGTGATATTAAAGTCTGATTTTATTTATAACAAACATGTTATACTTACTTGCTCTGTATAGTGGATTTGCACAGAGCAGCCCTGATCCTCCTCTTTTCGGGTCCCCTGTCAGCATTCCTGGCCCCCTACCATATTCTGCAGAGTGCCCCCATAGAGCAAGCAGTTTGCAATGGGGGCTCCTGAGCCACTGCCAAGTGTCCCATTTAAAAAAAAAAATGGGGGGGGGAAAGAGTGGCAGGGCAGTCTTAATAGCATCATGGGCCCCTGGGCAAAGTAATGCTCTGGGGCCCCTACAATGGAGTGCATGTAAACTGAAATCAAGGAGGTAGGGGATATCTGGAGTGAAGAGGAGTCAGAGTGCTGGGGGGACATCTGGGATGTAGAGGGGCAGCCTGGGCTCAAGGACAAGCTGCTTTGGGGAAAGGGCAGGGGCCCTCCATGCAGCTGGGGCCCCTGGGCAGTGCCCAGGTGTGCCCTTTCATTAAGACAGCCCTGGGGAGTGGTTATGAGGGAGCTCCAGCTGATTGACAGCCTCAGCTTTGTTCCTGTGTGGCATTGGTCTCAGCACCCACTTGCCCATGGCCTCTTCCCTGGCATCAAGATGGATTGAGATTACAATGGAATTGGTATCAGCACCTTCTTAACATGATCTCTTCCTTGGCATTAAGATGGCTTGAGATTACCCATGGCATTGGTCTCAGCGCCTTCTTACCATGATCTCTTTCCTAGCGTTAAAGTGGTTGTAAGCATTTTTGACTACTACCTATAGGTAAGCCTAGAATAAGGCTTACCTAGAGGTAGTAGAAATATCTCCTAAACGTACGCCGTTTAGGAGATATTCCGCTTGTAGTTCACCAAAAATCCCAACTGCACAGGGAAGAAACAAAACTAAGTGCCGTTTCTTCCCCAGCCTGTGCCGTAAAAAGCAGATCTCGTGCGCATGCGCAGGAGTGATGTCACGTGGCTCCTGTGATTCACAGAGCCGGAGTCCGCAGCCCAGAAGGAAGAGGGGACAGAAGACAGACGCTGCCTACACAAGCGACATTGCTGGATTCTTTTGCAGGCAAGTGGCACATAATGGGCTAGTATGCAATGCATACTATCCCATTATGCTTTTCATTTGCAGCGAGCTAAAGAGGAAGTAAAACTCATCAGGGTTTACTTCCTCTTTAAGATGAATTGAGACTACCGTGGCATTGGCCTTAGCACGACCTCTTGGATTGAGTCTACCGTGGCTTTGGTCTCAGCACCTTATGATCTCTTCCCTGGCATTAAGGTGAATTGAGACCACTGTGGCATTGGTCTTGGCTCCTTCTCACCATGAGCCCTCCCCTGGTAGTAAAATGGATGGACACTACCAAGGCATTGGTTTCAGCACCCTCATAGCCTTAAACTCTTCCCTGGTGTTAAAGCGGGAGTTCACCCAATTATATATTTTTTTCCCCTTTCCCCCTTAGATGGATGCTCGTTTTGTCTAGGGGAATCGGCTAGTTGTTTTAAAATATGAGCCGTACTTACCGTTTTCGAGATGCATCTTCTCCGTCGCTTCCGGGTATGGGTCTTCGGGAGCGGGCGTTCCTTCTTGATTGACAGTCTTCCGAGAGGCTTCCGACGGTCGCATCCATCGCGTCACTAGTAGCCGAAAGAAGCCGAACGTCGGTGCGGCTCTCTACTGCGCACCGACGTTCGGCTTCTTTCGGAAAATCGTGACGCGATGGATGCGACCGTTGGAAGCCTCTCGGAAGACTGTCAATCAAAATAGGAACACCCAGTCCCGCAGCCCATACCCGGAAGCGACGGAGAGGATGCATCTCGTAAACGGTAAGTACAGCTCATTTTAAAACAACTAGCCAATTCCCCTAGACAAAACGAGCATCCATCTAAGGGGAAAAAGGGTCACGTGCGGGTGAACCTCCGCTTTAAGATGGGTAGAGACCACAGGGGCATTTGTCTCAGCAGCTTCTTACCATGAACTCTACTGGTGTTAGGGTGTAGTGACACTCCAATGGCACTGCTGGATAGGTATAGCTACCTAGGAAACATGTGAGATGATACAGCTGTTTTATGTGGACATGGCCCACCCAAACAACAGGCTTGCTGGGCCATAAAGCACCACCATCCATATGAAGATTAACTGTGCTCCTTATGCCACCCCCTGCACAGCCACATTGCATAACAGGAGGGCATACACAAGCAACGGTGCATTCAGATCCCAAATTACACGAAGATCCCCATGTGCAAAACATGGCTGCTCAGAAGATGGTTATTACAAGCAATTAGTCATTAAGATGTGGTCAGCTGTAATAGGAAATAAGGGCAATGTCAGGTATAGAGTGCAGGAGGTTGGGCTTAGAAGTGCTGGCCCATCAGTCAGTAGCCATGCCCTTTAACACTGCACTGGTCCAGGCTGACCAGGAGGCCCCTATTCACCGCTTTGTAGGTCTGCAACGTAACGCTAACACGGCCCCAGCCAGGACACCCACCTCACTCTATACAAGTCGCCGCCCAGCACATAGCATAGGCAGCTCGCACAAAACTCCCGCATACATTGGAAGCAGAGCAACGTCCACAAGGCCCGGACTCGCCCTCAGTCCTCTCACCCCACTTACCTATCACAGTGTAGCGATCCCCCTCAGTGCGCTGTATCTCTCTCCAAACCTGACTAGCGCTCTAACACTCGGCGTCCCTGTGAAATAGCAGCCCCTCCCCCTGCAGTGGCTCAACCAACCGCCGCCGCTATTGGTTGAAGCCGCGCCCTCCCTAGCACTGCAGGCATTTTCCTCTCGCTCTCCTCTCCCTACATCTTATTTCATCCCACAATGCCGTGAGAGGAATTGCGGAGCTCCGGACCACGAAAAGCAGTGGCCTATCAACGACTCCGTCTATTTCATGGTTCCTGCTTTTCCCCGAATGTGGACAAAGTTTGTCACATCCACCTCACCGACTGCTATAGGGAAGGATAGTGCTGGCAACTGCTGTGAGAGAGCTGACTGAACACTTGGGCCTGGATTCTCAAAAGAGATACGACGGCGTATCTCCAGATACACCGTCGTATCTCTGCGTTGTGCCGTTGTATCTATGCGCCTGATTCTTAGAATCAGTTACGCATAGATATCTATTAGATTCGACAGGCGTAAGTATCTTACGCCGTGGGATCGTAACTGAATATTTACGCTGGCCGCTAGAGGCGTGTACGCTGATTTACGCGTCAAAATATGTAAATCAGCTAGATACACGAATTCACGAACGTACGCCCGGCCGACGCAGTAAAGTTACGCCGTTTACGTTAGGCTTTTCCCAGCGTAAATTTACCCCTGCTATATGGTTGCCTAAGTGCGGCGCAGCAATGTTAAGTATGGCCATCGTTCTCGCGACAAAATTTGAAATTTTTACGTTGTTTGCGTAAGTCGTCCGTGAATGGGGCTCCTCCATGTACACACTGCTCACCTCTCCCCCAGTAGTCTGCGCTCTCTCTCTCCGGTCCGGTCGCTGTGCGATTATTATGTAGCCGCTACATTGCCTTTTTATGTGGCTTTTAAAAGTTGGACCTTGTGCAAGTGACCTAAGTCGCCTTATGTAAAACAACCGTGCCCACTGCCCTAGCGCAGCAAAGTAACTTATTTTTATATGATGGATCAAAAACAAAATATACAATAAAGGAGACATACATTTAAATGGTGACCTGAGGTAAATTTGTGTCTCCTTTATTGTATATTTTGATTGTATATTATATTATATATTGTATATTATATATTTTGATTGTATATTTTGGGGCTGCAACTAAATGGCGTACCTGCTAAGCAAATGATGGTTAACATTAAAACAAAGTAACATTACAGTATAACAGTAAGATCATACCATACCTGCAAGCAGAGCCGGTACAAGGCAGGGGCAGGAAGGATGAGTGCCCAGGGCGCTACCATTTTGTACAGGAGGGGGGCGCAATCAGCCGCGGCCGCCACACTAGTTGGAATGGATCAGTGTGTCAGTGCGTTTCATAGACAGCGCAGTGGCACTTTACAAACTTTGTGCCGACTGCGCTCCTGGCTTGGGCTCCCTTTCCTCCTCTGCGTTTCCTCGCCCCCCCATGGAGGATTCATTTGGTTGATTCCACCGGCGTGCGACGTGTGATGTCACGCGGCTCACGCCGGAGGTGAGAGAGGGAGGACTCGCACAGCCTACAGGGAGCTGTGTCGGCGCGTTCTGAAGAACAAGTCACGAGGAGCCTGCTGCAGTGCTGCGCCTGCCTTCACTGGGGGGGCGGGGGTGGTGGATTGGACTGAGATGACCATAATTTTTTTAATAAAAAAAAGCAGTTTAAAAAAATGATTTTGTGTTATTTTGAGCTTGCCTTTTCTGTAAAAAAAAAAAACATTAATTGCAGCCTCACTGTGCCATCACATGCAGCCACTCTGTGCCCACCAAACGTAGCCACTGTGCCATCAATTGTCGCCACTGTGTCATCACATGCAGCCACTGTGCCATCACATGCAGCCACTGTGCCATCACATGCAGCCACTGTGCCATCACATGCAGCCTCTGTGCCATCACATGCAGCCACTGTGCCATCACACACAGCCACTGTGCCAACACACGCAGCCACTGTTCCACTCATCAATTGTTGCCACTTTGCCCATCAAACGCAGCCACTGTGCCCATCAAACGCAGCCACTGTGCCCAAACGCAGCCACTGTGCCAATCACACGCAGCCACTGTGCCCATCAAACACAGCCACTGTGCCCATCAAACGCAGCCACTGTAACCATCAATTGTTGCCAGTTTGCCCCACTGTGCCCATCAATTGCCGCCAGCGTGCTGCCAGTTTGCCCGATCAATTGCCACCAGTATGCTGGTGGAGGAGGCTGACTGAGGTGACCAGCACTTTGTTAATAAAAAATGGCAAATAAAAAAAAAGTGTTTGTGTTATTTTGAGCCATGCTTGCCTTCTCTGACTAGCAAAAGAAAAAAAAAAGAACATCAATTTCAGCCTCACTATGGCACCAAACCCAGCCACTGTGCCATCACATGCAGCCACTGTGCCAACACACGCAGCCACTGTGCCATCAATTGTCGCCAATGTGCCCATCAAACGCAGCCACTGTGCCCATCACACGCAGCCACTGTGCCCATCAAACGCAGCCACTGTGCCCATCACACGCAGCCACTCAGCTGTGCCCATCACACGCAGCCACTGTGCCCATCACACGCAGCCACCATGCCCATCAAACGCAGCCACTCAGCTGTGCCCATCAAACGCAGCCACTGTGCCATCAAACACAGCCACTAGGTGGCTGTGTTTGATTGCACAGTGGCTGCGTTTGATGGTCACACTGGCGGCAATTGATGGGACAAACTGGCAGCACACTTGCGGCAATTGATGGGCACACGGGCGGCAATTGATGGGGCAAACTGGCAACAATGGTAACCATCAATTGTTGTCAGTTTGCCCCATCAATTGCCGTCAGTGTGCCCATCAATTGCCACAGTGTGCCCATCAATTGTCGCCAGTATGCTGCCAGTGTGCCCATCAATAACCGCCGGTGTGCCCATCAACTGCCGCCAGTGTGCTGCCAGTTTGCCCCATCAATTGCTGCCAGTGTACCCCATCAATTGCCACCGGTGTGCTGCCAGTTAGCCCTATCAAATGCCGCCAGTGTGCCCCCCCCCCACCATGAAATTACCTTTCTCGGTCAAATCTGTTGCTTCAGCCAATCAGGTGACCGGTAACCAGACCCGGTGCACCTGATTGGCTGAGAGGTGGGTCAGTGTTAGAGAAGTGATTCCCTAACACAGCACTACGTAAGCAGAAAAACGCTTAATAATTTTGAAGCCTATTAGAGCCTATGGATCTAATCAGGTACTTCCAAAACACCCCCACCGCTGTAATTCAGTTGGCTGGCGCCCAACAAGGGGCCGGACACCTGAATAGGGAGCGGCAGCGGTGACGATAGATAGATTCATGCAATTAAAAACACCCTTTTTTAAAAACAACACCCCCTATCATTTCTGGCCGTGGCCATTTTGACTAAGGGCAATGGATTCATATAGCATTTACTTGTAAATGTAAATAAAAAAGTATAAACCAAGTAAATACGGTATACTTTCTTATCTGTTTACAAATGCTAGCAGCATAAGGATTAAAACTATTAAGTGTTGATTGGGAGAGTGAAGGTCCACTTTAACGTTCTTTGGATATTTTAAATATTGAAGCTGCTTACTGTGTTTTATTTTTTTGCACATATAATGTATGTATTTAGACAGGGCTCGACAAAATCCGGGCGCCCGTTCGCAATTGTGACAAGAAATTGTGACCTGGCGCCCAGGGAAGCTTAGGCCTGTCACGGGGCTCGATCACGGCGGGCACGTGCCCGCCGGTAATTGAGGCCGTGGCTTTGCGGCCTTCACAGAAGGAGGCTTTGCGGTTTTCTGCAGGCCTAAACTTCATTCTGTGATCTGGCACCATCTTGTGGTGGCCGTTGGCATTACAAGTAGTTACATTACAAGTAGCAAAAAAGCAGTTCTAATGTGTTTTTCACTGTTTTCATTGCCATCTCCTTCCCTCTAATTAGAACCTCCAAACATTATATATATTTTTTTTATTCTAACACCCCAGAGAATAAAATGGCGGTCGTTGCAATACTTTCTGTCACACCGTATTTGCGCAGCGGTCTTAAAAGTGCACTTTTTTTTATTAAAAAATAAGACAACAGTAAAGTTAGCCCAATTTTTGTTTATATTGTGAAAGATAATGTCACGCCAAGTAAAATGATACCCAACATGTCACGCTTCAAAATTGCGTTCGCTCGTGGAATGGCGACAAAATTTTACCCTTTAAAATCTCCATAGGCGACGTTTAAAAAAATTCTACAAGTTTGTAGCATGTTTTGAGTTACAGAGGAGGTCTAGGGCTAGAATTATTGCTCTCGCTCTACCAACCGCGGCGATACCTCACATGTGTGGTTTGAATACCGTTTACATATGCAGGAGCTACTCACGTATGCGTTTGCTTCTGCGCGCAAGCTTGGCAGGATGGGGAGCGTTTTTTGGTTCCTAACTTTTTTAGCTGGCTCCTAGATTCCAAGCAAATTTGTCAAACCCTGTATTTAGATATTTTAATATGCATTCTCTGATTTATCGTTGCTGTATGAACATGCAGTTTTGACCGGAGTTTGCTTGGTATTATTGTTCTCTAAAGAATGTCGAAAAAAACATCTGGGGCAGAATTCCGAAAACAAAGGAAATTGGCACAAGAGAAAGCCACAAAGTTATCGCAACAGTGGCAGAAATGGTTGAAACAAAGCACAAGCAACGTTTCTCTGAATATCACCACCACCACACCAGAAGAAGTTGCCAGCACAAGTTCTGCAACTGACAATACTTCAGCCACCCTAGATGAAGAGATGATTGCTGTCAGTGAGGCTGATAAAAGTTTGGAGAACACGCTCTGTACAGAAGAGAGTAACAGCGAGCCATTTGTTTCTGAAGCCCAAGCAGCAGAAAAGCAAACAACACCAAGTGAGCCCTCTTTAGAGGATACTTCGCCTGAAGCTTATATTCCGATTAACCCAAATGATCCTCCCTCATGGCCAACTTTAACAGACAAGATTAGGTGTTATTTGGTTGAAAAGGGCCCAGATCAAGGAAAAGATGGTGACTTTGGAAAATGTAAACCACAAGAAGGACGCACTTTCAATGCCACTTGGTTTACTAAAAATGTGCGTAGTGGTAAATATATTGATCATGTATGGTTAATTTATTCCAAAATTTCACATTCTCTATTTTGCTTTCCATGCATTTTGTTTGGTAAGCACAACTATGCCTTAACCAACCCAAAAAAGGGATTCTGTGCATGGAAACACCTGAATCCTCGTATACCTACACATGAAAATTCACCAGAACATCGTGAATGCTATTCAAAGTGGAAAATGATGGAAAAAAGTTTGAAAGATGGGAAAGTAATTGGCAGTGAACTGGAGAAAGTAATAAATACTGAAAAAGAGAAGTGGCGAAACGTCTTAAAATGTATTTTGGATTGCATATTGTTTTGTGCCAAAAACAATCTGGCACTTAGAGGTTCCGAATATGTCATTGGTAGGCCACATTCTGGTATATTTCTTGACATTTTAGAAGTAATAAGCCATCACAACATGTTTTTGAAAGAAAAAATAGAAACACATCAGTTACTTCTCCAATAAAATTCAAAATTAATTTATCAGTTTATTGGCCAACACTGTTCGCTCTACCATTTTATTAAGAATAAAGCAGGCAAAAAAATTTTCATTGCTTTTTGATTGTACTCCAGACATCTCCCATCATGAGCAAATGAGTGAAGTTCTACGCTATGTCACTGTTGTTAAAGGGAAGGTGACAATAGAAGAGAGCTTTATAGATTTTATTTATACAAAAGAGAAAACTGGAAGTGGTCTAGCCTCAGAAATCATCAACAAGTTAAAAACCCGATGGAATTAACCTTTAGGATGCAAGGGGTCAAGGATATAATAATGCAGCTAGCATGGCTGGCAAATACAATGGTGTGCAGGCAAGAATTCTGCAAGAAAATAAACATGCAAGATATGTTCCATGTGCAGCCCATAGACTAAACCTGGCAGGGGTACATGCAGCTTCCATGAGTCCAAAAGTTAAAACCTTTTTCGGAACTGTTCAAAGAATGTTTACATTTTTCTCCAGTTCCACATCCCGCTGGGAAACCCTAACAAAACTTGTAAAGATAACTCTAAAGGGCCATACAGATACTCGATGGTCTTCAAAAGCAAATGCAATAAAAGCTTTATTTACACAGATCACCGATCTATGTGAAGCTCTTTCGGACATTATAGAAAACTCATCAAATCCCGAATCTGTATCAACATCTGAAAGTCTTCTGCTGCAGGTTAATTATCGTTTTTTGTGTACGTTGTTTGTGTGGAACAGAATCTTGAATCAGGTCGATCGAGTAAACCAAGCTATCCATGCCAAAGGGATTTCCATACTACAGGCATCTCATATGATTGATGGCTTAAGACGCACTTTTCAAGAAATGCGTAATATGGATGTCCATGAAATATTTCATTATGCTGCAGAAGTATGTGAAAAACTTCATATTCCTGCAACATTTCCACCAAAGAGGCAAAGAAAACCTAAAACCAGAGCCTTATACGAGTCCCAAGATGCTCAGGTCAAGCTGAGTGAAGAAGACCGTTTTAGAATTGACTTTAACCAGGTTTTTGATGTTTTCATCACTGACATGACATGGAAGTCACAAACACTAATGGAAACATCCCAGGACTTTGAGTTCCTCTCTGGCCCTGCTCTTGTAACAATGACTGTGACAGAATTACAAAAATCTGCATTTAACTTGGCTTTCAAGTATAACGAAGATCTTGATCGCTTGGAAATCTCTGCCGAGATTGAAAGCTTTACATTTTTCATTGAGTCTATACCGTCAAATGTAAATTCTGCAACACCCCTTGATCTGTGTCAGATAATACACGACTATTCTCTTACTGCTTGTTATCCGAATATTGAAACAGCGTTGAACATTTTTTTGACTCTTCCTGTTACTGTTGCATCTTGTGAAAGGAGCTTTAGCAAGCTGAAACTCATTAAAAATTATTTACGGTCAACTATGGGTCAAGACAGGCTTTCAAACCTCAGTATTCTTTCTATTGAGTATGCAATTGCAAAATAGATCAATTTTGATAGTGTCATAGATGATTTTGCTTCTATGAAAGCAAGAAAGGTGTCTTTGTGATTATGTCATAATACTAACTTTTCCATAGGAGTATACTTGACATTTTTGCAACTGTTTTCAGCAAGTTTACAGTGTCATTGCAGTTATATATGTTTTGTTGTACAGTTTTTGTTTGCTTTGTTGTTTATATGTATACCACTATGGATGGTGTATGTTTGTTAATATTTGTAGCTTTTGTCACGTGACATTTTCTATCTAATAAATTATTGCTTCTTTACGCATCACAGTGTCTGTGACTTTCAAAGTCCCACCCAAGGGGGGACAGTCCTTTGTTCTATTGCTTTAAGTATATTCTTGTTTTGAAACAACATTGATTCTTTCTTAAAAACGGGGGGGGGCGCAGTTTGCCATCTTCGCCCTGGGCACCAAATGGCCTTGTCCCAGCCCTGCCTGCAAAGCCAATACCAAAAAAAACGAAGTAAAAAATAAAAAAATGTTTTAACGCAACCTGTGCCTAAAATATATATATGCCGAAGCATGGGGGCATCCTCCGGCAAAAAAGTAATGCCGCGTACACACGGTCGGACTTTTCCACATGCAAGCCTCCGTCAGAATTTCGACCGTATGTACGCGGCATAAAAAGTTATGCCGCATACACACGGTCAGACTTTTCCACGGGCAAGCCTCCGTCAGAATTTCGACCGTATGTACGCGCCATAAAAAATTATGCCGCGTACACATGGTCGGACTTTTCCACGGGTAAGCCTCCGTCAGAATGTCGACCGTATGTATACGGCATTCGCAGCAAAATCGCTCCTCCGCCCCTAATGCCCCCATGCTTCGGCATATATGCTCTTTTTTTAACTGTGGTGGTGAAATCACCTACTACAACACTGGAGTCACTGCTTTATATATCGTGGGAGCAAACGCTGTTGCTGTCAAGATAAATAAATCTGCACAACTGCTGAAAGGAGTACCTGAAAACAGTAAAGTAAATTACATACCTGAAAAGCAAGCATGATAAAACATAATAATAATAAAACATTGCAGAATAGAATACAGTAAAAAAAAGAGCAGAACAACAGAGAGAGAAACAACAGAGAGGGAGAGAACAATAAAACAACAACTATTTTTTTTTTATAATTTTTTGTGTTTTTATTTTTTACTTTTTTTTTTTAACACTTTTTTTTGTAACTGTTCAACTTTTTGGTTCCAGGTTTGGGTCTCTCAAAATGCGATGGCATCTTGGGAGACCCTATGTAAGTGTGCCTAGCCTGCGAAATGCTTTACCCTACGCTAAAACTTTACTCGTGTGTAGAAGCGTAAAAAACACATGCCAATGCAGAGACCAGGATTGCCAGGACAGGCGGGACAATAATAACGGGTGTCACGCCTATATCCCTGCTTGCTACATACACAACATATTTTTTGGGGGGCTCGTTGGGTAGGGGTACTCTCAAAGAGAAACGGAAAATGCCTCTCATGCAGCCTGCTTACTGCATTTGGTTGGGAATGAAGAGTTGGATACAGGAGTTCTAAGATGATCTCATACTGGAATTTAAGGAAGGATCCAGTCTGTCCTGAAGCTCTGTATATGACATGAGCATTCAGTATAGCCAATTGAAATAAGTACAGAGACACTTTTTTGTACCAGCGTCTCGCCTTACAGGCAATATGATACGGCGCCATCAACTGGTCGTTGAGGTCCACCCCTCCCATATTTTTGTTATATTGGTGGACACAGAGGGGTTTCTCCACAACACCAGCCGCCGTACGAATTTGTACTGTCGTATCTGCGTGAAGGGTGGTAAGAACGAAAAAATTCTTATTGTCCCGCCACTTGACAGCGAGCAAATTATTACACCTTGAGCAGGCTCTCTCCCCCAGCCTAAGACGGGAATCTTCAAGCCGCTGGGGAAAGCCCCGGCGATGAGGTCGCATGGTGCCACATGCTCCAATCTGATGATCAAACAAGTGACTAAAAAGTGGCACGCTCGTGTAATAATTGTCCACATACAGGTGGTACCCCTTTCCGAATAAGGGTGACACCAAGTCACACAATCTTGCCAGCGCTCCCTATGTAATCTGGGAAGTCCTCCAGGTCTACCTGAATATATTTTCCCTCATAAACCATAAAGCTCCATGTATAGCTGGTTGCCCTGTCACAGAGCTTATAGAGCTTGACCCCGTTTCTGGCACGCTTGCTGGGAAGGTACTGCTTGAAAGACAAGCGGCCAGAAAATTGAATTAGGGACTCGTCAACGCAGACAACTTGATGGGGATTATACAAGGCTGCAAAACATTCGTTGAAGTGGTTTGTGAGGGGCCGAATTTTGTAAAGCCAGTCGTACTCAGGGTCTCCACGTGGTCGACAAAGTTCATTGTCATTGAAATGCAAGAACCGCAGGATCGCCTCGTATCGTCTCCTGGCCATGGAAGCAGAGAACACGGGCATGTGGTCTTGTGGACCAATAAGTCCGCAACTTAGGAAATTGATATATGCCCATGTTGAGGCAAAGGCCTGCAGAAAGGTCTTAAATTCGGAAACTGTAAGTGGTTTCCAATCTCTGGCAAGGACGGACTGGGGATTAGCGGCGATGTAATTACCAACATATAAATTACTCTGGTCCACAAAAGATCTATAGAGATCTTTCGTGAAAAACAGCGAATAAAAATCAAGTGACGTAAAATCAGCTGTTTGCACCTGAATACCGGATTGGCCAGTGAATGGGGGAAGTACGGGTTCTGCAGAAGTGGTGGGGACCCAATCAGGATAGGTGAATTCTGCAGGAAGGGCACTATGGGCACGACGGGCCTGTCTTTGTTCTCTTTTTGGTGGCAGCGGGACAATACTTGTGCTTGCCACCTCGCCACCTTGGACTGCACTTATTGGACTCGCCACGTCACCACATGATACTGCAGTGCTGGATGAACGACAAGGGTGTACTAGGCCGCTGGTGCTTGCCAGTTCACCAGAAGGAATAGCAGCGCTAGTACTGGCTCTCTGCTCCATACAAGGGTCCTGCGGTTCTTGCTCCTCAACAACATCAGAATGGGGTCGGGTATGCCTGGCCTTAGCAGGGACCACAACTTCATCGACAGAGCTATCTGACATGGAGCCGCTGTCTTCTACGGGGATGTATTCTGAGTCAGAATCTGACAGATGCGTGACCTCCTCTTCACTATCTGTCATGCTCAGAAACTTGTAGGCCTCCTCACTAGTGTACATTCGCTTTGCCATTTTGGGCTCTAAATTATGTGGTACACTAGTAAGGATTCACAGGTAAAAAATCACCTGACCTGTCAGCAAATGTAGAAAACGCTTCCAAAAAAAACTGTTAGCAATCGCAGGGATCAGGCCTGTCTCTGCGAATGCTGCAGTTATGTGTGTTGTGTTTTGTAAGTGACAGTGATTGATCGATACTGCACTTGGGTGGGCTGGGCTGGGCGGAGGGGCAAAACGCAAGTGCTAGCGGGTATCTGGGCTGATCCCGCTAACAATGCATTTTTGGGAACCCTAAACTGCTGGGTACGCTAGTATAGATCTGATCAGATCAGATATTGATCTGTTCAGATACTATACCACTAAGGGGGGTGTATGCTTTGCGCGTGGGTGTAAGCATTGATGGCACTAACGCTGCCTGGGGTGACGCAGACCCTGACTGACGCTAAAATTCAATTGATATCACCCGCCGGGCGATCAGGGGGTTAAACCTTTAGTGGGTTATATACGGCGGGTGCCCTGATGCTATAAACAGCAAACTAACCACCGTCACCCGTAACACTTATACGGTGATCACTGGTGAAAGGGTTAACTAGAGGGCAATCAGGGGGTAAAAACTTTATTAGGTAATATATGGGGGTACCTGACGCTATATAAAAACCTGGCTGCGAACCTAAATAACTAACTGGCTAACCAGCGTCACCAGTGACACTTATACAGTGATCACTGGTGAAAGGGTTAACTCTAGGGGCGATCAGGGGGTTAAAACCTTTATTAGAAAATTTATGGGGGTACCTGATGCTATAAAAACCTGGCGGCAAACCTAAAAAAATAACTGGCTACCTAGCGGCACCAGCGACACTAATACAGCGATCAAAAAAACGATTGCTTAGTGACACTGGTGATAGGGGGTGAAAGGGTTAACTGGGGGGCGATCAAGGGGTTAAACCTTTATTAGGGGGGGTAGGGGATACCCTGGACCTAAAGGGACCTAAAGCTAATGTCCCTAACACTTTTTACAGTCACAAATGACACTAAATGTAGTGATCAGTAAATAAATGATCACTGCAATCAGTGACACTGTGACTGGGTGCTGGGGGGGTGAAAAAGTGTGCCTATGTGTACTGTGCCAGTGTGCTGTTTGGTGCAACTCACGTTAGATGTCTTCTCTCCACAAGCTCTGGTCAAAAAGACCGCCTCGTGGAGCGTGACATCACTTCCTCTGTTTACATTACACAGGAAGAGGAAGCATCTGATTCGCTGGGAGCGATCGCGAGGGGGTGGCCAAACCAGTGGCCGCCCCCTCATCCCGGACGCTCCCACAGCAAAACGGACCGCCGCATGTACCGATCGGATCCCCGACCCGCGGGAAGGCAGCCACGTACAGGTATGTGATTGTGCCTGTACGTGCCATTCTGCCAACGTATATGTACATGCAGCGGTCCTTAAGTGGTTAAATGAGTAGAAGACCTGAATAGGATGGAGGATTTGGTCTGGACCTCTCGGCAGAAACGGGGGGTTTACTTGGAGACATGGGCGGAATGGAACCGTTTTAAATACTCAGAGGAGGGGAAAACTCTTATAGATGTAAACTAAATACAAGCATACCCCGCTTTAAGTACACTCACTTTACATACACACGCGAGTAAGGACATAACCGCGAGTGTATGTAAAGTGCCTTACATGTACTGTACAGACATTTTGCAGCCGCAGTAGAAAGAGCTGAGGCTTCCGAGAGCATAGCCTGCCCTGTTCCAGTGTGCCCCTGACACCCCCACTACAGCCCCTGATGTCTCCTGACACCCCCACTATAGCCCCTGACCCCCCACTATACCCTAGAAGTGAAAAAAGGTATTGTTTTACTTTAAGTACATTTTCGTTTTACATACATGCTCTGGTCCCATTGTGTACTTAAAAGTGGGGTATGCCTGTAGAGGGGACGAGATTTGGAGCTGGGGGTGCGGAGGGGATTGAGGGATCGCCTAGGGGGGGGGGGAGTTTTGGAGGGGGAATAGGAATGAAATAGGACAAGCAGAGGTAAAATAAGCTATAATAAGAGATGGATAGAAAGCCCCCCTACCGACAAGAGGATGTCTCGAGGGGAGGAAGACTAGATGCCCAAATGTGCGCATTTGGTAAAGTCAAGGACTATGAATCGCAATAGTACAAGTATGAGTGGGCTAATTACGGTTAAATAATAGGTAGAATTATGAGTTGGTAGAGGAAGGCATATTATAGCTAGAAG
Organism: Rana temporaria; assembly: GCF_905171775.1. NCBI lineage: Eukaryota > Metazoa > Chordata > Amphibia > Anura > Ranidae > Rana > Rana temporaria. The sequence goes on from NC_053490.1 coordinate 380,045,716, forward strand.
GTAGAGGAGGTTATATGATGTAGGAAATGTATAAATTCAACCGCCGATGTTAATATTGGTATATACCTGTAATGTTGGTTTCCTCTGTTGTCATCTGTTTGTTTCAAAATCAAATAAAGGATTAAATGTAAATTTTGGTAAAATATTCAGGTAATATGTGTAATTGCATTAGAGCCAAAAGAGTTTACAATTTTTTGTTTGTTTTTTATATTTTAACCGTTTTCAATAGGAGACACTTTTACCCCCTTCCAGGCCAAGTTTTTTTTTCTTCTTACAAATTGAGCTTTCTTTCAATAGTATTTATATTTAAACACTGCAGGTTTTTTAATTTTTTGCAAATTAAATTGAAAAAAAAAAAACATGTTTTTCTTTGTTTCTGTTATTCATTTTTGGAAATAAATAATCTTTCTTCATAAACTTAGGCCAAAATGTATGCTGCTACATCTCCATAACTAATTTCTTGCAATTGTTTACATACTGTCACTAGTGCAGTACAGCGTCATCATACCACTGGTGTGGCGGTTATCAGGGACACTGACTTTTACAGTATGTATAATAATAATTTGTTTCCAAAATTATTCTTGATTTTATTTTACATTTTTTTCCCCCTTACATACAGTGATCAGAACAATACAATGTTACCACAGTAACAGTGCACTACTCTGGGAAGGCAATCAGGATTGCTTATAACCGTGCATTTTACAGTTATAAGCAACCATTTTTTTCTGCATGAAAACTACTCATTCAATGTTTACTATTGTGATTAGCTGTGATTGGCCACAGCTAATCACATGGTACAGATGGGTGATTGGCCCCTTCTGTACCATGTGATGATTGTGACCAATCACAGAGCCAGAGCTCATCACAATAGTACGCAATAAAAGGCATGCAACAAAGTCTTACATTCTGTATAACTGTCATGTGGTCTTCTGTGGGCAGCAGCGGGCCGGTACAGTGATCTGTCATCGGTCATGTCTGGCCATCAAATACATTGCTGTTAATTTCATGTTTTCTTTTTTATATAAAGTGTTTGAAATCAGAACTTTGCAAGAGATAGCAGAGTTTATTTACTGGATGCAACGCAGAATGCTGGCCCTGCAGGCTGCTCCTGCCCCAGACCAGTGGCCACTGTTTTATTTATTGTAACTAGTTTATTGCATTTGTAAATATTTTTATTTTATCATATATAGTTTTATTATGCAGTAGTCAATAATTTTTGTTCATATAATTCTTTGTTTTATTAATACCTTTTTTTTCTTAACAATCCAATTGATTGTGGTGGGCCTTGTTATAATGCTCCAGGTTATCCAATGTTCATCCCCGAGGTTGCCGCTGAGCTGATGGAAAGGAATATCTGGACAGCCACACTCTGAAAATGTTGCCTTTATTAATAAAACAGGATCACAAAGTACATGTCACAGCAGACAGGATGCCAGCTGACGCGTTTCGCACTATTGTTTAGTGCTTAATCATAGCTGAGCTACTTGTCCAATCAAGCCTTGTAGGACAATTTCAGACATGATGGTAATATGTCCTGTAATGAATATATCCTTCAGTATGAAGATTAATATTTATGTTGAAAGTTCACTTTCTTTAACCGCATCCGAACTGGACCTCCTGCAGTACATTTACTGTGGGCGGGCAGCACTGGCAGGCAGGATCATGTACCTGTACGTCATCCAGTCTGTTCCGGGTATGGGGCACACAGCGTATGCACCGGATACAGCGGATTACAATAACTGGGTACCATGTGATCTATATGATTGCTTACATTGTTATCATGTGATTGCTATGACCAAACTGTCATGAATAGATTTTTATTCATGAACAGCTTAATTACTGTCAGGGAACTACCAGCTATAGTGGAAACGATGCTCTGAGGGGCACACAAATGCGCAGTAGTGGCCCTGCGGGTGCCTGTTTTGCGGTGCACAGGCGAATGCATATGCGCATGCGGGGGCATGTGCGCATTGGCTAATTCTGCACCAAGTGGCCTATATAAGTGCAGCAGCTGCACTAGTGAATTGCTGTCTGATCTACAGCCGTTACCCATGACCCTACATCTGTTCCTGTGTTTGACTTCTGTTATTGGCCCTGCTTGCCCTTACCTTGCTTGAATGCTACCTGCCCAGACCTTGGCCTCAGGAACGTCTTAATGAGCGGGCACACCTGGGCACAGCCCAGGGGCCCCAGCTGCCCAGGGGCCCCTGCACTTTCCTGTCCCCTTGTAAACATATACTACTACTCCTTCTTGCTTAGGGGGTGAATTTATATATTTTTCTGGGCCCCATCAGTTTAATAGCGGTGCCCAGAAGGTGGGAGCTGAGGGACTATTTTTTCATTTTCGGGTGGATGGACACTAGTCAGTGCACAGTTGCATGCTCTAGATTAGAGTTCCTGGCTGCAGGGTTAGCCCCTCCCTGAATATAGGTCCATGGCAGTGGCTTGTCTGTGTGCCGTTGTGGCATGCAGATCTGTATCTCATGAAGATCGGTATGTGCCGATTTCAGGCTATTGAAGTCGAGCGCAGAGCAATGGATTTCCAACAGTACACACCAGCGAACCTGGTGCATTGCCATGAAATGCGATTTGCCATGAAATGTGATGGTCCGCCTCCATCACATCCTATTGGCTCACTCCTGTCACGTGACATATTTAAACGTCATCAGTCTCAGCTAGGCTATCATAGGGAGAGGATCTCCTCTCCCTGTGATAGCTGAAGCTGCACGGAGCTGGTGCTATGGGCTTGTGGTGTAACATATTACATATACTGTTAGGAAGGAGAAGCCAGTGTGATATGCACAGCTCTGTGAGGAGCAGCCTGTGTTGCAGTGAGTGCATTGCTGGTGTAACAATGTATAGAAACAATGATCTCACACACATCTATAGGCTGCCTCTCCCCTCCTCCTGCTCTCAGGCTGTGTGGCCAGCAACACACACACACACACCATGGGCAGCCTGTATAATGGAGCAGCCTCCCATCTGCCTGCCCCCCTCTCCTCTCTCTTAGCCCTTTGAAGAGCTGCACGGGGGTTGACCTCCCTGGGTGCGCGAGTAAGCTAAATTTACTACTGCGCATACAGGTCTACGCTAATAGCGTAGACTCGCGCATGCGCATAGCACCAGCTCTGTGCAGCTTCAGCTATCACAGGGAGAGGAGATCCTCTCCCTATGATAGCCTAGCTGAGACTGATGACGTTTAAATATGTCATGTGACAGGAGTGAGCCAATAGGATGTGATGGAGGCGGACCATCACATTTCATGGCAAATCGCATTTCATGGCAATGCACCGGCATTCGGGGCGACGTGGACTTAGGGGAAAGTGGCCAGTCGGCCTCACGTCCTCGCTTCGCTTGGACGGCTCGCTCCGCTCGCTCGGCCTCCTGGCTCTTTTTTTAACATCCTCCAATCCACGGGGATGTTAAGGAAAGAGCCTGGATGCCGACCGAAGTTTCACTGGTGTGTACTGTCGGCAGTAGCTCTGTGCTCCATTTCAATTGCCTAAAAGTTGCACATGCGCAGTTGATGGCAGGGATACCGATCTTCATGAGCTACAGATCTCCATGCTACACCGTTCTGGAGGAAGAGAAAAGGAGCCCTCCATGCACATGGAGGAGAAGTGCCAGCCGCTGCAGCCGAGTCCTGTCTCAGAATATGCCTGTCACAGGATCTGTTCCCCTCACACAAATCCTTGTGTCTGAGAGCTGCAGGCAGATGTCTGGGGGAGGGGGGCTGATGTCATCCTATCCTGCAGGAGCCCGGGAGGAAGGAAGTCTGCCATGCTGGGAGGAGGGACATCTGCCATGCTGTTGGGAACAGATGAGGTTAGTAAACTTATTAGGGAAAGAGGATTGTGTAGAAACTGACCTAGGTGGGTGTAATGATTGTGCTCTATTAATCACTGCGGCGCGGGGAACATTTCAGTCAGCTTTCGTTTGAACAGCTGTTTTCCCCGCCGCGCATAGACACTCCCCCTTGGACGGATCTGTCCAATCGCGAGCAAGGGGGAGTGTCTCTATACACAGCACGGCGGGGAAAACAGCTATTCAAACGAACGCTGACTGTAATGTTCCCCGCACGGTGATTAACGCGGCAGCGGCATCATAACAGTAGGTACGGGGGACATTGCTGGATATACGGGGGACATGGCTGGATATACGGGGGACATGGCTGGATATACGGGGGACATGGCTGGATATACGGGGGACATGGCTGGATATACGGGGGACATGGCTGGATATACGGGGGACATGGCTGGATATGGGGGGGACATGGCTGCATGTGGGGGGACATGGCTGGATATGGGGGGGACATGGCTGCATGTGGGGGGACATGGCTGGATATGGGGGGACATGGCTGCATGTGGGGGGACATGGCTGGATATGTGGGGGACATGGCTGCAATATGTTTGGGGACATGGCTGCGTATATGGGGGACATGGCTGGATATGTGGGGGGACATGGCTGCATATGTGGGGGACATGGCTGCATATGTGGGGGGACATGGCTGCATATGGGGGGACATGGCTGCATATGGGGGGACATGGCTGGATATGTGGGGGACATGGCTGGATATGTGGGGGACATGGCTGCATATGTGGGGGACATGGCTGCAATATGTTTGGGGACATGGCTGCGTATATGGGGGACATGGCTGGATATGTGGGGGACATGGCTGGATATGTTGGGGACATGACTGGATATGTTGGGGACCTGGCTGGATATGTGGGGGGACATGGCTGCATTTGGGGACACATTTAAAAAAAAGTATCGGTATTCGGTATCGGCGAGTACATAAAAAAAGTATCGGTACTTGTACTCAGTCCTAAAAAAGTGGTATCGGGACAACCCTAGTGCCCACCATGTAATTTGCTGTGTTGTGCCCACCATGTCATGTGCTGCACTATTCAGTGCCTGCCATGTAATGAGTTGTACACACCATGTTATGTGCCATGCAGTGCCCACCATGTAATGTGCTGTGTCGTGCCCACCATGTAATGTGCTGTGACCACTATTGTGCAGTTCCTACCATTTAATGTGCATTGCCCACAATGCCATGTGCTTTGCCCACCATGTAATGTGCTATGCCATGCAGTGCCCACCATGTCATGCAGTGCCCACGATGTAATTTTTTTTTTCACAAGAAAAGCCCACGATGTAATTTGCTGTGTTGTGCCCACCATGTCATGTGCTGCACTATTCAGTGCCTACCATGTAATGTGTTACAACACATTACATGGTAGGCACTGAATAGTGCAGCACATGACACCATGTTATGTGCCATGCAGTGCCCACCATGTAATGTGCTGTGTCGTGCCCACCATGTAATGTGCTGTCATGTGCAGTGCCCACTAATGTGCAGTTTCTAACCATGTAATGTGCATTGCCCACAATGCCATGTGCATTGCCCACCATGTAATGTGCTATGCCATGCAGTGCCCACCATGTCGTGCAGTGCCCACTATGTAAATTGCTGTGCAGTGCCCACCATGTAATTTGCTGTGTTGCGCCCACCATGTCATGTGCTGCGCCATGCAGTGCCTACGATGTAATGTGCTGTGTCATGCCCACCATGTAATGTGCTGTCATGCAGTGCCCACTGTGTCATGTGCAGTGCCCACCATGTAATGTGCAGTGCCCATTGTGTGCATGTGCTGTGTTGTGCCCACCACGTAATGTGCTGTATTGTGCAATGCCAACCATGCATTGTTCTGTTCCGTGCTCACCGTTGAATGTGTTGTGCCCACCTTGTAATGTGATGTGCTTTGCCCACCATGTAATGTGCTTTGCTATTACCCCTCCCCATGTAACATACTATGCTGTGCCCCCCCCTCCACAGTGTCCCTCTCTCTATTCCCCTTTTTCTCACTCCCTCTCTCCCCTCTCTATTTAAATTTTTTATCAAAAAATAAGTGTTTTCATTTTATTTATTTTCATAAAAAGGCCACCAAAATCCTCAGCACCAGGCCCATAATGCTCTTAATCCAACCCTACCGACTGCTATCTTCCTTCCCTGATGTCAGTGTTTGGCGGAGTGACCTGTAAAGTGCTGCGGCTGCTCTGTTCTTTCAGGTGGCGGGACTGCAGTGAGAGAGCTGACAGAGAGGGAGCAGTAAAACTAATACGAGCGGAGCGGCGGGTAGCGCGGCAGACACTGAGCAGCACACAGTGAGTAAGGTGTCACACTCGTCGTGATATCCTAAAAGAATCATCCAAAGTCCTCACAGTGCCTTCTAATATCTTATAGTTTTAGTATAATCGTCCACACTGGACAGCGGGTGCTCTGCGGCTTTGTCACAGTGTGTCACATGGCTGGTGCTGACTTTGCTGTGGATGTAATGTGGGGTACAATCTGTAACACACAGTACAGCTATAAATGAACAAAGTCAGCACCCAACAGCCATGTGATACAATATGACAAAGTCATAGAGCCCCAGCTGTCCTGTGTGGATGATTATCCTAAAGCTATAAGACCCAATGCACTCAAATATTTACTACCCACATCTGCCACTCTACCACCCTATACTACCCACACCTGCTACTATATTGCCCTATACTACCCAAATCTTCCACTCTACCACCCTATACTACCCAAACCTTCCACTATACCACCCTATACTACCCAAACCTTCATCTCTACCACCCTATACTACCCAAACCTTCCACTCTACCACCCCATACTTACCCAAACCTTCCACTCTACCACCCTATACTACCCAAACCTTCCACTATACCACCCTATACTACCCAAACCTTCCACTATACCACCCTATACTACCCAAACCTTCCACTATACCACCCTATACTACCCAAACCTTCATCTCTACCACCCTATACTACCCAAACCTTCCACTCTACCACCCCATACTTACCCAAACCTTCCACTCTACCACCCTATACTACCCAAACCTTCCACTATACCACCCTATACTACCCAACCCTTCCACTCTACCACCCTATAATACCCAAACCTGCCACTATACCACCCTAAACTACTCAACCCTGCCACTATACCATCCTATACTACCCAAATCTTCCACTCTACCACCCTATACTACCCAAACCTTCCACTATACCACCCTATACTACCCAAACCTTCATCTCTACCACCCTATACTACCCAAACCTTCCACTCTACCACCCCATACTTACCCAAACCTTCCACTTTACCACCTATACTACCCAAACCTCCCACTTTACCACCTATACTACCCAAACCTGACACTCTACCATCCTATACTACCCAAACCTGACACTATACATTACTACACCCTATACTGTATCAGCCTGACCTCGCCTTTACTGTGTCCCCTAACCCCTCTGTACTGTGCCTTCCTGCCCCCCCCCTATACCGTGTAACGTCATACATAAATACAGCCCACTGATAGGCTGGGAGAGGCATTTATGACAGGCGGGCAGTATGTACAGGGAGGGGGATAGTTTCAAAAAGGAGTGGGAGCAGTGTGTACAGGGAAAAAGAGTCAGTGTATACAGAGAGTCCGTGTATATGGGGTGGGAGGACAATGTGTATAGGGGGTGAATTTAATTTGAGATAATTCACTGTGTGAATTTTTTGTTTCTAATCAGACTCAAAAGCCACACCCAATATGTAGCATTATTTATCCACACTCTCTCCTTGCCACCACGCACATAGTGTTCTGCGGGTCACCATCTCCCTGGTAGGGGCCCTAATACATTACTTTGCCCAGGGGCCCATGATGTTATTAAGATGGCCCTGCTTGGCCTGTCTCTATTTTTGCTCTGCCTCCTGCTCATCCGCCTGATTCTACAATGATGACTTTTGCGTGTATCCTAGCCATTCTCAGCTTCCTGTCAATGCCTATATCTGACCGTCTTTTGCTGGCCTGGCCCATCTGACCTTGCATCCAGCTACTGTATCCCCCTGTCATGCTCTGAATGCTACCTGGTCTCGCTGGTCCTTCTCCTGCTGAGTGCTGCCAGTCCTGCACCTGCCGCCTGCTGTTTGCCCAGTCCTTAGTCTGCTGTCTCTACTGCCATCTGCTGTTCCAGCAATCTGACCTGTCTCTGGCAACACATCTGCTACCCACTTCCCCAGCTGACGGAACATCTCACAGGCGCCAATAACTCGCCGCTCTCTCGTGGCCACTGTCGCAACATCAGTGGTCCCAGAGCGGAACTGTATGAGAGGCCTCCCTCTACAAGTCAGGCTCTGCCACAAGGTACTTGACACTGATGGTTGTGGTCTGCAATTGGCCCAAATCAATCACATGGTATCTGGCTACCTGAACCATGTGATTAGCTGTAGCCAATCACAGATCATAAGCAAGCTGTTTATGAATGTTAACCCATTCATGACAGCTAAAACTATTGCTTATACAGTGATCATCACTGAATAAGCAATAACTATGTAAAAAAAAAAAAGAAATCCATGATCAACCCCTCCAGAGTAGTATAGTGTCACTATGGTGACAGGATGTACAAAAAATTGTAAAAGAAAAAAATGTTTCCATCTGCATTCCATTCCCAAACTATCAAGGGCCAGGTTTCAGATAGTGTTGGCTTATCACTTCTCAAATAAGACCACTGAGGCTCCCCCCATCTGGTCCCCAGTGACTCTGTGGGAAATAAATCTTTCACTGCGCTTCAGAAACTGCAAAACCCATCAGAGATAGAGCATCTGGCTTCTCATTCCACTATTTTTAGTTGGCTCAGACAGACGTTCATTCAAGCTTATGGTCTGAAAGCAGGGATCCTCAAACTACGGCCCTCCAGCTGTTGCAGAACTTCAAGTACCATGAGGCATTGTAAAACTCTGACATTCACAGACATGACTAGGCATGATGGGAATTGTAGTTCCTGAACAACTGGAGGGCCATAGTTTGAGGACCCCTGGTCTAAAGGATGGGGTTTCCCCTTTTCTGTTAAAGTATAAGTTCACCTTTAAAAAAATAAAATAAATAAATGGACATTTTTTTTGCAAGTAAAAATTGTCCATTTATTATAAAAAAAAAATTCAAGGGAGCCTGCAGAGCAATGCACCCGCGATCAGCAGATCACTGGTGCAATCTCAGGCTCCTGCAGGCTCTCATCAAAGATGTCTGCTAGTACCTCATATGGGCAGGCACCTACCTGAGAGCAGGAAGATCAATGAACTACAACAGCGCTCACCAGCATGCTCGTAGTTCACTGAGAACTACAAGCCATCAGCAGCAATGGTTGATGGTACTTGTAAGCATTCATTCACAGTTGACCATGAATGAATGACACGGCCGTGTGAGAGGAGCCCTGCATGGCTGCGCGGTTTTCAAATTGTGACAACGGGTGCGGGGAGAGGATTTCCCACCTGCTGTCACAAGGAGGGGGGATCAGGGGGAGAGTCTCACACTGCTAGATGTGCAAGTGCCTTGTGGACTTTTTGGCATCAGGCAACTGTTTTTTAGATCTGTAAGGCTGCTACCTGGTCTTCTGTTCACATATTCTGTAAGTTCTACCAGGTGGATGTTTCAGTTTCAGCTAATGCCAGTTTCACACTGCAGGCAGTCTTTCGTTCCTGTTTTTTTTGTGGGGCCTGTTAGTGATTTAGTTTGCTGCATTGCCCACCCCCAGTTGGACTGGTTTTGGACATACCAAAGGTTTATAACTTCCTGTTTCTCCTTAGGGCTCATTCACCTGGGTGTACCAATCTGTGGGCTTGTGCAAAGTGCCATATTTAGCTGCTCAGTATGCACAGGTGTTCTGTGCAGAATGCAGATATGTGCAGGTAGTCTGTTGAAATCAATGACAAGTTGCTAGCGTCACAGACCTGCATGGACCTTCATGCGTACCCTAGAGTGTACATCCACATGGATCAGACGATTGCTCAGGGTACATGATTGTACAATCAGGAGTTATGTTATCCCATTAAATGAGTTGTAAAGGAAAAAAAATGTCACCTTAATACAATCTATGCATTAAGGTGAAAAAACATCTGATGATGCCGGCCCCCCCCGAGCCCCCGTTTTACTTACCTGACCCCTCGAAAGTCCCGCGCTCAGTCCCGAGATCCTCTTCGCCGCTCAGCCTGGCCGCTGATTGGCTAGATCGGATGGATTGAGAGCAGCGCAGCCATTGGCTGGGGCCGAGTGATACAGTGAGCGGCTATGGCCGCTCGCTGTATCACGGGAGCGCGTCCGCAAGGACTCATCACCATGCGAGCTCTCTCGCATGAATGTGGTGAGTTCTTGCGGGGAGGACCAGAGACAGCCGCCGAGGGACCCCAGAAGACATGGATCGGGGACACTCTGTGCAAAACAAAGTGCACAGTGGAGGTAAGTATGACATGTTTGTTATTTTAAAGAAAAAAGTTTTTTTCCTTTATTAACCCTTTAAGGCCAACCATACAAACTGAAAATCTGGCACCCGCAAGAAGCTAGGGAGAAGATTCTGGTGCCAGTGAGGGGTCCTTACAGAGGTCAGATCATTGTTGGATGAGGATCATTGTTGGATCATTGTAGGGATGAGCCGAACACCCCCCCCCCCGTTCGGTTCGCACCAGAACCTTCGAAAGGACCGACCGTTGGCGCGAACATTTAGAACCCCATTGACGTCTATGGGACTCGAACGTTCAAATTCAAAAGTGCTAATTTTAAAGCCTAATATGCAAGTTATTGTTGTAAAATATCTTTGAGAACCCGGGTCTTGCCCCAGGCAACATGTATCAATGGAAAAAAAGTTTTAAAAACTGTAGTTTTTTCTGGAGCAGTGATTTCAATGATGCTAAAATAAAAAAAAAAACTGAAAAATTCCTTTAAATATCTGGGTGTCTATAGTATGCCTGTGAAGTGGCACATGTTTAGAACTGTCCCTGCACAAAATGAGATTACTATAAGAAAAAGGTAATTTAAAACTGCTTGCGGCTTTAATGTAATGTCTGGTCCCTGAAATATGGATGAAAATCATTGAGAAAAATAGCACAGACAAAGAGGGCCAGATTCTCAAAAAAGCGCCTATCTATAGGCGGGCGTAGCGTATCTCAGATACACTACGCCACCGTAACTTAGTGAGGCAGGTCCCGTATTCTCAAAGAACTTGCGGTCAAAGTTACGGCGGCGTAGTGTAACTGTGCCAGCGTAAGCCCGTGGAATTCAAAGTAGGCTAGTGTGGGCATGTTTTATGTTAATGTATCGTGACCCGACGTGATTGACGTTTTTTTTCGAACGGCGCATGCGCCGTCCGTGAACGTATCCCAGTGCGCATGCTCAAAATTACGCCGCAAATAGTCAATGCTTTCGACGTGAACGTAAATTACGTCCAGCCCCATTCACGGACGACATACGCAAACGACGTAAAACACGATGCTGTTCGTACGTTTGCGACGTCCATACTTAACATGACTTACCCCTGCTTTATGAGGGGTAACTTTACGCCGGCGTATGTCTTACGTAAACGACGTATCTTGCTACGCCGGACGCACGTACGTTCGTGAATCGGCGTATCTAGCGCATTAGCATAATTACCGCGGAAATCTACGGAAGCGCCACCTAGCGGCCAGCGTAAATAGGCAACTAAGATACGACGGCGTAAGAGACTTACGCCGCTCGTATCTTAGCCGAATTTATGCGTAACTGATTCTAAGAATCAGCCGCATAGATACGACGGCTCTCATTCGGACTTACGACGGCGTACATGGCGCTACGCCGTCGTAAGTCCTTTGAGAATCTGGGCCAGACAGTACACACACCACGTAGCTTTAGGTGCACACTGCAGAGGACACGGCAGTACACTCTATGTATCTTTAGGTGCAATCTGCAGAGGACACGGACAGTGCACACCAAGTAGCTTTAGGTGCAAACTGCAGAGGACAAAGGCAGTACACACACTACGTAGATTTAGGTGCAAACTGCAGAGGACATGGGCAGTACACACCACGTAGCTTTAGGTGCAAACTGCAGAGGACACGGGCAGTACACACACCACGTATCTTTATGGTGCACACTGCAGAGGACACAGGCAATACACCACGTGAGAATACTGCAGCTAGCACAATCACCTGCCTGCCAGTAAATTAGGAAGAGCTGATCTAGCTAAACTATACAGTGTATAAATATATATACAACACCTGGGATGCATATATATCCTCCACACACTGTAACTTTAACTGACTAGCCTGCCTGCCTGGTCTATCTACCTACTAAAAATGACACACTCTCTCTCTCTCTGTCTTCTCTCTTTTAGCCACCGCAACACACTACACAAGGCCGACCTGCAGGCGGCCTTTTATAGTGTGGGGCGTGTACTAAACCCCCTGAGCCATAATTGGCCAAAGCCACCCTGGCTTTGGCCAATTATGACTCTCCGTTTTTTGCAAGCTGTGATTGGCCAAGCATGCGGGTCATAGTGCATGCTTGGCCAATCATCAGCCAGCAATGCACTGCGATGCCGCAGTGAATTATGGGCTGTGAAACGTAACTCGAATTTGGCGCGAACGGCCCAAAACGTTCGTAATTCGACGAACGATCGAACATACGAAGCTCATCCCTATTGGGGAGGTATTTGCAGTTTTAGTTCTACTTTAATATTAAAGTGTCTGATGTTTTCTCCTCACTCTTTGGATAAAAAGGTAAACAAATCTCCTCTGCAATATCAACAAAATGCTTTTTTCCACCTACCACCTAGGTTTTTAAAAACACAAGTTGGACAAAAATTACAAAAAATAAACAGAAAAGACAAAAAATGTATTTAAACATTTTTGTCTTGTGAAGATCTATATTTGACTAATGAATACCCAAATACTGCATACAGTAATAGGCATATTCCATGAACATCTTAAGACAACCTTGCACCTCCAAGTACACCGCTTGAAATCGACCCTTGACCCTTATGAGATCAGAGCATGCACCCAAGAATGTTAAAGCGGGGGTTCACCCAAAAAAAATGTTTTAACATTACATTTAGCTGAGTTGTCCTAATGACAATCGGCTGTTTTTTTTTATTTTATCCCCGTACATACCGTATTTTCACTGCCGCTTCCGGGTATGTCTTCTGCGGGACTGGGCATTCCTAATTGATTGACAGGTTTCCAACGTCGCATACAACGCGTCACGAGTTGCCGAAAGAAGCTGGACTGCGAGTCGGCTCTATACGGCGCATGTGCACCGACGTTCGGCTTCTTTCGGCAACTCGTGAAGCGCAGTATGTGACGGTCGGAAGTCAAATTTTTTTTTGTTGGGTGAACCCCCGCTTTAAATCCTCTCAGTCATCAGCAGGGTCATCAAGAAGACAAGCATCAGCAAGAAATTCAAAATTCAACTGTTGAAACATAATCTCAAACAAAAAGTCCCAGCACAGTAAAGAGGCTTAAAGGGGTTATAAACCCTTGTGGCTATTCACATTAATGCATTCTATACTGCAGCACCTCCCCGACCCCCCCTTTTACTCACCTGAGCCCTGTCTTTCCAGCTCCAGCCGGTGTATGGGTCCTGATTGGATAGATTCATAGCAGCGCAGCCATTGGCTCTCGCTGCTGTCAATCAAATCCAATGACGCGGAAGCTGGGGGGCGGGGCCGAGTCCTGCTGTCTGTGTCAATTGATGCAGCAGCGGGGCACGGGAGCACACCCACACGAGTTTCCAGAGAGACAGCTCTTCTCCAATGGGGCACTCAAGAAGAGGAGGAGCCAGGAGCGCAGCTGAGGGACCCCAGAAGAGGAGGATCGGGGCCACTCTGAGCAAAACCAACTGCACAGAGGAGGTAAGTATGACATGTTTGTTATTTAAAAAAAAAATCTATCATAGTGGGTATTTCTATAACTGTTAAATACGGTAAGGTTTGTGCTGCAGGAATTTGTACACACAGCAAATGTGTAAAATGTGTGTTGTGTACTGTGATGCTGTATGTCTTTCATTGTTAATGGCACCTGGATACACCTTGCCAATCAACTTTTAGCACACAATAACATACTAGTACATGAAACTTTTTGGTGTGTTTTAGTGCATTAGTATCCCACATCATCATGCTTTGCTGATGTCTAAGCATACTTCCTTATATATCTGGTGAATTAGGGGTTAACTTAAACTCTAGCCTTTCATTGCACACGTTAGAGCAAATTCTAGTAATAGTTGATGAACACTTGGTAAACCTATTTATTGCTTACCACACTGAAGTAAACATTGCTTGCCTTGTATTTGTTTAACCCAAGGATATAATGCCTGTTTGAGCAACATTTTTTTAATCCCCTGCATAAACCAAAGATTTATAACCCTCTAGGAAGCTATAAAGAGTCGCTTTATTTTAGAACCTTGAATTATGTGTGGGGAAAAAAGTGCAATAGCATGAAAGAAATGTTTTCTTTTTTTTCTTTTTCAGAATTGTAAAGCTGTGAGCAGTACTGCTCGCATTTTGTGTAATTTTTTTGTTGCTTAGAAACATGGCACAACCTGCTATGCACCATTACTTAGCTTGAATACTTGTCATGTTTATGTTCAGAATACAGATTTCAGAAGGAATTAAATCAGATTAATATATAGGCAGTTTGAATATTTTAAAGGTCAAGCTAAGATATCCCATGTTTGTTAATAAAATAGTGTTAAATAGCAGCTTACCTAATATGCACAGAAATGCTTGCAAAAATGTTGCTTCTGTATTTCTTTCAACGCCTGTGTTATTGTAACAAGGAAATCATGGCTACATTGTGGGAGCAGCCCAGTTTAGACAAAATGGCTGAATTTAGAACAAGATGGATACTGTAACAAAATTCTTCAGATGAAATGTTTTTGTACTTGCAAGGAGCAAAGAGTTTCAACTAATGATCGGTTTTTCCATCTTAATAAACTTCGACTGGTTTTTCCGACGGAATTCCGCTCAAGCTGTCTTGCATACACGCGGTCACACCAAATTCCGACTGTCAAAAACGTGGTGACGTACAACACATACGGCAGTATAAAAGGTTCAATTCCAACTGTGCCACCCTTTGGGCTGCTTTTGCTGAACTCGTGTTACCGCGTGTTAGTAAAAGTTTGGTGAGAGACGATTCGCGCTTTTCAATGGTCGTGCTTTTCAGATCGTTTTCTGCTGTTCAGTTGGTGCTTGTGGGTTCGTATCTGTCTTTCAGTGCGTTCTTGTCCGCTCATTTCTGATTTTCAGGTTGTTCTCCCTGTTCTTCAGTGCATTCTGTTTAGTTCGTTCTGACCAGCCGACCATTTTCTAACCATGTTGCGGGTTCGTACTCGTCGTAGAGTTTGTGCTGTGTATTGGCTTGGTGTTGGAGTTCATGCTTTAGCCCAAGCTCAGCCCATGAACCCCTGAGGAGGAGTTCATGGACGAAGAATTGATTACTCCAGCGGGACCAGTTCTGTCATATGCCTTTGCTGTGGGAGATCCAGGAGAATAATCCTGATGACTTCAGGAATTATCTCCGGATATCGGACCCCTTTTTTCATCGTCTGTTGGCTTTGCTGTCCCCTTATATCACGAGGCAGGACACTGTCATGCAGCAAGCCATCACTGCCGAGCAGAGGCTAGTCGCCACGTTGAGATACCTGGCGACTGGGAGAAGTCTGCAGGACCTGAAGTTCACGACAGGCATCTCCCCCCAGGCTCTGGGGATCATTATCCCAGAGACCTGTTCTGCCATCATACAAGTCCTGCAGAAGGACTATATTAATTCCTAATTACCATGATTGTAGTATGCTGTGAATGTCCCCTTTGTCCTCATGCAAGCTGTAAGCTTTTAATGCTCCTTTTTTGGCCTACATACATACTAGTCACTTCCAAATGTATTTTGTCAGCTCCACTGTAGTGCTTTTCCCTAAACATCCCCTAAAATGTCTTCAAATGTTTTTGTTCTCGTCAAATTCAGGCAGAGTGGCAGAGGCTTTTTTTGGGGGGTCCCAAACTCAGCTAGAACCCCTTCTAAACATTTTACAATGAGCCATCAGAGGGGGTGAGGAATATGATAAGTGGGCCTAATATTTTTGTCTTTAAATACTGCTTAAAATAAATGTTATAATGATGTTGGCCAAGAATGTTTTTGTATAATCTGCTTGCAATGTTATGTGCAAAAGTACAATTTCTCTTTCATCCATGGACGGACACAGCTTCCTTAAGTCTTGACATTTAGGTTATGTTCCGTCTATTAGGAGAGGACTAGGCACACATGTTAGATATATAAAAACTAGGGCTGTGGAAATTAACTATTAATTCATCGATTAATCTTTAATTTTTTTGATCGATCAAAATTAATTTTGATTGGTACTCTCCTCTCCGCCGGCTTCCGGGCCTTCAGGGAGTTCCGTCGGAGATCCAGTGACGTCATGGACACAGGCGGGTCTTGCCGTGTCCATCTGAAGGGCTCCCTTGCTGTGCCTTCATATCTACATGCCGGCCGGACCTTACTATCTGCCGCACGCAAGGTCTGTTACACTTCCCTCTATCAACCTGGGATTCTACAACTATCCACTGGGAGTTGTGATAGTTCCCTTCACGGGACATCTACATGCTGACGGACTGATGTTAACCTCTCCTCATCTGGATTCAGCAGTGGCATCGTTGTACACATTTTTATACCAGTATCATACATAGCTACATGTTTTTATGACTGCTTTTGCTACCGTTTGGTATTACTCACACCATTTTTACAGTTTATGTAGCTACATCGATTTTATCTCCAGTGAATTATTTATTTTGTTACCTACTTGAACACTATAAAAGTTTTAATGCTATTCCCATTGAGCGCTGCCTTTGTGTGTTTTTTGTATCCTGCTATCCATTTTTCCAGTGGTTGGTAGCTGCACTGGGAATCAGACTGCAAGGAGGAGATCAGCTAAAAGTAGTTGGATCTGTATGTGCCTTATAATTAATCGAAATTAGTCAATTAATCGATTAAAAAAAAATCGATTAATCAAACACAAAAATTTTGATCAGTAACAGCCCTAATAAAAACATGTAATTATACCAAAGCTGAATAGCCCCACCCAGGGGGGCAGTCCCTCTGGTCATAACCCCTCAACCTGCACTCAGCAGCTCAGATTTTTCTGCCTAGTGTAGGAGAAGGACCTGGCTCCCTAGGGGCCCATTGGTCCTGGAGAACTTTTTACTTTTATTTTTATTTTTGATCCTGAGATCTACTATCGGCAGGGTGACAGGCTGGATAATATCGATCCATGTAGTTTTCCCTAGTCCGACTATCGAGCAGGCCTTTAGCTACGCGATGGGTCGGCCACGACATACCCCGTTAGCTTCAGGGGTGGCTGGTGAGCTATATGCTCCAGGGCCCACATATGACCGGGCTACTGCTGTCCAGTTACAGTGGGCCGTGGCCGACAGCCACTCCATACTGCTCGGTGGTGAGCCTGTCAGGAACGCATCCAGCAGTCCTTGCAGGGATGGGTAAGTAAGGTTCCTCCTGTCTTGACAGGATGGAACAGCTGGGCATTCCTGGGGTGGAATGCCCTATCCATACCTCCACCCCATGCTTTGCTGGGCCTGCTGTGTACCTCACTGGGGGGTCCCTGAGGGGGGCTCCGGGTCCTGGCTGGGGGCTGCGTGTAGTGTCCGGGTCCACTCTAAGTGTGGGTGGTCTGCCTTTTGGGGGGCCTCTGTTTGGGTACCCAGTGTATTGTGGCCTTTATTTTTTACCTCAGGAACGATCCGCGCCATTTTGGATGCGCCAGCACCATTTTCCTGTAGCCGCGCTGTTCCTATTGCCAATACAGCGGCGGCCATTTTCTTGTAGCCGTGCTGTTTCTATGGCTAATACAGTTGTCGGCCATTTTCTTGTAGCTCGTGCTCTTTTTTCCTGAGGCAGCCGGCGGGCATCTTTTTGGGGCTTTCAACATTGGTTTGGCCTCTAGCGCTAGTTTATCATTCTGAACGGCGCGAATGGAAGATCACCTCAGAGAAACCTCCGGCATACACAGGCTTACCTGTAGGTGCAAGTTGTGTGGTTGACTTTACAACCACTTTAAATATGTCTGCGATGCAGCCCTGGATACAGCTCCCCTGATTTCCAGAGCCTCAGTATTGGCTGTGGTACTGCGTCGCCTAATTTGGCTAAAATGCTGGTCCGCGGACCAGACTTCCAAGAAGGGAGGCTATTTGGTGCCTTGCTGGATGACATTATTAGGGATGTCACTGGGGGTAAGAGCATGCTGCTTCCACAATCCAGAAAGGGTAAGGAGCCACGCTGTAGGCCAGGGCCCTCCTTTTCCGCTCAGAAGCGTTTTTTATCAGTCTGGACCCGCAGGTAAGCGTCCCCATGCCGACAAGGGGTCAGCTGAGGGACAAAAGCGTCCCTGGGTTCGCAAGCCAAACAAGCCTGCGAACAAATCTGCTACAGCATGAAGGTTTGCCCCTGCCCGTCTCTCGGGTGGAGGGTTGCCTTCGCGAGTTTGCAGTTTGATGGACCTCCCTGCTTTCCAACAAGTGGGTTTGCCAAGTGGTTTCATCAGGGTACAAGATAGAATTTCTTTCTTGCCCACCAAACAGATTTTTTCCCTCCAACCTTCATCTTCCTCCAGCTCATCGGAACACTTTGTTTGGGGCAGTGCAGGACCTGCTGATGCGCAGGGTAATAGTACCTGTGCCACTGCCGGAAAGGTTTCAGGGATTCTACTCCAATCTGTTTGTAGTCCCAAAAAAGGGTGGGGTCCGTCCAATCCTGGATCTCAAGTTCCTCAACACCTTTGTAAAGGTACGAAGGTTCAAGATGGAATCAGTTCGCTCTGTGGTCGCTGCACTCCATCCGGGGGATTTTCTGGCATCCTTGGACATCAAGAAAGCATACTTGCATGTCCCCATATTCGTCAGGCATCAGAGATTTCTGCGTTTTGCAGTTGGGGACGATCGCTACCAGTTTGTAGCTCTCCCCTTTGGCCTGGCGTCGGCACCAAGGGTTTTCACCAAGGTGCTCGCCCCGATCCTGGCCTTGATAATGATGTGGATGAGGCCCTGATACAACCTCAGGGCCAACTCATTCTGCCGTTTGATTCCAATTAATAAGGTGAGATATATAGATCAGACAAAGAATCTACATCTTGCTCACTTTTCAGCTCGGCTCAACAGGAAGGCCAAACCCATTTATTGGTCCTTTTATAAACAATATGACATCACACACACAAGCACATTTGATAGGTTCACATTATACATTTTACTCCCACTCACCCATCCCCTCACCCACCCCTTGTGACATTTGTAGCACATGGCAGACATTCCAAAGTCCTTGAGAGCCATCTTGATTTCAGACGGTGGTAGGGGCTATGGGAGCAAGGAGGACAAGGAGATGAAAGTCCATGTTTGGGCATGCTGCCCACATCATCTAGTGTAAAAAAGTTCATTCAGCTCTTTTCCAAGAGGTCCGAGTGAGAAGGAGGGGAGGCTTTCCTATTACAATTGAGGAATTTAGAAGGGAGGGGTGGTTTGGGAGGGAGTGGAAGAGTGAAGAGTGGAGAGTGGAGAGTGGGGGGGATGGAGCCGCTTTCAATAACATGTCCTTTTGTTTCTCCATTTCAAATGGTAACTTTTTACAATGTAATATCTGTTTTTTCAGATTTTCAATGCTGGGTTCATAACTTTAAAACAATATCTGATATAAAATCCTCAAGGAAAATAAGCAGTATTGTGACATACCCATACATACATATGCATAATGAGTATAAAAACAAATAAACAGTATAAGGAATATAGAAAAGAGAAACATTTCAGTGATTCTAATAAAAATAATAAAACATTCATTTTATTTTCACGTCCATCACAGCCCCCCCCCCCCCTTAAAATTACTATTTTATCAGTACTGTCCCTATGCTCTTTGTCCCTGGTCTGGCCTCCCTACTGTCAACTCTTTTATTTTTCGTATAGCTTCCAGACAGGGCTATTCCTTAGTCCTTCTTCAACGAAACTTCAGGAGGCGTTCAAACACTATTCTTTCCCTCACTTCAAAGTGTGGTATAAAGACGGTAATGGAGGACACGGTCATTATAACAAAACATTATCGTAACCAATATAAACAAAATTGCTATACCTGAGCACAAATGTATTATCACCCAAAATACTGTCCGCAGGTATGGTTCCGAATACACCCCCCTTGTCACCTAATATCACGTATAAGGCCATATTTTTTACAAAGTCATTTGTGAAGTGGCCTCTAGGTGTTCAGTTAAACCTTGGAGTATATCTCTGTTTATCATTAACAAACCTCTGTTGACCATAGCAAACATAATTTATACAATCTACATTCCCATTACTAAGTTAAATTTCATAAAAGCATCAGTTTCACCTAATTACTATATTTTCCTTTATAAGCATTTTAATTTTGCAGAAGAACATTAATTTTATATTGGGCTCTGTCCTAAATATTTTATTTCCTAAAGAAACTTATTCATATTAAATTACACTAGTTTTCAGAACCGATCATACATGAATACATACATGAATACTCTTGTCGCATGACTGTTTAAACAAACATAGCAGCCTTCAGCATAAACAAACATACAGAAAGTTTAATTGTTCCTCCACATTGATCCAATTATAAAGGCCCAATATTCCTTCCATTAATACATTCTGTCAATCTGAAGCCTGGAAAGTGACATTTTGTTCCATAAATATGTCTCTATCATACTGCATCATCTGTTCATTTTCACTATTTTAACTGACCTTTTCTTTTTAACACCAAGTTGTTACTAGAAGATAATCTGTTCTTCAAAACAAATGGTGCAAAAACCCACATTTTAGTAAAATACCAGAGAGAGAGAGAACAATAGAGAAAGAAAGAGAGAAGGAGAGAGAGAGAGAGAGAGAGAGAGAGAGAGAGAGAGAGAGAGAGAGAGAGAGAGAGAGAAAGAAAGGTAGAAGAAAAGAGAGAGAAATAGAAAGAGAGAGAAAGAGATAAAAAACTCAACGAACTCTCAGAGTCATTTAAAACCCATCACTAGAAAGTCACATGGTTTCTGGTTTCTGCAAACACACAGAAAGGCAATTTTACCACCGTGTGTCAGGCTTGTCAGGCTGTGTAACCTGACCTCTAACAGCTAAGATCACATCTTTCAGTGTTTCTCTAAAGGAAACATCTGTCCCCCCCCCCCTTTGCCCAGATTGTACAAGATCTATACAATACACCATATACCATACAATGGAATTGTACCGTCTTTCTAATTTTTAACCCTTTTTTTTCAATTTAAACATATTTGGTTTGTACATCTGCCAAAAATCATGTACATTACATTATAATATGACATTTCCCAAATACAACAGCGACAAAAGATCGTTTAGAAGACAAATCTCGTGAAATCCGCTGATCAGTTCCTGCGCATGAACCGACCAGCCTTTTCCTCCGAGAAAATTACTCATAATTTATATTCTGTCAGAAACGTCACATTATAAAAACTTTTAACACTCGTTTGTTTTTATTTTTACAATTTTTATAATAATTTTAAATCGAACCTAACTTTCATATTTTATAATTTTTCCTGGGGAACCTTATAATAAACCAAACCCAAGTTTAGAATCTGTTGTAAACATTGCTCAATCCTCAACTTATTATTAATTCTTAATTTATCTTAATCTGAATTTTATACAATTCTTCACACAATCTCAATCAACAATTTTTCTCTTAAACCTTTGTTCTAATCCCATGTTTATGCTTTGACATATCATAATACATTTTCAGTTGTTGAGGATAACATATTCATAAACATTTACAGGCAGAATTCAACTTAATTATCTCATTAAAGAACTTCTTTACACTCTGACATTACTCAACCAATTACCCTATGTAATATATCACAGTGATTATGGGACTTAAAACCTGTAGTTACTTTAAACTTATCCGGGACCCCCCTTTGGGATCTATATATCAACCATATTCCAACCCACAAATCCCAGTGATCACAATCATATGTATTTGAAAAAAGATATAGGGCCAGATTCACGTAGAGCGGCGCAAATTTCGTTTCTCCTAACGTATGTCATTTAAGTTACGGCGCCTCAATTTTGTGATGTAAGTGCCGTATCCACAGCGCATTTGCGCCCAAATTTGCGCCAGCATAACATAAATACCGAGGCGTAAGGCGGGGTAATTGCAAGTGGGAAGGAAGTGGGCGGGCTCCATTGAAATGAGCCGTGACCTCATGGAAATGAAGGGCCGGCCGTACTGCGCATGCGCGCACGAATCTGCACCTCACTGGGCATGTGCAGAACTCGGCTCGGCGCAATCAGTGAGATAGGAAAAAGGCCATGCGTACTTAGTGTGAGAATCGCCCTGTTTTTTAAATAGCCCCAGACAAATGCACTTCCCTTGCAAAAGTACATCCCTGTGTTTCCCTTCCTAAAGCGAGAGTCTTTTGCTCTGTTGTCTGTGGCTGTTTGTTGGTTAGTGTAGTAGTGTTATATTAAAGATTTATTGTAGTAGGAGGTTGTAGTAGGTGTGTGTATTTTCTGAGTGTCTGTTTCTTCTGTGTTTTTTGTTTGAATTTGTATTAGCTGTCTGCTTGTGTTTTTTGCTGTCTGATTTTTGTGTGTGTTTGTTCTGTGTCTTTTTGTGTCTGTTCTGTGTCTTTTTGGCTGTTTTTTCTGTGTGTTTTTGTGTTTGTTTGATTTTTGTGTCTGTTTGTTGCTGAGTGCTGTGTTGTGAGATGGCACCTAAGAGAAGGAAGTTAAACTTCTCTGTGCGAGAGAAGCACTTACTGGCCAGGGCGATCACCCAATTTGGGCGATTTTTGCATCACCCCGGCCAGGAAGAGAGACATCTTACAGCAGATTACTGATCGGATCAATGCGGAGGGGGGGGGAGGCAAGGACCCCAAGTGGGATTGCCAAGAAGATCAATGATCTGAGGAGCCTGGTCCGTGAGAAGCTGGCCAAGCAAGCAGCCCATGCCAGGGGCACTGGAGGAGGCCCACCCTGCACCGTAAGGTGGACTGAGGAGGAACTTGCGGTGGCCCGTTGCTTCCACAGCCAGCAAGTGGTGGGCCTGCCTGGCTTTGAATCTGATGATCCTGTGAGGACAGGTAAGTTTTTTTTATTTCCATCTGGTGAGTAGCATGTGTGGGTGGGGGAAGGGAATATGTGCCAAGTGTGTGGATCCTCCAACCTGTGTATGTTTTGTGTCCTCCACAGATGGCCAGGAGGTTGCTGGGCCATCAGGCCAGGAGGTTGCTGGGCCATCAGGCCAGGCTACACCACCCCCAGGACAACAGGCTGCTGAGGAGCCCCAAGAAAGGCCGGAGTCCCCAGGGTAGGGGAGTGGCCACAACTCCTCTCATGAGGAGGTTCAGGGGGAGGAGGATGAGGGGGGGGGGGGTTGAGGATGACCAGATGGACATTGCCAGAGAAGTGATGTTGTGTTGGAATCAGGATTCCCTTGCGGCTGACAGCAGTCAGGCCACCATCAGGGGTAGTCCCTCCCACTCCTCACCCAACAGGGCTGCCCCCCCAGGGGGCTCCCCTGCTCCCAGGCCACATCTGAAGGCAGTCAGGCCACCATCAGGGGTTGTCCCTCCCACTCCTCCCCCAACAGGGCTGCCCCCCCAGGGGGCTCCCCTCCTCCCAGGCCAGAAGCCTCAACTGCAGGCAGGATGGCCACCCAGAAGACCAGGGGGGTGGCCGAGTTCCTGCCTGCAAATCTGCAGAGGGACCAGGCCCGTCAGACACAACATCTGGGTCAGGTCAGCCGGACTTTGGCCCAGATGGAGGAAAGCCTGGCCTCCATCAATGAGTCAGTCAGTGACGTGGGCACAAATTCGTTAGCACTCATAAATTGTTTTTGTGAGCTGCAGGCCGCCACAACAGGCGTGGCCCTTGAGGTGACTGCCCTGACCCAGGCTGTCCAGGACAACACCCAGGCTGTCCAGGCCAATACGGCTGCCCTCACTCTGGGCCTCAACAGGATCGCCGTGGCCTTGGAGGGCAGGCCAGCAGGTGGGCAGCCACCCGGGGAGGCTCCTCCTTCCCCTGCCTCCCCCCCCATGAGTCTCCCCTGAGGGGCCGTGGCCGTGGCCGGCCCAGGCGTAGCTCACGCCGCCGCCATTGAGATTTTGGGTGTACTTTTGATTTTTTTTTTTCTGATTTTATATTGTGATTATGATTTGTTTTATGTGTGTGAATGATGTATGAATGTGGGGGTGACATTCCTGATGGAAAAAGGGTGTCACCCTCAGTTTTGGTGGAGTAGGGATCCCCAGGACCAGGGAGAAGTGATCCCAGGTCCATGTGAATGGTGAATGAATGCACAGTGACATAATTGGAGCCGTGGTGTGGCGTTACTGCTCCCTAATACCATGTGATTTTCTTGGGTCTAATCCAATTAGATGTACATGTGATGTGTCTGTGCTAGGGACCACAGTGGGTGTGCATGCATGCATTCTCATTGTGCCATGTTTAATGTGTGTGTTTACTGTGCAAAGATGCCTTCTGCGAGGCGTCTCCTGATTGCTGCTCCCTCAGTAGACCGGGTAGAGTTGGTTAGGGGGGGAATGTCTGGTTGGGGGGTCAGCTGCATTGATCGAGTGATCCCTTTTATAGGGAGACTCGATCGATGACGTCAGTCCTACAGCCACACCCCCCTACAGTTGTAAACACACACTAGGTGAACCCTAACTCCTACAGCGCCCCCTGTGGTTAACTCCCAAACTGCAACTGTCATTTTCACAATAAACAATGCAATTTAAATGCATTTTTTGCTGTGAAAATGACAATGGTCCCAAAAATGTGTCAAAATTGTCCGAAGTGTCCGCCATAATGTCGCAGTCACGAAAAAAATCACTGATCACCGCCATTAGTAGTAAAAAAAATTAAATAAAAATAAAACTATCCCCTATTTTGTAAACGCTATAAATTTTGCGCAAACCAATCGATAAACGCTTATTGCGATTTTTTTACCAAAAATAGGTAGAAGAATACGTATCGGCCTAAACTGAGGAATTTTTTTTTTATATATATATATGTTTTTGGGGGATATTTATTATAGCAAAAAGTAAAAAATATTGCATTTTTTTCAAAATTGTCGCTCTATTTTTGTTTATAGCGCAAAAAATAAAAACCGCAGAGGTGATCAAATACCACCAAAAGAAAGCTCTATTTGTGGGGAAAAAAGGACGGCAATTTTGTTTGGGAGCCATGACCGCGCAATTGTCGCGACGCAGTGCCGAATCGTAAAAAACCCTTGGGTCGTTTAGCAGCATATTGGTCCGGTCCTTAAGTGGTTAACTAGATTTGAATAATCCAACTTAAGTCATTATACAGTAAAAGGAGAGTATGCTCAGCACAGCAGTTGATTACACATATGGACTCAGTAGCACAATGGTTGGCATGGCCGATCCGCCCTATAGGCTAGCTATGCAAGCCGCGTAGGGCCCCGCAAACCTGTGAAGGGCCCCCCAAATAACTAGAGGCCCCGCCTAGTAAGGAGTCATTTTTGCCCCCTCACCCTGCTTCTCAACTCGCTGACTGCATGGGAGAAGAGGCAAGAAGTCAGCACCCCTTGCTTCTCACTTTAATGTAAGATGTCATTTCCGACAGCAGAACACCCCCTCAACTTTCTTTAATGTGACATGTCACTGTCGTCAGCGCCCCCCGCTTCTCATTTTTAATGTGCCATGTCATTTTGCTTTGAGCCCCAGGGAGGTCAGGATCGGCACTGAGTGTTGGTCACAAGAACAACCTAGTTAGCGTGTCACACAGAGGTGATCCAGTGTATATATGTTGTTTTTCCATGTAGGAAACTTGTCTAAAGATAGAGAAATGCAGCAGCTTTGGTAATGGATAAAATCCTGTGTTAAGCTTAGAAGGATTGTAAAAGCAGACAATTGTACCACACTTTTTAAAAAGAATGATTGATATTCCTCTTTCAGGCCTCTAATCTTTTTAATTCATCTATCCCTTTTTTTACAATCTCATAGGCCGCAATCAAGCTGCAGAAGTGGAGCCGACCAACCCCACACAGTGCCAAGCCCCACCCTCGCCGGATGTACAGGAAGTGCAAAATGCCACCACATCAGGTCAGTGTCATACAGCACAGCTTCAGGTAATACATGTAGGCCTGCATAATTTGAATACATGTTTTTTTACAAATTTCAGGTGTACGAGCTGTTGGTGGCGGCTTAGACACTTACAGTGCCCAGGTGCTAATTGGGGAGATAATGTCCTGCAGGGCACAAATAGAGGACACATGGAGAAGATCATAAGGAACAATAGAAAGGTGGACCAAAGCCTCAAGAATATTATTGATGTTCTGGGGAGGGTTTAAAAAAAATTATATATATATATATATATATATATATATATATATATATATATAATATATATACACACAAAAAAATAGACGTAGACAAGTATTTAAAAGCAAAAATATAGTTATTAAAAAAAAAATTAAAATATGAAGATATTTAAAAAAAATATATGAAAATGACACATTTTAAGTGTGATACAATAAATATTTTTGGATACTCAACAATGTCTGGCTTCTCATTATATCAATGCTGCCTAAAAGAACAAATCTAGATTTGTGGTGTTTACAATGATGAGTATTTAGTAAAGGAAAATAAACATGACACTATGCTAACGTAGGAGAAAGCTAGAATGAACTCAAATTAGAAAAGAAGCAAACCAAGAAAATTACTAGAACAGGGGCAGAAAAATTGGGCCTTAGGCACTGGTCACAACACTGCAACCCCTCACAGATACTGTAATTGGAGCTCAGCAAAGAGACACATGCAAAGTATTGCATTAAAAATTGTTATTAGACGCCCCTGTTAAACAGGGGCAGAAACATTGGGCCTTAGGCACACCACAACACTGCAACCCATCAGATACTGTAATTGGAGCGCAGAAAAGAGCCACATGCAAAGTATTGCATTAAAAATTGTTATTAGATGCCCCTGTTAAACAGGGGCAGAAACATTGGGCCTTAGGCACAACACAACACTGCAACCCCTCAGATACTGTAATTGGAGCACAGAAAAGAGCCACATGCAAAGTATTGCATTAAAAATTGTTATTAGACGCTCCTGTTAAACAGGGGCAGAAACATTGGGCCTTAGGCACAACACAACACTGAAACCCCTCAGATATTGTAATTGGAGCGCAGAAAGAAGACAAATGCAAAGTATCGACTGAGTTTATGGGCAAAAAGCACAGCAAACGTGCAGTATGATCGACTGAGTTTATGGGCAAAAACACAGCAAACTTATAGTAAGATCGACTGAGTTTATGGGCAAAATCACAGCACACGTGCAGTATGATCGACTGAGTTTATGGGCAAAAACACAACAAACTTATAGTAAGATCGACTGAGTTTATGGGCAAAAAACACAGCAAACGTGCAGTATGATGGGCAAAAACACAGCAAACTTATAGTAAGATCGACTGAGTTTATGGGCAAAAACACAGCAAACATATAGTATGATCGACTGGGTTTATGGGCAAAAACACAGCAAACTTATAGTAAGATCGACTGAGTTTATGGGCAAAAACCACAGCAAACGTGCAGTATGATCAACTGAGTTTATGGGCAAAAACACAGCAAACGTGCAGTATGATCGACTGAGTTTATAGGCAAAAACACAGCAAACGTGCAACGTGCAGTATGATTGACTGCGTTTATGGGCAAAAACACAGCAAACGTATAGTAAGATCGACTGAGTTTATGGGCAAAAACACAGCACGCGTGCAGTATGATCGACTGCGTTTATGGGCACAAACACAGCAAGCGTATAGTAAGATCGACTGAGTTTATGGCCAAAAACACAGCACACGTGCTTTAACAACGACTGCATTTATGTGCAAATAAATAACACACGTGCAGTAACAGCTAATGCGTGTATGTGCAATTATATAGCACACATGTCATGCAGTAACAGCAACTGCGTGTATGTGTGCAATTAAATAGCACACGTCCACTAACACTGAGTACTATGTTTTAGTTAAAACTAAACTGCATGCAGGCAATTCAACACGTTAGAGCACTGCAGCTAGCACAAAGAAATTGCCTAACAATAGGAATAGCTGATCTAGCTAAGCTATACAGTGTATAAATATATGTACAACGCTAGGAAGGATGTATATATATCCTCTACACACTGCAAATTTAACTATACTGACTAGCCTTCCTGCTCTATCTATCTATCTATCTGGTAGAAAAGACACTGTGGGGCTGATTTACTATTGTCAGTGCGCTGCGCTGGTTCATGCCTTAATTAGTACTCCGGGTGAAGCCTTAATTAGGCGCATGAACCAGCCTAGCAGCCGGCGCATTGCAAGTAATATGTAAAGCCGCGCCGAACTCCCTATAGAAGTCTATGGGAGAATTCAAAAGTGTTCATTTTAAAGGCTAATATGCAAGTTTTGTCCTAAAAAGTGTTTGGGGACCTCAGTCCTGCCCCAGGGGACATGTATCAATGCTTTTTCTATTTTTTAAAACGGCCGTTTTTTCGGGAGCAGTAAAATTAATAATGCTTAAAGTGAAACAATAAAAGTGAAATATTCCTTTAAATTTCGTACCTAGGGGGGGTGTAATGTCAGCATGTGAAATAGAGCATTTTTCCCGCACTTAGAACTGTCTCTGCACAAAATGACATTCAGAAGGAAAAAAAGTCATTTAAAATTCACACGCGGCTATAATGAATTGTTGGCTCTGACAATTCTGACAGGATTAATTCATAAAACAAAAAAAAAATGTATGGGGGTCCCCCAAATTAAATTACCAGGCCCTTCAGGTCTGGAATGGATATTAAGGGGAACCCCGCCGTAAAAAAAAGAAAAAAAAAAAAGATGTGCGGTTCCCCGCAAATATCCATACCAGGCCCTTCAGGTCTGGTGTGGATTTTAAGGGGAACTCCACCCCAAATTTAAAAAAAAAATGGTGTGGAGTCCCCCTAAAAATCCACACCAGACCCTTATCCGAGCTCGTTGACCTGGCCGGCCGCAGAAAAGAGGGGGGGACAGAGTGCGGCCCCCCCCCTCTCTCCTGAACCACACCAGGCCACATGCCCTCAACATGGGGAGGATGTCCCCATGTTGATGGGGACAAGGGCCTCATCCCCACAACCCTGGCCGGTGGTTGTGGGGGTCTGCGGGCGGGGGGCTTATCAGAATCTAGAAGACCCCTTTAACAAAGGGGACCCCCAGATCCTGGCCCCCCCCTATGTGAAATGGTAATGGGGTACATTGTACCTCTACCATTTCACCCCCAAAAAAATTCAAAAGTGTTAAAAATTACAGTAGCCGTTTTTTGACAAATCTTTTAATAAAATCTTCTTTTCTTCTTTCATTCGGGTTTCTTCCTCTGCTTCTTTCTTGGGTCTTCTCGTCCACATCTTGCCCAACGTGTTCTTCTATCTTCTCCGTCCATCCTTTAGCCTTCTCGTCCACATCTTGCCCGGTGTCTCTCCTGTCTTCTCCGTCCGTCCGTCAGCCTTCTCGTCCGCATCTTGCCCGGTGTCTTCTCCTGTCTTCTTCTCGGTCCACCAACCTTTTCGTCCACCTCTTTTTCTTCCCCGGACGCAGCGCTTGAATTTGAATTGGCCGCCGTGTGCCGCTCCTGGGACCCGCCCCCCTCTGACGCCACAAGTAAACTCCTTAGAAAGTCATGTGCGTCAGAGGGGGGCGGGGTCACAGAGCGTCACGCGGCGGGGGAATTCAATTTCAAGCGCGCCGTCCGGAGAAGAAGCCGCCGCACTATGCGGACGAGCTTCCAATTGAAGTTCCCGCTGTGTGATGCTCATGTGACCCCGCCCCCCTCTGACGCACATATACCACACGCGGACTTTCATATGAGTTTACCTGTGGCATCAGAGGGGGGCGGGTCCCAGGAGCGGGAACACGGCGGGATCTTCAATTTCAAGCTCAGCGCCCAGAAGATCAAGAAGATGCGGGACGAGAAGGTCGACGGACAGAGAAGAAGATGGGAGAAGACGTCGATCAAGATGTGGACGAGAAGACCCAAGAAAGAAGCAGAGGAAGAAACCCGAATGAAAGAAGAAGAAGGAACCGCGGAAAGAAGATTTTATTAAAAGATTTGTCAAAAACCGGCTACTGTCATTTTTAACACTTTTGTCACTTCTTTTGGGTGAAATGGTTAGGGGTACAATGTACCCCATTACCATTTCACATAGGGGGGGCGGGATCTGGGGGTCCCCTTTGTTAAAGGGGTCTTCCAGATTCTGATAAGCCCCCCGCCCGCATACCCCCACAACCACCGGGCACGGGTTGCGGGGATGAGGCCCTTGTCCCCATCAACATGGGGACATCCTCCCCATGTTGAGGGCATGTGGCCTGGTGCGGTTCAGGAGAGGGGGGGGCGCACTCTGTCCCCCCCTCTTTCCTACGGCCGGCCAGGTTAACGTGCTCGGATAAGGGTCTGGTGTGGATTTTTAGGGGGACTCCACGCCATTTTTTTTTATTTGGGGTGGAGTTCCCCTTAAAATCCACACCAGACCTGAAGGGCCTGGTATGGATATTTGGGGGGACCCCACGCCATTTTTTTTTGTTTTTACGGCGGGGTTCCCCTTAATATCCATTCCAGACCTGAAGGGCCTGGTAATTTAATTTGGGGGGACCCCCCTAAATTTTTTTTTTTTTTTTTTAGTTTTAATGAACAATGACTGTATTCTTTATAGCCATGAGTACTTTAAAATTACTTTTTTTTTTCACTTCAGAAATGACATCTTGTACAGGGACAGTTCTAAGGACGGGAAACATGCGTGTAAACCCCCTCCCCCCCTGTATGAAATTTAAAGGAATATTTCACTTTTATTATTTCACTTTAACCACTTACATACCGTGCCTATTCTTGGAACTTCTCTCCTTCATGTAAAACTTATATTTTGTTCCTGGGAAATTACTCAGGACCCCCAAACATTATATATAATTTTTTAGCAGACACCCTAGGGAATAAAGTGGCGGTCATGTTTTATTTGATTTCCAACGGTATTTGCGCAATAATTTTTCTAACGCCTTTTTTTTTTGGCCCAAAAAAAAAAAAAAAACACGGTTCATGAATTAAAAAATAACAAAACAGTAAAGTTAGCCCAATTTTTATGGATAATGTGAAAGATGATGTTACACTGAGTAAATAGATACCAACTTGTCACGCTTTAATATTGCACACACTCATGGAATGGCGCCAAACTTCGGGACAGAAAAATATCCATAGGCGATGCTTGATTTTTTTTTTACAGGTGACAAGTTCAGAGTTACAAAGGAGGTCTAGGGCTAGAATTATTGCTCTCGCTCTAACGCACGCGTCAATACCTCACATGTGTGGTTTGAATGGTGTTTACATATGTGGGCGGGAGTTACATGCATATTCGCTTCTGAGTGCGAGCTTCTAGGGACAGGGGCGTTTTATTTATTCTTTTATTATTTTTTACCTCATATTTTTCTTCTTGCACTTTTTTGTCACTTTTTTTTATTTTGGATCACTTTTCTTCCTATTACAAGGAATGTAAACATCCCTTGTAATAGGACTAGTGTGTGGCAGGTCCTCTTTATGGAGAGAGGCGGGGTCAATAAGGCTGGAAAGCATGGTATTGAAAAAATAAATAAAAGATCTCATGCTTTCAGCTGCAATCATGTTCGTTCAGCACAGTGGTGTAGTGTTAGCACTTTGACCTAGCAGCAAAAGGGTCGCTGGTTCGAATCCCGCCCGTGACTTCATCTGCCTGGAGTTTGCATGTTCTCCCTGTGCCTGCGTGGGTTTCCTCCCACACTATAAAAACATGCTGTAAATCGGATCCTGTCTAAATAAGCCCTAATATGCAGTAGTATATTTAGGTTTTGTGCTGCCCTAGGCCTGACTACATTTCTGCACCTCCTAATAGAAAAATGACCCACCCCTTCCTGTCAAGGCCACACCCTGTTTTTGTATGACCCGCCCAGGAATTTTCAGGGGACCCACATACTAGTTCTGGGGGGGGGGGGGGGGGGTGGGGGGGTTACTGGATTCCCTTAATTTGCATAGTTTTTCTCTCACTTCCTGTTTGGCTATGGGGCAGGAAGTGAAGGCAAATCTCCCCAATTGGACACAGATAATACAAAATAAACTGACAGGGCCTATAACCCTCCCTCACTCTATCCAAAATTAAAGAAAATAAAAAGTGTTGATTATAGTTATAGTTTAGGCACACATTTCAGAGAGTTTTATTGAGAGGCCTAAGAAAATATAACCATGCCAATAGGCCAGGATACAGCGTTGCTAATATGTATGAATGTGTGTGTTAGGGCCACCCACAAACACCACCCAATGTTAATACTTATTTGCAAATTATTTTTTTTGTATTTATCTGCTCATTTTTTGGGGATGTCTGCACCCCTGATAGTGACAACATTTGTGAGGTGTCTTCACCCTTTCTAATTCAAATTCATTCACTTCCTGTCACATAGCCAAACAGGAAGTGAGGGTAAATTCTTACTAATATCTTTTCTTGGGGACACAGAGATCAATCTAAATAGTTTCCCATTATGTAAATTGCACTCTAGCATTTTGCTGTGTACACCCCAAATTATTAGGGATCTTGGACTTTGGGGTCCATTTACTAAAGGCAAATCCACTTTGCACTACAAGTGGACAAGCAAGGAAGAAAACAAAACAACTTTGCTTCTACAGGATTGGATGTTAAAACCATCAGTGCTTCCTCTCTGATTTTCAGCCACTACGCTTGTACTGCAGAGTGGCTTTGCCTTTACTAAACCCCAAACGAAATAATCATTTGGGGCAGGGATCCTCAAACTACGGCCCTCCAGCTGTTGTAGAACTACACATCCCATGAGGCCTTGTAATGCACTGACATTCACAGACATGACTAGGCATGATGGGAATTGTAGTTCCTGAACAACTGGAGGGCCGTAGTTTGAAAACCCATGATTTGGGGTGTACACAGCAGTGCTGGAGTGTAATTTGCTTAATAGGGACACTAGTTAGATTGACCAGTGTCCCCAAGAAAAGACACTGGTAGGGTTTTAACCTCACTTCCTGTTCAGCTGTGTGACAGGAAGTAAAGCCAATTTTAAGAAAAGGGACACAAAGCTCGACCCAAAAAAAACACAAGCAGGGGTTCTAACACTCACTTGGCTTCCCTCAAACACCCACAATTAGAATAGGATTGCCTTGCGCTAGATTTAAGCACTTCAAGCCTGTCCACCAATCCCCCCCCCCACCCCCCAACAGGCCATGTTTGCAGGTTTTCCTTCATCTTGTACATGTGCTTTAAAATACAGTCTGGACAGCAATTCTTGATAAGAGAAATCCACAAAACATGTCCTGTCGGGGGTACTTGAGGGCTGAGGATCACTGCAGTAAAAAGAAAATACTTACCACTTTGTCTTTAATTTCCTTGAGATTAAACATGGCAAACATTTCATGATTACACACCAGGAAAGAAGCTTAGACACCAATCACACCTAATTTGTTAGGCCCAAACCTATTTCAGCTGCAGCTGTCAAAATATGTAGCATGAAAAAGTAACAAAACAAAACTTCAAAATTTTAAAGTAATTTTTATTGGTCAACAAAACAAGGAAAGCAAAAAAAGACAAACAAACAAACAAACACACACACACACAAACAAAAATACATTTAGATGTTTACATATGTGGGCGGGACTTGTGTAAGTCCCGCCCACATATGTAAACACTGTTCAAACCACACATGTGAGGTATTGACGCGTGCGTTAGAGCGAGAGCAATACTTTTAGCACTAAACCTTCTTTATAGCTATAAACTGGTAACCTGAAAAAAAAAAAATAAAAAAAAAAAGAAGGTCGCCTATGGGGATATTAAAGTACTGAAGTTTGGTGCCATTCCATGAGTGTTTGCAATATTAAAGCGGGACATGTTAGGTATCTATTTACTCGGTGTAACATCATCTTTCACATTATCACCAAAAATTGGGCTAACTTTAGTGTTTTGTTAATTTTTAACCACTTGAGCCCCAGACCATATTACTGGTCAATGACCGGGCCAGTTTTTGTGATTCGGCACTGCGTCGTTTTAACTGACAATTGCGCACAAGTGCGACGTGGTTCCCAATCAAAATTGTCGTCCTTTTTTTTCCCACAAATAGATTATTTTTTTTGGTGGTATTTGATCACCTCTGCCTTTTTTTTTTGCTATAAACCAAAATAGAGCGACATTTTTTTTTAACCAAAAAAATAATTTTTACTGTTTGCTATAATAAATATCCCCAAAATTATCTAAAAATAATCTTTTTTTTCCCTCAGTTTAGGCCGATACGTATTCTTCGACATATTTTTGGTTCCAAAAAATCACAATAAGCGTTTGATTGGTTTGCGCAAAAGTTATAGCATCTACAAAATAGTGTTTAGTTTTATGGCTTTTTTATTATATTTTTTTTTACTAGTAATGGCGGCGAACAGCGTTTTTTATCGGTACTGCAACATTATGGCGGACACATTTTTGGGACCATTGGCATTTTTCTAGCGACCAATGTTCTAAAAATGCATTGCTTACTATGAAAATGTCACTGGCAAGGAAAGGGATTATCACTAGGGGCGAGGGAGGGGTTATGTTCCCTGGGTGTGTTCTAACTGTAAGGGGGTGGTGGGACTGACTAGGGGAAATGACAGATCGCTGTTCATACACTGTATGAACAGACGATCAGGCATTTCC
Organism: Rana temporaria; assembly: GCF_905171775.1. Classification (NCBI taxonomy): domain Eukaryota; kingdom Metazoa; phylum Chordata; class Amphibia; order Anura; family Ranidae; genus Rana; species Rana temporaria. The sequence continues at coordinate 380,080,287 of NC_053490.1, forward strand.
CCCCCTGACAGGACCGGGATAAAGGGGAACTCCGCGCCAAATTTCTAACAAGAAACCGGCGCGGGTCCCCCTCCAGGGGTACATTAGGCTCTTCGGCTTGGTCCGGAACGTGAGGGGTTAAACCTGTGCCGAAAACCAGCGTGGGGTCCCCCCCCAAGATCCAGACCAAGCCCTTATCCCAGGTACGCAGTCTGGCTGGACAGGAATGGGGGGTGGGGACGAGCGAGCGCCCCCCCCCTCCTGAGCCATACCAGACCGCATGCCCTCAACATGGTGGAGTGTGTCCACCCTATGTGAATGAGTAAAAATAATACACCACACACATTTATAAATTAATTTATTAGTCAGCTGGGGGTCTTCTGCCGGGGCCCCCCACCACCACCCCATTAGGCCCCGGGCTTCGCCGGTTTCTGCGGGGGGGTGCACCTACCCGCCGTCTTCCGCCGGGACCCCCTTCACCTCGAAACTCCTGGCTTATGGGGGAGGGTCCCGGGCTTCATCGCTTTCTGCCGGGGGGGGTGCTGTAGCTCCCCCCGGGCTGTTTTCTGCCGGAGCACCCTTCACCATGAGGCTCCTTGCCTATGGGGGAGGGTTCCGGGCTTCATCGCTTTCTGCCGGGGGGGGGGTGCTGTAGCCCCCCCCCCCGGGCTTCTACGGTGTTTTCCGCCGGGGGGGCGACACCTGCGGGCTTCTGCGGTGCCTTCCGCTTCTGCCTGTCTCCTCCGGGAGCACAGGGCTCGTCTCCGCTGTCTTCCGCCGGAGGGCGCCACCCTCCGGGCTTCTGCGGTGCCTTCCACTTCTGCCTGTCTCCTCCGGGAGCTCAGGGCTTGTCTCTGCTGTCTTCTTCCTTCTCTTCCATTCGATGTTGACACGACGAGGTCCGGCGCTGGAATGCCGTCTGAGCGGTGGGCATTGACTTATATAGGGCAATGCCACCATGTGACCTCAACCCATGTGACATCACATTCCCATCATGCCCAGGGAATGTGATGTCACATGGGTTGAGGTCACATGGCGGCATTGCTCTATATAAGTCGATGCCCACTGCTCACACGGCATGTCAGCGCGGAACCTCGTTGTGTCAACATCCAATGGAAGAGAAGGGAGAACACAGCGGAAAGAAAGCCCTGTGCTCCCGGAGGAGACAGGTAGAAGTAGGGACAGAGAAGAAAGAAGCGGAAAGAAAGCCATGGCTCCGCGGGGGAGACAGGCAGAAGAGGGAAAAGAGAAGACAGCAGAGAAAAGACCGGGAAGTTGGCGCACCCCCGGCAGAAGACGAACAAGACCGGAGCCCTGGCGGAAGGCACCGGAAAGACCGGGGGATAGGCGCCATCCCCCGGCAGAAGTCGCCAAAGTCCGGCTGCCCCCCTAATCAAAAAGAGCTTAAATAGGTTGGGGGGCCCCGGCGGAAGGCTCCGGAGAGGACCGAGGGATGGCGCCCTCCCCCGGCAGAAATCGGCGAAGCCCAGGGTCCCGGCGGAAGATCGGGAGAGAAGAAACCCCCCCTTCAAAAAGAGCTAAAGAAGAAAGGGGGGGGGCCCGGAGCTGACTAATAAATTATTTTATTCTGTGTGGTGTGTTTTTTAATTTTACATTTTCCCCAGGTGAATGGGTAGAGGTACAATGTACCCCATACTCATTCACATAGGGTGGGGGGCCGGCATCTGGGGGCCCCCTTATTAAAGGGGGCTCGCAGATTCCGATTAGCCCCCGCCCGCATACCCCGACAACCAATGGCAAGGGTTGTCGGGAAGAGGCTCTTGTCCCTATCGACATGGGGACAAGAGTGCTGTGGGGTGGGGGGGCAGTGCCCCCCTCCCCCACAGCACACACTCCCCCATGTTGAGGGCATGCGGTCTTGTACGGCTCAGGAGGGGGGGCGCTCGCTCGTCCCCACCCCCATTCCTGTCCGGGCCAGACTACGTGCCTGGGATGAGGGCTTGGTTTGGATCTGGGGGGGAACCCCGCGCCGATTTTCGGCGCGGGGTTAACCCCTCACATTCCAGACCAAGCCTAAGAGCCTAATGTACCCCTGGAGGGGGACCCGCGCCGATTTCGAGTTTGAAATTTGGCGCGGAGTTCCCCTTCATGGTCAGCGCAGGCTGAAAACCGCTCGGAGATTCCCATGTACCGCGTCACGCAGTGCAATCACGGGTACGCCGCTTAGTATTTACCAAGAGTTTCTCGGCGTACTGACAAGGCGCACGGGAAGCTCCGAAATTTCTCTGTACGCATGCCCAGTATGCAAATGAACCTCCCGAGGTTCAGGCGCACGGTGTAAGCGTACGGGGATCAGTTTCCAAAAAACACTTTCACTTTCAATTCGGCCTGCCAAACACATTCAAACACATGTCACTACACTTCCCCTGCATCACCCCCTCCCTCCCCTAATAAACTCCCGCCCGAACCCCCGCAATTTACATTTCAATGTGCCGTGCGCCAGGTCTATACAGGCACACAATGCGCCCTCTCCTGGGCGCACTGAGCACTATAGTAACTATTGAAATACACTGCACTAGCAGTGTATTTCAATAGTAAATGTCAAAACGGCTGCTACTCCTGCTTTTACTCCATGAGTCATGGAGTAAAGGCTTGGTAAATCAGCCCCTGTGTCTCCATCTCTCTCTCTCTAAACGACTGTCTGCCAACAGCGTGCTGACACGCATTGCCGTTGCCTTGGAGGGGATGCAGGCAACATCTGCCATCAGCTCCAGGAGCGACAGGCCAGGGGATGAACCTCCTCATGATGCCCCATCCCCCCCCCCCCACCCAAGTCGTCTCCAAAACAATTGAGGAGCCGAACCCTTGGCACGAAGCCTGGCCCACGAGAGGGCAAATGACTCTCCTCTGGACGATTTCAGCTCAGAGTATGAGCTTTATTTTTTTTGTGACGTGCACAGATGTATGTGCCGTCCTCCTGTAAGGGCATGCCATGTCGGACAATGGCATGATCCCTATTTTTTTTTTGTCACTGCACACGGTCAGGAGTGCAGAAGTGGTGACACCAGTTTTCAGGGGCAGGGTTTGCCCGGTGATGCTACAGTGTGACTGGTGTGTGAGTGTGTGTATGTGTGTGTGACATTCCTGCCAGCAAGGCGTGTCACCTTGGATCATCAGGGAGAGGTTATCCCCACAACCGTGTGAATGTGGTATGAATGGACAACAACTTGGGCTAAACCAATGTGAGGTGGATGTGGTGTGTGTGAGCTAGGGACCACAGTGGTGTGCATGCGTGCATTGTCCATGTGCCATGATGAATGTGTGTGTTTAACGTGCAAAGATGCGTTCCATGAGGCAACTCTTGACTGCTGTTCCTTCAGCAGACGGGGTAGCCTCGGCCAGGGGGGGGACTGTGTGGTTCGGGGGTCAGGTCATCACATATGTCAATCTCCAGGCCCTTTCTCATGGCATAGTTGTGCAACACGCAACATGCACCGATGATCTGGCACACAAAGTTTGGGGAATACAACAGGGCCCCCCCGGACTTATCCAGGCATCGGAAACGGGACTTCAGGATGCCAAAATGTGTGCTCCACCACTGCACGGGTGCGTATGTGTGCAGCATTGTATCTTCTCTGGCCTCTGGTTTGGGGATTCCGGTATGGAGTCAGGAGATGGGGCCCAAGTGCATATGCAGAGTCACCTAGAAGGGAAAAGACAGGAGGATGTTAGCCGTGCATGTGCCCCTCCTGATGTCTGCATCATGGGGTCGAACAGTCATGCCTGACTCCCATGTCACTCACCAACCAGCCAGCTGTCCCTGTACACGTTCTGTTCGAATTCTGTTGGGATGTTGCTTTGACGGTATATGTAGCTGTCGTGGCTGGCCCCTGGGTGTTTGGCACAGACGTGCCATATGAGGCATTGAGCATCGGCTATCACCTGTACGTTGATGGAATGCCACTGCTTACGATTACGGTATATGTGCTCTGTGGCACGGGGGGGCCGTAGTGCCACATGTGTGCAATCAATGGCCCCGACGGTGTGTGGGAATTCGGCAATTCTGTAGAAATCCTGCATTGCCTTCTGCCGCAGGTGCTCATGGGTGGGTTTGATGATGTGGTGGGACATGCGTGTGAGGATTGCGGGGACAACCTGGTGCACGCATCTGCTCATGGTGGATTGTGACATCCCAGACACGATTCCACTTGTACGTTGGAAAGATCCACTGGCAAGGAAATGGAGTGTTGCCAGTACCTTGACCAGTGGCTGCACTGCATGTGAGAGTCCCGTCTGGCTGGTGATTTCATCATGCAGGGCTGTGGCTAATTCCAGGATGGCATCAGGGCTGAATCTGAAGATGCGATACACCTCCGATTCCCCCATGCCAAAGACGTTCATGTGCGTTCGGTATATCCTCTCCTGTGCCCTCCTCCGTGCCTGTGGACGCAGTAGTGCTATGACTATGGCTGTCCCTGGCATGTTGGCATACAGATGTGTTGTCCTGCAAGCTGCTCAGCTCGTCCGTAACGGTACTGCTGCAGCTGCTCTCCAGCTGACCAGTGAACGTCTGTTGCTGAATATTACACCTCCTTTATGGGGAATAACTTTAGGCTGGACGCACAACTTACACGCACCACGCGTAGCCTGCGCTGGGCGCACGTACGTTCGTGAATTGCCGTATTTCCCTCATTTGCATATTTGAATGCCTAATCAATGGGAGAAGCAACATGTGTCCAGCCCATATTTGCACCCACGCTACGCCGGCGTAGGCAAGTTACGTCGGCGGGATGAAGCCTATTTTTAGGCGTATCTTAGTTTGTGGGTCCGGCGCACAGATACGACGGCGCATATTTGCACTTACGCAGTGTATCTTGAGATACATCGGTGCAAGTGCTTTGTGAATCCGGGCCTAATTATGTACATTTTTCCCTAGTAACAACAATACCTCTGAAGAAGACCTGTTTAAGGGTTGAAACGCGTTAGAAATTGCTACAAGCTTATAATAACCCATGCTAAGCTGTATGACAATTTGTTGTGTTCCGTGATCTCCATGTATGGAAACTTTTAAGATTTTGTAATTTTGCAACTCATATCTTAACTCACTGAATATTTTCTACCTGTTGTTTTTACAATAAAATTCCTTTTCTTATATATTGTCATTTCAATCAATACATTAATTGAGCTGCCTAAAAATCCCACTGGGGGGAATTCCCTTATTATTCCTGATGTGCTTTTAACCCATTGTGCAGCATCTTTGCCCATTCCGTGAGTGTCTGAGACACCAGGGCCCCAACTATCGTTGGACGCACAGCCAAGCTCACCACTGTGTATAGGTTGCGGGAGACCACCTCAGCCTTCTTGTCCGCAGGGTCCTTGAAATCGTGGTTACCTTGTTTAATCTGGACACGGGAGGGTCCACTATCGGAGGAGAGATCCATTTTTTCAGGAAACAATCTTCAAGAGGGTAACGCACCGCAAAATTTTTAGGGACAGAAAAAACGTTTTGTGGTTTGTCCCATTCCTTGTATAAAAGTTTGTCTAGATAAGGCACACAAGGAAACACTTTAGCAGTGCGGGTCGGCTTACGGAACACAAAAGGGACCGAAGCCTCTGTTGCTTCCACAGACTCCTCTATTTTTAGAGTATTTAGCACTGCAGTGATAAGATCACTGACCAGAGACTTTTTGCGTGCTGACCCGGATCTGGAGTCATCCTCACTGTCCGGCCGATCCTCAAAAACAGAGCCAGGGTCATGAGCCGTAGCTGGACCCGGCTCCGCATCAGAGTTGTTCCCAGAAGATGGCAAGGGCAGTTTTTTTACTGCCCCCCGTGTTCCCACGCGCCGCTTCCACCTTGGCAACAAAAGCATCTACGATTGCCGACATAGCGTCTGATACATTGGGTGCAGGGGCATCAATTGCTAGCTCAGGTGTTTCAGGGGAAAAGGCATCTGCTTCTGACGCCATGCTGACCTACACGCCTGACACCCACAGGGACACCAAGGCAACAAACCACCCTCCTAGCTGCGAGAGAGATGAGGGGTTCCCCCACCCCCAAGAGGAATCACCACCCTTGGAACAGTATAGTACGGCTGTCGTCCACTTCCTGCTTGAGCTGCTTCCTTGTCAGCTGTCTGTATCAGTATGACCACTGCGCAGTGTGTGTCTGCAAGCTTGTGCCGTTTAACCACTTGACCACTGGGCACTTAAACCCCCTTCCTAACCAGACCAATTTTCAGCTTTCGGTGCTCTCACAATTTGAATGACAATTACTCAGTCATACAACATTGTACCCATATGACATTTTTGTCCTTTTTTTTCACACAAATAGAGCTTTCTTTTGGTGGTATTTGATCACCTCTGGGTTTTTTATTTTTTGCGCTATAAAAGAAAAACAACGACTGAAAATTCTGTAAATCTAGTTTCTTTCATATTAGCAGGTTATTTCTAACGCAGAGCATATGCATACCACAAATTACACCTCAAAACACATTCTGCTATTCCTCCCGAGTATGGCGATGCCACATGTGTGAGACTTTTACACATACTGAGGCCCAACATGCAGGGAGCACCATCAGGCGTTCTGGAGCACCCAGGCCAATTCTGACATTTCTCTCCTACATGTAAAATCATGTAAAAATCATCATTTATTTGCTAGAAAATTACATAGAACCCCAAAACATTATATATGCTTTTTTAGCAAAGACCCTAGAGAATACAATGGCGGCCGTTACAACTTTTTAACTCGCATGGTATTTTCGCAGAAATTTTTTGAACGCGTGTTTTAAAAAAAAAAAATGTTTTGTGCTTAAAAAAAAACAAAAAAACAACAGGGACGGCAGGAGACCTCCCCGAGTAAAGTAAACACCAGGCCAAGTGTACATATAATGTATGGACCAAGAACAGGTAGCCAACTGGAGTCTAATGAGATAAAAAGGAATGTACATAAATAAAGTGTGGGCCAAACCAAAGACAGCCAACCCAAATATAAGGGAAGGTAAAATAACCTGATAGTGGCGTCCAGGGTTCCGAACACGTCCAGAGGAAAATAACAAACTGGCGAAAGCCTGGCAGCAAAATAAATTTGAAGGGAGGGCCTTAATATACCCGCTCTGCACCCGTCAGCGTCATGTGGGCGGGACGTACACTTATTTATGTACATTCCTTTTTATCTCATTAGACTCCAGTTGGCTACCTGTTCTTGGTCCATACATTATATGTACACTTGGCCTGGTGTTTACTTTACTCGGGGAGGTCTCCTGCCGTCCCTGCCCCATGTGGACTGCAATGCCATCACAGCTCCCTCGGCGGACATATCCTTTTGGCCGTGGCTTCATACACTCCATACTTTTTTTTACCTTAGACCCTATGTGAGTACTCTAGGTGGTTATAGTTTCTCCACCCCATACTGGTTATTCAGTTATGAATTGTTTACTAATTATGTTCTACCCGTTTTTAGACTATTCAAGCATCCTGCCCCTGAAGAGTGTCCTTAGACACGAAACATGTCGGGCTAGTATGGATGCCATATACTCTGGGCTAGTTTGGATACCACATATATATTTCATGTCATCATATTTTAGTATTGGCATTGATTATGCCTTTTACCAGTCTTTCACTACTGTAATCATTTCGCTATGACTGTTAATTGCTTTTTGTACATATGTTGTCATTGAATGCATCCATTTTTTCCATGCACAAGAGCATGTGGCACATGCCAGGCATTGCTGCACTTACTGTTGCGTTTGTTGTACATGCACATATTACGTGTTTTCAATATAAAGGAATGTCCTTACCCTGAGAAATATATGTTCTCATATACATGTTTTTCTGTATGTTGATGTATGCCTGCAATTCTATGATTAAATTTGTACTTTTTACACCCCCACCCTGTCTGCAGCCTCATTTAAAGTCCCAAATTTTCCCTTTATACATTTTTTCAGTTTTGTGATACGTATTTTAGTTTTAGTTCCAGGAGCTTCCAAAGGACAAGAGACCGAAATTTTCTGTCATTGACTATCATGTTAAAAAGTCTAAAAAATGTTCCTGCAAAACACACAAAGACACTCTTTTCTAAATCGCTGACATAGCCACATTTTTAAGTTTATCAACATAAATTTCATATTGATGCGTTCACAAGGGCCGTGTCTTTCAAACGGTGTAGTCGCTGTATCGATCGCATGTACGGTTGTGGATTTATTAAGGTTTGTTTGAAGGCTTAATTCATGTATTTGGTCTGTGAATTAAAAAGGCGTTTGTAATGCTATTTCTTTCCATAAATAGCTTTCTACCTCAGTGCAATATTCCTCCTCACTGACCTGGGGGGGGGGGGGAGAAAACCTCTTGTGGGGGGAGGGGCGACCAGGAAGTCAGGATACTCTCTACTTTGCAGATAAAGAAAGGAGCTGTGTGTCCTAAAGATAGTGTAGTGGTTATGGTGAATGGCTTTGGCGCGGGCTCAGCAATTCAGCTATTCAGCATTCCCATGCGCATTTTCCTCAGGAAATGCATTTTCTAGTTAGTGGGAATGCTTTAATAAGCATTCCCAGTATTGATATTCGTTTATTATTCTTAATTTTAATTTTATCCTTTATTCCGTACGTTTTTTGGCTCTGCGTAACTTCTGCATACTTTCAGCTATTGAGACCATTCAACTTTTAAAATGTTCATCTCGTTCAGCTAACGATGGGACTTCAAGTTTTTTTGTACTATTTATACTTTTTAAAATATTAAGCTTTTAGACACTTTTTTTTAACATTGAAGTCAATGAGAACATCCTTTTTCCTGCTTCAAAACACACGTTATGCGAAAAGTTTCAGCTCCTTCATACTTTCACTTACAGACACCAAACAAACTTTAAAGCGGTCACAAAATATTCAGCTATCCAAACATGACTTTTTAGATTGATATCTTTTATGGTTTTTGTGAAAACGCAATTTACGTTTAGTGATATTTTCAGAAAATGTAATCGGTTATAATGAATTCCTATGGAGGGGATTAAGAGTGTGTCATGTGACCTTTAGAGTGCAGATCATTGAAAAAAAAATTATCTTTAAAAAAAGGGGAAACAAATTGCTCTCACGCCCACAAGATCTACTTGTCATACACAATTTATATATCAAAACGTAGCTATGCTTGTCTGGTTTCAGGCAATGTGATCAGTTTTGCGATAGGCATTTGACTTTTAGTTCCAGGAGCTTCTAAAGGACAAGCACCTCAAACTCCCTCCCATTGACCGTCATGTTAAAAAGTCTAAAAAATGTTTCTGCAAAACGCACAAAGACGTTCTTTTCTAAATCGCTGACATGGCCACATTTTTAAGTTTATCAACATAAATTTCATATCGATGCGTTCACAAGGGCCGTGTCTTTCAAACGGTGAAGTCGCTGTAACGATCGCATGTACGGTTGTGGATTTATTAAGTTTTGTTTGAAGCCGTATTTCACGTATTTGGTCTGTGAATTAAAAGGCGTTTGTAATGGTATTTCTTTCCATAAATAGCTTTCTACCTCAGTGCAATATTCCTCCTCACTGACCTGGGGGGAGGGGAAACCTCTTGAGGGGGAGGGGCGACCAGGAAGTCAGGATACTCTCTACTTTGCAGATAGAGAAAGGAGCTGTGTGTCCTAAAGATACTGTAGTGGTTATGGTGAATGGCTTTGGCGCGGGCTCAGCAATTCAGCATTCCCACGCGCATTTTCCTCAGCAAATGCATTTTCTAGTTCTTCTTAATTTTATTCCGTACGTTTTTTGGCTCTGCGTAACTTCTGCATACTTTCAGCTATTGAGACCATTCAACTATTAAAATGTTCGTCTCGTTCAGCTAACGATGGGACTTCAAGTTTTTTTGTACTATTTATACTTTTTAAAATATTAAGCTTTTAGACACTTTTTTTTAACATTGAAGTCAATGAGAACATGCTTTTTACCGCTTCAAATCACACATGCTGCGAAAAGTTTCAGCTCCTTCATACTTTCACTTACAGACACCAAACAAACTTTAAAGCGGTCACAAAATATTCAGCTATCCGGCTATGACTTTTCAGATTGATATATTTTATAGTTTTTGTGAAAAAGCAACTTATGTTTAGTGATTTTTTTCAGAAAATGTTATCGGTTATAATGTAATCCTATGGAAGGTGTTTTAGAGTGTGTCATGTGACCTTTACAGTGGAGATCGTTGGAAAAAAAAATTATCTTTAAAAAAAGGGGAAACAAATTGCTCTCACGCCCACAAGATCTACTTGTCATACACAATTCATATATCAAAACGTAGGTATTTTTGTCTGGTTTCAGGCAATGTGATCAGTTTTGTGATAGGCATTTGACTTTTAGTTCCAGGAGCTTCTAAAGGACAAGAGCGACAAAACCACTCTCATTGACTCTCATGTTAAAAATTTTAAAAATGTTCCTGCAAAACACACAAAGACGCTCTTTTCTAAATCGCTGGCATGGCCACAATTTTAAGTTTATCAACATAAATTTCATATCTATGCGTTCACAAGGGCCGTGTCTTTCAAACGGTGAAGTCGCTGTATCGATCGCATGTACAGTTGTGGATTTATTACGTTTTGTTTGAAGGCTTCGATAACTGATTTTGTGTGTGGATGAAAGTGTTTCTAATGGTATTTTGATTCCCTAAATAGCTTTCCTTACCTCAGTGCAGTCCTCCTCCCCACCTCATGTGGAGAAAGCCTCTTGAGGGGGGAGGGGCGACCAGGCAAGTCAGGACACTCTCTATATTGCAGATAGAGAAAGGAGCTGTGTGATATTAGGCTTTATAAGTACTGAAGGAACACTGCTTGTATGTCCTAAAGATACTGTAGTGGTTATGGTGAATGGCTTTTGTGCGGGCTCAGCAATTCAGCTATTCAGCATTCCCACTCGCATTTTCCTCAGGAAATGCATTTTCTAGTTCTTCTTAATTTTAATTTTATTATTCCGTAAGTTTTTTGGCTCTGCGTAACTTCTGCATACTTTCAGCTATTGAGACCATTCAACTATTAAAATGTTCGTCTCGTTCAGCCAACGATGGGACTTCAAGTTTTTTGGTACTTTTTATCCTTTTTTATATTAAGCTTTTAGACACTTTTTTTTAACATTGAAGTCAATGAGAACATCCTTTTTACCGCTTCAAATCACACGCAGTTCCAAAAGTTTCAGCTCCTTCATACTTTCACTTAGACACCAAACAAACTTTAAAGTGGTCACAAAATATTCAGGTATCCGGCTATGACTTTTCAGATTGATATCTTTTACGTTTTGCGATTTTTTCAGAAAATTTAATCGGTTATAATGTAATCCTATGGAAGGGATTTAGAGTGTGTCATGTGACCTTTAGAGTGGAGATCATTGAAAAAAAAATTATCTTTAAAAAAAGGGGAAACAAATTGCTCTCACGCCCACAAGATCTACTTGTCATACACAATTTATATATCAAAACGTAGCTATGCTTGTCTGGTTTCAGGCAATGTGATCAGTTTTGCGATAGGCATTTGACTTTTAGTTCCAGGAGCTTCTAAAGGACAAGAGCGACAAAACCACTCTCATTGACTCTCATGTTAAAAATTTTAAAAATGTTCCTGCAAAACACACAAAAACGGTCTTTTCTAAATCGCTGGCATGGCCACAATTTTAAGTTTATCAACATAAATTTCATATTGATGCGTTCACAAGGGCCGTGTCTTTCAAACGGTGAAGTCGCTGTATCGATCGCATGTACGGTTGTGGATTTATTAAGTTTTGTTTGAAGGCTTAATTCATGCATTTGGTCTGTGAATTAAAAGCGTTTGTAATGGTATTTTGATTCCCTAAACAGCTTTCCTTACCTCAGTGCAGTCCTCCTCCCCACCTCATGTGGAGAAAGCCTCTTGAGGGGGGAGGGGCGACCAGGCAAGTCAGGACACTCTCTATATTGCAGATAGAGAAAGGAGCTGTGTGATATTAGGCTTTATACTGTAAGTACTGAAGGAACACTGCTTGTATGTCCTAAAGATACTGTAGTGGTTATGGTGAATGGCTTTTGTGCGGGCTCAGCAATTCAGCTATTCAGCATTCCCACTCGCATTTTCCTCAGGAAATGCATTGTCTAGTTCTTCTTCTTAATTTTAATTAGTGGGAATGCTTTAATAAGCATTCCCAGTATTGATATTCGTTTTTTATTATTCTTCTTCTTAATTTTAATTTTATTATTATTATTCCGTACGTTTTTTTGCTCTGCGTAACTTCTGCATACTTTCAGCTATTGAGACCATTCAACTATTAAAATGTTCGTCTCGTTCAGCTAACGATGGGACTTCAAGTTTTTTTGTAGTATTTATACTTTTTAAAATATTAAGCTTTTAGACACTTTTTTTTAACATTGAAGTCAATGAGAACATCCTTTTTCCTGCTTCAAAACACACGTTCTGCCAAAAGTTTCAGCTCCTTCATACTTTCACTTACAGACACCAAACAAACTTTAAAGCGGTCACAAAATATTCAGCTATCCAAACATGATTGGTATCTTTTAAGTTTTTTGTGAAAACGCAGTTTACGTTTAGTGATTTTTTCAGAAATGTAATCGGTTATAATGAATTCCTATGGAAGGTGTTTTAGAGTGTGTCATGTGACCTTTACAGTGGAGATCGTTGAAATTTTTTTATCAAAACGTAGGTATTTTTGTCTGGTTTCAGGCAATGTGATCAGTTTTGCGATAGGCATTTGACTTTTAGTTCCAGGAGCTTCTAAAGGACAAGAGCATCAAAATCCCTCCCATTGACCGTCATGTTAAAAAGTCTAAAAAATGTTTCTGCAAAACACACAAAGACGCTCTTTTCTAAATCGCTGACATGCCCACATTTTTAAGTTTATCAACATAAATTTCATATCTGGTTGTGAGTGTCACCGGCGCAAAAAATATAAAATAAAATAAATATGAATATAAACCGTGATCTGCTGCAGTACTGTGTGCCCTTGGTAGGGGTTAATAGTGCATAGGAATTTTTTTTACTGCGCTGATCTAATTATCCAGAGGGTTTAATCTCTGGAAATGTGAGCTGTGACTTGATTGAATACACCCTCAACCATAAGTGGAATATGTATATCAGGGCCACAATGTGCCCAATCTTAAAGCGGGGGTTCACCCTATGAACGCAAAAAAAAATATTTTTTTTTCTTTTACCATAAAATCAGGCATTGTAGCGCGAGCTACAGTATGCCTGTCCCTATTTTTTTACCCCCGTACTCACCTTGTACTCGTACATCGAAGATACCGGGGAATGGGCGTGCCTATGGAGACGGAGGATGATTGACGGCCGGCTCTGGCGCGTCACGCTTCTCCGGAAATAGCCGAAATAGGCCTGGCTCTTCACGGCGCCTGCGCATAGCCTGTGCGCAGGCGCCGTGAAGAGCCGAGACCTACTCCGGCTGTCTTCGGGGAGAGTGACGTGCCAGGGCCGGCCGTCAATCATCCTCCCTCTCCATAGGCACGCCCATTCCCCGCGGGAGCCGAAATCTATAATGTACGATTACAAGGTGAGTCCGGGGTTAAAAAAATCGGGACAGGCATACTGTAGCTCGCGCTACAATGCCTGTCTCGATGGTAAAATCAAGTCAGTGAGGGTGAACTACCGCTTTAAATGTGAGTAACCTAAATACAAACAATCTGTGAAAATATATAAATTAAATTTAAATCATGCATATGTGACACAGTTTTTGAATCACAAATATAAATTGGTGTATCGGCATACACATCAATCAATATGCCACAGTGCTCCTGTGAAAGAGTGGCTATCGTTGCTGCTACTAGCCGGCTAAATAATGAAAACAATACAGAAAAAAGTATACTATATAAAACACACAATGTGCAATGTGCCAACTGCACTGTGAATTGTCCAATAACTGGTAATGGAAACAGTTAATCCCCAAAAAAATTATATATAACAAAAAAAAAAAAAAATTATATATATATATATATATATATATATATATATATATATATATATATATATATAAATATATATATAGTTATCAAACAACCAATAAAAAGTGCAATGTGCTAGCTGCACTGAAAATAGTCCAATGACAAGCAATCTTGCTCCTATACAGTAGGTTCCAGCAAACAAAAGGTTCAATGTTGGTGGTGCTGTATACAGACAAGTGCCGCTATCTCTTCCACCCGATAAAAATGTGCCACCATCACCAATGGTTAAAATCAACACTCACCAGACCCCAGATATTAATAGGCTCCAAGGTGGTGTCTTTTCTTTATCCATCAGTGGGTGTTACCTCCTTTTTCCTTTTACACGGTATCCTTAAATCCTCAAAGACAAGGGGCTCATCATGGTGTAGTATGTTAAAAAAATATTTATTTAAAAAAGGTAAAAAATAACACTTACAATATAAAGTGCCTCTGACCGGCACTGAGTGTCTTTGGCAGTGTCAACCGTTAAAAGCCGCTGACCAGCATTTAAATGGCGTCCTAGGAGGTGTGCGTGCCCCGCTTTTCTCCGCATGTGTTGCTACAAGGGGTCCTTGCGTGCTAGTGTGCTTCACCCTCTATGTGTGTGTTAGATGCCGGGGAGCAGGGGGAAGAGGTGTGAGAGATACAGAAGACATAATGGACATATGCCTCTAACATGTGTCATGCGATGTGTCAAAAACCTCTCCCTTCTCCAGGCGTGTTCTCGGTTCCAAAATATTCAGACATAACTTCATTATATGATGGTTTATTCTTCCAACGATTATGACAGCTAGACAGTTTATGCTTACATTGTTACGTTGTTACAGACATCATGGCAGGTAGGCATCACAAAGTTACAGAAGGAGGAAATAGATGTTAAGATGATTTGATCTCTCTTGCTTGGGAGAGGGTCCCATCCCTCCCCCCATCTCTGTCGGGCCGGATGACCCAGGAAATCCTAACTTACTACGCTCATCATGTGTTCTTATACAAGTTTAACAGCTAACCAAGCACAATTGGCTAGTTTCCAAAGAAGGTTGCGATGAGCTCTAACGCTCGCTTATGTATATTTAAGTAACATCTCCACCCACCTTGACGTATGCTACAAGAATAGATGTGGCCTACACTATACCAGCTGTTCTGTTGTCCTACATTGACCTTCGTTTGTCTTTAACAAACCTTCAAATGCTACCATGTTTAAATCAATGATTCAGAGACCTTTATAACATAATATCAATACATTTAAAAATCTAACAATTCCCCCTTAATGCACTGTAATTAAACAAAATAAGTGCATTCATCTTAAATAATAAAGGTTTCTGATTCACTTTTTTTCCAATACAAACAATACAATTTAACATTTCAGATATTGTACATAAACTTTTTCCAAAATTTGGAGATATTCTTGTGAAATATTTAACCATTTGATTCCATTAAGAAATTATAAATTATTATATTATTAATTAATTTTAATTTATTCTTCATCTAAATTAAGTAATATTAAAATTTTCTTCCTTTACCTTCATAAATTTTACTTCGTATAACTTCAACCATATCATATAACTATTTATCATAAAGAAGAAATAAATATATTTGATGTATCAAATTATATTACTCTATAATATAAATTAATACAATTTTTTTCATTTCCTTTGAAATTTCAATAACCAAATTTCTTCAGTATAAGTTTTTTATACATTATCCTAGACACTGAACAATTATGAACATAATACGTAATCTACTTGTTTGTGGATACATAAAAACATAACTTTCCCATTATTTGATTGTCATATCTATATATTCTATCTTTTTTTCTATTTATTTTCTATCTTTTTAATCTATTCATTTTATTTATTTATCAATCTATTTAATTTATTTATCTATCTATATAATTTATTTATCTATCCATGACCAGCAAGCAACTCTTTCTTTTATTATTTTTTCCAATGTTCCGTATTATTTAATTCATCAATAATTCTGTTTAGACACTTAAAAATCCTTTTCTTCCACACAAACCTGTATGCTGTTTAACTATATTAATACTTCAAATGTATACATTGTTATACATACTTGTAATAACAAACTATCCATCCAACTTTCCCAAGTTATGTGTTCTATAAAAATGAATAAAAAAATAATTATTCTATGTGAAATAATAATTTTATGTGTATCAATATGTATTCTTATAAAAGATTTAGAAACCAAAATATAACAACTATTTTTCCATATTTCAAAAAATTCCTATATTAGAATTATTACATTCCAACTCCCCAAGTCCATATGAATAAATCATTGAAGTTCATCCAAAAATGATGATCCTTGATAACATATTCAAAAAATAATTTGAAAAAACTAGAAGTAATAACCAAAATAGAATTTTAGTTGTGCTTGTTTCATGGTCATGGAAGTATCCAAAAAATAAAATAACCTTCCTAATTGAAATCTGAATAATATTTCAGTTGGCATACCTATTGACATCCCTGGTACCTTCAGATCTATAATTCTTAACCATAACTTTAGCTACTGGAATAAATTATGAAACCTACTCATAAAAAGTAGAAATCTTATTCAAAGCATAATTTCTGTTCAAATTTAGCAAAGGCCTAGCCATATTTTGTGAACAAACTTCTGAAATTCCTGTACTTATACTTTGTCCTATGCAAGATTGCAAATAACTATATATGCTAATTTAAAAAAAAAAACATAGAAGAACAGACATTCTTCAAACAATAACTTTATCAAATACTAAAATTGCATACATGTCCTTCATCACCTGTCCTATAAAAATGGAAAAAATCATTATCTGATTCCATGGTTTGAAAACAAACCCCAATGGAATGTGACAAAGTTCATAACTTTGCTTTCATTAAAAATATATTATTTTTTACTAGAATTACCTCAATTAATTTTATCAAAAATTAACTAAAAAGGAAAAAAAACAAACACACTAGTATACTCCTTCAGCAGGTGAAAAAATATACTCAATCTACACAGATTGCAAATCTCTCAATACTTTATAGTATCAGATCACTCTTTGCCTTTTGAATTGCTCTATAAACAAAATAAAACAATATTCAGAAGTTTGATGACAAAAATGCTCTAATAATGAGTAGTTCAAAATTTCTTTCATTAGCTTAAACAAAAAATCAATTAACCAATCTGTCAGTCAATCTGTCAGGTACCTGGATATGCAAAAATAAATATTTTCATTTAAAAATAACTATCCATTATTGTTGGAATCAATTATTTTTACAATGAATTTTATCTTCATTATCAGTCTGTACTGAGACAAAATTTTCATCTTTCCCCTTTTTATTCTGTGACTAATTATATTTTGTAAAAGTAATATTTTTATCAGATTATTGTATTTTTCTTTACTATACTTTACTTATAATAGCTTTAATTTTTCAAAAAAACATTTAGGTTGGGTTATCCTAAATATCTTATATCAGAAAGAAACTTAAATCATGTTTAAGTATTTTTCTTTTTTTAACCAACTTATACAGTATGGTTAATTTAACCATATGCCCTGTCACTCTGACTGCTAAACAAACAAGTCTTAAGATAATTTTTCAGTGTAGACAGATACTCAGAAAGTTTCATCTGTGCCAATATAAATATACTGTATATAGATATAAATGGATTCTTCCCAATAAATATCCACTGAAAAATTGATAAAGTAACTTTTGCATGACTTACTTGCATAATTGTGGCTTATTACACTGCATAATTTTAGCTTCAATGTCCTATTTCAACTGACCTTACATCCAGTTGTCACTCAGACAAAAGCTTATTCAAAGCCTTGAGTTGATACCTCATGTTTAAAAATAACACCTTAGTTCTTTAAAACAAATGGTGCAAAAACCACGTGTTTTTTTAAAACAATTATTTTATTTAGTAATACCTTTTTAAATATTTTTTCCCATTCATGAACCTTTATTTTAGATTTCTGAAAAAAGTTTAAACACTAACATGTGTTTATGTCCATAGAAGTTGAAAAACTGTCATGATATGACTGACCATCTGCTAGTAACTCAACCTCCATTTCTCTGTTAATGACACTCAGAGAAAGATCTGTCACTGTCAGTCTTGGCTACCATTCACTATACAATTTGTCTAACCAATCTCATTTTATCGTTTTTACAATTTTTAACCTTTTTTAAAAATTTTAAAACATATTTGGTTTATACATCTGCTAAAAATCATGTACATAACGTTATAATATGACTTTTGATTATAATAATGACAAAAAAATAGCGGAACAATCTCATGAAACCCAGATTGGCCTCTGCGCATGAACCGACCTGCGTCTCCCCGAGAAAATTACTCCAACCAACTCTTTATCAGAAATACTAAATTTCTCAAAAACTTTTAACAATAGTTTTCTCTTCAATATTTGCTAATTTCAGTTTGAACAAAACTTTCATATTTTAATATTTTTCCTGGGTAAACGTTAGCATTTTAGAACAATTTACTACTTTTAATTAAATAACCAAACCCAAGTTTGGAATCTTTAATAAAAATTGCTCAATCCTTAACTTATTATTTTCTGCAACCAAATCTGTATGATTTTTGTTAAATACTAACATACCTTGTTGTTTACCATTAACTGAATTTTATACAGTTCTTACATAATTTTAATCAATAGTTTTTCCTTTAAACTTCTGCCCCTGTTTGTGCTTTAAATGACATGCAATAACACATTTCTGTTGTTTTAGGCTAAAATATTCCCGAACATATATATGCAGCATTAAACTTAATTTCCTTAATAAAGAACTTCTTACACTCTGGTATTAATTAATTAATTACCCCACTACTGTTTACATGCCTGCATTATATATATATATATATATATATATATATATATATATATATATATATATATATATATATATATATATATATATATATATATATATATATATATATATATATCTATATCTCTCAATTCCCGAATATTACTGAGATATACTTCTGAACCTTGAGATTTTTAACCATCCCATGTTAACCCATTTATATAAAAAACATATTTACCCCTTGTTTTAGAATGATTTTCCTGTGTACACTTAAAAAAACAAGAGATGCAATGTGCTTTAACTTTGTCTTCTTAACTTTAGTTTCTTTCGTTTGTTACATTGACTGTCTTTGGTGATTTTTCTTGTTGCATTTTCATGTTGCTGTATCTTCATACGTTGCTTTATCTTGGAAGAGTAATGTCCTTATTTTCTTTGAAGAATTAATTTTCTAACAGTTTGTCAGGGCCAAAGCGCTGTACTTCCTCCTTTAACACACCAGCGTAGTAGATTGGCTTCCCGGCGGCTAACTGGGCACTTTAGGCGTGTGCGCATACGCATGTGACCTCTCGGGGCCAATCACCAGCGTGACCGCCCTATTTAAACCAGCTCCTGTCAGTAGACAGGTTGCTGGTTTATCGTCAGCTACTTCCTGAACCTGTGTCTCTGGAAACCATTTCCTGTTGGAATTCCGTTCGACTCACCTCTCACCTGGAACCTGACCTCGGATTGCTTCACCACTCTATTGAACTCTTCTGACCCCGACCTCGGCTTGTGACCTGGACTCTGTTGTTGTTTCTCCTGCCCTTGAACCTCTTGGCTTGTGACCCGGATCTGCTGTCTTCTCTGCTCCCCGAACCTTGGCTTGCACCCCGGACTTTCCAGTTTGTTTCTTGGACTCTTTCAGTACCGGTTATCCAGCTTCAGTATCGTTTGTTCCTGTTTCCGTCTGCAGTCACCCAGAAGCACCTGTCATCTACAACCATCACCGGTCAACGCTTCTCCACTGGCACCGGTACCGCCTCGTGCTTCCACCACCTGTTCCAAAACTCAGTGGGCGGGCGCGCTTGGTCGTAAAGGTGAACCACCCTCGGCAGTTCGGTCTCGGTGAGTACTTGATTCCTGATAGTATAAACCAGCCGAAAACAAAAAATGTCCGAGACCGACAGGGTGCGTTCACCTTTCGAGACACTTTGCCAGCAGGTGTCCGCGCTTACCGAGGCGGTGCAGAAACTTCAGGGAGGGATATGTCCAAGTCGATGGCCGTCTACAACAGTTAACTGGGTGTCCTGGGGTAACACCCCCACCTGCTGCATCTGCTGTCGGGACTTCCTCATCACAGTCCATTCCCAGTTCAGCTGTCGGATTGATCCACCCGGAACCTCGGGTCCCTCCTCCGGAGCGTTTTTCTGGCGAACGCCGAAAATAGCGGGCGTTCAAAAACGCGTGTACTTTATACTTAGACCTCCAGCCTAGAACTTTTTTCTCAGAGGCCGTGAAAGTTGGATTTGTTATTTCCCTCTTGTCCGAAGAACCCCAGGCTTGGGCGCACAGCCTAATGGAAAAACGAAGTCCGATCCTAGATTCACTGGACTCTTTCTTTGATCATATGGCTCAGTTATATGATGACCCGCAGCGTATGGCTTCTGCTGAGACCGTCCTCCATAATCTAACCCAGGGGAGGCGTCCGGTAGAGGATTATACCGCGGAATTCCGCAAATGGTCAGCTGACACCGGCTGGAATGACGCAGCACTAAAATACCAATTCTGCCAGGGACTCTCAGAAACTCTCAAGGATGAGTTGGCAAGAACCGAGGCTCCCGCTTCGTTAGAGGCCTTGATCCAGTCCGCCACCCAGCTGGACCGACGTTTACGAGAACGACGCACTGAGCGCTTCCAGACTTCACGCCCTGCTTGGGTTCCACCCAGGGTAGTTCCAGCTGCATCCCCTCCTGTGGCTCCTCAACACGGCAGTCTTCCAGACCCGGAACCCATGCAACTCGGACTGGTTCGAACCCCTCTCACCAGTGAGGAAAGACTGCGTAGACGCCAGAATAACTTGTGTCTGTATTGCGGTGCCACCGGTCATTTTCTTCGCACCTGCCCCATAAGACCGAGTAAGTTCCCGATTCAACCCGTTTTCAACCTTCATGTCTCAAATAGTTCTCAAACTCATCTTGTACTCTTCGTCTCTTTACAGCTACCGGAAAAGACCATCCGCCTCCCGGCCATCCTTGATTCAGGTGCATGCAGTAATTTTCTGGACTCCAATTTAGCCCTTAAACTCCACATACCCCTTCGCAATAAGGATCAACGCCTGCAAATACATTTGGCCGATGGCTCTCTTCCTAAATCGGGACTAGTCTCACAGGAAACTGTGCCTCTTCTAGCCATTACCGATTCAGGTCATCAGGAATTTCTACGACTAGATCTCATTCCTTCACCGCTTTTTCCTATTATTTTAGGACTCCCCTGGTTGCAAACACATCAACCTTGCATCGATTGGCTGAAGAAAGAGGTCAACTTTACATCTTCCTTTTGTGCCCAAAACTGCTGCGCACCCACGGTAGCCACCTGTTCAACTGTGGTAACCTCACCTGAACTTCCACCTCACGTCCCCTCTGTTTACCATGAATTTAAAGACGTTTTTGATAAACAGCAGGCTGACTCTCTCCCTCCCCATCGGCCTTATGATTGCCCGATTGATCTCTTACCTGGCTCTGAAATACCTTTTGGCCGCATCTTCCCGTTATCTGAAACCGAGCTTGCGGCTCTTAAGGAATACATCGACGAAAACTTACAAAAGAACTTTATCCGACCTTCTTCTTCTCCAGCGGGGGCAGGTATCTTTTTCGTTCAAAAGAAAGACGGCTCGTTACGACCCTGTATCGACTACAGAGAACTTAACCGGATCACCATCAAAAATAGGTACCCGTTGCCTCTCATACCAGAGCTTTTTCAGAGATTTCGAGATGCCCAGGTGTTTTCCAAATTGGATCTGAGGGGTGCCTACAATCTTGTTAGAATCCGAGTCGGGGATGAATGGAAGACCGCCTTCAGGTCACGGTTCGGTCATTTTGAATATCTCGTCATGCCATTCGGGCTCTGCAATGCCCCGGCCACCTTTCAACATCTGGTCAATGATATCTTTCGTGAGTATTTGGACGATTTTTTAGTTGTATACCTGGACGACATCCTCATTTTTTCCCCTTCTCTTGAGCTTCATAGGCAGCACGTCAAGAAAGTTCTTACTATCCTCAGGAAACACAAATTATTTTTGAAAGCCGAAAAATGCGAATTTGAAAGAACGACGATACAGTTTCTAGGTTTTGTCATCTCCACCGGCGGGGTCGCCATGGATCCCCAGAAGATCAAAGCCATCTTAGACTGGCCGACACCAGTGGATAAGAAGGCAGTGCAGCGGTTTATTGGCTTCGCCAATTTCTACCGGCGATTTATCGTCGGGTTTTCTGCCATCGTGATTCCTATCACCAAACTTACCCACCAAGGCAGCCATTTTCACTGGTCGCAGGAGGCTCAGGAAGCTTTTAAGAAACTAAAAAAGATTTTTTCTTCAACACCTGTCTTACGGCACCCTGATCCAAAGTTGCCCTTTACTTTGGAAGTGGATGCCTCTGAGACAGCCCTAGGAGCCATTCTTTCACAAAGGCAAGGGTTAAAGTCCCTACTCCATCCCGTGGCCTTTGCCTCCAGGAAACTAACAACTCCAGAGAAGAATTATGACGTAGGGGACAGAGAACTCCTCGCTATCAAATTTGCCCTCGAGGAGTGGAGGTACTTGTTAGAAGGAGCAATTCACCCGATTATAATTTTTACGGACCATAAAAATCTCGAGTACTTGCGCTCCACAAAACGTTTGAGACCTAGACAAGCTCGATGGGCTCTTTTTTTTTTACGATTTAATTTCCATATTACTTATAGGCCTGGTTCGAAAAATGGAAAGGCGGACGCACTTTCCAGGATGTTCCCAGAGACTCCTTGCACAGCGGAACCAAGTACCATCCTGCCTTCCCGGAATTTTCTCTTGGTTTCTGAAACTGATCTGTTAAATTCCATCAAAATTGCATCCAGACAAATCTCGGACCCAGTATCATCGTCACTAAAGGAGCGCGATGGCTTATTTTGGCTTCAAGACAGGATCTACGTTCCCACCGAGATCAGGCAATCAGTTCTGAGCACCTTCCACGACCGTAAGTTAGCCGGTCATTTTGGGACAAGGAAGACCTCTGAACTACTTTCCCGTTATTTTTGGTGGCCAAAATGGAAACAAGACTGTAAAACTTACATTTCTTCATGTGCAATCTGTCAACGCAACAAGGGTCCTAAAACCAAGACCTGGGGGTTACTTAAGCCTCTGCCAGTTCCAGAACGTGGGCTGATATTGCTCTAGATTTCATCGTAGATTTACCTCCATCGGAGGGCTTCAACGACAATCCTGGTAGTCGTGGATCGCCTGTCTAAAATGGCACATTTTCTACCCATGGTTGGAACCCCTTCTGCTGCCGAAACGGCGAAAATTTTCTTCAAAGAAATCGTTAGGCTTCACGGGGTCCCCAAAACCATTGTCTCAGACAGAGGAGTCCAATTTACCTCTAAATTTTGGAGAGAGCTTTTCAGATCCCTGGAAGTCAAAACATGTTTGTCATCAGCCTACCACCCGCAAAGCAACGGGCAAACGGAAAGGACAAACCAAACTCTTGAACAATACCTCAGATGTTTTTGTTCTGCCTCCCAAGATGATTGGTCATCTCTATTGCCCACCGCGGAGTTTGCCTACAATAATTCTGTTCACACTACCACCAACCAAACACCCTTTTGGGCTAATTGCGGTTTTCACCCGGCCTTCCTGCCAGACCCTCTCCCGGAGATACCTGTCCCAGCTGCCCAGGAACGTATAACCACCTTACAGTCTAACTTTCGGAAACTCAGGGATGTAATGCAGCAAGCCCAAGAGGATTATAAGAAATTCTATGATAAGGGAAGGAAGGACTGTCCCTCTTTTGAAATTGGGGAAGAGGTCTGGCTCTCCGCGGCTAATTTGAAGTTGCCAGTTCCTGCCCGGAAGCTAGGTCCAAGATTCATTGGCCCGTTTAGAATCAAACGCAAGATCAACGAAGTAGCTTTTGAACTTTCATTACCCAACTCCTATAGAATCCACCCGGTTTTTAATGCCTCCCTCCTAAAACCTACCATCCCCGACCCTTTTCAGGGAAGGGCAGCTCTTCCTGCACCACCAGTGGAGATTGATGGAGAAGAGGAGTTTGAGGTCGAGGCCATTTTGAGCTGTAGAAAAAAGGGGAGACAACTCCAATACCTGATCAAATGGAGGGGCTACCCTCCAGAAGACAACTCATGGGAACCTTCAAGAAATGTGCATGCCCCTCGGCTAATTCGTGTTTTTCACCAGGAGCATCCGGAGTTGATGGCCAGTTTAGGCGTCCGGAGTCCGCCCCTTGGGGGGGGGCACTGTCAGGGCCAAAGCGCTGTACTTCCTCCTTTAACACACCAGCGTAGTAGATTGGCTTCCCGGCGGCTAACTGGGCACTTTAGGCGTGTGCGCATACGCATGTGACCTCTCGGGGCCAATCACCAGCGTGACCGCCCTATTTAAACCAGCTCCTGTCAGTAGACAGGTTGCTGGTTTATCATCAGCTACTTCCTGAACCTGTGTCTCTGGAAACCATTTCCTGTTGGAATTCCGTTCGACTCACCTCTCACCTGGAACCTGACCTCGGATTGCTTCACCACTCTATTGAACTCTTCTGACCCCGACCTCGGCTTGTGACCTGGACTCTGTTGTTGTTTCTCCTGCCCTTGAACCTCTTGGCTTGTGACCCGGATCTGCTGTCTTCTCTGCTCCCCGAACCTTGGCTTGCACCCCGGACTTTCCAGTTTGTTTCTTGGACTCTTTCAGTACCGGTTATCCAGCTTCAGTATCGTTTGTTCCTGTTTCCGTCTGCAGTCACCCAGAAGCACCTGTCATCTACAACCGTCACCGGTCAACGCTTCTCCACTGGCACCGGTACCGCCTCGTGCTTCCGCCACCTGTTCCAAAACTCAGTGGGCGGGCGCGCTTGGTCGTAAAGGTGAACCACCCTCGGCAGTTCGGTCTCGGTGAGTACTTGATTCCTGATACAGTTCTTGTACTGATCCTCTGGCCCGCCGTTCCTTTATCTTTCCTTTTTTTCGTTCCTTTTGGCTCACGTGTTAGTGTGAATGTTTATTTAAGCTGTAAAGTAGCCTCAAGTAAACAAATGTAAAGATGCGTGCGTAAAAAATAATGTCTTTCTCCTTTTTGTGTAGCAAAAGGAATGTATAATGTATAGTGTATTCTTGGACAGTTCAAACATCAAAATCCTGACTTTCATAAAAGCTCAACCAAAATACATCTGCCTGTGTATAAATGGTGGCCTGTGAAAATAACGTGAAGCTTTAGATTCTATTTCAACACTTCTTCTGTGAGACTCTCACCTTTTTTAGAATCTTCTTGGCAGCATCTTTCACGTACGTAAACGTCTACGATTTTTCTCCATAACCAGAAAAGTCCTCAGCTGGATTTTGCATGATATCTTGAAACCTTCTGTCCAAAATAGCTGTGGCTCAGTAGCCCTGTGTAAGGTTTTTTTTTTTTTTTCTTCTGCTCGTAAACTACAAGCATTCTGACAGGTGAGAAAACAAAACAGCGTAAAAACTCACCCTGTGTTTTAGAGCCTTCTAGTTGTCTGATGGAACACAAACGCCTTTTTGTTTCTAGGTTCTTTGGTCGTATTTTTCTTCAAGACTTGAAAAAACATCATTATGACTTCATTTCTTCATTTCCCCCTATTCAAGGCTTTAGGAAAAAAAATGACCAGTCTGGCTGGCGTCCGCCATTGTTAGATGCCGGGGAGCAGGGGGGAAGAGGTGTGAGAGATACAGAAGACATAATGGACATATGCCTCTAACATGTGTCATGCGATGTGTCAAAAACCTCTCCCTTCTCCAGGCGTGTTCTCGGTTCCAAAATATTCAGACATAACTTCATTATATGATGGTTTATTCTTCCAACGATTATGACAGCTAGACAGTTTATGCTTACATTGTTACAGACATCATGGCAGGTAGGCATCACAAAGTTACAGAAGGAGGAAATAGATGTTAAGATGATTTGATCTCTCTTGCTTGGGAGAGGGTTCCATCCCTCCCCCCATCTCTCCTGTCGGGCCGGATGACCCAGGAAATCCTAACTTACTACGCTCATCATGTGTTCTTATACAAGTTTAACAGCTAACTAAGCACAATTGGCTCGTTTCCAAAGAAGGTTGCGATGAGCTCTAACGCTCGCTTATGTATATTTAAGTAACATCTCCACCCACCTTGACGTATGCTACAAGAATAGATGTGGCCTATACCAGCTGTTCTGTTGTCCTACATTGACCTTCGTTTGTCTTTAACAAACCTTCAAATGCTACCATGTTTAAATCAATGATTCAGAGACCTTTATAACATAATATCAATACATTTAAAATCTAACAGTGTGTGTCCAGGCAGCCTCTACGCGTTTCGCTATTTGCGTCGTCAGGAGAGCTGTGGACACTACTGTTTCAACTGAATTTATACCCCTGTGGTTTACCTGTAAAGCTGCAAAGTTGTCACTGGAAACAGGAAGTCTTCCGGCCGCCATCTTAGCTAATGGCACAGGAAGTTCCAGTTCCGCCATCTTACTTCCTGGATACCCAGCATCTATGCAGTCGTTTGCCAGTTCGTCTGCTAGTGCTGGATATCATGGGTTGGGATGTGCCCAGCAGCCCGGGTGGCTATGTATGTATAGCGCTATGCGCGCTATTACCTCTGTTTTTTCCCCCCCTGTCCATCCCCCTGTATGCAGGCGCTCATCGCCCTGTTTATTTTCCCTTAGTGGCTTATCGCCGCAACAGGAAGTGTGCGTGCGGCCATCTTGCCTCCATCACAGGAAGTGTCCGTGCCGCCATTTTGGTTGCTGGCACCCTATGTTATTCTATGCCTGTTTTGGATATTCATTGATTCCCCATACAGGGTGAGTCATCAGGCATTTTAACTACTGGAAATGATCCCTGAATAGCAGTCAACGTGTCTGGTTGACGCTGCCAGGGACACTGTACAATAAAACAACTTTTTATTGCTCAAATTCTGTTACTAAAAATTGTATTTACTAAAAATTAATCCAAAACCATAAAAAAAGCAGGGAAAATTATATAGTTTTCGTTTCTTATGCTGCAATATTTTTATAACAATCTGCAATCTAATTTTTATACATATACTGCAACATTTCTATACATAGACACTTCTCTGTTTATATCATTACTAGTATCTTGACCGTATGTTACTAATTTCTTAATACACATTAATGTCTAATACTTAATAGTGAATATTGTTTCTTAAAGGGGAAATGTAATGTGGAATACCCAAATCATCAAAAAACAATTTACATCTAATTCCACATTCATTCCCCTGGGCTTGAGTGTGTCCAATCTAAAAATCCACTCGGTTTCGTTCCTCGATACTTCCCTCAAATTTAAGTTCCTTCAATTCTGTTCAATTTTGTCAATGGCGTAAAACTTCATTTTACTGGGGTCTTTTTTATGTTTGTTTTTAAAGTGCAATGACACACTATGGTGTATGAACCCTTTAATATTTCTGATGTGTTCTCCCATTCGCACCGAAAGTTTTCTTGTGGTTCTGCCCACGTATTGCAGCCCACACTCGCACTCCAATACGTACGTGACGTGTGTGCTGCTGCACGTGATCAGCTTATCCACTTTGAATTGTTCTTTGTTGGTATGAGATTGAAAATGGTCAACCTTTCTTGGTCCTTTTGTGGTGCGACAGGGTTTGCATCTTCCACACCTATAAAAACCCTTCTGGTCAAGGAAGGATATCATCTTTTTAGGTGGGTCCGGTACGTTTTTAACCAAGGAATCTCGTATTCTTTTTGCTCTTCTATACACAAATTTTGGTCTGGTTGGTAAAATTGTGTTGAGTTGTGGGTCTCCCAATATGATGGGCCAGTGTTTTCTAATGATGTTTTCAAACACTTTGTAGTCTGCATTAAATCCCGTTATGAAGGTGACATCATTCTTTTTAGGGGGTTTGGTTACTCTCTCTTTTAGCATATCATTCCGGTTCAGAGATCCTATCTCCAATCTGGTTTGTTCCAACCTTTCTCTATCATAACCTTTATCTACAAACCTATCGATCAAGGTGTTTGTTTGTGTCTGATAATCGGTCATAGAGTTGCAATTTCATTTTATTCTGATGAACTGGCCTTTGGGTATAGCCCGCTTCCACTGCGGATGGTGGCAGCTTCCAAACGGTATATAACCGTTGCGGTCAGTTTCTTTGAAGTGTGTTCGCGTGTGCAGTTCACCTTCGACCTTGAATATTTCCAGGTCTAGGAACTGAATCACATCAGATTGTACGTTTACCGTAAATTTTATTTCATAATGGTTGGT
The DNA here is from genome assembly GCF_905171775.1 of Rana temporaria. Lineage (NCBI taxonomy): Eukaryota > Metazoa > Chordata > Amphibia > Anura > Ranidae > Rana > Rana temporaria. The sequence goes on from NC_053490.1 coordinate 380,108,455, forward strand.
GTTGAGATGCTCCATGAAATTGTTTAATTGCTCACGATTCCCCTTCCATACGATTAGGATATCGTCGATGAATCTTTTGTATGTTTGTATGTGTGGCCAGCATTTTCCGAAAATTTCTTCACTCTCCCATTTATTCAGGAAAATGTTGGCGAAACTTGGGGCATACTTGTTCCCCATGCCAACCCCCTTTATTTGGCTATAATAATTGTGGTTGTGCCAGAAGAAGTTATTCTTCATAGCCATCCGCAGACCTTCAAGTATAAACCTCCTTTGTTTTAGTTTAAGTTCCGAGTGTTTTTTTTTAGAGCCCCTGCCACCGCTGCCAGTGCATCTGTTTGTTTTATGTTCGTATATAGAGATTCCACATCTATGGTTATTGATAGCGTGGAATCATCTACTGGGACCTGTTTCAGTGCATTTATAACATCTTTGCTATCTTTGATAAATGATTCGCCTTTCGCTGCTAGTGGCTGTAAGAATACATCTAAGTACTCTCCCAGTCTGGAATGAACAGAGTTGATGCCGCTTATTATTGGGCGGCCGGGAGGTTTCGATTTATTTTTATGTACTTTTGGTACCTGATAAATCACTGGTATTCTGGGGGCCTTAGGTAGTATATATCTTCCCTCTTTTTTGTTCAGAATGTGATCCGCAATCCCTTTGTTTAGAAACTCTGTTTGTTTTTTAATTCTTTATTGGGGTTCTTTTTTAATAGTTGATATGTGGTGATGTCATCAACTAACCTGTTTAGTTCACTCGCGTAGTCTTGTTTGGTTAGGATGACCAGCCCTCCCCCTTATCTGCTGGCCTCACCACTATGTTTTTGCGTTTTTCTAATTTTCTTATCCCTTGCCATATTCTATCTTGTTTGATGTTTTTCTTTGGTTTGATGTTTTTTATTTCCTTCTCCACCATCTTTTTAAATACTTCTATATGGTGGTTAGAACTGATTTTGGGGTTGAAAGTGGATTTGTTCTTTAATTGACTATGTGTATATTCAGGGGTACTTGACTTATGGGCGTTCTCCCCTTTTCCCTCAAAGAATTTTTTTAGATTTAAATTTCCTTATAAATTTTTGCAAGTCTATAAAGGTTTCAAAACTGTTAAAGGCCCTGCTTGGCACAAACTTAATGCAAACTAAATTTCATATTGATGCGTTCACAAGGGCCGTGTCTTTCAAACGGTGAAATCGCTGTATCGATCGCATGTACGGTTGTGGATTTATTAAGGTTTGTTTGAAGGCGTATTTCACGTATTTGGTATGTGAATTAAAAGCATTTGTAATGGTATTTCTTTCCATAAATAGCTTTATACCTCAGTGCAATATTTCTCCTCACTGACCTGGGGGGGGGGGGGGGGGAGAAAACCTCTTGAGGGGGGAGGGGTGACCAGGAAGTCAGGATACTCTCTACTTAGCAGATAGAGAAATGAGCTGTGTGTCCTAAAGATAGTGTAGTGGTTATGGTGAATGGCTTTGGCGCGGGCTCAGCAATTCAGCATTCCCACGCGCATTTTCCTCAGGAAATGCATTTTCTAGTTCTTAATTAGTGGGAATGCTTTAATAAGCATTCCCAGTATTGATATTCGTTTTTTATTATTCTTAATTTTAATTTTATTCCGTACGTTTTTTGGCTCTGCGTAACTTCTGCATACTTTCAGCTATTGAGACCATTCAACTTTTAAAATGTTCATCTCGTTCAGCTAACGATGGGACTTCAAGTTTTTTTGTACTATTTATACTTTTTAAAATATTAAGCTTTTAGACACATTTTTTTAACATTGAAGTCAATGAGAACATCCTTTTTCCTGCTTCAAAACACACGTTCTGCCAAAAGTTTCAGCTCCTTCATACTTTCACTTACAGACACCAAACAAACTTTAAAGCGGTCACAAAATATTCAGCTATCCAAACATGACTTTTTAGATTGATATCTTTTACGGTTTTTGTGAAAACGCAATTTACGTTTAGTGATTTTTTTATCGGTTATAATGTAATCCTATGGAGCAGGTTTAGAGTGTGTCATGTGACCTTTAGAGTGCAGATCATCCACAAAAAATATTATCTTTAAAAAAAGGGGGAACAAATTGCTCTCACGCCCACAAGATCTACTTGTCATACACAATTTATATATCAAAACGTAGCTATGCTTGTCTGTTTTTGGGCAATGTGATCAGTTTTGCTATAGGCATTTGACTTTTAGTTCCAGGAGCTTCTAAAGGACAAGAGCCTCAAACTCCCTCCCATTGACCGTCATGTTAAAAAGTCTAAAAAATGTTTCTGCAAAACACACAAAGACGCTCTTGTCTAAAATCGCTGACATGGCCACATTTTTAAGTTTATCAACATAAATTTCATATCGATGCGTTCACAAGGGCCGTGTCTTTCAAACGGTGAAGTTGCTGTATCGATCGCATGTACGGTTGTGGATTTATTACGTTTTGTTTGAAGGCTTCGATAACTGATTTTGTGTGTGGATGAAAGCGTTTCTAATGGTATTTTGATTCCCTAAATAGCTTTCCTTACCTCAGTGCAGTCCTCCTCCCCCACCTCATGTGGAGAAAGCCTCTTGAGGGGGGAGGGGCGACCAGGCAAGTCAGGACACTCTCTATATTGCAGATAGAGAAAGGAGCTGTGTGATATTAGGCTTTATAAGTACTGAAGGAACACTGCTTGTATGTCCTAAAGATACTGTAGTGGTTATGGTGAATGGCTTTGGTGCGGGCTCAGCAATTCAGCATTCCCACTCACATTTTGCTCAGGAAATGCATTTTCTAGTTTGAATTTAAAATTTTATTCCGTACGTTTTTTGGCTCTGTGTAACTTCTGCATACTTTCAGCTATTGAGACCATTCAACTATTAAAATGTTCGTCTCGTTCAGCTAACGATGGAACTTCAAGTTTTTTTGTACTATTTATACTTTTTAAAATATTAAGCTTTTAGACACTTTTTTTAACATTGAAGTCAATGAGAACATCCTTTTTCCCGCTTCAAATCACACGCGCTGCCAAAAGTTTCAGCTCCTTCATACTTTCACTTACAAACACCAAACAAACTTTAAAGCTGTCACAAAATATTCAGCTATCCGGCTATGACTATTCAGATTGATATCTTTTATAGTTTTTGTGAAAAAGCAATTTACGTTTAGTGATTTTTTCAGAAAATGTTATCGGTTATAATGAATTCCTATGGAAGGTGTTTTAGAGTGTGTCATGTGACCTTTACAGTGGAGATCATTGAAAAAAAAATTATCTTTAAAAAAAGGGGAAACAAATTGCTCTCACGCCCACAAGATCTACTTGTCATACACAATTTATATATCAAAACGTAGGTATTTTTGTCTGGTTTCAGGCAATGTGATCAGTTTTGTGATACGCATTTTATTTTTAGTTCGTGGAGCTTCTAAAGGACAAGAGTACCACATTTTCTGTCATTGACTCTCATGTTAAAACGTCTAAAAAATTTCCCAGCAAAACACACAAAGACACTCTTTTTTAAATCGCTGACATGCCCACATTTTTAAGTTTATCAACATAAATTTTATACCGATTCGTTCACAAAAGCCTTGTGTTTCAAACGGTGTAGTCGCTGTATCGATCGCATGTACGGTTGTGGATTTATTACGTTTTGTTTGAAGGCTTAATTCATGTATTTGGTCTGTGAATTAAAAGCGTTTGTAATGCTATTTCTTTCCATAAATAGCTTCCTTTACCTCAGTGCAATATTCCTCCTCACTGACCTGGGGGGGAGGGAAACCTCTTGAGGGGGGAGGGGCGACCAGGAAGTCAGGATACTCTCTACTTTGCAGATAGAGAAAGGAGCTGTGTGTCCTAAAGATAGTGTAGTGGTTATGGTGAATGGCTTTGGTGCGGGCTCAGCAATTCAGCTATTCAGCATTCCCACGCGCATTTTCCTCAGGAAATGCATTTTCTAGTTGCTAACCTTGTCCATACCTTTATGACTACAGTGTACCCATCTTCCGATGGCTACTTCCAGCAGGATAACTCACCAGGTCACAAAGATTCATCTCAAACTGGATTCTTGATCATGACAATGAGTTCACTGTACTCCAATGGCCTCCACAGTCACCAGATCTCAATCCAATAAAGCAACTTTGGGAAGTGGGGGAACTAGAGATTCACATCATGGATATGCAGCTTACAAATCTGCAGCAACTGTGTGATGCTATTATGTCAATATGGAGCAAAATCTGAGGAATGTTTCCAACATCTTGCTGAAATCTATGCCACAAAGAATTAATCACTTAACGACCGCCGCATGTACATATATGTCGGCAGAATGGCACGGACAGGCACATGTACGTACCTGTACGTGCTCGCCTAGACGTGGGTCGGGACCCCCCCCCCCCCAGTACATGCGGCGGTTCCGTGGGCTCTGGGAGCGATCCGGGATGAGGGGGCGGCTGTTCGTTTCTGGCCACCCCCTCACGATTGCTCGCAGCGAAGCATCTGCCGCCTCTGCCCATGAACTGTAAACACAGGCAGAGGAAATTATGTCATCTCTCCTCGTGGCGGTCTTTTCGACCGACGCTGAGGAGAGAAGACATCCAAAAGTGAGTTGCACCTAACCACACACTAACACCAGTACACACAGGCACATAAACCCCCACCCCCTGTCACAGTGTCAAGGATTGCAGTGATCATTTATTTTCTGATCACTGCATTTAGTGTCATTTGTGACAGAAAAAAAGTGTTAGGGCAGTGTCACGATCGCTATCGTGCCAAACAGACAGCGAGGCGTGGTCACGCCCCAAGTGGCTCTGGGTGGGATTGAACCCAGGACTTCTCCTTCACTGCTCCAGGTCTTTGCCTCTGAGCCACTTCTCAAGTTCATATTCTGCTTGCTGTCCATCAAAGCCTGGTTCTGAACTATGTGCTGATTGCCTGTCTTTGAATCTCCCTGCAATCTGCACCTGTTTATCCTGGTCCAGCTGAGGCAGGTTTCCTAATCAACCAGGGTATAAAGCCCTGCCTCACTATGAGGCAGGTGTCAGTTCATTGTTCTCTGATAGTCCTGTCTGTGCCAACGGTTCCTGTGATCCTGTACTTGTCTTCAGCCTACAAGACTGACCCCGGCTTCTGACCCTTTTGGCTTACGTACCCTGGATTGCTGCTGTCTCCTGCCCTCTGACCCCGGCTTGTACTTTCCCTGCCTTCTCCATCCCTTGACCCACGGCTTGTGCTCCGGACTTGTCTTTGGTTCCTGTCTGCAAACCCTGAACTTTCCGTCGGTACTTACCTGACTCTCTCTGGAATCCTGGGCCACGGCTATACTTGACTATCCTGGGCTAATCTCTATCTAGCCCCCGTGCACAGACTCACAGCTCAGGTAGTGTCTTACCTGTATTACCGTGGGCTGTGTGTATACCTGCAAGGGTGAGCTTACAAATCTGCAAAAAGGACTCCACTCAAGGTAAGCCCTTACAGGCAGTTAGCTTTAGGCCCCTTTAGGTCCAGGGTAGCCCCCTACCCCCCCTAATAAAGGTTTAACCCCTTGATCACCGCCCTAGTTAACCCTTTCACCCCCTATTGCCAGTGCCACTAAGCGATCGGTTTTCTGATCGTTGTATTAGTGCCACTGTTGCTGCTAGGTAGCTAGTTTTTTTTTTTGAGGTTCGCCGCCAGGTTTTTATAGCGTTAGGTACCCCCATAAATAAAGGTTTTAACCCCTGATTGCCCCTAGAGTTAACCCTTTCACCAGTGATCACCATATAAGTGTCACTGGTGACCCAGGTTAGCCAGTTAGTTATTTAGGTTCACCGCCAGGTTTTTAGAAAGCGTCAGGTACCCCCATATATTACCTAATAAAGGTTTTAACCCCCTGATTGCCCCCTAGTTAACCCTTTCACCAGTGATCACCGTATAAGTGTTATGGGTGACGGTGGTTAGTTTGCTGTTTATAGCATCAGGGCCCTCGCCGTATATAACCCAATAAAGGTTTAACCCCCTGATCGCCCGGCGGGTGAGATCAATTGAATTTTAGCGTCAGTCAGGGTCTGCGTCGCCCCAGGCAGCGTTAGGTTAGTGCCAGTACCGCTTACACCCACTCGCAAAGCATACACCCCCCTTAGTGGTATAGTATCTGAACGGATCGATACCTGATCTGATCAGATCTATACTAGCGTACCCAGCAGTTTAGGGTACCCAAAAATGCATTGTTAGCGGAATCAGCCCAGATACCCGCTAGCACCTGGGTTTTGCCCCTCCGCCCAGCCCAACCAACCCAAGTGCAGTATCGATCACTGTCACTTCAAAAACATAACACACATAACTGCAGCGTTCGCAGAGACAGGCCTGATCCCTGCGATCACCAACAGTTTTTTTTTGGAAGCGTTTTCTACGTTTGCTGACAGTCAGGTGCTTTTTTTACCTGTGAATCATCACCAGTGTACCACTAAATTTAAAGCCCAAAATGGCAAAGCGAATGTACAGTGGTGAAGAGGCCTTCATGATTCTGAGCATGACAGATAGTGAAGAGGAGGTCACGCATCTGTCAGATTCTGACTCAGAATACGATCCTGTTTACGACAGCGGCTCCATGCCAGATAGCTCTGACGACGAAGTTGTGGGCCCTGCTAAGGCCAGGCGTACCCGACCCCGTTCTGATGTTGAGCAGCAAGAACCGCGGGACCCCTGTATGAAGCAGAGAAGTACTAGCGTCGCTATTCCTTCTGGTGAACTGGCAGGCACCAGCGGCCTAGTACACCCTGGTCGTTCATCCAGCACTGCAGTATCACGTGGTGAGTCCCATAAGTGCAGTTCAAGCTGGCGAGGTGGCAAGTACAAGTAGTGTCCCGCTGCCACCAAGAAGAAGACAAAGACAGGCCCGTCGTGCCCTTCCTGCAGAATTCGCCTATCTTGATTGGGTCCCCACCACTTCTACATAACCCGTACTTCCCCCCCATTCACTGGCCAACCCGGTATTCAGGTGGATACAGCTAATTTTATGTCACTTGATTTTTATTCGCTGTATTTCACGGAAGATCTCTATAGATCTATTGTGGACCAGAGTAATTTATATGCTGGTACCTACATCACCGCTAAACCCCAGTCAGTCCTTGCCAGAGAATGGAAACCACTTACGGTTTCCGAATTTAAGACCTTTCTGGTCCTTACCCTCAACATGGGCATACACCAATTTCCGAAGTTGCGGATGTATTGGTCCACAAATCCACTTCACCATATGCCCATATTCTCTGCTCACATGGCCAGGAAACGATACAAGGCGATCCTGCGGTTCTTGCATTTCAGTGACAATGCACTTTGTCGTCCGCATGGAGACCCTGAATTTGACCGGCTCTACAAAATTCGGCCCCTCATAAACCATTTCAATGAACGTTATGCAGCCTTGTTTAATCCCCAGCAAGTTGTATGCGTTGATGAGTCCCTGATTACATTTTCTGGCCGCTTGTCTTTCAAGCAGTACCTTCCCAGCAAGCGTGCCAGATACGGGGTCAAGCTCTATAAGCTTTGTGACAGGGCAACAGGCTACACATGGACCTTTAGGGTTTATGAGGGCAAAGATAGTCAGGTAGAGCCGGAGGGTTGCCCAGATTACATGGGAAGCGCTGGCAAGATCATGTGGGACTTGGTGTCACCCTTATTCGCAAATTGTCCAGCACACAGCACAGCTATCCCTGGGGATGACTGAAGATCTCAGAGGACAGATAGCAGCCTTTTACATAGGATACTCAACAAACAAGAGGCTGAAGTACTAGCAATTTACTTTATGTGTGAGTGATAACCAGGAGGTAAGCCGCTTATTTCACCTAATGGTGCGGGTTGCACGATCCGTGGATTGAATTGGGTTGCACTCCTTCACTTATTGGACTTTGGCACCCAACTTATTGTTCATTCAAGTCACTTCTGCACTTTTACTGTGATTCCCACTTATTTGGGTTTTCACTCACTACAAATTGCATGCATTGTTCATTTCACAGTCATTTGTAGTATACATTAGGTATATCACACATTTTACCTATTTATTGTTTGATTTTGTGTTTCATCACTCAGTCCAGCCAGGATCAGATTCATTCACCATTTTTGTAGGTCACTTCCTGTTGCATCTGAACACGTTTGATTTCCCCGATTCAAACACCCCTTTCCCCCCCTTTTTCACCACCATTGTTTTCCTGTCCATCCTCCACTAGTTTAATCACAGCGCAGACACTCACAACTATTGATTTTGCTCCTAATGCCGCGTACATACGGTTGACATTCCTACGGAGGCTTTGCCGTGGAAAAGTCTGACCATGTGTACACGGCATAGAAAAGTCTGACCGTGTGTACGCAGCATAACTTTTTTGCGGGAGGATGCCCCCATGCTTCGGTATATATAAATGGTGCATGTATGACCATCATTAGAAGTGGGTGGATGAAGGGAGGTATTCTAATGGTGGGCATACCCACCGATCAATCTTTTTTTCGTTCAGCCAACAGGCTGCATGAAAAAAAAAAAAAAAAAAAAAAGAAGGATTACAATACATGTCCAACAAGAACCATCAACGTACTGGTATGTTGCTGGACTTTGAATGGTTATACCAGAATGAGGCCTGCAGGTTTTGGTATCATCTTGGTATAATTCTTTTCAGCCAGCGGTCGGCTTTCATGTAAAAGCAGTCCTAGCGGCTAATTAGCCTCTAGACTGCTTTTACATTCAGTGGGAGGGAATGTCCCACCCCCCCTGAATGTAAAGCATTTTTTTACACCGATCTTGGTGTGGTCAGATGCTTTGAGGGCAGAGGAAAGATCTAGGTTCTAATAGACCCCATTTTTTTTTTAAAGAGTTCCTGTCACTAACTATTGCTATCATAAGGGATATTTACATTCCCTGAGATAACAATAAAAATGGTAAAAAATAAATAAAATGGAAAGAACAGTTTACAAATAAAAAAAAAAAGCTAAAAGCATCCCTGTCCCCCCCTGCTCTTGCACAAAGGCAAACGCAAGTGTCAGTCTGGAGTCATATGTAAACAGCAATTGCACCATGCATGTGAGGTATCACCGCGAAGGGCAGATCGAGGGCAGTAATTTTCGCCACTGCGCATTTGTGCGCAATTTTAAAGTATGTCGTGTTTGGTATCCATGTACTCGGCCTAAGATCACCTTTTTTATTTCATCAATAATGTTGGCAATATAGTGTGTTTTAGTGCTTTAAAATAAAAAAAAAATGTATTTTTCCCCAAAAAAATGCGCAAATTCTGTGTGAAAAAAAATGCAACACCCACCATTTTAATCTGTAGGGCCTTTGCTTTAAAAAATATATATAATGTTTGGGGGTTCAACTTAACTTTCTTGCAAAAAAAAAAAAATGTTTTTATGTAAACAAACAGTGTCAGAAAGGGCTTGGTCTTCAAGTGGTTAGAAGAGTGGGTGATGAATGACATAAGCTTCTAAATGTTGTGCATAAAATGCCAGGACAATTCAAAACCCCCCCAAAGGACCCCATTTTGGAAAGTAGACACCCCAAGCTATTTGCTGAGAGGCATCTCGAGTCCATGGAATATTTTATATTTTGACACAAGTTGCGGGAAAAATAAATATATATTTTTTTTGTGCGCAAAGCTGTCACTAAATGATAAATTGCTCAAACATGCCATGGGCATATGTGGAATTACACTCCAAAATACATTCTGCTGCTTCTCCTGAGTACGGGGATACCACATGTGAGACTTTTTGGGGGCCTAGCCGCGTACGGGACCCCAAAAACCAATCACCGCCTTCAGGCTTTCTAAGGGTGTAAATTTTTGATTTCACTCCTCACTACCTATGACAGTTTCGAAGGCCATAAAATGCCAAAATGGCACAAGCCCCCCCCCCCCCCCCAAAGACCCCATTTTGGTAAGTAGACACCCCAAGCTATTTGCCGAGAGGCATGTCGGGTCCATGGAATATTTTTATTAAATGATATATTACTCTCACATGCCATGGTTATATGTCGAATTGCACCCCAAAATACATTCTGCTGCTTCTCCTGAGTACGGGGATACCACATGTGTGGGACTTTTTGGGAGCCTAGCCGCATACGGGACCCCGAAAACCAAGCACCGCCTTCAAGATTTCTAAAGGGCACAAATTTTTGATTTCACTCACACAAATCTTGAAGGCGGTGCTTGGTTTTCGGGGTCCCGTACGCTCATAAAAAGTCCCACACATGTAGTATCCCCGTACTCAGGAGAAGCAGCAGAATGGATTTTGGGGTGCAATTCCACATATAACCATGGCATGTGTGAGCAATATATCATTTAGTGACAACTATGTGCAAAAAAAATAAAAATAATCAGTTTGTCATATTCCCGCAAACTTGTATCAAAATATAAAATATTCCATGGACTCGACATGCCTCTCAGCAAATAGCTTAGGGCGTCTACTTTCCAAAATGGGGTCATTTGGGGGGGGGGGGGGGTTTGTGCCATTTTGGCATTTTATGGCCTTCGAAACTGATAGGTAGTGAGGAGTGAAATCAAAAATGTGCGCCCTTAGAAATGCTGAAGGCGGTGCTTGGTTTTTGGGGCCCCATACGCAGCTAGGCTCCCAAAAAGTCCCAAACACGTGGTATCCCCGTGCTCAGGAGAAGCAGCAGAATATATTTTGGGGTGCAATTCCACATAGAACCATGGCATGTGTGAGCAATATATCATTTAGTGACAACTTTTTGTAAAACATTTTTTGTCATTATTCAATCACTTGGGACAAAAAACATTTATATATATATATATATATATATATATATATATATATATATATATTCAATGGACTCAACATGCCTCAGCAGTTTCCTTGGGGTGCCTACTTTCCAAAATGGGGTCATTTGGAGGGGTTTTGTACTGCCCTACCATTTTAGCACCTCAAGAACCGAGATAGGCAGTCATAAATTAAAAGCTGTGTAAATTCCAGAAAATGTACCCTAGTTTGTAGACGCTATAACTTTTGCGAAAACCAATAAATATAGGCTTATTGCGATTTTTTTTACTAAAGACATGTGGCTGAATACATTGGGTCCTTTAGCTGCATATTGGTCCCGGTCTTAAGTCGTTAAAGGGGTTGTAAACCATCCTGTTTTTTCACCTTAATGCATCATATGCATTAAAAGGTGAAAAACAGTGTTATTACCTGTTAACTACCTTTTCCAGGAATCTTCCAGGACGGCTTACAGAGAGGACAAAATAGGACTACCTTATCGGGGCGGGACCACAGCCCTCCAGCACTTTCCTGCCTAAAGACTGGTGTTTGCTGGCAAGCAGATCCAGTCTGTAATGCTTTACGAAGGTCTGGAACCTGGACCAGGTTACAGCCTTGCAAATCTGGAGGGGAGACACTCCTTCCCTTTCAGCCCAAGAAGTAGAAACCGCTCTTGTGGAATGAGCATTTATTCCTAACGGAGGTGTCCGGGATGCAGCTTTGTATGCCTCCACGATGGCCAACTTCATCCACCTTGCAATGGTATTTTTAGATGCCCTTTTACCCGTTTGAACCTGCAAACGCCACAAACAAGCTGGTGGAACGTCACCATTCCTTGGTGCGCTCTATGTAAGCGATCAAACATCTCCTGACATCTATATTATTAAATACTGCCTCCTTGTCGTTTTTAGGATTTCCACAAAATGATGCTATCACGTTCTCTTCCGACCTATGAAAGTTAGACTGTACTTTGGGGAGAAATGACGGGTCCAGCGAGAGGATAATTTTGTCTTGCAAGATGATGCAGAAGGGCTCAATCACTAAAAGCACCTGTATCTCACCAACCTTCCTAGCGTAGACTAGGGCCACCAAAACTACTGTTTTCAAGTTTCTTTTAGCTAAATAGTTTCCTTTACCTTACTGCAGTCCTGGTTTCATGGCCTCATTGTTAGTTTTTGCTCTGATGTTGCTGTAATTCTGCTCTGTTCTGGACACTTCCTGGTTGTCTGTTTCCTTTGGACCACAGTACTGGGAGCTTCTAGTTTCATTGTCAAATCCTCACTTCTCTATGGCTCTAAACAGCACAGAGGCAGCATAACATGCAAAAACTAAACTGAAACTAAAAAAGGTACATTATATGATTGTTTATCTATTTTTAATCGTTTTTAAAAGGAATCGGTTAACTATTAATGTCTCTATACCCTGTAAAGTCATTTGAGCAAAAAACAATTTTTTTCCTTTACAACTCCTTTAAGAGCTTTATGGGCAAGATGTCTATTAACTCAAACGGTGTCTTACAAAGACTTTGCAGCACAGTGGATAAGTCCCAGGGAGGGAACCTCCTTAAGTTGGGGACATGCTTACAGCTGATGGATGCAAGAAATCTCTTGACCAGTGGCTCTTCTGACAGTCTTTGATTTAAAAAGCTAGACAGAGACGATACCTGCACCTTAAATGGTACGGACTGCAAGATTTAAATCTGCTCTGGCTTGGAGGAAATCTAGGACCGCCGGGATCATGGCTCCTGACACCGTTATTGAGAATGCGCCAGGCCCCAAATTTTTTCCAGATTTTATTGTAAATTGCATTAGTGGACGGTTTCCGGCTGCTAACAATGGTATTGATTACTTTTGCCGATAACCCTCTCTGCTCTAACAGCTCCCTCTCAGAAGCTAGGCCGTCAGAGAAAGAGAGCTCACTTCTGGATGATTCACCTCTCCCTGATATATGAGGTCTGTCCTGTAATGCAGTCTCCAAGGCTCCGTGATGCAGAGTCTTACTAGTCCTGATAACCAAGACGTCCTTGGCCATAATGGTGTGATCAGGATATTGTGCGCAACACTCTTATCTTCCGCATAATCTTTGGAATGAGGGCAAAAGGTGGAAACGCATACACCAGATTTGCCTCCCAGGACTGGGATATGGCATCTAGGCCCAAACTGAGATGATCTCTCTGTAGGGAGAAAAATTGTTCCACCTGCCTGTTCTGCCTTGTAGCAAAAAGGTCCATCTGTGGGATTCCCCACTTCTGCACACTGTTCGATTCAAGCACCATTCTGTCTGAGACAGAATCTCCCTGCTTAGGACATCTGCCAGAGTATTTAATCCCCCTTTTATGTGAATTGAAGACAGGGACAAGAGATTTGCCTCTGTCCATTGAAGGATCTTTTCTGCTATCCTCATAAGACATGGGACTCTTGTACCTCCCTGCTTGCTGATGTAACTTACTGTGGTAATATTATCCGAAAGGACCTGAACGTTTCTCCCCCTCAGAGTCGGACCAAATGTTACTAGAGCCTTTAGAACTGCTTTCAGCTCCCTTGCATTGGAGGAGTGGCTGTCCTCCCACCAGTTCCAGACCCCTTGGGCCATCTGTATGCCTAAATGGGCTCCCCACCTGACCGCTGGCGTCCGTGGTGACCTCAAGAGGGCTGTGTTGGGACCAAAGTCGACCTGCACAGAGATTTGCAGGGATCAACCACCAATATTGAGTTATACTTCCTGCGGGATCTCTGTCTGCCTCTGAAGAGATTCCTTTCTTCCATCCCAGAGAGAAAGCATGAACGCCTGAAGTGTTTGAGTGTGGAATTGTGCCCACTGGACTCCTGGGATGGCTGCTGTCAAACCAAGGATCCTCATTATACCTTGAATTGAGGTCTCAGAGGCTGCTCATCTCTGCAATTATTGTTACCACTTTTTCTTTCATCAGAAATGTTTTGGATGTAGTCAAGTCTATTAAGTATCCTAGGACTTCTATACTTTGAGTAGGTACCAACTGTGACTTCTCCTGATTTACCAGCCACTCCAGCTGCTAAAGGTGACCGATAGTTCTGCTCAGGTTCGGTTTCACCTCGTCTGCAGAGTCTGCAAAGATCAGCAGGTCGTCCGCATAGGGAATTATATGAATCCCCTCCGATCTCGGGGTCCACAGAGCTTCTGCCAGAATCTTTGTGAAGATGTGTGGTGCCAACGCCCATCCGAAGGGCAGAGCATTGAACTGAAAATAGAGGGTCTTGAATCCATTCTTCACTGCAAACCTGAGAAACTGCTTGGACTCCTTTCGAATGGGGACATGAAGATAAGCGTCTCTTAGGTCCAATGAGACCATGAAGACCCCAGGGGTTAACAAAACTCTGGTGGTGTAGATTGACTCCATTTTGAATGGTTTGTACCTTACGTACATGTTCACTTGCATCAGGTTCAAAACGAGTCGAAATTTTCACGATGGCTTTTTTTAATCAGAAAAACGTGAGAATAAAATCCCCCTTTTCTTAGAGATGGGGGGGATGAAGCTCATCTGGAAGGGACAAACAATCCTTTTTTGCTGTTTTTTGGGAAAAGGAAACCCTTTCTTTTTATTGGCCGACCTCTCTAGGACATATTCTAGCTCTTTACCAAAGAGCAAATCTCCATTAAAGGGGAGGGAACAGAGTTTGGCCTTTGACACTGTGGGGTTGATTTACTAAAGGCAAATCCACTCTGCACTACAAGTGCACTGAAAGTGCAGTCAATGTAGATCGCTGCAGATCTGAGGGGAAGCTCTGTTGATTTTATCATCCAATCTAGGGTGTCTTCCCGATACTGATACTAGTATCGGGACAGATACCGAGCATTTGCGCGAGTACTTGTACTCGCGCAAATGCTCCCGATGCCTTACCCGATACCTGATTGTCGGGTAGAGTCAGTGACTGGAGAGGGCGGGAGGAGTCAGTGGCTGGAGAGGGTGGGCGGAAGCCAGGCTTCTGTATTTAGATGCAAAACAGCAATTCGCTCCTGTCCAGCCGGATTCTCGGCACCCGCCCGCACTCCCGCAGCATCGCTTCCTGATGTTTGTCACACTAGAGCCGGGGATGGAAAGCTTTTCTTAGGCGGCTCCTCCCCGGCTCTGACATGTCTCACAGGTCATGAGGAGGAGCAGCTCTCTCACTGGATTGAGCCGCACTGTATCTGAGGTCTGTGTTCGGAGGGGTGATTTTTAAAGTGTGCCAATTCTGCCAAGGAAAAGCTTTCCATCCCCGGCTCTAGTGTGACAAACGGCAGGGAGCGATGCTGCGGGAGTGCAGGTGGGTGCATAGAATCTGGCTGGACAGGAGGGCATTGCTGTGTTACATCTAAATACAGAAGCCTGGCTTCCACCCACCCTCTCCAGCCACAGGAGGGGGGGGATGGGTGTCTGCTGGGAGAGGGAAGACATTCCTGCATCCACCACCCACCTGCATGCTGCACCCACTGCCCACCTGCCCTCTTCACTCCCCTGCACCCACTGCCCAACTTCCCTCTGTACTCCCCTGCACGCTGTACGCACTGCCCACCTGCCCTCTGTACTCCCCTGCACCAACCTACACTCTGCACCCACCTATACCCTGTCCCCACCTGCACCCTGCCCTGTGTACACCCCTGCACTCAGTGCCATCTATCAGTGCCACCCATCAATGCCAGCTAACCTGTCAGTGCCAGCTATTAGTGCCTATCAGCGCCAGCCACTAGTCAGTCCCCATCTGTCAAACTGTCACATGACATTGAAAAAAAAATAATAAAAAAAATAAAGTATCGGTAATCGGTATCGGCAAGTACTTGAAAAAAAGTATCGGTACTTGTACTCGGTCCTAAAAAAGTGGTATCGGGACAACCCTAATCCAATCATGTGTAAGCAAAAATGCTGTTTAATTTTCCTTGCATGTCCCCCTCAGATCTACGATGACTGCACTTCCAAGTGCACTTGTAGTGCAAAGTGGATTTGCATTTAGTAAATAACCCCCTATGTCTCCTCCCCAGAACTTCAGCTAGATAGCCCTCCTGGCTTCATTAATCAATGCTGTAGACGTGGCCGAGAATAATACAGATGCCGTAGACACATCTGCTATATAGGCTACTGACTTATTTAGTGTTGGTAAAGCATCCAAAATCTCTTCCCTGGGAGTATCTACTACAGAAGAGTGCGGAGCTGTTTAAGCCACAAATCAAGCGTACGAGCCACGCATGTAGTGGTTAGTGCTGGCTTAAAGTTAGCGGAGCAGGCTTCCCACGCTTTCTTTAGGCTGCCTGAATCCTCAAAAGGAAAGCTCTGAACCTTTTGAAACTTTAGCTAGGGAAGCGTCCAGTTTGGGGCACTTCTCCCACAGCTTTGTATCCTCCTCTTTGAAGGGAAACCTATTTTTCAAATTTTTAGGGAAGAAGACTCCCTTTTTCGGTCTCCTCCATTCCTGAAGTACTGTCTCTTTTAGGGACGTATGTACCTGAAAGGTTCTGCTCTGCTTAGGCTGAAGGCCTCCATATAAAAGGTCATGTACAGACAACTCCTGGTTTTCTGGTTCCTCCAGCTCCAGGGTGTCGTATATAACCTTTAATACCTCCTCTGTTTCCCCTGAAGGAAAAACAAAGTTACTTACTGGTAACGTTCTTTCCTGGAGTCTCAGGACAGCCACCTGAGAGACCTTGGCTCCTCCCCTCTGTAGGAAACACCGCGCCGGCCTCCCATAAATTTCCTCCTCCCCTGCTGGCTCCTCAGTTCTTTTAAAAGCACCTCCAGTTACTGGGGAGACACAAGAATATATGATACACATAGTTAACTAAATCACATTTCCTGTAAGGAAATCTCAATACACATTCGGGTGGGTACCCAGCTGTCCTGAAAGACTCCGGAAAAGAACGTTTTCAGTAAGTAACTTTGTTTTTCCCCTAATCGTCTTTCAGGACAGTCACCTGAGAGGATAACCGAGCACTTGCCTTTAGGGCGGGACCACAGCTTGTAAGACCTTGCGTCCAAAGGTCTGATCCTTAGCTGACCAAAGATCCACCCTATAGTGTCTTATGAAGGTGGCAAAGCTGGACCATGTCGCCGCTTTACAAATCTGTTCCGACGTTGCTCCAGCTCTTTCTGCCTGTGAGGCTGCCATTGATCTTGTGGAGTGCGCTTTGATACCCTCTGGGATCTGTATGCCTCCTAATTTGTAAGCCTGTTCAATGGCTTCTCTTAGCCATCTCGCTATGGTGCATCTAGTGGCTCTGTGCCCTGTCTTCCTTAGTGTCTTAGTTACCTCTAAATAATGTAAGACGCATCTCTTGACATCTAAATTATGAAACTTTACTTCCTGTTCTTTAGAAGGGTTCGAACAGAATGAAGGTAGAAGGGTTCGAACAGAATGAAGGTAACACGACCTCTTGTTCCCTATGGAATCTCAAGATTACTTTCGGCAGGAATCCCGGGTCCATTTTAAAAATTATGCGGTCTGCAAAGATCTGACAAAAGGGGGGGGGTCTGATTGATAAGGCCTCTATCTCACAAACCCCTTTTGCTGTGGTGATTGCTACCAGGAAGACTGCTTTTAGCTTCAGTGTCTTTAGGTTGCAATTTCCTAGTGGTTCAAAGGGGTCTGCTGTCAATCTTTGTAAAGATTCTGGGTGAAGAGGAAAGGTCGAAGGGTAAGGCTCGGAATTGTAGGTGCATGGTTTTGTTTTTTGTTTCTAATGCTAACCTGTGTATTGGGACATGTAGGTATGCGTCCTTCAATTCTAGGGAAACTAGAAAACAGTTTGGGGGTAGTAAGGCCTTGACTGAATATATTGAGTCCATCCTGACTCTTTTGTAGGTTATGGACACATTCAGGGGTTTGAGGTTTAGGATTGGTCTGACCTTCCCCGTGGTACTCCGAATATGTGGGAGTAAAACCCTTGTCTTTCTTCCTTTGGCACCTCTGTGATTACTTTGTACTCCGAATATGTGGGAGTAAAACCCTTGTCCTCTGTCTTCCTTTGGCACCTCTGTGATTACTTCCTGTTTCCTGAGATCATCTATGGCTCTCATTAACCCTTCGGCTTTTCCTTAGTTTTTTGGAAGTTTGGTGAAGTACAATCTGTTTGGTGGTGGTTTTGAGAACTCCAGGTGATATCCTTCCCCTATTATCAAAATAAAGCGATTGGAGGTTCTCTTTTCCCATTGTGGGAGGAAGGCCCCCAGTCTTCCTCCTACTGTGACTGTAACGGCTACCCACTGGTAGTGAGGGGTATCGGCCGTTGGAGACGTCCTTTTCCCTGGCAAGCTGCGATATGCAGGTACCGCCGGTATATCCCATCGAACGCCCTTCCAAGAAACGAGACGTGCTACGTTTGGAGGGTCAAGCAGACTGACTTTATTTGGCATATTTCACCTGCTTATATCTGGTTACAACTGTTACAAGAACAATGACAGTTTCCGCCCTCCCCTTTTCCCAGTAGGGGGCTTCAACACAGACCCCCTGAAACAATGACATCTCCTTGAATTAATCACTTGGCCAGTTTCTAGCCGCTTCGGCACCTCACCCCACTTAACATTTCCTGGCCAGGCACATAGAATTCAATTAACCTTTAAAACAATTATCACTCACACATAATCCCCATCAGCATACACCTCACAGGGGGGCTGTTTACCTCCACACAAAAGAGGGTTCATTATCTATGCGAAGTGAACATTAGCATTCAACAATGAAAAGAAACTTGTCCAATTAACCCTTTGAGCTCAGAATACACTGTGGTACATCCACTTGTGACAAGCCATGCAGTTCCTTGTAGTCCTCCTGCACGAAGATTATAACTGTCTCGGGAGCATGCATGTATCCGTTACAGTGACCATTTTGTCATTTGTCGTAGGTTTGCTCAGGAGGACGAAAAATCGCTCTTCCTTTGCCTTTACCCTTCGGGACCCAAGGTCTTTTCTGGTTATCTGCCTTGGGTGTTGTATAACGGGGACCTTTTGGAACCCAAGTTGTACTTTTTTGCCTCTTTTTGCTCTGTTGCGGCTGACTCCAGGGCACTTTGTGTTTCAGCGGAAATGCCTTCTTTTTATCCGCTGTACGATCTAGCACCTTCTCCAAACCTGGCCCAAATAGCAAGTCCCCTGTAAATGGGATGCCACATAAATTTGGCTTTAGACACGCAGTCCCCCTGCCATGTCTTTAACCATAGGGCCCGTCTTGTGGAGTTGGCTAGTGCGGATGATCTAGCTGCCATCCGTACTAGTTCAGCTGAGGCATCTGCGATATAGGCTATGCCTCGCTGCAGTGTGGGAAAGGAGGATAGGATTTGCCCTTTCGCAGTTCCTTCCTCAATGTGTGCCTGGATCTGGTTTAACCAGAACTCCATATTTCTGGCCACCACCGTGACTGCCATTGCTGGTTTTAAACTTCCCAGTGTGGAGTCCCAAGATTTTTTTAATAATGAGTCCATCCTTTTATCCATTGCCTCGGATAAGATGCCCATATCCTCGAAAGCTAAATCTGTATGCCTTGATACCTGTGAGAAGGTGGCATCTTGCTTTGGAGTTTTGTTCCATACTGAGGATGGGTCATCTGAAAACGGAAAACGTCTCTTTAAAGCTTTAGAAAAAAAATGGGTTTTCTTTCTGGTTCCTGCCATTTCTTTTTAATTGCTTCTATTAACACCACGTGAACTGGAAAATTCTTATTTTCCTGTTCTCCCAATCCCGCATACATCTGGTCATGTAGGGATCGGGGCTTTGTCTCTGTCTGTATACCCAGAGTGGTGTATATGGCTCCCAAGAGGTGATCGACATCCTCTAATGAGAGCTTGTAACGGGATGGCTTCCTGGAATCACCTTCCTGAGCCTCCTCCGATTCTTGGGATCCGGACAATGCGCTGTCAGGTTCCTCTTCTGCCTCCTCTCTAGGAGTAACTGGGCCTGCACTGGTGGACGGTATTAATTCCGGTATTAAAACTGCTGCCTGTACTGGAGAAGCTGACTGAAGCTGCGGGATTTGAAATCTTTCAAAAAAGGTTTTAAAAGATTCAAAAGTGTTGGATAACTCTTTAACAGATGATGCTAGCTCATTCTGTTCTGAAGTATGTTCCTGTACTAGCTTGCTAATGCAATCACTACAAATAGTTTTCCTCCATGAATCCCTAAGTGTGACTTTGCAGGATGGACACTTCCTCTTTGAGCTGTGAGCAGGCCTATCTTTGTCAGTTTTCTAAAAGACATAAGGGAAAAAGACACCCCACAATTAGTACCGTAACCACTTCCTGCCCACAGCAGGTGCGCAGTGCCTTCATGTGGGCTTGCCTCACTAGGGGCCCCATGAACCACCCTCTGACACTAAGGGGTTTGACTTACCCCCCCCCCCCTTTTTCCCTGGGGCGGGGGGAGGGGTGGTGGGTTTAGGATAGGGGAGGTCCACCCTAGGTTCCCCTTAGCTTAGGATGGCTGGAGCTGGTCTCTGCTGGAGCAGTGTCCCTTCCTTCTGCCTCAGACATGTCTGTGTCACCAGCGCTGCTTCTGCTGTCTCTACAGCAATTGTAGCTCCCTCCAGCCTCTGCCTGGCTCAGTTTTATAAATTTGCGGCCGGAAAGTGCACGCCCAGTCTGCCCGACATGACATCACCCGCCGTCGGCTCCGTGCGGTCCCGAAACCCTGCGTGGCTGCGCTCTGGAATCCCCATTCCTGCTACACACGCTGCTTGAGGCATGGGACGCTGGCTGTGCACTCCTCTCCACCGCACTCGGTGCTACAAAACGGAGCCCCCCCGACCTGCACTGTCTGCCTGAGCCTCCATTGGCTCTCCTAGCTGGTTCCTAACTGTGTCTCCCCTCTGGAGGAAACACAAATAACTGAGGAGCCAGCAGGGGAGGAGGAAATTTATAGGAGGCTGGCACGGTGTTTCCTACAGAGGGGAGGAGCCAAGGTCTCTCAGGTGGCTGTCCTGAAAGACGATTAGGGGAAAAGGGGATCTTTGAACCTTGCTGGGTCTTTCCTCATTACAGTCCCCCTCCTCAGACTCCGAGCTCTCCTCCAGTACTCTGTGTAGGTGGGCTACCCGTGCCTGGGTCAGGACCATTGGCCTAACACTAGTACTGGTGCCGGAAGTACAGGGGATAGGTTCAGCAAAAGCTTCCTGCTCTCTGATTTTAACGGACTGTAAAGTCTGTCTCATGCCTTTCTTCATTGAGTCCATAAAACCCTTGAGGACAGGGTCTGAGCTTGTCTTCACAGTCCTGACCGTTTTCTTCCACCCATAAGGCATTTTCTTGGTGCACATCAGCCACCTTTTTCTGGGTGTCTCGGTTTTGCTATCTCTGGACTCGTGGGCTTTGTCTTGTAATGAATCAAATGACAAACGCCAGCACATTACTTCCACTGAAGTAAATACCTGTTAACAAAAACACCCTGTGAATAAAAAAAATTCTAATCTAAGAATTTTTAAAAGTACCCACCACTGGAGCCTTAGCTAGTATGTGCGACACCTGTCCACCCTAAGCACAAAATAATAAACAGGCTCTGGAAAAAACCCAACGCCCCCTGTGCCCCCACCACAGGAACATAAGAAAGGGGAAGGAGCAGTCTGCCCCCCATTTTCTTACCATAGGGCCTGAATCAACCAATGGTGCCTCCAGACCTGCTTCCATGGATCCTGGTATCTCCATGCTGTCCTGGAAGCCTTCTGCGCCATCTTCTTATTTAGGCCCCTATTTAAGGAGGTGTGGAGAATCCAGGGCGGCACTGTGGATCCGATGCCGCCCTCCAGCACAGCATGCCTGTTATCCTTCAGATATCCTAGCCAGGGCTTCACTTCCCGGTGTCTGGGAGTACCAAGATGGCTGCCACCAGACTTCCTGCCGCCAGTTACCTCATCAATTTGCGCCCCCAGCATGGTCCACATGCTAGGGATGGAGAAGCCCTGCAACATGGGGATCTCTGTAAATGGCAGGAAAAAAAGGCACCCGGACCATGCGGCGGCCTGCGCCTCCACTAGGAGAACACTGTGCTGTGCCATTCTGGATGGACCCACTGGATCACCTCCTCCACTCCTCACAGGTACCTCACTGAGGCTACAACCATCAATCAGGAGAGGGGGTCTCTTACCTTCACCCCAGACTGCTCTTTCAGGTCTCTGGATGGCCCAAACTGACGCATACAGTGGGGCACAAAAGCATTTAGTCAGCCACCAATTGTGCAAGTTCTCCCACTTAAAAAAAAATGAGAGAGGCCTGTAATTGTCATAGGTATACCTCAACTATGAGAGACAAAATGTGGAAACAAATCCAGACAATCACATTGTCTGATTTTGAAAGAATTTATATGCAAATTATGGTGGAAAATAAGTATTTGGTCAATATCAAAAGTTAATCTCAATACTTTGTTATATATCCTTTGTTGGCAATGACAGAGGTCAAACGTTTTCTGTAAGTCTTCACAAGGTTGTCACACACTGTTGCTGGTATGTTGGCCCATTTCTCCATGCAGATCTCCTCTAGAGCAGTGATGTTTTGGGGCTGTCGCTGGGCAACACGGACTTTCAACTATCTCCAAAGGTTTTCTATGGGGTTGAGATCTGGAGACTGGCTAGGCCACTCCAGGACCTTGAAATTCTTCTTACGAAGCCACTCCTTCGTTGCCTGGGCGGTGTGTTTGGGATCATTGTCATGCTGAAAAACCCAGCCACGTTTCATCTTCAATGCCCTTGCTGATGGAAGGAGGTGTGCACTCAAAATCTTATGATACATGGCCCCATTCATTCTTTCATGTACACGGATCAGTAGTCCTGTTCCCTTTGCAGAGAAAAATCGCCAAAGCATGATGTTGCCACCCCCATGCTTCACAGTAGGTATGGTGTTCTTTGGTTGCAACTCGGCATTCTCTCTCCTCCAAACAGTTCTACTTTGGTTTCATCTGACTCTCATAGTTGAGGTATACCTACAGTAGGTGTTTGTGATATTGTGCTTTTAGCACGACAGCGTCGCGCTGATACTCGGCGACATGGTGCCGAGATCTCGCCGACATCTTGCACTCACTGGAATAGTGACAGCACATCCCAGCAAGCGCGTCATAGAAGCGACGGGAGATCCGACTTGGATTCCCGCCAATTCTACACGTGTGCGGCGTTTGTTATGAATCCTGAAGGGGAAGTCCCCGCCGGATTTTAAAAAAAATCCGGCATGGGTCCCCCCTCAGGAGCATACCGGGCCCTTAGGTCTGTTATGGGTTGTAAGGAGAGCCCCCCTACGCCGAAAAAACGGCGTAGGGGGTCCCCCTACGATCCATACCAGACCCGTATCCAAAGCACGCTACCCGGCCAGCCAGGAAGGGAGTGGGGACGAGCGAGCGCCCCCCCCCTCCTGAGCCGTACCAGGCTGCATGCCCTCAACATGGGGGGTTGGGTGCTCTGGGGCAGGGGGGCGCACTGCGGCCCCCCCACCTCAGAGCACCCTGTCCCCATGTTGATGAGGACAGGGCCCCTTCCCGACAACCCTGGCCGTTGGTTGTCGGGGTATGCGGGCGGGAGGCTTATCGGAATCTGGGAGCCCCCTTTAATAAGGGGGCCCCCAGATACCGGCCCCCCACCCTAAGTGAATGAGTATGGGGTACATCGTACCCCTACCCATTCACCTGCAAGAAAAGCGGTAAAAACACAAATAAACCACACAGTGTATTAAAATATTTTATTTTTCTGCTCCGGAGGCCCCCCCTGTCTTCTTTATTAGCTCTTTTACCAGGGGGAGCTTCTTCTTTGACGTCTTCGGGTGGGTGGGGGCCGCCGTCTGGTTCTCTTCCACCGCCGGGGGGGGTGGCTTTTAAAAAAGCCCCCACCCCCCCCGGCGGGTTTCCTCCGGCGTCTTCGGCGGGGCTCTTCTTCCGCTATCCCGACGGGTCTTCTCCGCTATCCGGGGGGTCTCGCCGCTCTCCGCTGTTGACTCGTCGCACCCCGGTTCTTCGTCTCGCAGTCCGGTCCCTTCTTCCGTGCTGTACGTCTTCTTCCGTGCTGTGAGTTCTTCTTCCGCGCTGTGACGTCATGTTCTTCACTTCTCTTCTTCTCCCGATGTTGACTCGCCGGTCCTCCTCGCTGAAATGACGGATGCGCGCCTTGCATCGGACCTATATAGGCCTCACAGTCCCATCATGCTCTGTACCTACCCATGTGATACCTACCCACGTGGTAGGTATCACATGGGTAGGTACAGAGCATGATGGGACTGTGAGGCCTATATAGGTCCGATGCAAGGCGCGCATCCGTCATTTCAGCGAGGAGGACCGGCGAGTCAACATCGGGAGAAGAAGAGAAGTGAAGAACATGACGTCACAGCGCGGAAGAAGAACTCACAGCACGGAAGAAGACGTACAGCACGGAAGAAGGGACCGGACTGCGAGACGAAGAACCGGGGTGCGACGAGTCAACAGCGGAGAGCGGCGAGACCCCCCGGATAGCGGAGAAGACCCGTCGGGATAGCGGAAGAAGAAGAGCCCCGCCGAAGACGCCGGAGGAAACCCGCCGGGGGGGTGGGGGCTTTTTTAAAAGCCACCCCCCCCGGCGGTGGAAGAGAACCAGACGGCGGCCCCCACCCACCCGAAGACGTCAAAGAAGAAGCTCCCCCTGGTAAAAGAGCTAATAAAGAAGACAGGGGGGGCCTCCGGAGCAGAAAAATAAAATATTTTAATACACTGTGTGGTTTATTTGTGTTTTTACCACTTTTCTTGCAGGTGAATGGGTAGGGGTACGATGTACCCCATACTCATTCACTTAGGGTGGGGGGCCGGTATCTGGGGGCCCCCTTATTAAAGGGGGCTCCCAGATTCCGATAAGCCTCCCGCCCGCATACCCCGACAACCAACGGCCAGGGTTGTCGGGAAGGGGCCCTGTCCTCATCAACATGGGGACAGGGTGCTCTGAGGTGGGGGGGCCGCAGTGCGCCCCCCTGCCCCAGAGCACCCAACCCCCCCATGTTGAGGGCATGCAGCCTGGTACGGCTCAGGAGGGGGCGCTCGCTCGTCCCCACTCCCTTCCTGGCTGGCCGGGTAGCGTGCTTTGGATACGGGTCTGGTATGGATTGTAGGGGGACCCCCTACGCCGTTTTTTCGGCGTAGGGGGGCTCTCCTTACAACCCATAACAGACCTAAGGGCCCGGTATGCTCCTGAGGGGGGACCCATGCCGGATTTTTATTTAAAATCCGGCGGGGACTTCCCCCTCAGGATTCATAACAAACGCCGCACACGTGTAGAATTGGCGGGAATCCAAGTCGGATCTCCCGTCGCTTCTATGACGGCTCTGTCTCCATCGCGGCAAGCCAGCTCGGCGCTGGCTCCCGCGATGGGGCTCGTAGGTGCTCAATCTCGCCGAGAAAGAGAGCGAGATTGACACAAAATCGGGTTCACCTACTGTATGATGACAATTACAGGCCTCTCATCTTTTTAAGTGGGAATACTTGCACAATTGGTGGCCGACTAAATACTTTTTTTGCCCCACTGTACCTCAGGAGTACTACCCCTGTTTGTACTGGGTATGGACATCAGGAGGCCACCTAGCCCTGCCACCTAGCACGAAGGCCGGAAAAATAAACGTCTGTTTGGAGCTCCTGACTGGCTGGAGGAAACACAAATACTGAGGGGCAAATACATGTGCTGTGCGTTTATGATGTGGATCATGTGTTTCCTGTGATAGGTGGGAGGAGCCTCTCTGTAAGCCATCCTGGAAGATGACTTAGGAAAAAAAAATCTGATAATTACCACCCCACCCCCCCGTTTTACTTACCCGAGCCCTCAAAGGTCCCGCGTCAAGAACACGCTGGATCTTGGCTCTTCATTGGATAGATTGAGAACAGCTACCGCTGCTGTCAGTCAAATCCAATAAAGCGAGCGCCGGTTGGTGGGGCCGAGTCCGGCATTCGTGTCTATGGATGCAAATACTGGACTCGGAAGCGAGCCCGCAAGGTAACCACCTTGAGAGAGCGCTTCTCAGAGGGGGTTATCTGATGCGGGGAGGACCCGGGACAGCTGTCAAGGGACCCCGGAAGACGGCGTTCAGGGCAACACTGTGCAAAACTAACTGCACAGTGGAGATAAGACATGTTTGTTATTTTTGAACCTTTAGTACAACTTTAAGGCAGTTCTGAAGACAAAAGGGGATCCATCCTAGTACTAGCAAGGTGTACCTAATAAAGTGGCCAGTGAGTGTATACTAAACCTGCACCAAGGCTTGGTACACTTCATGCTTATGTGTGGAATAGAGTTTCTACCTCATTCCTTTAAAACTAAACTCATTAATTACACAGGTTCTGGGGCTAATTTAATTCAGATAAGGCACTACGCAAATTTAAAGCGCACGTTAACCCCAAAAAATGGATCCTGCTCCTTTAAAGCATGTTATATGACAGTGCTTGTGCTGTGTCATTTAGATCCCTGTAACACCTAACAAACCTGGCTGATCGACCGTTTCTCCCCAACCCTCTGTAAACTGACCACGGCAATCATGACTGTTGAGCCCGGACACCGTGGTCAGTTTGCGTGCCTCCGTCTTCCGCAGCCCTGCTGTCTCTCCTCTTGTGTGCTCCTCCCCCCTCTGCCTGTCGGCTCCACCTCTCCTGCTGCTGCTTTAAATACCAGGCCTTACTTTATATAATCTACTCTGTATCCCAAGTGTGTGTGTATATATATATATATATATATATATATATAAATAAATATATATAAAAAAAAAAAAAAAACATATACCTTCTGTAAGCGCTGATCAGCAGTCACCTGACACCCCGGATTTCTCCTCCAGACTGATGTCAGCAGGGAAATCACAGCCCCTTCTGCTGCATCTGTCAGACGGAGAGATGCGGCGAGTGACCTGATTGCTGAGCAGTGCTTACAGATAAGGTATATTCACGGCTTTTTAAATTTTTGTTTTTAATTATACGACACACAGGGGGACATATCATTAGGAGACCAATCGGATTATATAAAGTAAATAATGTGGATTAACAAACCCTTTAATTACCATATAAATCATCCACAGAGCCTTTGAGATTAAGCCTAGATTCACACTGACAGCAGGATTGAAATGATACAATTCCAGCTGAACGCACATGATTTCATACCCACGTGTCAGTCCCGACTTCAGAGACATCTGTGCGGGTTGCTGCACAGATGTCTATACAAATTGCACCCCAAAGTCACCAAAAGTAGTATAGGAACTACTTTGGGGAATCTGTGCAGCACCTTGATTCAAATGGTGTCATTGCCAGCAGCAGCCGCGGATTTGACATGTCAAAACGCATTAACGTGAACCTAGGCGGATATGTGTTTGGTTTTAAAGGGATGAGGTGGGAACGCCATTGTGGCCTGGCAATTCAAATGACCAGGCCATGACCTGGATGAAAGACTAGACAAAGATGGAAGCAAGGATAGCTCATCACTGGAGGACTCTGCATGAATGTGATAGTATGTGGTGAACACTAGCACATTACATTATAAACCTGCAGGGGCCCATAATGAATAAAAATTATACAGTATACTATTGATGTAGGGAATGGTCAGCATATCTATCTACATATTTACCTCACACAGCATATGCATTCCAATCCAAAACTGAACCTCAGATAACACTGTAGAGCATATAAATCAGCACAGGCTAAACCGTCAGACATTTTGGTGGCTAAAACTATCAATGCTATGACATTCTTAAAAAAAACCTCCATTACACTAATAAATCAGAGAACAAAGAGCAGCCCAAAGCGCGCTAAAAACCAAGGCGAGATGGGGGAGGGGAGGGGCGTATTTCCGTTTTCAAAGACTAGCCCAGCCAATCGGTGAAGGAGAAGTACTCTTCTCCGATGACATCATCTCAGCCTGATAGCGCCCCGACCAATCTGTGTGTGAGACAGAAGGGGAGCTCGGCTTTCCCGCATAAATAATCTCCTTACGGCGCACTGCCGCCTTAGTAGGTTTCTAGTATCGCTGTGTGTCTCCTCCCTACACAGAGCGCCGTGTACGCGGAAGGTTACATTCTCACATTCTGCTGTTGGCTGAATTCGTGCGCGAGGCAGTGCAAAGAAAGGAAGAGCGCTCTTGTAGTCGCCATTTTAGGTTGCTCCGTTGACTGCAGCTGATAAGCGGCATTGGCTTCTGCCATTTCTTTTTTTCTAACCTCCTCTCTGAACTCGTTCCTTTTCAATGGATTTGTCAGGGGGTGGTGTGATAAGGGGGCCGGCGGGTAATAACGACTGTCGGATATATGTGGGGAACCTGCCGCCAGACATCCGCACCAAGGACATAGAGGACGTGTTCTACAAGTACGGCGCCATCCGAGACATTGACCTCAAGAACCGGCGCGGAGGGCCGCCTTTTGCTTTCGTGGAGTTCGAGGACCCCAGGTAATTAGTCGTCTCTCTGGTGCCAGTGCCTGGACTGCTATGTGTGCGCCGCAATGGGCCTACAGCCACGGGGAAGCATACAGGCACGTTTGGCGGCTGTGAAGCCATGAGCACATGCGGCGATCGTGCAGTGTTTTGTAGCGCCCCCTGGCGGTGGAGGCGGTCTGGGCCGCGTGGCTTTAACGGTCTAGTCTTTGTTCGCTGGGCTGATGTGCACACGTCTTCCTTGTCTGTACCGTGCTTTCACTTTAACGGCTTCAGATTCACTTCATAAAGCTTTAGCACAAAGTCATTTTATTGGGCTAATTATAGAGGGAAAAAAACGTTAAGATCCTTATCCTGGTGTTGAGATTGGTGAATTAGGACTATGCCTGTGTAGTTAGCCAGTTAGGATTTATTTGTCTGTGAAATGCCCCAATTTTTTTAGTGTGAGACTATTCAAGTTTGATCACTGCTGCCCAACTTGTGGCCTCTTGGTATGCGATGTGCACCCCTTGGACCTCAGCGGTCTGTAGTGGGAAACATTGATTAGAGCAGGCATGCTCAACCTGTGCTATCCTCCAGCTGTTGTAGAACTACAAGGCTGAGGCTACTTTCATTCTGGACAGGGTGCGTTGGCGGTAAAGCAGTGCTTTTCGACGGCTAGCAGGATGCTTTTAACCTCTGCTAGTGGCCGAAGAAAGGGTGGAAAGTGCCCGTTTTGTGGCGCTGCCCATTCATTTCAATGGTCAGGGTGCTTTGGGAGCGGATGCTTTTAACCTCTGCTAGCAGCCGAAGAAAGGGTGGAAAGTGCCCGTTGTGTGGCGCTGCCCATTCATTTCAATGGGCAGGGTGATTTGGGAGCGGTATATACATTGCTTTCAAACTGACCCAAAGATGCTGCTTACAGGCTTTTTTTCCCCCCTGCAAGCACTTGGGCTTTCACACTGGAGAGGCACTATTTTTGGCGCCTCAGTGTGAAAGGGGTCTGACAGAGACTTGATGGGACTTGTAGTTCCACAACAGCTGGAGGATCACAGGTTAAGCAGTGGTTCTCAACCCCTGGCCTAAGAACTCACTAACATACCATACTTTATAGCAGTCCAGCCTGGGCTTCTCCTATGGGTCACAGGAGTGCAATTCGTTTTGCACGTCTGTGACCCGTTTTTAGCAGAGAGTGGACTAAAGTCCGCTCTCTGACATCACAGGAATCAGTCCAGGCACCACGACAATGGGAGTCTGGATCCGCCAGGTGCCTGGACTGACAGCGAACCTCTGAGGCAGCCATCCCTGCTTAGCTCCAGTGAGTGCAGAGGAGAGAAAGATGCTGATTGACAGCTCAGGGGAGGTGTGAGAACCGAGCCAACGGCCATGTTGGATGGCTCAGTTCTCGTTGTAAAGGCATCTGGGGGGGGACACAGATGCTGCATCCACCTAGGTAAGTATGATTGGGGGGGGGGGCAAACCTATACTTACCAAGTATTATCTTGGGAGAGATGCAGACTAGAATACTGCAATCACTGAGCAGCAAATTATTTCACCTGTGATGTATTTCAGTTATCTTGCAAACCTCACCTGTTGGGTCCTGAGGACAGGAGTTGAGATCCAGTGATCTATGTATTAGGGCCCTTTCACACGTACGGACAAACGGTCCGTTTATTACAAGTCCGTTTACGGACTTGTAATGTAGCCCTATGGGATTGCAGACGTTAGCGGATGATGCAGACGTTAGCGGATGATGCATCCGCTAACGTCCACAACCATCCGCGTCCGCAAAGATCCGCTTTTGCGGATGGAAGAAAACCCTATTTTTCTTCCATCCGGCGGAACAGATCGGGTGAGCGGAGGAGAGACAGGGCCGTCTCTGCACTGTGTGCGGGGACCGCCCTGTCCGCCGACAGCTCAGCGGGGATTTACGGAGGAATCCCCGCTGGGCTAACGGAGCGGATCAATGCGGATACGCTCCGTGTGAAAGAGCCCTTAGAGTGATGGCATAGATCTCTACTAGCCTCATGTAAGATGTTCCTAGTTTCATATTGTCTTATGTGGCAAATTACCAACCAAAAATGTAGCATGCCCACACTCTGACCATCATTTTCTCTATTAGGTTTGCAGTTTCTGACAATTCTCAAGTAATTGCATATATCGAACATTATGTCTGGCCCTTTGACAGGGGCTGCATTTTGGACCCCTCTTTAGCTCATAAGTTGACAACCACTGGCTAAGGCTGGCATACATTATACAATTATCTTAATTTTTCTTTAGATTTACCTTCAACTATGTAGTGCATACAATTTTAAAAAGCATTTAAGTTTGTTCTGTGATTATATGGTTGTGGTAAATCTAAAGGAAAATTGTTCAATGTATGACCAGTGTTTGAATTAAGGCCTAACTCTGGGCTTCTTCAAAAAAAACTACAAGTGGAGCCCTTTACTAGATATGCTAAGTGCTTGTTAAGGTAGCGGGAGAGACAAATACTTGCCTTAGGCATCATGGTGATTATATAGTTGAATTGAGGAGGACTGCCCACATTCCAGATAACCAGAAAGCAGCCTGCAGGGCTGCAAGGAATAACTTTGTTCACACAGGATAATTACACATCTGCTCCATGCAGGGCTATGTTTTTCTGGCACAGGAATGCACAGTTGTGCTCATCTCTGTTGGCAGTTCCATTGTTGTGTATTGGGATGCCGCGACTGCTCCCAGTGTGACATATAAGCCAATAGACAACCGACACGGATGCATGTAACATCTGTGCTTCCCCTGTACAAGCAGAACACTGACCTGCATGGGGCTCGTGTATTTTCTCCCAGTGAATGGGGCTTTATTCCTAGCAAGGGGCTTTCTACTGTTTTGGAATGTGAGTAGACCGCCTCTGTACAGGTGTACAATGCAAGACTGCTGTACCTGCATTGTATGTGATGGAAAGCTGTGATTGGCCAGGTAGCAAGGTGAAGCAGCTACGAGAACAAGTTGCACAAACTCACAACATATGTAATTGGTGCTAGCAGTGTTTTTTATAAGAAAATGTATGCTCTCAATCTTGGAGGCACTTCACTCCCCTTTAACTCAGGCCTCCTCTTTGGTGCATGCCACGTTTGAGTCCTGCAGTATATCTTTGGATGTGGGAGGGGGGGATTTCCGTACATGTGCAGAAATGTATGGTACATAAAAAGGCAGTGAAGTTAAAAATAAATAAACATAATCCAAATGTGGGAGAAGGTAGGGAAAAAATGTGTTTTAATTGGGCTGAAAGTTCCCTTTTTTTAATACAGCTACGCAAACAACATTTTTTTTTTTTTTTTCTTTCAGGGATGCTGAAGATGCAGTGTATGGAAGAGATGGCTATGATTATGATGGCTATCGTCTACGTGTAGAGTTTCCAAGAAGTGGCAGAGGAGCTGGTGGAAGGGGTGGCGGTGGAGGAGGCGGCGGCGGTGGAGGAGGAGGAGGCGGTGGTGGAGGAGGTGGTGGCGGCGGTGGTGGAGGAGGTGGCGGTGGTGGTGGAGGAGCTGCTCGTGGAAGATATGGGCCTCCATCCAGGCGTTCAGAATACAGAGTAGTAGTATCAGGTAAGTTATATATGGGATGCAAGCAATAACTTTTTTTGCCAACAAAAGTGCTGGTGAGCTTTTGAGTTAGTTATGCAAATACTGACTTTTGTACACTGTAGTGCAAAATAGGACCTTTAGGCTATGTTAACCACTTAAGACCTGGACCATTACGCAGTTAAAGGACCTGGCCAGTTTTTGCGATTCGGCACTGCGTCGCTTTAACTGACAATTGTGCGATGTGGCTCCCAAACAAAATTGGCGTCCTTTTTTACCACAAATAGAGCTTTCTTTTGGTGATATTTTATCACCTGCAGGTTTTTATTTTTTGCGCTATAAGCAAAAATAGAGCGACAATTTTGAAAAAAAAAACTATTTTTTACTTTTTGCTATAATAAATACCCCCCAAAAAGATATAAAAAAACATTTTATTTCTCAGTTTAGGCCGATACATATTTTTGGTAAAAAAAAAATCGCAATAAGCGTTTATCGATTGGTTTGTGCAAAATTTATAGCGTTTACAAAAAAAGGGGATAGTTTTATTGCATTTTTATTAATTTTTTTTTTGCTAATGGCGGCGATCGTGTTTTTTTTTTTTTCTTGACTGCGGCATTATGGCGGATACATCGGACAATTTGACACATTTTTGGGACCATTGTCATTTTCACAGCAAAAAAATGTTATAAAAATGCATTGTTTACTGTGAAAATGACAATTGCAGTTTGGGAGTTAACCACTAGGGGGCGCTGAAGGGGTTAAGTGTGACCTCGTATGTGTTTCTAACTGTAGGGGGTCGGGCTGGACGTCATTGATCGCCTTTCCCTATATCAGGGTACAGACGATCAATGACAGCGCCGCGGGGAAGTTGTGTTTACACACCGCTCTCCCCGTTCTTCAGCTCCGGCTGGGCACTTAAAGAGGACGTTCAGGTACATGCTTGTGCCCAGCCGTGCCACTCTGTCTACGTATATGTGCAGGAGGTGGTCCTTAAGTGGTTAAAGGGGTTGTAAAGGTAAAAAAAAACATCCCCATAATAGCTTCCTTAACCTTAGTGCAGTCCTTCACTTACCTCATCCTTCGATTTTGCTTTTAAATGTCCTTATTTCTTCTGAGAAAGCCTTACTTCCTGTTCTTCTGTCTGTAACTCCACACAGTAATGCAAGGCTTTCTCCCTGGTGTAGAGAAAGCGTCTTAAGGGGGGGGAGGGGGCAAACAGGAGTGTCAGGACGCCCACTAACAAAGCTCCTTTCTCTATCTGCAAAGTAGAGAGCCTCCTGCTCGCCCCCTCAAGAGGCTTTCTCCACACCAGGAAGAAAGCCTTGCATTACTGTGTGTAGTTACAGACAGAACAACAGGAAGTGAGGATTTCTCAGAAGAAATAAGGACATTTAAAAGCAAAATCGAAGGATGAGGTAAGTGAAGGAGGACTGCACTAAGGTAAAGGAAGCTATTTGGGGGGGGGGGGGGGATTACCTTTACAACCCCTTTAAGCCAAAGTTGTTTGTTTTTTTTTCTCAGGGAATTTTTTTTAATTTACTGCTACAGGGTGGCATATCTGCTCAGTCCCGTACTGATGCAGGTTCCTGCACTTCCGTGTTTCAGGTGCGCCGTCCCCGGTTCAGGGGGTCCTGTGGACCCGATGATCATTCAGTACTTTGTTTACACAAGCAGACTGTCCTTCTGCAAGTATATTAGACATGGATGTTATGAAGCAGGAACACTGATCCATGTCTTCAAGCAGTCAAAGCTCCCTGATCACTAATAATGTTACGGGTCCTCAAAGTGTCCGATTTTTGTCCACCACAATATTGCAGTCCCGCTATAAGTCACTGATCGCCGCCATTACTAGGAAAAAATATTTTTTAAATATCCCATTGTTTGTAGATGCTATAACTTTTGCGCAAACCAGTAAAAAAAAGTTTGTTTTTTTAAAATTGTTGGTCTTTTTGTTTCTAGTGGGGAAAAAAATAAAACCTACAGAGGTGATTAAATACCACCAAAAGATGGCACTATTTGTGGAGGGAAATAAGACATTAATTTTATTTGTGTACAGTGTCGCACGACTGCGCAATTGTCAGTTAAAGCAAAATCATGCCTTATCGCAAAAATGGCCTGGTCATGAAGGGGGGTAAATTACGGAGGTCAAAGGGTTTAAACTGTCCAAAACAAAGTATTTGCTTGAATAAAAGGTTTGCGTTAGATCTGCCTCCAGGCTTTAGCTTCCTGGACTGTATCTGCTTTTTTTTCCCCCCAAATGCACATAGTTTATGGACCTGTTATCCTGCAAACTGAATTTTAGCACCCTTTCCTTAAAATTTGAGTAGGCAGTTTGCTAGCATATAATATGTTGTGTCATATACAACACAGGCAAGTTTTTGGATGACTAGGGTTTTAACTGCAAACCAGATATGGGGCATGTTTCCAGGGAGGACAGAGTGTGCCACAGATGGTAGATCAGTTAAAGTAGAACTAAAGACTAACCTTTATCAAAAAATAAAGTAGGGTTGAAGCCATGTCCAATATTTTGTGTTTGTTTTTCTCAATCTGTGTCCCATTGGGAGATTTTTCATCACTTCCTGTCCCATATGTAAAGCGGGGAAGTGAGAGAAATTCCTATAAATTAAGGGAATCTCTGGTTGTTGCCAGAACTAACTTTCCCCAATTGGAAGATATCGCCACTATTCTTGTTCTGGGTATAACACAAAATTTGAGAATTTTCTTTATATTACCTTTTGGTGATGATGGTAAACAGGACTAATAGAAAGGGTCCCTAATGGAGGTCTCAGACCGCAATAGAAAATCTGAGAAGTGTTCTAATCCCTTACTGTGTGAATGCTTTAGTTTGGTTGTTGGACCATGTGCTGTTGGGTTGTAATATGAATGAGTTTTTTGCATTGTAAAAACTTGTGCAATTGTCTGAGCTTACATTTTTTGATTATGTAAGTTGACTAAGCATGATTAAAAATATCATCTTCAAAGACTTTTAAACCCCTCCCACCTTATGCAAAACTAAGAATTTTCGCAAGAGTTTTTTTGTTTTAACCAGTGTTAACCTCATCTTGTCTTTTAATTTCAGGACTTCCTCCAAGTGGAAGCTGGCAGGACTTGAAGGATCACATGCGTGAAGCAGGTGATGTATGTTACGCTGATGTTTACCGAGATGGTACTGGTGTCGTGGAGTTTGTGCGAAAAGAAGATATGACCTATGCAGTGCGGAAACTGGATAACACTAAATTTAGGTCACATGAGGTAAATATAATTGTTTGCTTTTTTTCCTACCATTGCTGCATGGTTTTTAATGGGGTTATTAATCTTGTGGGTTTAAAGGTAAGATTGTCTAGGCTTCTTCAATAACAATGGATTTCCATCACCTTAAGAGTATTTCATCTTGCCTGAAATGCATAGCTGTTTAAGCTTGGCTTGTTCAATCCCAGGTTCTATCTGTTTAATAGGGAGAAACTGCCTACATTCGTGTAAAAGTCGATGGTCCAAGAAGCCCAAGCTATGGAAGATCGCGTTCTCGCAGTCGTAGTCGTAGCAGAAGCCGTAGTAGAAGCAACAGTCGCAGCCGCAGCTACTCTCCAAGAAGAAGCCGAGGATCCCCTCGCTACTCTCCCCGTCACAGCAGATCTCGTTCCCGCACATAAATAGATAAAAGTGAAGTGATGCTTCTTTTGTAGCCCCTCATGTTGTATACAGTTACTTTATTCAGTACTTTTTTAATTCACTGTTTTATTAAAGTTTTGAAGCGCTAAGCCTTCTGCTTAGAATAGTAAGGCTAATGCTTACACCAGTATCTTCCTTTTCCATTCCTTCATGCCCAAAAAGCGTATTTAGCAGTTGTAGGTATAATTTCACAAGTCGACCAGCCTCTCTTCAGAAGCACCAGTGTTGTGGTGTGTTGTCTGCAATGTGTGGTGGCGGTGGGGATTTGGGGTGGTTGTGGTATAAATATTAACTTTTTTTTTCTCCTTTCATTTGTGGGGAAATCTTGTTTTTACCTTGCTTTCCATGTGTCTTTCTGTAGACATAACTGAAGAGATGGATTATGGAGGACATTTCAATCATTTTAGGATTTTCAGATGGAGGCATGAGGAGGATCAGATCAAAAATGGAGGCCATGGTATGACTCCAAGTGCTATTGTGAGACAAATTGGCAGTATTGAATTTATGCTATAAGTATTATAAAAGCAAGATCTTGGATTGCTCTTTAAACTAATAAAGTGCTTGTAGGATAAAGTCTGCCACGATACTTGTTTTGTAGGCCTCTCAACTTGTTTACAGTATAATATCAATACTGCTAACTGCATGTCCTCTCTGTGACTGGTAAACATTGCTATTGTGTTTTTTTTTTTTTAATTATTTTTTTTTATTCATTTTTTTTTTTTTTTTTTTTTTGATTTGTCAGAATTAAATAGATTTCAAAATCAGATGTTTGTAGACTATTGATCAAGAGCAGTTTTTTTTCTTTTTGCACTTAAAACTACTCATAGGTGTGTAGGTTGCAACGCTTCCTTTTTCCACTCATTACACTTTTTTTTAAAGATTTGGGTTATTTAATCTATTATCTTGCCATATTCTTATAATACACCACATTGCTTTTCTCTGCTGTTCCAGATCTTAAAATATCAATCTGTCAGTTGAGGGAGGTACATGCTACTTAAGCTTCTTTAGGTAGTATTGTAAGCCTTCAACTTGGGTGATGCCTGACTTGTTTCCCCTCTTGTGGCCAATATTGTCCATTAGGATAGCTCCATCAAAAATTAGATTAAGTGTGCACACAACATAAGGTTAAAACTATTGCTTTTCAATGATGTCTTGGGGTTTCGTCATACAAATGCGTTTCCTATGCTCTGCAACACAGCTGATGTCATCTTATGCATCAGGATATTGAATTTTAAATTTTTTAATTCCTGTCTGGTGTACATTTTTTGGGTGGGGAAAAAGTGGTTACAGACTGTTCAATGCAGAAAAAACATGTAAAAAAGAAGAAAAAAATGCCAAAATGTTCCACTTGGTGCTTTTTACAAGTCCTTAGACCACTGATCGCTCGGTTCTCCCCTCTGCTCTCCCCCTCCAGCTCTTACTGCAGTGCTGGGCCTGTGGAGGTGACAGGAGTGGCTGGCACAGTCTCAGCTGTTTGCTGCGAGGCTTGGCCGGCTACTGGTTCGGGCTCCTGGGTGGATCCTGAATAAAGTATGAATCCATCCAGAGTCTGACTGGCTGAGTGATGTCAGTTGCCAGCAGGCTTTAGCCTGCTTTTGGCTGAAAATCGGTCACAGGAGTGCAAAATTTAACTGCGCTCCTGAGATCCATAGGAGTGGGGCCAAAATGGCTTTGGCCATACGTCTCCTTTAACTGCTAATAGCTCGCTACTCCTGTCACTGGGTGTGTGCACGCTCTAGTTCTGTGTTCCTGGCCCTTTAGTACATCAATCAAGGAACATCCTGCGTGTGGAGTCTAAAACTTTTTTAATAAGCCGCATGGGTGAAATTAGTATCTCGGCAGACTAATAAAGACAGTTTAAATAATTGGCAGCCAAAGTGTTTGTAATTCTGTTCGGTTGGCTTCAAGGTTCATATACCTGGGACGCTACTTAGCTGGGCAACATTATATATTTTAATCTTTGCAGCATCTGGTGCCACCTGCTTAGCTATGCAGTTCTACACAAATTACTCTCCTAATACAGCTATAGATTTTGGCTGATGTAGTTTATATATAAATAGATTTCCACTCTACATTTTATTCGTTTTCTGCAAGCTAAATTATTTCTTGGCGCTTTTAGATACATTTTCATGCATAAGTATATTCTTATGCCTTTACTTCATAGGTTAAGGGACCAGGTAAAATGTTTTTATGCAAGGCAAAACTGCATTATTCTTAACTGAAACTTAGTCTTGCGTTAGGACCTTTATTACAAAAAAAAATGCTTGGTCTGTTCTGCAATGAAGGCTTCTTGCGTTGCTCTTCAAAAGATGCTTTAGAACATACACGCATGCTTAGATCACTGTACAATCTCTGTACATCTTGGTGCAGCAATGACCCAGGGAAAAAAAACTGGGCGCTGCCTATGCCAGCAGGGGAGCTTGCCGATGTTTCGTCACGGGAGGCAAGTATTGATGCATTTAGTTCTGCTTTAAAGAAATAAACCCTCGTCCAAAAATACCCCCCCCCCCCCAGAAAAAACCCTGCAAGACAAAGGCAAAATGAGCTAGTATGCAATAGCAT
Source organism: Rana temporaria (assembly GCF_905171775.1). Classification (NCBI taxonomy): domain Eukaryota; kingdom Metazoa; phylum Chordata; class Amphibia; order Anura; family Ranidae; genus Rana; species Rana temporaria. The sequence goes on from NC_053490.1 coordinate 380,146,250, forward strand.
ACTAGCTCATTATGTATTACTTTCCTCAGATCAAAGCCCCCGCAGTGGTTCATGTTTCCCCTTCCGGCCGCCAACATGTCGTCCCGAAGTTACTTCCGGCATCGCGGCTCCGACACTGTTATTGGCCGGAGCCTCGATGATGTCACTCCCGCGCATGCGTGCAGGAGCCGCTGGTAATGGCACGAAAACTGAAGCAATGGTACATATTGTTGTTGCTTAAATTTGCCCCAGTGCGCATGTGCTGATGACTTCGGCACATGCAGCCATAGGGGGATATCTCTTCAACCGTGCAGGTTTAGGAGATATCCTGGGTCGCTACAGATAAGCCTTAATATAGGCTTACCTGTAGCATAAAGTTGTGAAAAAGTGTTTACAACCACTTTAAGTTTGATGGAGTTATCCTTGCTCAGGGGGAAAAAAATTACTAAAAGCAACTTGATAGGCCACCTTGTTTTTTGCTTACAGTACATTTATTTTAATTGTAATACACAGCTGGACCTACTAGTTTTTGTGACCTTTTCACCACTCATGTTTTAGATTCATAGTGAAAAATTTCTAGCTGTGGCCAGTTCAATTGCATTAGATTTTACATCAGATTACAGGGTAAAAGTCTTAAGGCATTCTTTTAAAATGGGGGTAATGCAGTCATGTCGCATAACTTTTTTTAAAGGGGTGTGTATGACAGTACTGCACAACCTTTGGAACTTTCCACTTGTGTAGAATATATAAATAGGCAGAATAAAACATATTGGCCAAGAGTGATGGTGTTATAGCAGGCAATTCTAGTTTTATAAGCAATTTATGGCTATTTTAAAGGCGGTGTGTATAACCAAGCCTTTGCAAAAGACCCACCTTGCCCTAAACATGTGTTTTGTAGTCAATCCCCGCTGAATATGTTCTAGTACTATTGACAATTTGAGGTACTGCATGTGTTAACAGCTGAAACATCAAATATTAAACTACGCTAGTTTATTGAAGTAGCTCTATAAAATAGGTTGATGTGCAACTTTCTCTTTACATCTGTTCAGTGCTTTAAGTTCAGGTGCTTGACACATCTGGAATGCCAGCAGCATAATCTGTCCTAAATAACTATACGTTTTATTAGCATTGTTGCTGTTTAAGTGCTTCCCTGATATGTGGGCATAACAAAAATATTCAAAGAAAACTTAAATCTTCCCCCTTCCTCCTCGGTTGGTGTCAAATGGGTGCTTTTTGTTATCACAGTTTTCAGAAATGTACAACTGACATGCTTCTCCTGTCTGTGGTGGGGGTCTATGGGGAAGCACTTTATCATACAAGCAGGTGTTTAGTCAGAAATGCAGTCTGTATTTACAGCAAATCACCTGTTGACACTTGGGTGGCATACTGGTTTTTCTCTATATGTTCCCACTATGGTGAATTGGTGGAAGCACACACTGGATGTACATTTCATTGTGAAAAGCGCTTCTGTGACACCAGCCCGTATCAGTCATGAGATAAACTAATAAGATTTATTTTCTTTAGTATTTTAATGATATAACCATTAAATTAGACTTTTTTGGGAAATGTAATCGTTATATGTGCATACATTTTTTTTCTTTTCTTTTTGGTTTTGTTTTGTTACAAGTCTGCACACATAACTGATCAGTTCCCAGAAACCTGTTTTGATAATATCTAACTGCCTCTTTTTTTTTTTTTTTTTGATTTTGCTGGTTATAAAGGTTTGGATTGGAGAGGGCTCACTGGATCCCAATCCTGGAGCTGTGGATCATTGGATTCAAATCATAGGAAGGAGTGAATAGGATAGGGATGAATTGCCAAGATTCATGGAGCGGGATCAGATAACAAGAACATAGGAGTGGATTCCTGCCCCATCTAAACCCCATTCGTGTGGAATCTTTTTCCTAATCATCCAATTGGCTATTCTATAGAATTTTTTTTTTTTTTTTTTTTTTTTTCTTTTTTATACAAGTGGAGCGCTTAGGATGCCAGAAGGAGTTGCACGTTTTTTCTTTTTGTTAAAAAGCAAAGAGGAGACCAGAGGCACGCTGGAGCCATCCCCTGGGACGGATACAGCACCAATAGATGGTAATTAAAAGGGATAATGGGAGGGCTGAATTGAAATTAGTAAATTTATATCTAATTTGAAGGGGTTGGATTTTAAATTTTTTATCTAGGATTTCAATTGGCCTTTGAGGATTTTGCTGCTGAATAATAAATGAATAAAAAGTTAATTGGTTTCTGTGTGGCTTCTTGGTTAAAATGGCTCTCCAATAACAAATTGAATATCTGTAAAGGTAAGACTCTTAGGAATGCTGCTGACACAATATCTTGTTGATCTGTATTAATGTAGCATGATCATCCTAATCTGGTCATTGATACTATTGCACGACACTGGTAAGTTTTCTAAAGTAGCCATACTAAATGCCAATCCCACATAACATTTTAAAGCCAAACTTGAGTCGGCTGGAAAAAAAGGCACAATGCAGTAATTCCCCCGGGACCCCCCACCTTTTTTTGGTTCCTTTGAAGCCATGCAACTGGCCATCCATTCCCTTTGCTGTTATATGTAGTGAACAATTGGTGGCTATCCACTGTGCATTAGAATATTGGGGGGTTGAGGAATAGGCTCATATTTCACATTGTTCTAGTAGAAACTGATCTAGTCACTTTCAGTGTGTATACATCCATCCCCCCCCCCCCCCCCCCAAAGCTGACTGTTCAGCTTTAAAGAGTTACTAAACCCACAACAGTCTTTATATGCAGTAAAGCATGCTTGTTGTACTCACTGTGAAACCTAAGGGGTTAATCCATTGCCTTGTGTAAAAGGGCTATTTGATCCCTCTGATTCTCTCATTCCAATGTCCCCAATCCATCTGCTGATAGAACAAAGCCTTGGAGGCTAAGCTGCACATGCTCAGTTTTGTGTGTATTGCTAGGATTTATTTTTCTTTGGGAGGGGGCAATCCACACTGTCCAGACAGAAGCTCAGGGGTCCTGCAGCCTCAGGACAAATGTGAGAATGAAAACTTCTACCAGCTTTAACCAGACACCAATAGAAGTCATAAGACTGCGCCAACTGCTGATGAGAAAAGGTATTTAGAAGTTTATATTTACTAAAATAATTGTTTGGACATTTTGGGGTGGACTAACATATATTTGCCTACCCTTCTATGGAGATGTGTATGTGGCTCAATCCAATAGCAATGGCCTCTGGGGATTGTTTACATCTCAGTCCTGTTTCCCCTTGGTGTTGGTGCAGTGTAGAACACACCTGTACTTTGCTTGATCTTTACTGTGCAAATGTAGCATTGGAGAAGACTTGCCTTGCTGAATGTAAACTGTCCCTGGGGCCTGTAGCTATCGAACTGATGCAAGTATGTAACGCTGGAGCGGTTAGTTAACCTTTTAAAAGGGCGAACAGGATTATCCTTCAAGATTGAAAATCAAAAGAGATGTATGTTTTTTTTTTGGTATCGTACTTGCCTAGGTGGATGCAGCATTGGTTCGATGCTGCATCTGCCCCAGCCCCTCCTAACATGAGAAACGAGCAATCGCACACCGCCGATTGCTTGGTTCTCACAGCTGTGAGCAGAGAGCTACTGACTGTTGGTGGGCTCTCTTTGCCCCAACACTCACTTGAGCACTGGGCTGTGGAAGGGGCAGGACTGGCCAGCTTACGCTCTCAGCGGCTCACTAAGAGACTGAGCCTAGTGGCAGTCCAGGGATACCGACTCTATGGTCATGACACCTGGATCTGCTGACTGGAGCAGGGAGTGTACTTAAGCCCGTTCTCTCCTGAAAACGGGTCACCGGACTGCACTCCTGTGATCCACAGAAGTATAGCCAAACAAGCTTTGGCTGTACTCCTTTTACAGCCTTTTTTTTTTCTTTTCAATGTGCATATTTAAATAGAATCTCACGTTTTATCTCTCTTGCACTAGCCTATAATTTCCTTCACATCAGCATTCAAATTGGAACAGAAAGGGGCAGAAGTATTTTTTGGCTTCTACAAAGAGATTACTGATTGCAAGCATGCAGAGAGCACCTCATCTGGATCTGTAGGTTGCCCTTTCACTAGGTAAAACAAACTTCAACTGCAATTGGTAATCCAGTTCACACACGCTTGTATTTAGAACGCTTCATAATATGCCTTATTTTACATTCCTCACACTTTCACCATCAATGATGTGTTTCACATCTGATCAGGTAACACATTTGGGTATTTGTCGAGGAATTTGAAATGAGAAGAATAATTCTATTTTATTTAAGAGGAACTTGAAACTGATTAAATGTAAGAATTTTAAAACATCGCCTGTGGACAGTTTTTTTGAATATTTAAAATTCTTTCTTTTGCAGGTTCATGCTGTTTTCATGCTAGACATCTATTTTGATATTTAGTCAGCGCAACCTTTTCTTGTGTTGAGTACACACTGCACCATGCAGTGGTAGCTCAAAGCAGGTGTGTGAGCATTGTGTAGGTCCTGGGAGCACAAATAGAATGGGAGTATGGTATGTCAGCATGCCTTGGTGGTGGACATTTTATAGAAAAAACACTAATGCTTATGTTAATATCTGGATTTTTTTATATATATTTTAAAGCCCCACTCAGCTGGTGCCAAAATGTATAGCAGAAGTTGTACTTCCAGCTGCATTGGAACAGTGTTTTTCCAAGTCATCTTCCAGGATGGCTTACAAAGAGGCTCCTCCCACCTAGCACAGGAAACACATGATCCACATCATAAAAAAAGCACAGCACCTGCATTGGCTCCTCAGTATTTGTGTTTCCTCCAGCCAGACAGGAACCCCAAACGGATGTTTGTTATTTTTCCGGCCTTCGTGCTAGAGGGCAGGGTCCTCCCGACATCCGTACCCAGTTCAACAGGGGTATGAGTCAGTTTGGGCCACCCAAAAACCTGAAGGAAGCAGTCTGGGGTGAAAATAAGGGACCCCCTCTCCCGATTTATGGCTGTATCCTCAGTGAGGTTACCTGTGAGGAGTGGAGGAGGTGATCCAGTGGGTCCATCTGGAATGGCACAGCAGGAGGTTCTCCTAGTGGAGCCGTAGGCAGCCGCATGGTCAGAGTGCCTTTTTTTTTCTGCTGTTTCAAGAGATCCCCATGTTACAGGGCTTCTCTATCCCCAGCATGTGGACTGGGGGCGCAGAGTGATGAGGTAGCTTCTAGCTCCAAGTCGGACAGCGGCCATTTTGGTACACCCAGACTCCAGGAAGTGAAGCCCTAGCTAGGGTATCCAAAGGATAAATAGGCGTGCTGTGCCAGAGGGCGACGTCGGATCCACAGCGCCTCCCCGGATTCTCCACCTCCTTAAATAGGGGCCTAAATAAGAGATGGCGCCGAATGCTTCCAAGCACATGGAGATACAGGGTGCTTGCTTCGGTAGCACATATACTAAAATTGAAACGATACAGGGAAGATTTACATGACCCCTGCGCAAGGATGACACGCAAATTTGTGAAGTGTTCCATATTTTTTTTTATCCGTTTAAGCAGGTCTAGACACTCAATCGGTTTATGCAGGCCATAAGGTAAGAAAATAGGGGACAGTCTGCTCCTTCCCTTTTCTTATCCCCTGTGGGGGGCGTTATGTTTTTCCAGAGTCGGTTTATTTATGTATGCTTAGGGTGGACAGGTGTCACACATACTAGCATAGGCTCCTGTGGTGGGTTCTTAGATTAGAATTTCGTTATCCACAGGGTGTTTTTGTTAATGTATATAAAGTGTAAAACAAGCTGCGCTACAATACAATAACTAAAAGTGAAAATGCCAACAATGATAGAGATTGAAATAAGCCAATCCTCAATCAATCAAATTAGATTAAGAAATTAGTGAAAAACCACATAGAAAAAAGTCTTATGAAAACAATCCAATGAGGTCTTAAAAGTGAGACAAATCACATAGAAGAAAGTCTATGAAGACAAATCCAATATGATCTTGAAGGTGAAATTAAGTCCCAGACTTGAAGGTGCCATCAGAAATACTGAATATAATTTCACACCACAAAACACTCGTAATCCACCACCGTAAGGATTTTTTGCTTACCAGAACAAGCTGGTAAAACAGCCTGTATAATTGGACCTGCAGGGACCAGTCACACTCCTCCGATTCAGACAAAGGCTGGATAATAGTTGAACTGCTAGCACTCAGAGGTCATCACCATTCATCCAAAAAGATTTAAAAAGCTCACATAGCGTAATACAGTTAAAAACCAAGAATAGTTATTCAAAAGACAAAATGTGCACTTACAAACTGTCGTTTAAAAGAAGCGTATTGGTAAGAACGTTCGTATGAAAAAGCCGACCGGCATACGATCGCCCGTCTCTATTGTGACAACGTCAGCACGTCTATCCTCCCGATGTACGTTTCGTCTCAATTAGGCATCGTCACTGGGAAACGGGCGACGCACTGAGTCATCGCAATAAATAGGAACAAGGAGAACCAAGCCTCAATCTGATTCTCCAGCAGAGGAACCATCTTGCTCACTGGCAAGAGGGCACCTATGTCCTAACTTAAAATAACGTCACATAAGCAATATTAATATATGTTAAGATTAATAAAACTAGTAGGGCAGAATTTTTTTTATGGAACTTCACTAATCACACACAATGCCTATATTACAGTAAATATAAATTGATGAGAAAATTGCATTAGAATATGTCAAAGTAAATGAAGCGACAATTCCTATAAAGCAAAAAATCCCTAATCATTAAAGGAGTTCTCCAAGCTAAAACTTTTAACCCCCGCTGTGCCCGGGCTGTAAAACTATACAAAATAAACTTTCACTTATCTGCCTACGATCCCCCGTTGTTCCGATATCGCCGTCCCGTTCTCTGGTCCCGGTCTGTTCCACTTCCTGCGGGTCGGTGACTCACAGTGCGCTCAGCCTATCAGCGGCCGCAGCAATGTCCCGTCGCGGCCGCTGATAGGCTGAGCGCACTGTGAGTCACCGACCCGCAGGAAGTGGAACAGACCGGGACCGGAGAATGGGACGGCGATATCGGAACAACGGGGGATCGTAGGCAGGTAAGTGAAAGTTTATTTTGTATAGTTTTACAGCCCGGGCACAGCGGGGGTTAAAAGTTTTAGCTTAGAGAACTCCTTTAACAGCGATAAAAAAAAGTTTAAGAATTAATATAAAACTTAAAGCGGGGGTTCCGCGGGTATTATTTTTTTATTTTATTTTTTTAAATGATTGTGCCGGTGTTACCTTGTTTAATCCTGCACTCGCGTGTCCTAATACTTTAGCCGTCCGCATAGTCATTCAGCACAAAACGATAGTTTATAAAAATTTGTGATACACGTTTTCATCTTGATTGTGGGCAGTCTGAAGCCCACAAGCAAATGCTTCCGGGATACGGTGAATGTGCAGTGTTGACGGCGAGCTGCGCCGTCAACACTACACAGTTGCCGTCACGTGACCCGCGACATAACGCGGGATTTCAGTACAGCGCGTCTCCTGGGAGGCTCGATACATCACTCCCAGGAGACATAGCGCACGGTCGGGGAAAACGAAATACACGCCCACTCCCGCAGTGAAAGGATCCCGGAAGTAACACTAGATGCTGGCTTAGCAAGGTAAGCAATCACATTGAAAAAAAACAAAAAAAAACAACGGATTCTGCTTTGACGTCGGGTACTGATATGATTGAGATAAACTTGATAATTAGGGTGAACCTCCGCTTTAAATATAAATATATAAAATACCCAAATATATATATATAGATAGATAGATATCTTTAAGGTATAAAAAAAATTGTGTGAAAGTGGTATTAGTATTGTGAAATATCTAACTTCTATAGACACGCTAATGCGTACAATGGCCAGCTTGCAGGCAACAAATATCAACCATTATGTGATTCAAAATGTAATAAAATAAACAAAATAACCCCAAAAAATATATATAATTACCACCAATTAGTGAAACACCTTATGTTCATATTTAAATGAAACCTAAGGATATTTAATAAACCCTAAAAATATCTATGCAGCAGTAAAAAAAATATATAAATTATAGATATTTAGTAAAACAACAGAACTAAGAGTTGTCAATAAAGGCATTAATGTCTACCTCCACGTTGAGTCCAAAAGGGGTATAACATTTGATTTTATGGATCCAGGCCATTTCTAGCCTGGATATGCTGCACACCAAAGTGCCACTGTGGGGCATACTTATCGATACTCAAAAAAATCATTTTGGCTGGGTTCTTATCGTGGGCCTCTAAATAGTGTCGGGACAGTGGATGTTTTGGGAACCCACTAAGGATGTTCGTGATATGTTCGTTCAACCTGACACGAAGGGGTCGTTTAGTCCTGCCCACATATTGTAGCCCACAAGGGCACTGGAGCAGGTAAACGACCCCTACCGTGGAACAGGTTATGAAAGGCTTAATCTCAAATTCAGCAAGAGTGCTTGAAGATGAAAATCTATTAGTGCGCCTATGAGTGCAACCATTCAAAGTACACACCCTGCATCTCCTACATTGGTAAAAGCCAGTCAGATGTTCGAGAAAGCCTTAGCTACTGGGAGGGGGGATGTAATATATTGGGTGCCACTCGATTCCTGAGAGATGGAACTCCTTTATAAATGACCTGAGGCCTACCTGGAAGGATGGAGTGGAGCACTGAGTCATTGGTAAGAATGTGCCAATGTTTATTAACCACTTAAGCCCCGGACCAATACGCTGTCTAAAGACCCAAGGTGTTTTTACAATTTGGCAATGCGCTGCTTTAACTGGTAATTGCGCGGTCATGCAATGTTGTACCGAAACGAAACTTGCGTCCTTCTCTTCCCACAAATCGAGCTTTCTTTTGATCGTATTTGATCTCCTCTTCGATTTTTATTTTTTGCGATATAAACGCAAAAAGACCGTAAATTTTGAAAAAAAAATGATTTTTCTTATAACAAAAAGTAAAAAATATCGAAGACACCCCAAGGAAACTGCTGAGAGGCATGTTGAGTCCATTGAATATTTTTTTTTTTTGTCCCAAGTGATTGAATAATGAAAAAAAAAAAAAAATGTTTACAAAAAGTTGTCACTAAATGATATATTGCTCACACATGCCATGGTTATATGTGGAATTGCACCCCAAAATACATTCTGCTGCTTCTCCTGAGTACGGGGATACCACATGTGTGGGACTTTTTGGGAGCCTAGCCGCATACGGAGCCCCAAAACCAAGCACCGCCTTCAGCATTTCTAAGGGCACAAATTTTTGATTTCACTCCTCACTACCTATCAAGGTTTCGAAGGCCATGAAATGCCATAATAGCAAAAAAACAAAACAAATGACCCCATTTTGGAAAGTAGACACCCTAAGCTATTTGCTGAGAGGCATGTCGAGTCCATGGAATATTTTATATTTTGACACAAGTTGCGGGAATATGACAAACTGATTTTTTTTTGCACAAAGTTGTCACTAAATGATATATTGCTCACACATACCATAGTTATATGTGGAATTGCACCCCAAAATACATTCTGCTGCTTCTCCCGAGTACGGGGATACCACATATGTGGGACTTTTTGTGAGCCTAGCTGCATACGGGGCCCCGAAAACAAAGCACCGCCTTCAAGATTTCTAAGGGCATACATTTTTGATTTCACTCCTCACTACCTATCACTACCTATCACAGTTTTGAAGGCCATAAAATGCCAAGATGTCACACAACCCCCCCAAATGACCCCATTTTGGAAAGAAGACACCCCAAGCTATTTGCTGAGAGGCATGTTGAGTCCATGGAATATTTAATTTTATGGCCCCAAGTGATTGAATAATGACCAAAAAAAAATAAAAAATTATTTTACAAAACGTTGTCACTAAATGATATATTTCTCACATATGCCATGGGCATATGTGGAATTACACCCCAAAATACATTCTGCTGCTTCTCCTGAGTACAGGGATACCACATGTGTGGGACTTTTTGGGAGCTTAGCTGCGTACTGGACCCCGAAAACCAAGCACCGCCTTCAAGATTTCTAAGGGCATACATTTTTGATTTCACTCCTCACTACCTATCACAGTTTCGAAGGCAATAAAATGCCAAAACAGCACAAAACCCCCCCAAATGACCCCATTTTGGAAAGTAGACACCCCAAGCTATTTGCTGAGAGGGATGTTAAGTCCATGGAATATTTAATTTTTTTGCCCCAAGTCACTGAATAATGACCAAAAAAAAATAATTACAAAACGTTGTCAATAAATGATATATTTCTCACACATGCCACAGTTATATGTGGAATTGCACCCCAAAATACATTCTGCTGCTTCTCCTGAGTACGGGGATACCACATGTGTGGGACTTTTTGGGAGCCTAGCCGCGTACAGGGCCCCGAAAACCAAGCACCGCCTTTAAGATTTGTGTGAGTGAAATCAAAAATGTATGTCCTTGGAAATCTTGAAGGCGGTGCTCGGTTTTCGGGGTCTCATACGCGGCTAGGCTCCCAAAAAGTCCCACACATGTGGTATCCCCGTACTCAGGAGAAGCAGCAGAATGTATTTTGGGGTGCAATTCCACATATAACCATGGCATGTGTGAGAAATATATCATTTAGTGACAATGTTTTGTACATTTTTTTATTTTTATTTTTTTTGGTCATGATTCAATCACTTGGGGCAAAAAAAAAAAATATTCCATGGACTCAACATGCCTCTCAGCAAATAGCTTGGGGTGTCTACTTTCCAAAATGGGGTCATTTGGGGGAGTTTTGTGCTATTTTGGCATTTTATGGCCTTCGAAACTGTGATAGGTAGTGAGGAGTGAAATCAAAAATTTGCGCCCTTAGAAATGCTGAAGGCGGTGCTTGGGTTTCGGGGTCCCGTACGCGGCTAGACTCCCAAAAAGTCCCAAACATGTGGTATCCCCGTACTCAGGAGAAGCAGAAGAATGTATTTTAGGGTGCAACTCCACATATAACCATGGCATGTGTGAGCAATATATCATTTAGTGACAATTTTTTTTTTTTTTTTTGTCATTATTCAATCACTTTGGACAAAAAATAAATAAATCAATGGACTCAACATGCCTCTCAGCAGTTTCCTTGGGGTGTCTTCTTTCCAAAATGGGGTCATTTGTTTTTTTTTTGTGCTATTTTGGCATTTCATGGCCTTCGAAACTGTGATAGGTAGTGAGGAGTGAAATCAAAAATTTACACCCTTAGAAAGCCTGAAGGCGGTGATTGGTTTTTGGGGTCCCGTACGCGGCTAGGCTCCCAAAAAGTCTCACACATGTGGTATCCCCGTACTCAGGAGAAGCAGAAGAATGTATTTTGGGGTGTAATTCCACATATGCCCATGGCATGTGTGAGCAATATATCATTTAGTGACAACTTTGCGCAAAAAAAAAAAATATATATATATATAGTTATATTTCCCGCAACTTGGGTCAAAATCTAAAATATTCCATGGACTTGAGATGCCTCTCAGCAAATAGCTTGGGGTGTCTACTTTCCAAAATGGGGTCATTTGGGGGGGTTTTGAATTGTCCTGGCATTTTATGCACAACAATTAGAAGCTTATGTCACACATCACCCACTCTTCTAACCACTTGAAGAAAAAGCCCTTTCTGACACTGTTTGTTTACATAAAAACATATTATTTTTTTGCAAGAAAGTTAAGTTGAACCCCCAAACATTATATATTTTTTTAAAGCAAAGGCCCTACAGATTAAAATGGTGGGTGTTGCAATTTTTTTTTCCACAGTATTTGCGCAGCGTTTTTTCAAACGCATTTTTTGGGGAAAAAATACACTTTTTTTTATTTTAAAGCACTAAAACACACTATATTGCCCAAATTATTGATGAAATAAAAATTATGATCTTAGGCCGAGTACATGGATACCAAACACGACATACTTTAAAATTGCGCACAAACGCGCAGTGGCGAAAAACGACATACATTTTTAAAAGCCTTTACAGGTTACCACATTAGATTTACAGAGTAGGTCTACTGCTAAAATTACTGCCCTCGATCTGCCCTTCGCGGTGATACCTCACATGCATGGTGCAATTGCTGTTTACATATGACTCCAGACCGACACTTGCATTCGCCTTTGCGCAAGAGCAGGGGGGGACAGGGATGCTTTTTTTTTTTTTTTATATATATTTATTTCGCTTTTTTTATTTTATTTGTTAACTGTTCCTTCCATTTTTTTTATTTTTTACCATTTTTATTGTTATCTCAGGGAATGTAAATATCCCTTATGATAGCAATAGTTAGTGACAGGTACTCTTTTTTAAAAAAAATGGGGTCTATTAGACCCTAGATCTTTCCTCTGCCCTCAAAGCATCTGACCACACCAAGATCGGTGTGATAAAATGCTTCCCCATATTCCCAATGGCGCTGTTTATATCCGGGGGGGGACATTCCCTCCCACTGAATGTAAAAGCAGTCTAGAGGTTAATTAGCCGCTAGGACTGCTTTTACATGAAAGCCGACCGCTGGCTGAAAAGAATGATACCAAGATGATGCCTAAACCCGCAGGCATCATTCTGGTATAACCATTCAAAGTCCAGCAACATACCAGTACGTTGATGGTTCTTGTTGGACATGTATTGTAACCTTTTTTTTTCATGCAGCCTGTTGGCTGAACGAAAAAAAGATTGATCGGTGGGTATGCCCACCATTAGAATACCTCCCTTCATCCACCCACTTCTAATGATGGGCATACATGCACCATTTATATATGCCGAAGCATGGGGGCATCCTCCCGCAAAAAAGTTATGCCGTGTGTACAGACTTTTCTATGCCGCGTACACACGGTCGGACTTTTCTATGCCGTGTACACATGGTCAGACTTTTCCACAGGAAAGCCTCCGTAGGAATGTCAACCGTATGTACGCTGCATTAGGAGCAAAATCGCTCCTCCGCCCCTGCTGCCCCCATGCTTCGGCATATATTCTCTTTTTTTTAACTGTGGTGGTGAAATCACCTCCTACAGCACTGGAGTCGCGGCTTTATATATCGTGGGAGCTACCGCTGTTGCTGTCAAGATAAATAAGTCCGCACAACAGCTGAATGGCGTACCTGAAAACAGTAAAGTAAATTACATACCTGAAAAGCAAGCATGAAAAAACATAACAATAAAACTTTGCAGAATAGAATACAGTAAAAAAGAGCATAACAATAGAGAGAGAATAGAGAGGGAGAGAACAATAAAACGACAACTATTTTTGTTTTTTTTATTTTTTCCTCTTTTTTTTTTTTTTTTAACACTTTTTTTTTGTAACTGTTCAACTTTTCGGTTCCAGGTTTGGGTCTCTCAAAATGCGATGGCATCTTGGGAGACCCTGTGTAAGTGAGCCTAGCCTGTGAAATGTTTTTACCCTACACTAATAATTAACTTGTGTGTGGAAGCGTTCAAAACATTCCCCAATACAAAGACCAGGATCGGCAGGACATTTGGGACAAAAATAACGGGTGTCACGCATAAATCCGCGCTTGCTACAGACACGACATCTTTTTTTGGGGGCTCGTTGGGTAGGGGTACTCTCGAGGGCATACGAAAAATGCCTCTCATGCAGTCGGCTTACTGCATTTGGTTGGGGATGGTGAGGTACAGCACCGCCTGGATACAGGAGTTCTGTGATGATATCCTTCTGGAATTGAAGGAAGGATCCATTCTGTCCTGAAGCTTTGTATAAGACGTGAGCATTCAGTAGAGCCAATTGAAATAAATGTAGAGACACTTTTTTCTACCAGCGTCTCGTCTTGCGGGCAATATGATACGGCGCCATCAGCTGGTCGTTGAGGTCCACCCCTCCCATGTTTTGGTTATATTCGTGGACACAGAGGGGTTTCTCCACAACACCAGTCGCCGTACGAATTTGTACTGTCGTGTCTGCGTGAAGGGTGGTAAGAACGAAAACATTCCTATTGTCCCGCCACTCCACAGCGAGCAAATTTTTACATCTGAAGCAGGCTCTCGCCCCCAGGCTAAGATGGGCATCTACAAGCCTCTGGGGGAAGCCCCGGCGATTAGGTCGCACGGTGCCACATGCTCTAATCTGATGATCAAACAAGTGACTAAAAAGTGGCACGCTGCTGTAAAAATTGTATACGTATAAGTGGTACCCCTTTCCGAATAAGGGTGACACCAAGTCCCAAACGATCTTGCCAGCGCTCCCCATGTAATCTGGCCATCCTTCCGGCTCTACCTGACTATCTTTGCCCTCGTAAACCCTAAAGCTCCATGTGTAGCCTGTGGCCCTGTCACAGAGCTTATAGAGCTTGACCCCGTATCTGGAACGCTTGCTGGGAATGTACTGTTTGAAAGACAAGCGGCCAGCAAATTTAACCAGGGACTCATCAACGCAAACAACCTGCTGGGGATTAAACAAGGCTGCAAAACGTTCGTTGAAATGGTTTACGAGGGGCCGAATTTTGTAGAGCCGGTCAAATTCAGGGTCTCCATGTGGACGACAAAGTGCATTGTCACTGAAATGCAGAAACCGCAGGATCGCCTCGTATCGTTTCCTGGCCATGTGAGCAGAGAACACGGGCACATGGTCGATGGGATGTGTGGACCAATACATCCGCAACTCCGGAAATGTGTGTATGCCCATGTTGAGGGTAAGGCCCAGAAAGATCTTAAATTCGGAAACCTCAAGAGGTTTCCATTCTTTGGCAAGGAGAGACTGGGGGTTAGCGGCGATGTAGGTACCAGCATATAAATTAGTCTGGTCCACAATAGATCTATAGAGATCTTCCGTGAAATACAGCGAATAAAAATCAAGTGACGTAAAGTTCGCTGTATCCACCTGAATACCGGGTTGGCCAGTGAATGGGGGAAGTACGGGTTCTGCAGAAGTGGTGGGGACCCAATCAGGATAGGCAAATTCTGCAGGAAGGGCACTATGGGCACGACGGGCCTGTCTCTGTCTTCTTCTTGGTGGCCACCTGTGCTTGTGCTTGCCACCTCGCCAGCTTGAACTGCACTTATGGGACTCGCCACGTCGCCACGTCTTACTGCAGTGCTGGATGAACGACCAGGGTGTACTAGGCCGCTGGTGCTTGCCAATCCACCAGAAGGAATAGCGGCGCTAGTACTGGCTCTCTGCTCCATACGAGGGACCTGCGATTCTTGCTGCTCAACAACATCAGAACGGGGTCGGGTACGCCTGGCCTTAGCAGGGACCACCACTCCGTCGTCCGAGCTATCTGACATTGAGCCGCTGTCGTAAACGGGTTCGTATTCTGAGCCTGATTCTGACAGATGCGTGACCTCCTCTTCTTCACTATCTGACATGCACAGAATCCTGACGGCCTCTTCACCAGTGTACATTCGCTTTGCCATTTTGGGCTCTAAATTTAGTGGGACACTGGTGATGATTCACAGGTAAAAAAAACACCTGACTATAGAAAGGAAAATGTAGAAAACGCTTCGAAAAAAACTGTTAGTGATCGCAGGGATCAGGCCTGTCTCTGCGAACGCTGCAGTTATGTGTCTTGTGTTTTTGAAGTGACAGTGATCGATCGATACTGCACTTGGGTGGGTTGGGCTGGGCAGAGGGGGAAAACGCAGGTGCTAGCGGGTATCTGGGCTGATTCCGCTAACAATGCGTTTTTGGATACCCTAAACTGCTGGGTACGCTAGTATAGATCTGATCAGATCAGGTATCGATCCGTTCAGATACTATACCACTAAGGGGGGGTGTATGCTTTGCGAGTGGATGTAAGCGGTACTGGCACTAACCTAACGCTACCTGGGGCGACGCAGACCCTGACTGGCGCTAAAATTTAATTTATATCACCCGCCGGGCGATCAGGGGGTTAAACCTTTATTGGGTTATATACGGCGGGTGCCCTGATGCTATAAACAGCAAGCTAACTAACCAGCGTCAACCGTAACACTTATACGGTGATCACTGGTGAAAGGGTTAACTAGGGGGCAATCAGGGGTTAAAACCTTTATTTATGGGGGTACCTAACGCTATAGAACCTGGCGGCGAACCTCAAAAAAAACTAACTGCCTAGCGGCAACAGTGACACTAATACAGCGATCAGAAAATCGATCGCTTAGTGACACTGGCAATAGGGGGTGAAAGGGTTAACTAGGGGGCAATCAGAGGTTAAAAACTTTATTTATGGGGGTACCTAACGCTATAGAACCTGGCAGCGAACCTCAAAAAAAACTAACTGCCTAGCGGCAACAGTGACACTAATACAGCGATCAGAAAATCGATCGCTTAGTGACACTGGCAATAGGGGGTGAAAGGGTTAACTAGGGCGGTGATCAAGGGGTTAAACCTTTATTAGGGGGGGGTAGGGGGCTACCCTGGACCTAAAGGGGGCTAAAACTAACTGCCCTAACACTTTTTTCTGTAACACTGACACTAAATGCAGTAATCAAAAAAAAAATGACACTGCATTCAGTGACACTGTTACAGGAGACTGGGGGGGGGGGCGATCGGCGGTGACTTAAGGGGTTAAATGTGCCTATGTGAGCTGGTGTTAGTGTGGTGTTGGGTGCAACTTACGTTTGTGATGTCTCCTCTCCTCAGCGGTGGTCGATATGACCACCACGAGGAGACATCACACAGTTCCTGCTTCCTGTGTTTACACTAAACACAGGAAGAGGAGGAGGGGAGCGCTGGCATTGGCTGAGAGCGATCCGGAGGGGGTGGCTGAAAACGAACAGCCGCCCCCACATCCCGGATCGCTTCTGCAGCGTACCGACCCGCGCCATGTACCGGGGGGGGGGTCCCAATCGGACCCCCGACCCCCGTCGAGCAGGGCACGTACAGGTACGTGATTGTGCCTGTCCGTGCCATTCTGCCGACGTAAATGTACAGGAGCGGGTCGGCAACTGGTTAAGGAGCTTTTTTACACTTGTATGTTGGGCTGAATACGTTGTTATGAAGGGAACAGAAGGTATATTGTTTCCTCTCTGTGGTCTCTTACCCAAAAGATGTCCCCTGTCGATTAGAGCAACCTCTTTCAGTGTCTCATTTAAAGAAACGCCAGAATAGCCTTTCTCTAGAAGCCGAGTAGTCAGAACATCCGCCTGTCTGAGGAACTCCCCATGATAGGTACAGTTTCTCTTTAAACAAATGTACTGGCTTTTAGGGACAGAATTTAACCAATTATCATGGTGACAGCGCCCGACAGGAATATAAGAGTTCCTGTCTGTGTCCTTAAAATAAGTAGAAGTGACAAAACTGTCATCCCTAACCCCAACCTTCAAATCCCCCAAAAAAATATTTTATTTTGGCTGGCTTCAAAATTGAGAGAAATACCTCTATCATTTAGTATTAAGTTCATCCATAAAGGCATCCAAGTCACATCGCTCTCCATCCCAAAGGAGTAGGATGTTGTCTATATACCTAGCCCACAACACCACCTGGGGTGGTTGTTGGGCATAGACGACATCCCCCATGAATAGGTTGGTAAAACTGGCATACTTAGCCCCCATGGCAACCCCACGGCCCTGTCTGTAAAACTGGCCATTGAACCAAAAATAACGATGTGATGCTGCAAAAGATAACAGCTCTAAAATGTATGAAATTTGTTCATCAAACAACCCCGAGTCTCTTCTTAAAAAGTACTCGACTGCAAATAAACCCAATTTATGTGGGATAACTGTGTATAAGGAGATGACATCAGCTGTCACCAGCCAAAGACCAGCTTTGGGAGTAAGCCCAGCCAGCAAGTTGATTACATGCCGCAAATCTTTAACCGCATTGCCGCCCGCCATATAGCAAAATGATGGCGGCAAAGTGGTTTCAATAACCTGACTATCATATGACGTCTTCAGGATATTGAGCCGCTGCGCGCATTGCGGCGATCGTTGTTGCAGGGGGGCAGTTTGACACCCCGCAACACTGATTTAGGTAAAGAGTCTCTGACGGAGACTCTTTACCACGTGATCAGCCGTGTACGATCAGGAAAAGCCGGTAATCGGCTTTTCCTCAGACGCGAGTAGAGGAAAGCCGATCGGCTGTTCCTCTGACAGGGGGGGTTTGTGCTGATCGATTATCAGCGCAGCCCCCACCCCCCCCGAGGATGCCCACACTGGACCACCAGGGATGCCCACCACAGGTATGCCACCCTAGACCACCAGGGATGCCAATCAGAAATGTATAATGGATGTCAATCAGTGCCCACAATGGATGCCAATCAGTGCCCACAATGGGCATCACTGATTGGCAGGCATTATTGTTTGGCACTGATTGGCATCCATTAGTACAACACATAAGGGTTGATTTACTAAAGGCAAATTCACTGTGCACTACAAGTGCACTTAGAAGTACAGTCACTGTAGATCTGAGGGGAAGATCAAAATGAGGGGAAGCTCTGCTGATTTTATCATCCAATCATGTGCAAGCAAAAATGCTGTTTTTTATTTTCCTTGCATGTCCCCCTCAGATTTACAGCGACTGCACTTCCAAGTGCACTTGTAGTGCAATGTGGATTTACCTTCAGTAAATAAACCCCATACTGAGCTCAATTGTTTTTAGAGCTGCTTTCAGTGTGCACTTGATATTTGCCATGTGAGGTTGTTGCCTAACTTTTGTTGCTTGATCTGCTTCTTTTGACTTTGATTATTGGACTTTATTTTTTCCTTCATGTATTTGGAAACTGTGCTGGATTTGCTGCCTGCATATACTTATCCAAGGTAAACTTGCCCCCATTATCCGAGTGGTGGTTAGCCAGAACAGCTTACTGAGGAGAAACAGGAAGTGAGAAATTCAGACAAAAATTAAACCTTTAGAAGGGAAATTGAAGGAAAAGGAGCAGTGATTTTAACCACTTGCTGCCTGCCATATAGCAAAATGATGGCGGCAAAGTGGTTTCAATATCCTGTGGGATACTAAGTTTAGAGCGGATCGCTCCGAGGAGATAGCCACCTGCATGGACTGGATGAGGATCAACTGGAAGTCGAGGAGTCTACAGCCCCGGTGATCTCCCATCATTTGATCGGGTGGATATATATGCCTTCTTGACTCTATCTAACAGGGGGTCCAACTTGTCTGGTAAGAGCATTCACTTACCTTTTCCCTGGTGTGACCCTGAGCAATTCCTCCTTTCAATCAACACTTATCTGAATCGGTGGTGGACTGTTTTTTCCTTTTATCTTTTCACTGTTTTGATTATATTTGAAATTGGACAATTTTTTTTCACTTGTTTGATGTCTGAACTCAAATTTATTGTGAACTCAAATTTATTGTGCAAACATATGTTACTAGCCTTATTTTTCAGAGGGACTATTTTGTAATTTTTATTCACATATATATATTTTTACACTTAATATATATATTTTTTTTTTATTCAGTTTTTTTATTCATGCACTTTATACGCACATTGGTCAGGTTGTGTCGTTTTTTTTCTAGCGCAACCTATTCCCCTCTTGTATTATTATCTTGTTACATGTATATCACATGTTTTTTAGGTGTTGCAGCTTGATTTATTAATTTATTTTAATTTCATTTATTTACTTATCAATTTTCACACTTCATCAATTACCTTAGCAATATATTTCTCCTTTGTTGATTACGTTTGTCTTTGAAATGTATTCAACCTACGAGGAGGCGCATACTTAATCCTTTGTCTAGTACCAATTTCTCAGCATCAGACAAAGCCACATTACTCAAATTAAAGATACCAGCACCCACTACAGCCTTTTTCTTTTTTGCTCGTAGCCCCTCTTGATCCTCTCTTTGATCTCTTGACACCTTGATTGGGTTTGTGAAAACCCCAGTGCTGGCCCTCCTGATTTGATGGCCCAGGGCTCTCAACATACTCTGGTCCAGAATTATATTGTTGAGAAGAGTGAGGATAATTATCCCTCGGAATGAGGCCATATTCCCCTGAGGGGCCCTCTAAATCCCGTAGGGGAAAAAATGTATTGTACATATCTATATTGTATTCTCCATCACTCCTCCAATCGGAGGACCTCGGAGACTCTAAATGACGTGGTACAAACCCTGGTCTGTCAGTATAACTAGACCCAGGACCATATTGTGTGCCCTGGTTGTTGTCCTGATACCATCTGTGACTTGAACCACGTGAAGGCCACGGACCACCCCTATTTTGGACACCTGTGTGGCCCTGATGAATCCTTAATTAGGCGCATGAACCAGGCGCAGCAGCCGGCGCAATGCAAGTAATATGTAAAGCCACCGCCGAACTCCCTTTAGAAGTCTATGGGAGAAATAAAAAGTGTTCATTTTAAAGGTTAATATGCTAATTTTTGTCCTAAAAAGTGTTTGGGGACCTGAGTCCTGCCCCAGGGGACATGTATCAATGCTTTTTATATTTTCGGGAGCAGTGAATTTAATAATGCTTAAAGTGAAACAATAAAAGTGAAATATTCCTTTAAATTTCGTACCTAGGGGGGGTGTAAAGTCAGCATGTGAAAAAGCGCATGTTTCCTGTGGTTAGAACTGTCCCTGCACAAAATTACATTCTGAAGGAAAAAAAGTCATTTAAAATTCACTTACGGCAATAATGAATTGTCGCCTCCCGGGAATTCTGAGAGGATTCATTCATAATTTTTTTTTTTTAAAGCATGGGGTCCCCCCCAAATTCAATTACTAGGCCCTTCAGGTCTGGTATGGATAATAAGGGGAACCCTGCCGTAAAAAAAAAAAAAATACGTGGGGGTTCCCTCTAAATATCCATACCAGGCCCTTCAGGTCTTGTATGGATTTTAAGGGGAACTCCACCCCAAATTAAAAAAATAAATGGCGTGGAGTTCCCCCAAAAATCCACACCAGACCCTTATCCGAGCACATTAACCTGGCCGGCCGCAGAAAAGAGGGGGGGACAGAGTGCGCCCCCCCCTCTCCTGAACCGTACCAGGCCACATGCCCTCACCATGGGGAGGATGTCCCCATGTTGATGGGGACAAGGGCCTCATCCCCACAACCCTTGCCCAGTGGTTGTGGGGGTCTGCGTGCAGGGAGCTTATCGAAATCTGGAAGACCCCTTTAACCACTTCGTTACCGGGCCTATTTTGGCACTTTTCTCCTTTATGTAAAAATCACAATTTTTTTGCTAGAAAATTAATCAGAACCCCCAAACATTATATATATTTTTTTAGCAGACACCCTAGGGAATAAAATGGCAGTCATTGCAACTTTTTTTCTCACACGGTATTTGCGCAATAATTTTTCAAACGCCTTTTTTTAGGGAAAAAAACAGTTTCATGAGTTAAAAAATAACAAAACAGTAAAGTTAGCCCAATTTGTTTGTATAATGTGAAAGACGATGTTACGCCGAGTAAATAGATTCCTAACATGTCACGCTTTAAAATTGCGCACACTCATGGAATTGTTGCACACGCTTTAACGCACGCGATGATACCTCACATGTGGGGTTTGAACGGTGTTTACATATGTGGGCGGGACTTGCATGCGCGTTCGCTTCTGCACGTGAGAGACCGGGACAGGGGCGTTTTAAATTTTTTTTTTTATTTACTTAATTTTTTTATTTTTACTCTTTTTTTTACATTATTTTTTTTGATCACTTTTATTCCTATTACAAGGAATGTAAACCCCTTGAAATAAGAATCACTGTGACAGGTCCTCTTTATGGAGAGATGTGGGGTCAATAAGACCCCACATCTCTCCTACAGGCTTACAAGCATGAAATTGGTGAAAAAAAAATCACCGATTACATGCCGACAGCCGCGATAGCGGCTTTGTTTACTTTTGGGTACCGGGCGTAGACGTCATAACGTTGCGCCTGGTCCTCCGACGGTCATAGAGATGACTGTGACCGTCTGGTCACCAGTCATCTCTATAGTTCACCAACGAGCGCCGGCCGATTCGCTCTCCGGGCCCCCGATGGCACGGGAGAGCCTGGAGAAGCACCGGATGGCAGCGGGAGGGGGGACGTCCCCTCCCGCTGCCTAGACAATATGCCGGTGACAATAGCCAGTTTTTGACAATTCCTTTATTAATATCTTCTTTCCGCGCTTCTTCTTCTTTTCTTCTTTCATTCAGGTTTCTTCCTCCATCTTCTTCTTCCTCTGCTTTTTTCTTGGGTCTTCTCGTCCGCATCTTGACCGGCGTAATCTTCCATCTTCTTCTCCTTCCGTCGGCCTTCTCATCCGCATCTTGACCAGCGTCTTCTTCCATCTTCTCCTTCCATCGGCCTTCTCGTCCCGCATCTTCTTCTTCCCTGGACGCTGCGCTTGAAATCTAACTCCCCGCCGTGTGCCGCTCCTGGGACCCCGCCCCCCTCTGACACCACAGGTAAACTCATAAGAAGGTCCCAGAGTGGGACATGTGTGTCAGAGGGGGGCGGGGTCACAGGAGCGTCACATGGCGGGGAATTCAATTTCAAGCGCAGCGTCCGGGGAAGAAGAAGCCGCGCAAGAGCTTCCATTTGAAGTTCCCGCTGTGTGATGCTCCTGTGACCCCGCCCCCGTCTGACGCACATTACCACACACAGATTTTCTTATGAGTTTACCCGTGGCGTCAGAGGGGGGCGGGGTCACAGGAGCAGCACACGGCGGGTAATTCAATTCAATACCTCATGAGTGGTTTGAACGGCGGTTACATATGTGGGCGGGACTTAAATGCGTGTTCGCTTCTGTGTGTGAGCTATTAGGGACAGGGGCGTTTTCATTTTTTATTTATTTTTTGTTCTTTTTTTTTTAACGTAATATTTTTCTTTTTGTACTTTTTTGTCCCTTTTTTTTTATCACTTTTATTCCTATTACAAGGAATGTAAACATCCCTTGTAATAGGACTAGTGTGTGACAGGTCCTCTTTATGGAGAGAGACAGGGTCAATAAGACCCCACATCTGTCCTCCAGTCTGGAAAGCATGAGGTTGGAAAAAAAACACTGATCTCATGCTCTCAGCCGCGATCATGTTCGTTCAGCACAGTGGTGTAGTGGATAGTACTTTCACCTAGCAGCAAAAAGGGTCGCTGGTTCGAATCCCGCCCGTGACACCATCTGCCTGGAGTTTGCATGTTCTCCCTGTGCCTGTGTGGGTTTCCCCCCACAATCTAAAAACATGCTGTAAATCGGATCCTGTCTAAATAAGCCCTAATATGCAGTAGTATATTTAGGTTTTGACTAAACTTCTGCACCTCCTAATAGAAAAATGACCCACCCTTCCTGTCATGGCCACACCCTGTTTTTTATGACCCGCCCAGAAATTTTCAGGGGACACACACACACTAGTTCTGGGGGGGGGGGGGGGGGCACTGGATTCCCTTAATTTGCATAGTTTTTCTCTAACTTCCTGTTTGGCTATGGGGCAGGAAGTGAAGGCAAATCTCCCCAATTGGACAGGGATGGTACAAAAATAAATTGACAGGGGTTATAACCCTCCCTCCCTCACTCTATCCAAAATGAAAGAAAAAAAGTGCTGATTATAGTTCTACTTTAAGCACAAATTTCTAATAATTTTATTGAGAGGACTAAGAAAATATAACCATGCCAACAGGCCAGGATACAGCGTTGCTAATATGTATGAATGTGTGTTAGGGACCCCCACAAATACCACCCAATGTTAAATAATTGTTTTTCTTAATTTGCAAATAAGTATCATCTGCTCATTTTTTGGGGATGTCTGCACCCCTGATAGGGTGAAGACACCTCACAAATGTTGTCACTTTCCACTTTAAATTCATTCACTTCCTGTCACATAGCCAAACAGGAAGTGAGGGTAAAACCTTACTAATGTCTTTTCTTGGGGACACACAGATCAATCTAAATAGTTTCCCATTATGTAAATTGCACTCTAGCATTTTGCTGTATACACCCCAAATTATTAGGGATCTTGGACTTTGGGGTCCATTTACTAAAGGCAAATCCACTTTGCACTACAAGTGGACAAGCAAGGAAGAAAAGAACAAAAAAAAAAACTTTGCTTCTACAGGATTGGATGTTAAAACCATCAGTGCTTCCCCTCTGATTTTCAGCGACTACGCTCGTACTGCAGAGTGGCTTTGCCTTTACTAAACCCCAAACTAACTAATAATTTGGGGTGTACACAGCAGTGCAATTTGCTTAATGGGAACACTAATTAGATTGACCTGTGTCCCCCCAAGAAAAGACATTGGTAGGGTTTTAACCTCACGTCCTGTTCAGCTGTGTGACAGGAAGTAAAGCCAATTTTAAGAAAAGGGACACAAAGCCCAACCCAAAAAACACAAGCAGGGGTTCTAACACTCAATTGGGTTCCCTCAAACACCCACAATTAGAATAGGATTGCCTTGCGCTAGATTTAAGCACTGTGCTGTAAATCAGCACTTCAAGCCTGTCCGCCAATAACCCCCCCCCCCCCCCCCTACAACAGGCCATGTTTGCAGGTTTTGCTTCATCTTGCACATGTGCTTTAAAAGACAGTCTGGACAGCAATTCTTGATAAGATAAATCCACAAAACATGTCCTGTCGGAGCTACTTGAGGACTGAGGCTGAGGCCCACTGCAGTAAAAAGGATACTTACCGCTCTATTTTTCCTTTCCTGGTGATTAAACATGACAGCAAACATTTCATGCATACACACCAGGAAAGGAGCTTCGAGACAAATCACAAATGATTGGTTAGACCAAACCTATTTCAGCTGCAGTTATCAAAATCTGTAGCATGAAAAAGTAACAGAAAACAAACTTCAAAATTTGAAAGTCATTTTATTGGTCAACAAAACAAGGAAAGCAAAATCAAAAAAACAAACATAAATAAATAAATATAAAAAATAAAAATAGGTTCATTTGAGACAGTAAACAGCATATGGTTTATGCTTTGGAAATAACAGGATAGACCCACAGACACAGGTTTGAAACATTAGTCACAACATCTTGAGAAACATTTAGCAAGATAATGCAGCAGAAATACATCAAAGTAAACACTGTTAAAAAAATTGCCAAAAAAAAACTTGATCGAAGACATATCTGTTTAGCAAAGACATTCATTCATTCATTCATTCATTCCTGCCTGCCTGCCTGCCACACTGCCCTCTTCTCAGGGCAGCTAGCATATGCTCTATCCCAGCAAAGTTCAGTCTCTACTTTGGGTGCGCTTGTAAGTGGGTACACCTGTTAAGGATGTCCTTAAATTACTAACCCCAAAAACAGCTCTATGAGCATGATCAGAGTCATCCAAGTGATGTTCACACACAAAAAACAACATAAAAAAGTCCCTGGGCATGCTCAGTTCACCAGAAATGCAGAGGCAGAAACATAAACAAAGCTGCAATCGCGGCTGAAAGCATCTGTTTTTTTCTCCGATCGCATGCTTTCCAGCCTGAAGGACAGATGTGAGGTCTTATTGAATTATTACGTAAAAAAAATAATAATAATTAAAACGCCCCTGTCCCTAGTAGCTCACACTCAGAAGCAAATACGCATGTAAGTCCCGCCCACATATGTAAACGCCGTTCAAACCACACATGTGAGGTATTGACACGTGCGTTTAAACGAGAGCAATACTTTTAGCACTAGACCTCTTCTGTAACTCTAAACTGGTAACCTGTAAAAAAAAAACAAGCGTCGCCTATGGAGATTTTAAAGTCCTGAAGTTTGGCGCCATTCCATGAGTGTGTGCAATATTAAAGCGTGACAAGTTAGGTATCTATTTACTCGGTGTAACATCATCTTTCACATTATCACAAAAAATTGGCTAACTTTACTGTTTTGTTATTTTTTAACCACTTGAGCCCCGGACCATATTGCTGGTCAATGACCGGGCCAATTTTTGCGATTCGGCACTGTGTTGTTTTAACTGACAATTGCGCGGTCGTGCGACGTGGTTCCCAAATAAAATTGGCGTTCTTTTTTTCCCACAAATAGAGCTTTCTTTTGGTGGTATTTTATCACTTCTGTGGTTTTTATTTTTTGCGCTATAAACAAAAATAGAGCGACAATTTAAAAAAAAAAAGAATATTTTTACTTTTTGCTCTAATATATATCCCCAAAAAGATATAAAAAAAATTTTTTTCCTCAGTTTAGGCGGATACATATTCTTGTACATATTTTTGGTTCCAAAAAATCACAATAAGCGTTTATTGATTGGTTTGCGCAAAAGTTATAGCGTCTACAAAATAGGGGTAGAAATATTTTTTTTTTACTAGTAATGGCGGCGATCAGCGATTTTTATTGGTACTGCGACATTATGCATGGCTTACTATAAAAATGCCACTGGCAGGGAAGGGGTTAACACTAGGAGCAAGGGAGGGGTTAATTATGTTCCCTGTGTGTGTTCTAACTGAAGGGGGGTGAGACTGACTTGGGGAAATGACAGATCGCTGTTCATACATTGTATGAACAGACGATCAGGCATTTGTCCCCCTGACAGGACCGGGAGCTGTGTGTTTACACACACAACTCCCGATTCTCGCTCTGTGACGAGCGATCGCGGGTGCACGGCAATGATTGCGCCCAACAGGCACCCGCGTCGGGACCAGGAGCGAGCAGGGGACGCTGACCATGAAGGGGAACCCCACACCAAATAAAAAAACGGCGTGGAGTTCCCCCAAGATCCAGACCAAATCCTTATCCAAGCACGCAGTCTGGCCGGACAGGAATGGGGGTGGGGACGAGCGAGCGCCCCTCCCCCTCCTGAGCCGTACCAGACCACATGCCCTCAACATGGGGGAGTGTGTGCTTTGGGGCAGGGGGCATTGCCCCCCCGCCCCAAAGCACTCTTGTCCCCATGTCAATAGGGACAAGGGCCTCTTCCCGACAACCCTTGCCGTTGGTTGTCGGGGTATGCGGGCTGGGGGCTTATCAGAATCTGGGAGCCCCCTTTAATAAGGTGGCCCCCAGATCCCGGCCCCCCACCCTATGTGAATGAGTATGGGGTAAAGCGTACCCCTACCCATTCACCTGGGTGAAAAATGTAAAGTTAAAAAAAAAACACACCACACAGATTTTTAAAATCATTTATTAGTCAGCTGTGGGGTCTTCTGCCGGGGCCCCCACCCCCTTTAAACTCTTTTTGATTCGGGGAGGCATCCAGGCTTCGTCGTTTTCTGCCGGGGGTGGGCCACCCCCGGGCTTCTCTTTGCTGTCTTCTGCCGGGGCCCCCCACCCCCTTTAAGCTCTTTTACATTCGGGGGGGCATCCGGGCTTCGTCGTTTTCTGCCGGTGGGTGGGCCACCCCCCCTAGGCTTCTCTCTTCTGCCGGGCCCCGCGTGGGCCCGGTCTTCTCTCTTGCCTCTTCTGCCGAGCCCCGCACGGGTTTCTCTCCACTGTGTTCTCTGTTCCTTCTTCTGCCTGGCTCCACTGCGGGGGCCAGGGCCTCTCTCCGCTCTCTTCTTCCTTCTTCTCTTCCAGTGATGTTGACACGACAAGCTCTCCCGCTGTAATGTCGTCTGAGCGGTGCGCATCGACTTTTATATAGGCATAGGGCGTGGTCCCCAGGTGATGCCACCCTGCGACCCCACCCTTTGTGACATCACATTACCATCATGCCCCGGGAATGTGATGTCACAAAGGGTGGGGTCGCCAGGTGGCATCACACGGTGACCACACCCTATGCCTATATAAGTCGATGCACACCGCTTAGATGGCATTACATCGGGAGAGCTCGTCGTGTCAACATCGAATGGAACAGAAGAAGGAAGACAGCGGAGAGAAGCCCTGGCCCCTGCGGAGGAGCCAGACAGAAGAGGGAACAGAGAACACAGCGGAGAGATGCCCACCCCCCGGCAGAAAACGGCGAAGCCCGGATGCCCCCCCCCCGGAATAGAAAAGAGCTTAAAGGGGGTGGGGGGTCCTGGCGGAAGGCAGCGGAGAAGCCTGGGGGGGAAGAGAGAAGACCGGGCCTACACCCCCCCTATGTAAAAGAGCTTAAAGAAGAAAGGGGGGCCCCCGGCAGAAGACCCCCCAGCTGACTAATAAATTACTACAAAAATCTGTGTGATTTATTTATTTTTTTACTTTACATTTTCCCCCCAGGTGATTGGGTAGGGGTACGATGTACCCCATACTCATTCACATAGGGTGGGGGGGCCAGCATCTGGGGGCCTCCTTATTGAAGGGGGCTCCCAGATTTCGATAAGCCCCCGCCCGCATACCCCGACAACCAACGGCAAGGGTTGTCGGGAAGAGGCCCTTGTCCCTATCGACATGGGGACAAGAGTGCTTTGGGGTGGGGGGGCAGTGCCCCCTGCCTCAAAGCACACACTCCCCCATGTTGAGGGCATGCGGTCTGGTATGGCTCAGGAGGGGGGGGCGCTCGCTCGTCCCCACCCCCATTCCTGTCCGGCCAGACTGTGTGCTTGGATAAGGGTTTGGTATGGATCTTGGGGGAACCCCATGCTGTTTTTTTCAGCGTAGGTTTTCCCCCTAACGATCCAGACCAAACCGAAGGGTCTGATGTGCCACTGCAGGAAAACCCACGCCGATTTTTTTTTTATTTGGCGCGGAGTTCCCCTTCATGGTCAGCGTAAGCTGAAAACAGTTCGGGCTTTCACGTGCGCCGTCTCAAGCTGCGCAAATACAGTTACGCCGCTTATGATTTACCAAGATTTTCCCGGTGTAGTGAGACGGCGTAGTGAGACGGCGTGTGTGAAAGGACGAAATTGCCGCGCACGCATGCGCAGTATGCAAATAAACCTCCCGAGGTTTTAGGCATACTTGCAGCGTGCGGCAATGTTTTCAGAAAAATCACTTTCACTTTCAATTCGGCCCGTAAAACTTAAACAAACACATGTCACTACACTTCCCCACATCACCCCACATCCCCCCTAATAAACTCCCGCCCAAACCACTTCTATTTACATTTCCAAATGCCGTGCGCCAGGTCTATAGAGGCGCACCATGCGCCCTCTCCTGGTGCACTAGGCATTATAGTAACTAAAGAAATACACTGCTCTGTCGGCGTATTTCTTTAGTAAATGACAAAAGGCTTTTACTCCTGCCTTTGCTCCATGAATCATGGCGCAAAGGCTTGGTAAATCAGCCCCACTGTCACTCTGGACAAAAAAAACAACCAGGAAAGGCATGTCTATATCTCTCCTTTCCCATGGTATTTTATTAGTAAACAGAACGTCTTAAACCTTCTTATCCAAATCTCTAAATTAACTTTATTGTTCTCATTCACCTAAAACCTCTTTGTTCCCTTGTCCTTATATACCCTACCTTTCCCTCCCCTTCCCCCCCCCCCCAAAAAGGGAAAACCCCCCTTCCCCCCTCCCAACCCCTCTACCTCCCCCCCAGTAACCCTTACTCAAGAGATGGTGGTACTATCTTCTTGTTTCTATTACTCACGCCCCTATACACACTCCCCCCAGGAAGGGGACTCCTCACTCCATACTCTCCTCTGCAAGCATTCTCTTCCCCTCTTCAGAGTATATGAATAAATTCCATCCTGTCCATGTTTCAACATACTGTTCTCTTTTATTTCAGGCTGATAGAACCAGATCTTCTATAGCGCCTATCTCTCGAACTCTATTAAGCCATCTCGTAATGGAGGGTGTTCTAGTGTCTCTCCACTGTAAGGTTATTCCACTTTTAGCAGCATTTATCAAGTGACACAGCACTAATTTTTTATATGTCCGCACCGGGATCTGTGAGCTATGGAGCAAGAAAAAAGCAGGATCATCTGGTATATGGAACTCTGTAAGTTTTTGGGAAATTCTCTGGACTTTAAGCCAGTATTGTCTTACTTTTACACAAGATGTGCAACAAATGCAGCTATGTGCAGCAAAGTTCCTTGCTCCAGTCCAACATCTCCAACAGCGCTCTGAATTTTCTGTAGAAAATGTATGCAGCTTTACTGGGGTGTAGTACCATTGGGTTAGAAGTTTGTAGTTGGATTCCTGTGTTCGCGTACAAACCGAGGAATTCAATGCAGTGGATGATATGTTTACGCTAGGTTGGCGAAAAAAAATTCTCCCCAAGTCTCTCTCCCACTAACTAATTCCCGGCATTACAAAATCCCACTGAGGAGAATTCAGCAATCTATACATCTTAGAAACCACTTGTGATATTGGTTCCTCATCATCACAGTAGGCCTCAAATTTTGTTAACTCTCGCCGAAAATTAGACAGCTTTCCCAGAGATCTCAGAAAGTGATTTACTTGGAGCGCCTGCCATAAACTTAATTCAAAGGTTCCCCTTGGTTTCATTAGGGCATCAATAGATGGCCAGGTTTCTGTTTGCAAGAAATGTGAAACCTGCACAGTACCCTTTTCTTTTAGTTTATTAAATGCTCCTCCCTCTGTTCCTGGTATAAAGCCTGGATTCCCCATAATAGGAAACAAGGGGGATTGGCTCGTTGAAAACTTTGGATTTCGGCAGACCTTAGCCGCAATTAGCAGCGTTGGACCGATTGTAGGATGTTTCTTCAACATACTTGGTAATACATTGTAGCACCAAGGGGCTCTGCGTAGTGGTATTGGACTAATCTGTTGCTCCATATCAACCCAGCGTTTATAATACCCGTGCCTACCAATCTTGTCAGGTGGGCCGCTTGGTAGTACTTGACAATGTCTGGGACTGCCATCCCCCCAAAGCACTTGGGTATCATCATCAGCTCTTTTTTTATTCTTGGTCGTTTCCCTGCCCATAAAAATTTCATCAGGAGGGTACTCATTTGTCGGAGGAAGGCCGCTGGAATAGCTATTGGCAGGGCCTGAAACATATACATAATTTTTGGCAAAATACTCATCTTAACTATGTTGTTTCGACGAACCATGAGTATAGTCCATGTTGCCATTTCTCAAGCAGCTTTCTTACAGAGTTAAAAAGTTTATTTTAAAAATTTCCTTTAAATTAGCTGGAATCAGAATACCCAAGTACTTTAGCACATTCTTCCACTTAAACCCAAAGTCTTGTTGTATAATCTTGCACTTCTGAGGTGACATTGCCACACTCATCGCTTCAGATTTGGCCTGAGTTATTTTTAGATTTGACAGCTCACCGTATATTTCGATCTCTTTCACAAGATTAGGAAGTGAGACGTGTGGGTTGGGTATAGAGAATAACAGATCGTCCGCATAGGCTGATACTTTGTGCGTTTGTTCTCCTATCTGTATTCCCTGTATGTCCGAGTTTTGGCGTACTTTTAGTGCAAATAATAAGGGTGAAAGAGGAAATCCCTGTCGTGTGCCATTTGTAATCTTAAAGATTTTGAAAATATTCCATTAACTCTTACTGCGGCATGTGGAGCCGTATAAACGCTCCCGATCCATCTAATCATGCGCTCCCCCAACCCCACATGGCGCAGCACTGAGAAAAGAAAACACCAGCTTACTCTATCGAATGCCTTCTCGGCCTCTGTGTTTAGGAACACGCAAGGGATGTCTCCTTCATTGGCATAGTGGACCAGGTTAAGGACTTTTATTGTGTTATCCCTTGCCTCCCGTGTGGGGATAAATCCCACCTGGTCCATATCTACCAGCTCAGGGAGCCATGACTGGAGCCGTGTTGCCAATACTTTCGTAAAAAGTTTTAGATCTGTGTTTAATAATGAAATCGGCCTATAACTACCGCACTCCGCCGGGTCTTTCCCTTCTTTGGGGATAACCGTAATGTATGCTAACAGCGCGTACGGTGGAAATGCCGCAGTCTGGCCATCGCATTAAAAACCTTTATTATCTGATTGCCTAATAGTGTAGCAAATTCTTTGTAATATCTTAACCTGTTGTTCTCGTCTCTTTTTCAGAATTGATCCATGCTTAATCAAGACCC
Organism: Rana temporaria; assembly: GCF_905171775.1. Taxonomy (NCBI): domain Eukaryota; kingdom Metazoa; phylum Chordata; class Amphibia; order Anura; family Ranidae; genus Rana; species Rana temporaria. The sequence continues at coordinate 380,177,847 of NC_053490.1, forward strand.
CCCTGATCACAGTCTTGTGTGCCTCCCACACCATTCCCGGGTCGTTCCCAGGTGTGTCGTTCATTTGGAAGTAGGCTATGATCTCTTGAGCCACATCTTCCCTGACTTTGGGGTTCTGTAACTCCTGGGCGAGAACCGTGCTAGACAGTGAGAGGCGCAGTCTGACCGGGGCGTGATCTGACCACGTTATACTACCAATGGACACTTCCATCACAGAGGAGATTAAATAGTGGGGGATCAGAAACAGGTCTATGCGGGAATACACTTGGTGTGGGTTGGAGAAGAAGGTATAGTCCCTCTCTTCTCCGTGCAACGTCCTCCATACATCCACTAACTGAACTTCGTATAATTTTCGCAGTACTCCCCTTCTGACCCCCTCGAAGTTCCCATGGAGGTGTCTATTCTCGGGTCTAGGGAGATATTAAAATCTCCCCCAAGAATTAATTTACCTTCTGAAAATTCCAACAACTCCGTGAGAACTTTCCTCATAAATGCATCTTGGTGTACATTTGGTACATACATCGTGGCCAGAGTCACTTTAATTCCTACAATACTCCCTTTAAGAAAAAGAAATCTACCTTTTGGATCTAGGTATCTATTGTCTAATGACCAGGAAATTCTATTGAAAATCAGGATTGATACTCCCTTAGATTTTGCTTCCTGATTTCCTGCGTGGTATACACAAGGAAAGAATCTATTCTGGAGGAGTGGGAGTCCCCCTGTCCTGAAGTGTGTCTCCTGTATGTAGGCTATATCTGTCCCTGAGCGCCGCAGGTCAGTCAACAACATCCTACGTTTTTCTGGGACATCATGGGCCAGATTCACATACCCGCGGCGCAGCGTAACGTAAACCGTTTACGTTACACCGCCGCAAGTTTTCAGTCTAAGTGCCCGATCCACAAAGCACTTACCTGGAAATTTGCGGCGGTGTATCGTAAACACGTCCGGCGCAAGGCGGTCCAATTCAAATGGGGTGGGTACCATTTAAATTAGGCACGTTCCCGCGCCGGACGTACTGCGCATGCTCCCGTCGCAAATTTCCCAACGTGCTTTGCGCGAAATTACGACGCGCCGACGTTTTGAGCACTTACGCCGGGAAAAATATTTTTTTTTTAAATAATTCAAAAGCAACGCGGGAAAGACGGGCATACTTTAACATGGTGGAGTACTTTTCCACCATATTAAAGGTGCCCTATCTTTGCGACGGAAATCTAACACTTGCGACGACGTAACGTCGGGAAAAATCTTCGTAGATCGCCGTAACTCCTAATTTGCATACCCGACGCTGGTTTACGACGCGAACTCCCCGCAGCGGCGGCCGCGGTATTGCATCCTAAGATCCGACAGTGTAAGTCCATTACACCTGTCGGATCTTCTGGATATCTATGCGTAACTGATTCTATGAATCAGTTGCATAGATAATCTGAGATACTCCGTCGTATCTCCTTTGTGAATCTGGCCCTAAGTCCCTTAGCGTTCAAGGAAGTTATTTTTATTCCCTCCATCTCTGTGAGAAAAAAAAAAAACAAGTACTATCCCCTACCCTATCCCACCCTTCTCTGTGTATTCAACCCACCTCCCCCTACCCTCCTCTAAACCCCAAAGGGATATCACCCACCTTTAACCCCCTCCCCAATGGTTCCAGCGGGCGCTAACCTATTTTAGGGACTGGTCTAATTAGGCTAAGTGAGCCCCAGCCTGCTCCCCTCCCTCCTCCCTCCGACTATTTTTATTTCCCTACTAACTGAATACCCGGCGTTGCCCGGTCTTCCTATCTTAACCTTTTGGGGAGGAAAATCATAGTAATATAAATATACCCATCTTTTATATAAGGGTGTAGGTAAGGGTTAATTTAACTGTCATATATTTTTATTTGGCATATAAGTAATATGTGTACCAGGTATTATTGAAATATCTCCAGGCGTACAGAAGTTATGTGGGAACATACATTTCCCATTGATTTGCATGGGACTTTAAACAAAAACCCAGACCCTCACAAATGGGGGTAGTTAAGGGATAAATTAACTATCTTATAGTTTAAGTGGACATATAAGTAACATGTGACCAAGTGTTATCGAAATATGTACAGCCGTTTGGAAGTTATGAAGTAACATGTATTTCCCATAGAGTTGAATGGGACTTTAAAGGAAAACCCCGACCATGGCAAATGGGGGTGGGTAAGGGTTAAACCACCTATCCTATGTTTGTTGCTGACATATAAGTAACATGTGTGCCAAGTTTCATGTTAATATCTTTAGCCGTTTGGACGTGATGCTGGAACATGAAGTAACATGTATTTCCCATAGAGTCGAATGGGACTTTAAAGAAAAACCCTGACCATGGCAAATGGGGGTGGGTAAGGGTTAAACCACCTATCCTATGTTTGTTGCTGACATATAAGTAACATGTGTGCCAAGTTTCATGTTAATATCTTTAGCCGTTTGGACGTGATGCTGGAACATACATACATACATACACACACACACGTTGAGTTTTATATATATAGATAGATAATCATTCCCTTCATCTACCTTCTACCTTACAATTTTGCTACTTCATGACATTCTTATCCTTCCATTTGTCATCTGTTCTCATTATTCTCAAAGTAATTTTTTAGCTTATTTTCCCCAGGATAGCCGAAATACACATGTACATGTATACATAGATACGTAAATATACATTTTCTCTTTTCTCTCCTTTTTAAGAGACCTTCGGCTGGACACCAATATTCCCTTTACTAGCCCCTCCCCTCCCTCATTTCCCCCCATCTGCAGCCAGTGTCCCCCCGCCCCCCATCCCAATCCCTCCGTCTTCTGGCCCTTATATTTTCGAAAGACTACTTTAGTCTTCCAAAAAAAAAAAAATTCTTAATGTGCTTCTTAAATGTGAAGAAAAAAAAGGGGGGGGGGTATACGGATTGCACCCCCCCCCCCCTTACTGTGTTCATTTCCTTACTTCCCCACTACCCCACTTTATACATCCTGGGCCTGATTCCCAAAAGAGATACGCAGACTTAACTCCAGTTTTCTAAATTTACACGGCGCGTATATTTGCGCACGATCTTCAAAACGAGTTAAGCAAAGATTTCCGTATTTTCAGCCGTACTTAAATTAGTTACACCAGCGCATCCCCGGGCGCAAATTACGCTAGTCTCGCCGCTGTTTTTGATAGGCAAAGATGCAAATGAGGGAGTTAGGGCGATTCTCAAAATTAAGTGTGTGCGCCGTATTTTCCGCCCTGTGCGCACCTGTTAGTTTTCCTGACTAAATTTCCACATTATAAAACCAGCCCTAATTTTACACATGCAGTGGAAGGGTTTGCTGTAGGTAGTGACTAGAGCTTAGAGCTATAGTTGAGAAGGGTCTTTGTTGAAAAATGCCAGGGCCAGCTATGATTCTGACGGCACTTGCTGCCTTACAGGCACAAAGGAGGAGGAGGGCACAGAGGAGGAGGATGAGGGCACAGGCGAGAGTTTATCGTCCACGGCGTGATCTTTTGCAAATGCCAGATTATGAGGTGTATGGCAACTACAGGTTCGATAGGGAAGCCATCCTGGAGATCACCCAACTTCTTCATGAGGATCTTATCACCCCAACCAGACGCTCCCATGCCCTGACACCTCTTCATAAAGTGATGGCAACGCTCCATTTTTTATCCAGTGGCTCATTCCAGCGTGCATCTGGAGGTCTGGCTGGGATGGTGCAGTCGACAATGAGCAGATGTGTCCATCAGGTGGTCCCTGCCATACTGCGGCGCATGACCAACCAGTTTGTGATGCCCACCCAGGAGGAGCAGCGTGTGCAAGCCATGACAGACTTCTACAGCATTGCTGGCTTCCCAAGGACCATCGGGGCGATAGACTGCACCCATGTGGCACTACAGCCCCCCCATGAAACTGAACACCTGTTCAGAAACAGGAAAGGCTGGCATTCGATCAACGTCCAGGTGATCGTAGATGCCCATGGCCTCATCTGGCACGTTTGTGCCAAGTTTCCAGGGTCGTGCCACGACAGTTACATCCTACGGCAGACCAAGATCTACCAAGACTTGGAGCAGAATGTGTATGGAGACAGCTGGCTGATTGGTGAGTGACATTGGTGTCAGGTATGCCCCCCCCCATGATGCAGACATCACAAGGGGCACATGCATGACTAATATCCTCCTGTCTTTTCCCTTACAGGTGACTCTGGATATGCGTTGGGACCCCACCTGATGACCCCCTTTAGGAACCCCCAAACACCCGGAGAACGCAAATTCAATGAGGTGCACATCCAGACCCGGGCAATAGTACAGCGGACATTTGGCCTTCTCAAGTCCAGATTTAGATGCCTTGACAAGACTGGGGGTACACTCTTGTATTCCCCAGACTTTGTCTGCCAAATTATTGGGGCATGTTGCTTCCTCCATAATTTTGCTGTGAGAAGGGGCCTGCATGTTGAGATATGTCCTGACCTAACCCCCCACCCAGGCAATCCGCCCCCCCCCCAAACCCCTCTACCCGGTCTGCTGAGGGCCAGGCAATAAGGAGACTGAAGGCATATTTGCCCAGTAAATGGACCCTAATTATCTTTTTATTTTGGCTTTCCCCAGAAAAAATCACAGAGATTATGTGACATGTAAAAATTTTCTTTGCACATAAAATGCACATTACTTATATGACAATGAGAATGTTTTTTTTTGGGTAGAAAACGCACAATACTTATCTCACAATGAGAATGCATGAATGCATGAATGCACGTCACTGTGGTCCCTAGCACAGACACATCACATGCACATTGAATTGGATTAGATCCAAGTACCCCCCCCCCCTTTGGTACTTGGGAGCAGTAACGCCCCGCCACGGCTCCAATTATGTCACTGTGCATTCATACACCATTCAGGAACCTAGGATGACTTCTCCCTGGTCCTGGGGATCCCTGCTCCACCAAAACTGAGGGTGACACCCTTATGTTTTCAGGAATGCCACCCCCCACATTCACACATCATTCACACACATAAACCAAATCATAAGTACAGTATAAAAAAAAAAAAAAATCAAAAGTACCCCTGCAACTTAAGGATGTTGCCGAGTGCTCCTTCTGGGCTGCCCACGGCCACGGGCACGGGGACGGCCACGGCCGACTGGGGGATCTTCACGGGGGGGGGTCTGTGCAGGGGAGGGAGTATTTTCACGGGGGGGGGGGGGGGGGTCTGTGCAGGGGAGGGAGTATTTTCAGGGGGGGGGGGGTCTGTGCAGGAGAAGAAGGAGCCTCCCCTGGTGTCTGTCCTCCTGCTGGCCTTCCCTCCAAGGCAACGGCTATCCTTGTCAGACAGGAAGTAATGTCAGCCGTATTAGCCTGGCCAGCCCGGGTATTGGCCTGCACAGCCTGGGTGAGGGCAGTCACCTCCTGGGCCACGCCTGTTGTTGCGTTTTTCAGGTCCCACAAACACGTGATGACCCCCACTGAGTTGGTGGCCACCTCACCCAGTGACTCCCTCATTGCACCCAGGCTGCGCTCCACCTTGGTTATAGATTTTTTTATTTCAGCCAGACTGCGGGTCTGCCGGACATTGTCCCTCAACAGACTGACCGGCAGACGCACCAACCCCCCCCTGGTTTCCAGGGTCGGCCTCCTACTTGCCCCTGAGGCTTGTGGCCTTGGAGGAGGAGTTGGAGTGAGCCATGGGTGCTGCTGCATGTTGGAGGAGGGTTGGAAGGGGCCACCCATGATGGTGGCCTGACTGCTGGGCGCCTGTGGGGTTCCCTCAGGGGATGACTCAAAGGTCATATCTTGGCCCATCATGATTTGCTGCCCAATCTCAATATTGTCATCTTCCTCCCCCTCATCCTCCTCCCACTCAACATCCAAATTAGGGGAGTTGTAGGCACTCCCCTCCCATGGCGAATCCTGCCCTTCTTGGGACTCTGCATCAGCCTGTCTTGGGGGTGGTGCAGCAGCCTGCCCTGATGGGCCAGCAACCTCCTGCCCTGATGGGCCAGCAACCTCATGCCCTGATGGGCCAGGAACCTCCTGCCCTGATGGGGCTGCCACCTCCTGACCTGATGGGGCTGCCACCTCCTGACCTGATGGGGCTGCCACCTCCTGGGCTGATGGGGCTGCCACCTCCTGGGCTGATGGGGCTGCCACCTCCTGGGCTGATGGGGCTGCCACCTCCTGGGCTGATGACCCAGCAACCTCCTGGGCTGATGGGGCTGCAACCTCCTGGCCATCTGGGGAGGACACAAAACAATCACAGGTTGGTGGATCCACACACTTGGCACATCTTCCCTTCCCCCACCCACACATGCTAATCACCAGATAGAAATTCAAAAAAATTACCTGTCCTCATAAGAGGATCATTGTCAAAGCCAGGCAGGCCCACCACCTGCTGTGGGTGGAAACACTGGGCCACTGCCCATTCCTCCTCACTCATCCTGACTGGGCAGGGTCCCCCTCCTCCAGTGCCCCTGGTATGGGCATGCAGCGTTGCCAGCTTGTTCCGGGACACGCTCCTCAAGTCATTGATCTTTTTTTGAACTCCAGCGATGGTCCTGGTCTCCCCCCCCCCCCCCCGCCGCATTGATCCGATCGGTAATATTTTTAAGGATCTCCTTCCTCCTGGCCGGGGTGGTGTTGTGGCTCTCAGGGCCATGGAGAAATCGCCCATATTTAATGACGCCCTGAGCAAGTATATGCTTCTCTGCCGGTGTAAAATTTAGCTTCCTGCGCTTGGGAGCCATGACAGACAACACCCAGCAACAGGGAACTCACCCAGAAAACAAACAACAATACACACACACAACAAAAATAAAAACAATAAAAAAAACAAAAAAAACAGACAGCTACTATAAATTCAAAAAATAACAGGCAAAAAAGGGAAACCAAAAAAAAACACACACCAAAAAAGACACACTTATCAAAAACAAACAGGCAAAAAAGGGAAACAAAAAACAATCACACACCAAAAAAGAAACACTTCTCAAAAACAAACAGGCAAACAATCAAAACAAAGAACAAATTAGCAAAAACAAACACCAACTATACCCTCCAACTCCACAAACACTTTTCTCACAAACAAATCTTACCAACAAACACTGACAAACGTTCAAAGCAGAAGCAACTTGCTTTAGGAAGGGAACACAGGGAAATACTTTTGCAATAGAAGTGTGTTTGACTGGGGCTATTTAGACACAGGGCGATCCTCAAACTAAGTACGCTTGGCCTTTTACCTATCTCACTGATTGCGATGACCAAAGTTCTGCACATGCGCAGTGAGGTCCAGATTCGTGCGCGCATGCGCAGTACGGCCGGCCCTTCATTTGCATGGGGTCACGGCTCATTACAATGAAGCACGCCCACTTCATTCCCACTTGCCATAACCACGCCTTACGCATTGGAACTTAGGTTAAGGATGGCGCAATTTGGTGCGGAAATGCGCTGTGGATACGGTACTTACGACACCAACTTAGGGCGCCGTAACTTAAATGACATAAGTTAGATAATCCTACATTTACACAGGTTTTTGGGAATCAGGCCCCCTGTTCTTATCTATATAAATTGTGGGTTATGAATAGAACCTTGTGCTATAGTGATTATTTCGTGCCATTGCTACCCACTGTGTCCTATTAATATCATTTCCACTCCAAAAGAATAAGCATAAATATATAAAAAACGGCGGGGCCCTGAGAGGGGAGGGGGGGGGGGAATAAAAAGGAACATGTGGGAACGGGGCACCCACGCTGCCAAGAGGGAGGTAGGCCTTAGACTGGCCCTAATCCATTACAAGGAAGATTGAAAGCAAGGTGACGCTTTGGGGAATATGGGGAGGCAGTAGATTAGTCTTGATATAAGGAGGAAAAATATATATATAAAAAAAAGAGCTACTAATATAAGGGGGGGGTGGGTCCATCCCTTCTACCCTTACTTCATATCACAGTCCCCTATCTGCTACCTTAAAGGGGCAACACTGGCCCCCCCTCCCCCTATCCTTAGGGGAGACTGGGCCCCTTAGTCCTGTAGGGTTCACTGTTCTTCTTATTGAACCTGGCAGGTGCTGCAGCCAGTTTGGCACCTCCATTGTCTCTATCTCTATAAATTTGAACAGTTCAGGGAGTTCCAGGGGTTGTTGTAAATAGAATGTCCTTGTATTTTTCTTTATTATTACTGCTATCGGATATCCCCAGCGATAAGTCCCTCCTGCCTTCTTAACCTTATCCAATACTGGACGCAACATTGCTCTCCACTGTAGAGTGGCCCGGGAAAGATCTGGCAAGATTTGTATCCGGGACCCTTCATGCATGATCTCTCCTGCTTCCCATGCCCTCCGGCTTATAAGCTCTTTATATGTGAAATAATGAAAACAGCAAATCACATCTCTTGGTCTATTCAGGTTTACTGGCAAAATGAGAAACAAAAACTGGATAGCCGCACTCCAAAATGACTTAAAAAAGTTGTCTTTAATTTTCAACTGTACACATACAGTCACTGCAACCAACAGAAAACAGGACAGCCGACGCATTTCACACTTCTAATTTAGTGCCTAATCATGGCGGGTTTACTGATGGAGGACCCAAGGCTCTATGTAGCCTCTCAAATTCAAGGGACTGGGGGGAGGGGGAGTCGACTAATTGGTGGCATATTGCCTCAATAGTCCTCTGTAATGCCTCTTTCTCAATTGCTTCAGGTATCCCCCTGAACCTCAAGTTCTTACGTCTGCTGCGGTCCTCAATTTCTTCAATTTTAAGCTGCATAAGATCGACCTGAGAAATTTGTGACCTCTGTGATTGTTCTAGGCTTTTAACACGCTCCTCTAACATTGCCCCAGATACTTCAACATGAATCAGGAAGCTCCTGAGGACGCAACATATCTTACGAAACGCGTAGAGGCTGCGGACATCTACAGGGCAACACGCTGATCGTAAGACAGGCGTAGGGGGATCACAAGAGAGGAACGTTTTTTTTCCTTCCATCACATACTTGCATACATGGCTCGAGAAGCTTGGTGCCGGCTTATGGGCACAATAAAATGTGAGTGCAATATATGTTTTATTTTTTAACCAATAAATTCTTTTACCTACTACACTATGAGGGGTACTCTTTTTCTGTGAGCTTTTGTAGAGAAAAAGAGACTACTTTAACACACCCAAGATACCTGACAGTTGTGGTGACGCAGAATTAGGAGTGGTTATCCTGGGAATGAACCAAAGGCGCTAGTTGAATGGGATCTGGTGAGTGACCATTTTTAACGGTGATGGGATAATCACGCAAGTGGTGAAATCACGTTGTGTTTATACACCCCGCAAGAGGAGTATTTTTGCCATAGAACACTTGGTCATCACACTGGGACTCTTAAAGTGGAAGAGGATTTATGTAGAAATTCTCGAGCATTTTTTATGTGTATATATATATATATATATATATATATATATATATATTTTTGTCACCATATAAATCGTTTGTCTGAGTGATAAGAAATTGTCTATGAGTGTGTTTCCACACTATTCTGAGAAAAACATTTTTATATGAACACATTTAGATACACATATATCTTTGAAGGATTGTTACTTATAGGTGTTATGCACAGGGGTTAATAATTGTAACCGTTGCACAGGATAATGTGATTTTCTGTCTATTGTTGTGACTTAGATGAAGATCAGATCACATTTTATGACCAATTTGTGCAGAAATCCATATCATTCCAAAAGGGTTCACATACTTTTTATTGGAACTGTATATATGTGTATATATTAGGGTTGCCACCTTTTCTTCAAGCCAAACCCAAACACTTTACTGGCGTACAGCATTTTTTTTTTCTTAGTATACACTATAGACGATAAGATTGTTAAAGACCTTGGAGTGGGAGTGAACAGGGGGGGTAGTGAGATGGACAATTCTTCTAAAACAAAAAAAAAATCAATGAATGGTTTGCAAAACAGCCTGTTTAAATGTTAGGTTAAATCAGCCCAGGAGTGGAGTATTGCTTACCTTATGGGGTTGGTGGGCCTGGGTATAATACAGGGGTGTTGCTAGAACTATACAAGACCTGGGGCACCTTTGGGCACCCAAACTTGAGCAGTAATGTGGCATGCACAGCACGTCACGGTGAACACTGGGTGCTGGCCCAATTACAGAGAACAGTGAATGGAGTATGGTTTAATAAATCAAACCTTCGTGAACTCATAAAAGAGGCTTTGATTGCTGTGCCACAAGAAGTAGTCTCACAGATATGCATACCCATCAGCACTATTATTTAAAAAAAATGAAACGCTACCATTACATATAATTTTATGTGCACTGAAAATAAACAGACAGCTAACTCTGTCTGAGCCTACCTTAAAGGAACACTAAAGGTTCGTTTTTTATTAGATCATTTGATTGCTGTAAGCTAGAGCATTTAAATATCACTTACCTCGTTTTTCCTTTTGACCTCCAAAATACAGTAATCCAGGTTTGAAAATGCCATTTCCTGTCTCTCCTCTTCTTGCTTTCCACCAGCATCTGAGCCGTTTTGCATGGTGGGAAGCAGAATGTGCTCACCCCCTCCCTATGACTACAGCCCTGCGTGAAGATGCTCTCTTATCCCTCACAGGCATGGAGGCTAAGCCTAATGGGAACTGTAGTTCCCATTAGGCCGTGATGTAGCAAGAATGAATGCGCACCGCAAACCAGGAAGTCAGTGAGAATAATGATTCAGGAGTGCTGGAGGTGAATAAAACAGCTCGATTTCCACAGGTATCAAACTAGTTATAATGCAAAACATTACTTTTTACTTTATCAGCTACTGTCAGACTTTAATTTAAGAGGAAAATATTTTTATCTTTACAACCCCTTTAAAGAAGACCGTCGTTAAAAAAGCCAGGGACTGATTAGCAACCAGCAACTGTGGAGACAATGATCACTTTGGTCAGAAGTATGTAATGTACAATAGTGTGAATAGTGCAGGAGTCTGTTAGCTGACCATACACAGTTACTTTTTATTCAGCCAGTGGGCTGAACAAAAAAAAATTAACTCGATCCAAGCAAATGAAGTCCTGTAGATGGAGAAATCTCCCTATTGGATTCTGACAGCAGCACTAGACCCTGTCAGAAAATGCTAATCAGCAGCTGTAGCTCCCCCACATTCTACCTTCTAGTACAACCCCCTCCCAGTCCCCCCCCCCCCAGCACAAATATTTTCCCACCCACCCCAAATCAACCTTAGAACAAATCCTTCCCCCCAAAATCCCCCTCCTAGCACAAGCCCTTCCCCTACAAATGCCCCCTCCCCAGCACAAATCCTCTCCATCCAATCCTTCCCCTAAGCCCAAATTCCTCCTCCTAGCACAAATCCTTCTCCCACCAAATTCTTTCTCCCAGCACAGCCCTCTTCCCCTAGCACTGGTTTTACTACCCCCTGGTCACAAAAATGAATGGCTGAGTTCACCCTTCTGAACAAGTTACATGTTACACCCGTATTTAGGGCAAAAAAATGTAACATGTTCAGCATCCACCCCCCTCTCCCCCCAATACCTCCCCCATGACAGTGGGCGTCCACAAGGCTCAGTGTCTTTTATTCACAGATTTCTTAGGAAAAAAAATATTTGCAAATTTTTTACCTGCAAAAAAATTGTCATTTTAATTTTTTTTTCCCAAAAGATGAACTTAACCTTAAAGCGGAGCTCCACTGTAAAAAAAAAACATTAAAATCCATTAGCTACAAATACTGCAGCTGCTGACTTTTAATATTAGGACACTTACCTGTCCTGGAGTCCAGCGCCGTCCGCAGCAGAAGACGAGCAATCGCTCATCACTCTGCTGCCCCCACCGCCGTCATGGGTGAGGGAATCAGGAAGTGAAGCGTTGCGGCTTCACTTCCAGATTCCCTACTGCGCATGCGCGATCAGCGCTAAGCGTCTTAACTGGTCCCCGCTGTGTTCTGGGAGCCGTGTGTTTGCCAGAGCACAAAGGGGGGGGGGGCCGGGAAGTGACGCACTACCCGCAGTTTACCCACAGTGTGTATTCCCAGAAGTGGGTGCAAATACCTGTCTTAGACAGGTATCTGCACCCCCCTCCCCCCTGAAAGGTGCCAAATGTGACACCGGAGGGGGAGAGGAATCCGAGAAGCGGAAGTTCCACTTTAGGGTGGAGCTCCGCTTTAAATAACAATTCTTCCCATATAAACATAAACCTAAAAACAATTAACACACTATTCCATATATATTGTATATAGTAAATTACATACTCAGATATAGAAATATGTTCAGTTAATAACATGCAATCACACTCAAATACATACAGATACTGAGATATATTCATTCACACTCAGATATATGCATATGCTCAATTACATACAGTACATGCACACACATATATATATATATATATATATATATATATATATATATATATATATATATATATATATATATATATATATATATATATATATATATACATACACTCAGATACATGCATATACACATGCTGTAAAGAAACACTAAGATATATATACTAAGAAACATGCATACATACTATATATATACTGTACATGTGCTCAATTATCTACATACACACACACACATATATACACACACACACACACACACTGAGATACATACATGCACTCAGATACACACAAACAGACATAAATACACTTGGCAACATACTGTGAGATGAATACTTACATGAATAGTTTGGTAATGTGCAGCCAGCTTCTCTCCTCCCCTCTCTGTCCTGCTGTCCCCTCACACACCGTGCAGCTCCTTCCTCTTCCTGCCCACTCACTCACAGCTCTCTCTGTAAACTGTGAACAGTCCTGGCAGGGCTCCAGTAGCCGGGACTAGAAGCAGAGCATCGGCTTATGCGGCCAGGAGGTTCTGTATCCCTCCACAGAGAGAAACATGTCCCTTGTAATTAGGGCTGTTTCCATCAAGACAGTTAAATATATGTAAAGATAGGTCACATTCTTATACAGGTTATAGATCCTGAATCCTGATTACGTTTTTATGGGGGTGTTATAAGAATTTTTGAGGGTTCCCAGGTGGCTGTTGTCCGGGTGACAGGCAGTCAGAAACCCGGGCAGAGGATGTAAATACCGGACTGTCTGGGTGAATCCCGGACAGGTGGCAACCCTAGTATATATATATATATATATATATATATATATATATATATATATATATATATATATATATATATATATATAAAAAAAATTGTAAAAAAAAATTTAATAAAAAGCTACTGACAGTCTACACCTCATCAGTGCTGCATATTAGTGCCACTGTCACATGACATTCAAAAAAAATTATTTGTAACCGGTATCGGCGAGTACTAAAAAAATTATTTGTAACCGGTATCGGCGAGTACTAAAAAGTATTGGTACTTGTACTCGGTCCTAAAAAAGTGGTATCGGAACAATCCTACTGTTTACTGTTTCTAATGACTACATATGTCATGGTACCTTGCTGCCCGCAAGCAGTGATTCTTGTACTGACTCCGCCTCCTGGAACTCCTGGAACTCCTCTCGGCACCTCTGTAGATCAGAAGGCAGACTCTGTGAAATGACTCTTGTGACACACAAATCCCTGTTCTGTTAGGAGAGACAGATCTTGTGTTCCTACTAGCTAGGAACAACAATCTGTCATCTCCTCTAGTCAGTCCCATCACCCTACATTTAGAACACACACGAGGGAACACAGTTAACCCCTTGATTGCCCCCTAGTGTTAACCCCTTTTTATAGCACTGATCGCTGTATAATTGTCAATGGTCCCAAAAATGTGTCAAAAGTGTCTCCGAACTGTCCGCCATAATGTCGCAGTCCCGACAAATAAATAAATAAAAATAATCGTGATCACTGTCATTACTAGTAAAAAAAAAAATAATAATAATAAAAATACCATAAATCCTTCCCCTATATTGTAGATGCTATAACTTTTGCGCAAACCAATCAATATACGTTTATTGCGATTTTTATTACCAAAAATTTGTAGAAGAATACATATCGGCCTAAACCAAGAAAAAAATTGCTTTAAATAAAAAAATAAAAAAAATGGTATATTTATTATAGAAAACAGTACAAAATATTGTGTTTTTTTTTTTCAAATTTGTCTGACTTTTAATATAAGGACACTTACCTGTCCAGGGAGCCTGCATCGTCAGCACTCTAAGCTGATCCATCCATCGCCTTTGTGTGCAAGCGCCGGCATTGCAAGTAAGGGAAACCAGCAGTGAAGCCTTTAGCACGACTCTGCATTTGCGAGTCGTGCTGTGCTTTTTGAATGGTCCGTTGACTTAGGGTTACCACCTTTTCTTGAAGCCAAACCCGAACACAGTAGTAATGCAGTGCGCAGATGGCAGTGGATGTGGCCAAATTGCTCTTGGTGACATCTCCCTGCCCCCGAGTGATGCGAAACCAGCCCCCAGCTCCCAGACAGCAACAGATATGTAAGTGACTATCTTGGTTACTTGGGGAGCCATAGGCCAGTCTGAATAATGTGTCTGGGTTTCAGTCCGCCTGAAACCCGGACACATGATTTAAAACCCAGACAGGTGGCAACCCTATGTCGTCTTCTGGGACACACACACAGGAAGAGTCGGATAAAACCTTGGAAGTGATGTACCTCACCGCGGCATCACGGGACAGAAGTCCAGAGGAAAACATGCAAAAAAGGTAAAAAAAAAAAAAAGAATATTATATATACATAAATACTTTGGGGTGACGGGACAAATGTAAGTTGTTTGAGACCTAGTTCTCTTTTTACCTGGAACTCCGCTTTAAAATAGCAATCTTTAATTCTGCCTGCACTGCTGAATGCAACGCTGTTATAGCGCAACCGTTCGCTGAAGTGTCTCGAAGAATGTGGATCTGCTGTGTCCCCAGACCAGGCCAACATGAGGTGCCAAACATTACAGAGCACACGTTTTTTTTTCTACATACGGTACATCCGGTGTAGCAGTAAAATCGGTATCCCATGAAAATCGGTATCCCTGGCATCAACTGCGCATGTGCCGATTTCAGTCAATTGAAATCGAGCGCAGAGCTGCTGCCGACGAACACAGCTGTGTCATATTAACCCTTCACCCGATCTAGATGACAGCGGCTGTGAGGTACAAGGTACAGCAAAACAATCTGTATAGGCTACCTACGGGGGGGATCAGTCTGTATGTCACACGGGGGGGGGGGGGTGAGTCTTTATTTCACAGGGATCAGTCTGTATGTCACGGGGGGGGGGGGGGGGGGGGGGGGGGGGGGGGGGGGGGGGGGGGGAGTCTTTATTTCACAGGGATCAGTCTGTATGTCACGGGGGGGAGTCTTTATTTCACGGGGATCAGTCTGTATGTCACAGGGGGGGATGAGTCTTTATTTCAGGGGGATCAGTCTGTATGTCACGAGGGGGGGTCAGTCTGTATTTCACAGGGTCTGGGGTGGGGGGTCAGTCTGTATTTCACGAGGGGGGGGGTGAGTCTGTATTTCACGGGGGTCAGTCTGGGGGGGGTCAATCTGTATGTCACGAGGGGGGGATGAGTCTGTATATCACGGAGGTCAGTCTGTATTTCACGAGGGGGGGATGAGTCAGTATTTCACGGGAGTCAGTCTGTATGTCATGAGGGGGGGATGAGTCTGTATTTCACAGGGGTCAGTCTGGGGGGGTCAGTCTGTATTTCATGGGGGTCAGTCTGGGGGGGCAGTCTGTATTTCGCAGGGGGTCAGTCTGGGGGGGTCAGTCTATATGTCATGGGGGTCAGTCAGTATTTCATGGGGGTCAGTCTGTATGTCACGGGGTGGGGGGGTGAGTCTGTATTTCACGGGGGGGGGCAGTCTGTATGTCGGGGGGGGGGTGAGTCTGTATTTCACGGGGGTCAGTCTGTATGTCAAGGGGGGGCAGTCTGTATGTCGGGGGGGTCTGTATGTCCAGGGGGAGGTCAGTCTGTATTTCACGGGGATCAGTCTGTATGTCACGGGGGGGTGAGTCTGTTTTTTACAAGGGCCAGTCTTGGGGGGGGTCAGTCTGTATTTCACGGGAGCCAGTCTAGGGAGGGGGTCAGTCTGTATTTCACAAGGGCCAATCTAGGGTTGGGTCACTCTGTATTTCACGGGGGCCAGTCTGGGGGGAGCAGTCTGTATTTCACGGGGGTCAGTCTGTATTTCACGGGGGTCAGTGTGGGGGGGGGCAGTCTGTATTTCACAGGGGGTCAGTCTGTATGTCATGGGGGGGTCAGTCTGTATTTCCCGAGGGTCAGTCTGGGGTGGGGGGGTCAGTCTGTATTTCACGGAGGTCAGTCTGGGGGGGGTCAGTCTGTATTTCACGGGGATCAGTCTGGGGGGGGCAGTCTGTATTTCACAGGGGGTCAGTCTGTATGTCAAGGGGGGGGTCAGGCTGTATTTCACGGGGATCAGTCTGTATGTCACGGTGGGGGGGGGGGTGAGTCTGTATTTCACAGGGGCCAGTCTTGGGGGGGAGGTCAGTCTGTATTTCACGGAGGTCAGTCAGGGGGGGGTCAGTCTGTAGTTCACGGGGGTCAGTCTGGGGGGGAGCAGTCTGTATTTCACAGGGGGTGAGTCTGTATGTCATGGGGGGGTCAGTCTGTATTTCACGGGGGTCAGTCTGTGGGGGTATGTATTTCACGTGGGTCAGTCTGTATGTCAAGGGGGGGTGAGTCTGTATTTCACGGGAGTCAGTCTGTATGTCACGGGGGGGGGGTCAGTCAGTATTTCATGGGGGTCAGTCTGGGGGGTCAGTCTGTATTTCACGGGGGTCAGTCTGTATTTCACGGGGGTCAGTCTGTATGTCAGGGGGGTCAGTCTTGGGGGGGGGGGGGTTCAGTCTGTATTTCACAGGGGCCAGTCTGTATTTCACGGGGGTCAGTCTGTATTTCACAGGGGGTCAGTCTGTATGTCATGGGGGAGTCAGTCTGTATTTCACGGGGGTCAGTCTGTGGGGGTATGTATTTCACGTGGGTCAGTCTGTATGTCAAGGGGGGGTGAGTCTGTATTTCACGGGAGTCAGTCTGTATGTCACAGAGGGGGGGGTCAGTCAGTATTTCATGGGGGTCAGTCTGGGGGGTCAGTCTGTATTTCACGGGGGTCAGTCTGTATTTTACGGGGGTCAGTCTGTATGTCAGGGGGGTCAGTCTGTATTTCACAGGGGGTCAGTCTGTATGTCAAGGGGGGGGGCAGTCTGTATTTCACGTGGTTCAGTCTGTATGTCACCGGGGGGGGTCAGTCAGTATTTCACGGTGGTCAGTCTGGGGGGGGGGAGTCTTTATGTCACAGTGGGGGGTCAGTCTGTATGTCACAGAGGGGGGTGGTCAGTCTGTCTGTCACAGGGGGGGGGTCAGTATGTATGTCACAGGGGGGGGCCACATTCAGCATGTCACAGGCAGACCACATGTCACGGGGGGGTGAGTCTGCATGTCATGGGGGGGTGGAGCCCAGGGGTCATAAGTTGAGACGTGACGATCTATCAGAGGTGTGGCTCTCTTGGTGGGGAATGGGGGGTCAGTATTTAGTTTGTGGGGCAAAGAATTGTGAGTGAGGGGGGGTCAGTTGTTGGGAGGTGAGGATCTTGTAATATTTTAATATAAAAGGGGATACAGACAGATTTTCATGGCCTGTAATATAAGAGGAGGAAACAGATTTTCATGGCCTGTAACATAAGAGGGGGATACAGTTTTTCATGGCCCTGTAATATTATAAGAGGGGGATACGGATATTCATGACCCTGTAATATTATAAGAGGGGATGCAGATTTTCATGGTTCTGTAATATTATAACGGGATACAGATTTTCATGGCCCTATAATAATATAAGAGGGGATATGGATTTTCATGGCCTGTAATATTATAAGAGGGGATACAGATTTTCATGGCCTGTAATATTATAAGAGGGGGATACAGATTTTCATGGCCCTGTAATATTATAAGAGGGGGATACAGATTTTCATGGCCCTGTAATATTATAAGAGGGGGATACAGAGTTTCTTGGCCCTGTAATAATATAAGAGGGGGATAGGGATTTTCATGGCCTGTAATATTATAAGAGGTTGTAATGACCCTGTAATATTAGGGGGGATACACCATTTCACAGTCTGGATTATTAATATTGTGGGAGGACACAATTTTAACCCATCAACTGCCATAGAGGTGGAAAAGCAAGCCGCTAGAAAGCAATTATCATTGTCTTTATTTTGGGGGTGACGTGTATTAGTGGCGGGGGGGTTCAGTCTGGTCTTTCAGTTGGACGGGGGGGGGGGGGGTCAATCTAAGGTGTCAGTATTTTGTTTTGTGGGTTGTCAGTCTTGGGGGGGGGGGGTCTATCTGTCTGTGTAGCCAGCGGTGGGGGGGAGAATTCCTAATTATTTTTTGGTTTGGAGTAAGTAGGCTTCCTCATTCCTTAGAGTGCTTATAATATTTAAATTAAACTATTTTTTTTAAATCTCTGTGTGTACCTTTCCCTAAAGATGTAGGGATACCATTCATTTACCAAGTTACTGTCTCCACCCCAGGCTCTCCCTGCAGACCCCCCCCCCCCTCAATTTCCCCCCTCTCCAACCCTTTGTGCCTTTATCTTTCTTCCCCCTTTTTCTTTACCTCCTGATCTTCTGATCCAAGCCTATTCATTAAACCTTTGGGTGCAAGTGCTGCTATAGGCGATAGCCATTGGGCTCGCTCATTACCGCTTTCTTATAAGTGAAATGTCAAATGTATTTCTGATGTACTGTTTATTCTGCCAATAAAAACATTTTCACCTCTAAAAACTCTGTGTGTTATTTGTTTATCTGTGTGTTAGTGATCATGTCCCTTTCATTGTTGTGTACAGTACTACATGGACCCTTATTCAGTTTACAATATAGAATATTGTCTCAATTAGTTACATCTAGGGATAGGGGCGGGTACCATCATCCTTTGTATTAGGATATTGGAAAGGGGGTGTGCCAGGGGCTGTTTCAAATTTGCCCCACGGTACTGTGAAAGTTGAAGACAATCTCGGTACCCAAGGATTAGGCCAAAGTAAGTATAAAATGTCAATTTATTAAAGCGGTGGTTCACCCTGCTGAACAACATTTCAGCATAAAATCCGGCATAGTAGCGCGAGCTACACTATGCCGGTCTTAATTTTTTTATCCCCGTACTCACGGTTATATCGTACATAGACGATTCCGTCTGCCGCGGGGAATGGGCGTTCCTAGCAAGAGGTAGGGTGATTGACGGCCGGCTCTGGCACGTCACGCTCCCCGAAGACAGCTGGAGTAGGTCTCGGCTCTTTACGGCGCCTGCGCACAGGCTATGCGCAGGCGCCGTGAAGAGCCAAGCCTATTTCGGCTATTTCCGGAGAAGCGTGACGTGCCACGGCCGGCCGTCAATCACCCTCCCTGTCCATAGGAACGCCCATTCCCCGGAATCTTGTAAGTACGATATAACAGTGAGTACGGGGGAAAAAAAATACAGACAGGCATACTGTAGCTCGCGCTACTATGCCGAATTTAATGCTAGAGGGAAAAAATGTTTTTATTTTTTTTTATATAGGGTGAACCCCCGCTTTAAGAAGGTAAACATAATTAAAAACATTTTGTACAGCAGAACATAAACAGTTGTTGCAAAATTGAGATAAATGGTTCACAAAGAACAGGTATTGTGAGGAATGGAGATGTATGTCCTGACGTATTCCTCTGCATGTTTTGTGGCTTTGGCCGCTTCTTCAGGATAAATAATGTTAGAGATTTATATAGTCATGCATGGCTTACAAATGAAGGCCCAATGGAGCATCAGAAAACACAAAAGAGAGGCACCCAATACAGGTAAATCCCCCCACAGCAGACACGGGAGGCACTTGATGGTACAGTAAATAAAAAAAAAAATGCAATTTTCTAGCAGTGGGTATAACTGGTGGTCTGTGGACAAGAAAATACGTCAAGAAACAAAAGGAGGAAAAGGGGCAGAGGGGGGGGTGGAAGGCAAAAAAGGGAAGAAGAGGGGGGAGGGGAAGTGAGAGGGAGGCAGGGAAGGTAAAAAAGGGGGAAATAAATTAAGTAAAAGCGGGGAAGGGGTGGACGGTGGGGAGGAAGAGAGGAAGAGAAGAAGAGATGAACATAAAAGGATAAGTGGGGATGAATATAAGGAGAAGAAAAAAAGAATCACTAGGTAAATATATAAATACGCATATAGAAAAAAGACGTATATACTCGAGTATAAGCCGAGTTTTTCAGCACATTTTTTTATGCTGAAAATGCCCCCCTCGGCTTATACTCGAGTCTGTGTCCATCTTCAACTTTTGCCATAGATCCCCTGGACACCAATCTTGGCACACATGTAGCCCCACTCTTCATCTACAAGTGTGCAAAGTTTGTTGTCCGGAGGACCTACGGCTGGGGAGCACCGATTTTTCAAACCCAGGCACCCCTTCCATAGACTCCCATGTTTAAACGTCAGTCTAGTCACACATCGCCGGAGATCAGGTAGAGAGATTGGGCACAGTGAGGCATGCACATGGACATCCTAGGCTTATACTCGAGTCAATACGTTTTCCCAGTTTTTTTTTTGGTAGAATCAGGTGCCTTGGCTTATACTCGAGTATATATAGTACATCTGTCCACTAATCAGATAACCAAACCCCCCTAATTATTCACATACGTGGAACACCCGGGGGATCAGAGGTAAAGAACCCAGAAGCAATGGTGTCCAAGGACACTGGGTAAGCTTGATTGCATAGGGAGATGATGTTCAAGGGTCAGTCGCAACCAGTGACAGATCCCCTGCAACCAAAGCGGATGAAAGAGTTGTGCATTGAGAATATATACATTTAAGGACCGAATATATGGATACAATTCCTGTGTCTCACGGTGGTCGGGCAAATTCTACCCCAATGTAGGTCTACCTGAAAATGAAGCATTGGCCCCAAAATGTGTGTGTGGTCCGTGGCCTCCAGTTTCCCAGTACCAAGTTTGGTGCCCCTGGGCTACGTGGTTTGGCTACCAAGGGGGCCCTAAATTTAGGCTAGCTTGGCCCACTGTTAATCTATCGCACACTATCGGGAACTTTGAGGGGCCACAGCTTGGGCCCCAAACATGTCCAGGGGCTCAAGCTGTGGCCAGCCATTACTGCGCCATAGATTAACATAGTGGGCCAAGCTAGCCTGAATTTAGGGCCTTGTGGTAGCCAATGCTTTCTTTTCATGGGGACCTGTAGGGGGGTAGAATTTGCCTGACCACTGCAGGACACAGGCATTGATGAGAGTGAACTCTTCTTATGTTGTAATCATGCAATAAATTACCTATTTGGATGCTACTTTTTTGTCAATCCATGGTGTGCTGGCAAATATAAATTTTTTGACTGGAACCAATATCCAGCTGGTTGTTGCTGCAGAACCAAAACTTTGAGAGCTTATCCAGGAAAGTGTGCACTTGAAATATGAAGTTTTATAGGCATTGAGGAGCCCTGCTCTGCAGGTACTGTTAAATAGTTAAAGAGTCTAGAGATTCCTGGAGTACTCAGCACTCCCTGCGCTGTGATACTGCCCAAGGGCCACACACTCCCAAGTGACCCATGAAAAAGTTGACCAGAACAATTCGGGCTAGGTCCTCCCCTAACGCTGTGCCAAATTTGGACCCCCTGTACATGTTCAGGACCCAAGCTGTGCCCACTGTAAGCTTCCCATACTACACCAAGCTGACCAAAAACCCAGAAGTGCTAGGTACAGGCAAACTTGGTACAGGGATACTAGTGGCCCCCAGAGGTAGACCTTTCCTACCTCTGTGCCAAATTTGGGACCCCAGGCATTTGGGTATTGCATGACCGAGTAATTTCCAATTAAGGTTGGGTTCACATTAGTGCGAATTGGATGAGAATTTCCCTGCATCCAATTCGCATGTCAGGAGATCGTGACCGGATCTCTATGTGCGTCTTTTGTTCTGTTTCAGCCCAAATGTCCGATCCGATATGCGCCTGCAATGCACCTAGAAAGAGCCTCTTCTTCCCTTGGGCTTTCACACTGGAGTGGTGCGCTGGCAGGACAGAAAAAAAATGTCCTGCTAGCTGCATCTTTGAGGCGCTGTAGGAGCGGTGAATACACCTCTCCTAAAGCGCTCCTGCCCATTGAAATCAATGGGCAGCGCCGCTGAAAAAGCGCTTTTCGGCCGCTAGTGGTGGTTAAAAGCCACAAAAATGACGGTAAAGCGCCGCTATTTCTAGCGGCGCTTTACCACCTACGCCCTTAGCGCCCCAGTGTGAAAGTAGCACAGTGCTGGATAGCAAACAATACTATGGTCATAAAGGGGGTCATAAAGGGGGTAAAAGCTTCCGGAGGTCAAAAACAAACAACAAACTGAAAGACAAAAATAAAGGAAAAAGGCAACAAGGCAAGCGTATGAGAAAAAATAGGCACTGACCATTTTATTGATGTTAAAACATATGATTTATAAACTTTTCAAAACAGGGAATTTTATATAAAAAAAAAAAAAACGGGGCATCTTTTTAGAGGGTTCCAGCTCCCACTTCCTCCCGGGCCGCCGCGGCGGAAGTAAGCTCACCTTTTCCCCTTCCTCTCCGCAATCATCTGGGACACATCACAGGTGACTGCTCCGCCAGTCAAGGTGCGCAGCATGGCTCGTGCATGCGCAGTGTGTGCCCGGCTGTGAAGCCACAGCCGGACGCCCACAGTGACAATGTCGGTGCCGCGGAGAGGAGGGGGAGAGAAGCGGGGCTTCGTTCCCCCACATCGCTGGACCCTGGGACAGGCGAGTGTACGATTATTAAAAGTCAGCAACTGCAGTATTTGTAGCTACTGACTTTTAATATTAAATTTTTTTTAGGCGGAACTCCCCTTTAATCACAATGTTTACCAAAAAAAGTTGGGCAACAATATCCCTAAGAAAGAATAGCTAGGGTTAGGAAAGAAAGGGTGGGCCAGGTCAGCTTGATTGTAAAGCCATTTCTGCTGACAGACGATACAAGATTGGAAAAATATAAAGGTGAGCTGCATGAAGAATTGATATATACGTTTCCACTCCAAGTACACGGCCAATCACAGGTGGATGAGAAAACTGCAGATCTACATGGGGGCAGCCAAAACAGATGGGGGAAGCTGAAAAAAAAATAATCAGAGTGAGAAACTGACAATTTAGAAATACATTGTAACATACCTCTTTGGTTAACTAAAACATGGGTGGGCCAGGGATATAAATTTCCATTTAGCACTGGCTGTGTTTACATGGAGAATGCAGCGGCTCACAGCAGAAGTCGGGTGCGTCTCCATTCACTGTTTCAGGTCAGATGTCGGCTCGAAATTTTTGCTGAATTTAGACCTGAAACTAAACTAATATTACAGGGCCATGAAAATCTGTATACCCCTCTTATATTATTACAGGCCATGAAAATCCGTATCCCCCTCCTATATTATTACAGGGCCATGAAAATCTGTATCCCCCTCTTATATTATTACAGGGCCATGAAAATCTGTATCCCCCTCTTATATTATTACAGAGCCATGAAAATCTGTATCCCCTCTTATAATATTACAGAACCATGAAAATCTGCATCCCCCTCTTATAATATTACAGAACCATTAAAATACATATCCCCTCTTATAATATTACAGGGCCATGAAAATCTGCATACAGACCCCCCCCCCCCCCCCGACATACAGACTGACCCCCGTGAAATACAGACTCACCCCCCCAACATACAGACTACCCCCTCCTTGACATACAGACTGCCCCCCCCCGTGAAATACAGACTGACCCCCATGGAATACTGACTGACCCCTGTGACATGTAGACTGACCCCCCCCCCCCAGACTGACCCCCGTGAAATACAGACTGACACCCCCCATGACATACAGACTGACCCCCTGTGAAATACAGACTGACCCCCCCAGACTGACCCCCATGAAATACAGACTGACCCCCCCCAGACTGACCCCTGTGAAATACAGACTCACCCCCCCCTCATGACATACAGACTGCCCCCCGTAAAATACAGACTCATCCCCCCCTCTCGTGACATACAGATTGACCCCCCCCCCAGACTGACCCCCGTGAAATACAGACTCACCCCCACCCCAGTGAAATACAGACTGACCCCCCCCCCCCCCGTGACATAAAGACTCACCCCCCCCCCCCCCTTGTGACATACAGACTGATCCCTGTGAAATAAAGTCTCACCCCCCCCCCCCCGTGACATACAGACTGATCCCCGTGAAATAAAGTCTCACCCCCCCCCCCCGTGACATACAGACTGATCCCGTGAAATAAAGACTCACCCCCCCTCGTGACATACAGACTGATCCCCGTGAAATAAAGACTCACCCCCCCTCGTGACATACAGACTGATCCCTGTGAAATAAAGACTCACCCCCCCCCCCCCCGTGACATACAGACTGATCCCCGTGAAATAAAGACTCACCCCCCCTCGTGACATACAGACTGATCCCCGTGAAATAAAGACTCACCCCCCCCCCCGTGACATACAGACTGATCCCCGTGAAATAAAGACTCACCCCCCCCCCCCCCCCGTGACATACAGACTGATCCCCGTGAAATAAAGACTCACCCACCCCCCCCCCGTAGGTAGCCTATACAGCTTGTTGCTGTACCTTGTACCTCGCAGCCGCTGTCATCCAGATTCAGTGTAATCTGCAGTGTATCTCTCGGCGGGTGAAGGGTTAATATGACACAGCTGTGTTCGTCGGCAGTAGCTCTGCGCTCGATTTCAATTGACTGAAATCGGCACATGCGCAGTTGATGCCAGGGATACCAATTTTCATGGGATACCGTATTTTACTGCTACACCGTTTTTTTTTCTACACACATCCGGATTATTAGAGGAACTTTGGTAAAGCACCAGGCACTGTAAGACAATGGGCGGCCAGAAAATAGTATTATAATAATATAAAAGACACGCTGAATTGCTATGCGTGAGGTAATTCCGCTACCTCACATAACAGCACTGCAGTAGCCATTTTTTCATACCCTCCTCGGCCACAAAACAAACAACTCTCACTGAGCTTTATTTACTTCACACATCAGCGACTCCTTGTCTTCTACACTGCGGGAGGGAAGAAGGGACACCTGCTCCCCCCCCCCTCCTCCTTCCGAATGGTTTCTCCCAGAGGTTGCCGGAAGTTGTGAGGTGCTGCCATGTTTTCATCTGCTGGTGTCATGTAGGATTCTGTGTTGCTGTTTGTTCTGTTCTAGAAGGCGCACTCTTCCTCCTTCCGGGAATCACAATGGAGGCCATCTGAGCTGCTTCCTTATTTCAGGTGAGACATAGAATCATAATATGTATCTAAGTCTGCCACACAAGCAGCACTGTCATTCTTTCTCCTATGGGCATCTTTGTGCTGCCTGTGGCTCTCCTCACTTCCTATATAGTCTTACTATACAGTATAGGAGTTTCTCATATTAATAACTTATTTGGAGAGCCAATCAGTCTGCAGAAGGCTTCTATAGTCTTGTCTCTGATCCTTTTATTATGTATAGGTTTAAAGAATATGTAATCCCAACACTATGTGCCTTCTGTACTTGTATGAGAAGGTATCCTGCTCTGTTTGTATTGCTTCCTTTGTGCGGTGTTCCTGTCATTGCCTCTGCTCTCCTATTAAAGTGATACTAAAGTCTAAAAATAACAAACGTGTTATACTTGCCTCCTCTGTGCTGTAGTTTTGCACAGAACAGCCCAGTTCTTCCTCTTCTCAGGTCCCTTGCCAGCGCTTCTGGCTCCTTCCTCCTGTCGGGTGCCCTCACAGAAAGCAGTATGTTATGGGGGCACCCGAGCCAAGCTGCAGCTCTGTTTGTTTATTCAGATCTCGATCTCTCTCTCTCTCTTGATTAAGGGGGGGGCTGCTGCAAACAGGGTTTTTATATCGGACTGCATTAAGATAAAAAAACTTCTGCCTTTACAACCACTTTAACCGCTTTCCATCTGGCCATTAGGGGTGCAACGGATCACAGTTGATCCGTGATCCGAACGGGTCACCCCCGTCGGATCGGAACACACTGTGATCCGCGGATTGCCACGGCTCCGGAGCTTGGCCGAAGCCGCGGCCTTTCCTAATGTTACGGCGGCGGCTCCGGAGCTAGGCCGAAGCCGCAGCCTTTCCTAATGTTATGGCCGCGGCTTCGGCCTAGCTCCGGAGCCGCCGCCGTAACATTTGGAAAGGCCGCGGCTTCGGCCTAGCTCCGGAGCCGCGGCCATCTTGGTACACCCGGCGGCGGCCCTCCTCTGTTTACACCCACAGAGGAGGAGCCCACGCTCGGGGAGTGTCAGTCACTGTATTGAGAGCAGAGTGGGTCACTACTAAATGAAGGGGGCCCCGGTCACTGTACTCCAAGAAGGGGGGTCACTGTACTCCAAGAAGGGGGGTCACTGTACCGAGAGGAGGGGGGGGGGTCACTGTACCGAGAGGAGGGGGGGTCACTGTACCGAGAGGAGGGGGGGGTCACTGTACCGAGAGGAGGGGGTACTATAGTTGGTGGGGGGGGGGGGACATGTGGATATTACAGTGGGGGAGATTTTTTTTTTTTTTTGCCGATCCGAAAAATGATCCGATCCGTGAGTTTTTTGATCCGTTGCACCCCTACTGGCCATAGTACATAAACAGCTGGACAGGATGCGTGCTGATGCAGGTGGATGTACTTTTATATTTACAAATGTGACACACCAAGACCGGCAGTATAGCCCAGGCAGATTTGGACTCATGCAGTGGCGGCCTGTCCATTAGGGGTGCAGGGGCTTCGCCCCCCTCCTAATCCATGCGCCCGGCCCATAATCTACATGCATGGTGTCGGATGCATGGATTTCAATAGTTTTTTTTTTTTAAGCACATGATTAGAGCCCGAGGCTCTTATTGGCTTCAAAAAAGGGTGGGTTCAGGACGCAGAACACTGCGCTCTGAGCCCACCCAGTTGTGTGACAATAGCAAATTAATATTCACTATTGTCTTCCTGCTTCTCCTCGGGAAGCGGGTCCCGATTGGCCAACAGGAGAATCCACCATATCTGCTGGTACGGGGAGATCCGGGAAATGGCCGCCACCGTCCTCATCGGAGTAAT
Source organism: Rana temporaria (assembly GCF_905171775.1). Taxonomy (NCBI): domain Eukaryota; kingdom Metazoa; phylum Chordata; class Amphibia; order Anura; family Ranidae; genus Rana; species Rana temporaria. Next base: position 380,204,852 of record NC_053490.1, read on the forward strand.
CTCTCTGCATCGCCGCCAACGCCAGAGAAGATGTACGGGTGAGATGCTCGTCCTCGTGATCCCGACCGCGTGAGTACCCATGGGGGGGGGGGGGTTTGTTTGCCACACCCACACTCCCCCAGCTGGAGCACCAGCCACCACTGGATTCATGTATGAACCTGCCTGATGTCATCCCTAGTTACCAGAATGCAATCGGTGGAATTCATAAACAATGTTGTAGACGCATGCCTCAATGCTCCTCGCCATAGTTGTTGGTGCTTGCGACAGGTTCATCTACCTACAAATATGTTATATCATTCATCCTGCACCTTCATCTTTCTCATTTGATGCTGGGTGCATGACCAGTGGAGACCCCTATAAATTTGTGTACCTGTGGGTAACAGGTACATGCATTTCTGGCAGGTGGTGGCCAGCACCGAGACAGCATTTCTGAGCTCCCTGCTCTGCCAGTGCACCTGTAAGACAGAACACAAGAAAAACAGGCACCAACAGAAAATAGACATTTCAAGGCCATTAAGAGCATTTTCTTCAGACAGCAGTGACAGCCATGAAGATGAGGCCCTAAGTGGCCTCAAAATGTTATTGTTTTCTGTTTGATGACATTAAAGCAGTGGTTCTCAACCTGGGGGTCGGGACCTCCTCGGGGGTCAAATGACAATTTGCCAGGGGTCACCAAATCCTGGGCTGTTCCTGAAGCCTGCACCGCTCTCCTAACCTTTTTGCAGCCACCCACTCAGCCTCTTCACAGCCACCCACTCAGTTCATGGCATGGCTGGGGGGCAGAGACTAAAGGTCAGCTGACTGGTAAAGAATGAAGTGGGAGGGGCTGGAGGAGACCCTATTTCCTGATTTCGGCATAGGTGTCACTGCTGCGAGACACCACAAAGTCGGAAACACAGTGAGTAACACTACCTGTGATTATAGTTGCCATTAAACAACAAGAAAGACGCTAGAGAGAGTGATGGGGGGGAGGCATATTAGGATAGAGAGATGAAAGGGTGCTCCATCCTAAAATGTAGCATGATGGGATTTAATACTGTATGTGTGGAAGGGACTCGGGGAGCGTTAAATGTCCGTGGGTTAGAGGCACAAATTCCTTGTCTTGCCTTGGGTGCCGACAACCCACGCTACAAAATAATTTTACTGTTCGGGGTCCCCACAACTTGGGAAATTTTATCAAGGGGTCACGGCACTACAGGGTTGAGAACCACTGCATTAAAGGGTCCAGTTTTATTTATCTGAACATGGTATGCTGGTAATAGCCTGGACCAGTGTTAATTTCATTGGCAAAAATATTTTCATTATAGTTTTTGTCAGCTGCATGTTTTCAGTGACAAAAACGAAATGAAAATACATTTTGTATTAAGTCAATTGACGGAAATCTGTTCCAGTTTTTGACAACTAATGAAAATGTGGGGGAGGGGCTTTTACCTACCTTAACTTCCGCTTTCCTTTGAGCCCCGCCTGTCTGTTAAAGCACCAGCCCCCTGACTTTATCAGCGAGCTGTATTGGCTGAGAGATGAATCAATCTTTTTCCTTTAGTATGCAATTACACTCATTCACACTATCTTTTTGGCGCTCTCTCCTGGCCTTTTCTGTATTGGCAACACAATTTCGTTGCAGCCTATAATAATAGCACATTAAGGCTCCACGCACACTGGCTTAAAGAGGAAGTAAGGCCCCCCCCCCCCCCCTGATCTCGAAGTAGTCCTCGTTCCCCGCCGCGCCATGTCCACTTACAGATACTTCCTGTTTTTGCCGCTCCGGCGCCGTGATTGGCCGGGCGGGGATGACATCACTCATGCGCGTGGGAATACGGCATTAACCCTGGTTATGCCATTAAGAAAAACTGCACTTTCAGTGCGCCTGCGCCGTTGTCTACAGCGTGCATGCGCCGTTGTCTACAGCGTGCATGCGCCGTTGTCTACAGCGTGCATGCGCCGTAGACATCCGCACCTGTAATTACTGTAGATATTTCTTGCACCTACAGGTAAGCCTTAATCTAGGCTTATTCGCAAGATGTGTGGTTGGGTTTACAGCCACTTTAAACGTTGCATCTACAGGAGTTTTGTGTTCTGCCTGTAGAAGCAGCTCAATGTTATCCTAAGTGTCCATACACATTCGGACGTTAAGAGGCATATTTTGAGTTTAACGGTTAGAGGCAGAAAAAAAAACCCTCCTGGTTCGCGTTTTCTGATTGCAGCTTGGAGGCAGAAAAAACATTAAACTCTCCTAAACTTGTTTAACCACTTAAGGACCACCTCCTGCATATATACGTCAGCAGAATGGCACGGCTGGGCAGATGTACGTGCAGGTACGTCCTGTACATGGACCCAGCCGTGGGACGCGGGCGCGCTCCCGCGTCCCGGTCCGAAGCTCCGGGACCCGATCGCCGCTGGGGTCCCGCGATCGGTCCCCGGAGCTGAAGAACGGGGAGAGCCGCGTGTAAACACGACTTCCCCGTGCTTCACTGGCGGCTGCATTGATCGTGTCATCCCCTTTATAGGGAGACACAATCGATGACGTCACTCCTACAGCCACACCCCCCTACAGTTGTAAACACACACTAGGTGAAACATAAATCCTTCAGCGCCCCCTGTGGTTAACTCCCAAACTGCAACTGTCATTTCCACAATAAACAATGCATTTTAAATGCATGTTTTGCTGTGAAAATGACAATGGTCCCAAAAATGTGTCAAAATTGTCCGAAGTGTCCGCCATAATGTCGCAGTCACGAAAAAAATCGCTGATCACCGCCATTAGTAGTAAAAAAAAAAGAAGAGAATTCATAAAAATGCAATAAAACTATCCCCTATTTTGTAAACGCTATAAATTTTGCGCAAACCAACCGATAAACGCTTATTGCGATTTTTTTTTTTTTTTTTTTTTTTTTACCAAAAATATGTAGAAGAATACGTATCGGCCTAAACTGAGGAAAAAAACTTTTTTTCTATATATTTTCGGGGGATATTTATTATAGTAAAAATATTGAATTTTTTTCAAAATTGTCGCTCTATTTTTGTTTATAGTGCAAAAAATAAAAACCGCAGAGGTGATCAAATACCACCAAAAGAAAGCTCTATTTGTGGTAAACAAAAAAGGACGCCAATTTTGTTTGGGAGCCCCGTCGCACGACCGCGCAATTGTCAGAGACGCAGTGCCGAATCGCAAAAGGGGCCTGGGCCTTTACCTGCATTTTGGTCCAGGGCTTAAGTGGTTAAACTTTGTACAAAAAATGCTCTATATAAGCGTTTTTTTACTCTGACCTTCTTTTTTTTTTTTTTTTTTAAGCCCAGTGTGCATGGAGCCTAAAGTTAAAACATGTACTGCACTACCATATAAGAATAAGTAGGGGGCATCTGCTAAGCTGTTGGGGAAAAAAAATAAAGTATTTTCTTCTTTTTTTTTCTCCCCTTCATTTTTATTGTTCATGATGTATTCAGGTAATATGTGCAATGGCATTGCAGCCAATAGACTTTATAGAATTTTTTTTATATTCTGTTTGTCAAAAAGCAATTTTTTTTTTTTTTTTGTATGTTTATGAAACTTTGGTTTTATAAAGACGCTGCATATCACGACTAAATCTGCATCTGTAGTGCATGTTCAAATCTTTATACCATAAATAATATATTCCATATAATATTTCTAGGCAAATGCTTAAAGTGGTTGTAAACCCTCTCTGAGAACTTTCACCTACAGGTAAGCCTAGATTAAGGCTTTCCTGTAGGTGCTTGCAATATCTCCTAGACCTACACGGTTTAGGAGATATTTGCAATAAATAATGCACCAATGTATACGGGGCATGCGTGCCGTAGACAACTGCGCAGGCGCACTGAGCGTGCTGTTGCTGAATGGCATCATGCCGTAAGTGTCGGCTACCGCGCGCATGCGCAGGAGTGACGTCATCGCTGCTCCGGCCAGTCACAGTGCCGGAGCAGCGATACCCGGAAGAAAGAGGGTGAAAGATGGACACTTCGTGTAGGCGACGAAATCGGGGACATTGCAGGCTTCGGTTTCAGGTAAGGGACACATAATGGGCTACTATGTGATGCATAGTAGCCCATTATGCTTTACCTTTGCAGGGAAACAAACTGGAAGTAAACCCATCAGGGTTTACTTCCTCTTTAATAAATGCATTACAATTTAACTAAAGCCTGCCTCTGTACACCAGTCCCCCACTGGCGCTCTGTGCTTTTCTTCCTGCCAGTTCCCTCAAAGCAAGCCATGTACTATGGGGGCACCTACATCCATGGACACATACAGCACGGCTCAGCCATGCACCTCGCTCCCTCCACACATGAGTTGACTAACAGCAGTATAAGCCAATGGCTCCCACTCAAAGTCTCTTGTGAGACCAGGAAGAGAGAGTCAGGTAAGTGTTTGGGGTGGGTGGGGGGGGGGGGGGCAGGTATTTGAATGTTTGCATTTCAAAGCGGAGAATGCATTATGGTTAAAAAATAACTTTTGAGTTTAGAACTATTTTTAAGTAATGCTGCATGCACCATATGAACCATTTTGTGTTTAGGATCCACCCTAAATTTTTTTATAAAAATATACTTGCCAGAAGTGGCTGTTACTAGGCAGATCTCCTAATCTGCCACTTCCTTGTCCGCAGTGGTCTTCTTTCTTCTCCTCCTCACGCTGCCTCCTAGGAAATGGGGAGCTGCGTCTTCTGGGACCTTGTGTGTGTGTGTGTGTGTGTGTGTGTGTGTGTGTGTGTGTCTCAGGAGACATCCGCCCATTCACATGCGCAGTAGGGAATCGGGCAGTGAAACCGCAATGCTTCACTTCCGGATTCCCTCACCGAGGATGGCGGCGGGGAAGTCGAGACCCGAGCAATTGCTCAGCTTCTGCTGCCAACATCGCGGGCACCCTGGACATGTAAGTGTCCTTATTAAAAGTCAGCAGCTATAGTGTTTCTAAACTTCCTTGCATGACATTATGTGCATGCTTCTTGACTTATAAGTCAGCCCTCAATATTTCCACTCGCCTGGTCACATTATGTAAATGGAAATAAGCTGGGGGGACACCCCTGGGCCCCAGCTTCATGGGGGGGGGGGGCGCTACACTTTCCCTTTCCCCTTTCATCATGGCCAAGTCGATTGGCGTTTCAGGGCTGCAGGGGAGGCTGCCTATAACACTCCTCTGTCATTCAATCAAGTTAGGCTGTCTCTCGCCGGAGTTGGTGGGTGGAGCCAGGGGTGTGGCTGCCTTTTCCCAAAAACTTGTTCACTGAAGCTCAGGAGGAGATACCACAGCAGCCTCAGGAGTGTTTATATCCAATAATGCTGTAAGTAACTGAGCACATTGCCATGCCATGGCATACAGCTCTAGCCTGCCACTATACTGCCCTACACTACCCAAACCTGCCACAAGACCGCACTATACTACCCAAACCTGCCAAACAGTGCCTATAGTAGCCAATCATATTTTATCCGTATGTGTTTTTTTGTTTTATCACAGCCAGATCAATTTAATATGCTTATGTTAATTTACGAGGGCGGGACAGGGTATTGGTTGGGTGGGATAACTGGTGGCGAGTATAGTGCTAGTTAACACCAGACACAGTTCCATACCCCCCCTTTTTTTTCTGCACTAAAAATGCATGCACAGTGCTTTCCATGTATTCCAATGGCTCTAGTTCACACCATGCAGTCCGTTTCCGGTCAGTTTCTGCATTGGAAACTGACTGCATGGTGTGAACTAGAGCCATTGGAATACATGAAAAACACTGTGCATGCATGTTTAGTGCAGAAAAAAAGTGCACGAAACTGCGTCTGGTGTGAACTAGCACTTAAAGCTCAGAACTTTAAATTTTGAGCCCTGATATACGTAATCTCAAACATTAATATAACTGTGCTTTGTTTACAGTTGCAAGTTAAATGACTGAAAATACTTATAACCATAAGTATAAAAGACTACTGGCAAGTGAATCTGTGACGGGTGTTTGAGAGTGTTGGCAGAAGTAGCTGTGTTGTTGCCCGTTTTATGGCGGAAGTGGTGGAGGAGAAAATGAAGCCGGACCTGGAGCGAAGCCGTTTCCCTCACTGTGTTGTCTGGACACCTATCCCAGTCTTAACGTAAGAATCTATATAACACAGCTAAAGAAAATGCTAGCAGAGAATTCAACACATGCACATTCATTCACAGGACCTGTCAGCAGGAGCATGAGGCCTTCAGAAAATGGCAAGCATTTGTTGTGTCTGATGTTTTGTCTGTACAACATTATCTACTGCTTTTCGTATATGATATTGTGCAATATAAAAACATAGGAGTTGAATTTTTTTTATATAATCCAATACCTTAACCCCTTCCCGCCTGCCATATAGCAGAATGACGGCCGAAAAGGGGTTGTATTATCCTGACTGGATGTCATATAATGTCCAGCAGGATAAGCCACTAGCATGCGCCCATTGGTGGTGTGGAGTGTCAGTCTGACACACTGCGTCTATGATCTTGGTAAAGAGCCTATGATGTAGGCCAGGGGTGCCCAACCTTTTGAAGAGCAAGGGCCACTTAAGTGACTTGGTAACCGTTCGTGGGTCACAATGAGCGGATGGCCGGGATGTCTGTGTCCACTCTGCATATGCAGACGTACCTATACGTCGGCTCTCGCGCAGGCCACTAGGGGCTCCCGGTCCTGTCAGGGAGAGAAATGCTGATCTTCTGTTCGACAATGTATGAACAGAAGATCAGTCATTTCCCCTAGTGAGGCCACCAACCCCTACAGTTAGAACACACCCAGGGAACATATTTAACCCCTTTCCCACCCCCTAGTGTTAACCCCTTCACTGCCAGTGGCATTTTTATAGTAATCCAATGCATTTTTATAGCACTGATCGCTATAAAAATGCCAATGGTCCCAAAAATGTGTCAAAAGTGTCTGCCATAATGTCGCAGTACCAAAAAAAAATCGCTGATTGCCGCCATTACTAGTAAAAAAAAAATATTAATAAAAATGCCATAAAAATACCCCCTATTTTGTAAACGCTATAACTTTTGCGCAAACCAATCAATAAACGCTTATTGCAATTTTTTTTTTTTTTTTTTTTTTTACCAAAAATTTGTAGAAGAATACGTATCGGCCTAAACTGAGGGGGAAAAAAAAGTTTTTTTAATATATTTTTGGGGGATATTTATTATAGCAAAAAATATTCATTTTTTTTTTCAAAACTGTTGCTCTATTTTTGTTTATAGCGCAAAAACTAAAAACCACAGAGGTGATCAAATACCACCAAAAGAAATCTCTATTTGTGGGGAAAAAAGGACGCCAATTTGTTTGGGAGCCACGTCGCACGACCACGCAATTGTCAGTTAAAGCGACGCAGTGCCGAATCGCAAAAAGTGCTCTGGTCTTTGACCAGCAATATGGTCCGGTTAAGTGGTTAATAACAGTATTCTTTTCTTTTCTATTCCATCCCAGAGCAGGAGGTCGCGGGCCACATCAGAGGGCTCCGCGGGCCGCTGGTTGGGCACCCCTGATGTAGGCTCTTCACCATGTGATCAACTGTGTTCTATCACAGCTGATCACATGGTAACCAGGAAGTGGCATTTATCAGCCTTTTCTCTACTTGCACTGGCAGGAGCGAGTAGAGGAGAGACGATTGGCTGCTCTCCTGATGGGGGGTGGGGGGGTATCTGCACTGATAATTATCAGTGCATTGATTATCTGTGCAGACCCATCGAGGATGCCCACTGGAGACAACCACAGATGCCAATTGGTGCCCATCGGTGGCTCCTGATAAGTGCTGCTTATTGGTGCCTCATCAGTGCCAATCGGTACTGCCTCATCAGTGCCCGTCGGTGAAGGAGAAAACGTACTTATTTACAAGGTGTTTTTTTTTTTTTTTTATTATTTGTAGCACAACAAATAAATACCAGCAAAAGAACACTCTATTGGTGGGAAATAAATGATAAAAATGTTGTCTTGGATACGGTGATGCATGACCGTGCAATCATCATTTAAAATGTGCAGCGCTGAAAATTGGACTGGGCAGGAAGGAGGTGAAAGTGCCCTGTATTGAAGTGATTAACGTTATCCATCCTTCCTTTTTTTTATTTTTATTTTTTACACTTTCTCTGGCCCAGCTTAGGTACATCTAATTACTGATATCTCGTATCCAGTGGGCTCTGGGGATGAGGTCTAACTAAGCGTGATGGTTTGGACCCCACAGAGCCCTGATCTCACCATCATTGAGTCTGTCTGGGATTTCAGATCTGTGGTTAGTTCTCCAAGATGTTTGGAACAACCTACCTGCAAAAATTCCTTCAAAGACATTCACTGTAGTAGCGTGTATCGGATCTGGACACTTGATCGAATGGTTTGCATTCTGTATACTGAGCACAGGCTTTTCAGAGAACAGCTTGTATTTTTTCAATAAATATAAGGTGTTGCTGATTGGACAAGGGTGAGAGGAGGAATTTAAGACATCATGTTCACCACTTTGTCCAATCAAAGCGTGTCTTACATTCTTTGAATTAAAAAAAAAAAAAGTTTTCTGAAAGAGGAGGTGCCGAATGATATCTTTATACAAAATATGTCACTCCAGCAGCACCCAGAGGAGATCAACTGTGACTGCAGTTGTCACGTACCTGAGCGGAGACTGAATTGAGGAGGTCGGCCTCTCTTGTATCTCCAGTCCAGGCCCTCAATTAAATGGAAACAGAGGGCACCAAGGAACAGGAAGAACACGCCTGCAGATGTAGGTCAGAGAATCATCAGATCTGGAACTGTAGCCATGCACAACAGTTTAGCTGAGGTTAAAGTAGCACTTCTCCTATGCTGCGGGCCACGGTGTGTGGCTGGTCAGAGCTCTCAGCAGACTTTCAGCAGGAACATTCAGCGTGGTGTAGAACTGCAGCAGCAGACAGCCGGGCAGACACGCAAGCAGGGCGGTAAGTCAGGATCAGAGGCAGGAATGTGGTCATCGGATAGCCAGGCTGATTAACAGGCAGGCAGTGAGTTACCAAAGTCGGGAACGAGCAGGGTCAGAAACTAACGACAAGACGGAAGCTGGATCCGATATCGTGTCTGGAGTAAGCCGAGACAGCAACCAAGGGAACACACTGGAGATGCACAGGGAAAGCTAATGACCAGTCAGCATAGAGCATATTTGCAATCTGGCTTCCAGGTACTTCTCCTGTGGGAGTAGGCGTTTCCAAGCTGAGCCGCAATGTAATCTGGGCGTTCACCCAGATGATTGATGCCTATCAGAAAATGTTTCCCCCGGCGGATAAGGCCCCGCCCCCTGTATAGCGTAGGCGCTTCAGAGTTTCCGAAAGGAGCCGAACAGGTAACGGGGCGAGTCGGCTCTACACTCTGCACAGACTAGGAGCCGTGTAGAGCTGACTGTGCAGGCGCCGTATAGAGCCGACTCGCAGCTTTACCTGTTCGGCTCCTTTCGGAAACTCCGTGACGCGCCTATGCTATATGGGGGGCGGGGCCTTATCCGCCAGGGGGAACATTTTCTGATAGACATCAATCATCTGGCGAACGGCCAGATTACCTTGCGGCTCAGCTTGGAAACGCCTACTCCCGCGGGAGAAGTACCTGGAAGCCGGATTGCAAATATAGATTATAAGATATGTACAGCCTAAAAAAATAAAAAGTGCCGACTGTACATGCTGGTAGTATAAATAATTTGGTCTTATATAAATGTTATTTGGGTAAACCTCCGCTTTAAATAGCCCATCTGACATTAGGATACATTGTGCGAACGCCCATTTTGCGTGCGTGTATTCCTGCACGCATGCACATTCCTGTGTGCCGTTCTGTGAACATTCATTCTTACATGCACATTTCTATTAGACAAACGTCTTCTTTCATGCATATTTCTTTCAGCCAAACGGCTAACTTGTATTCTCTGACAAGCACAGGCTACTGCAGTGAATTTCTACACCCTCAACTGCCATCTGGATGTGAGATATGATGAATCAGATGTAACCAACCTAGGCCAAGATAACTTTAAAGAAGAACTCCAGGAAACAAACTTCAAAACTACTTCAAACATTTGTGGACTTTGAGCACTGCTCAAAGCTAGAGGATAACGGGTGTTTCTACCGGTATTCAGAAAGTGGGAGCAGACGTTGGGCACTAATTCAGAAGCGTAGATGTATGTGGGGTAAGACTGCTCAAAACCAACCCTGTGCTTCAGATGTGGATATGCTTGTGTATTGCCTCAGCCAGCGCTGCTCTGGCCACATCTCCTGACGTCCCAGCAGGCGTATCCTACACATCCATATGCACATCTGAAGCACAGGGTTCGTTTTAAGCGACATCTTACCAAATATATACTTCAAACATTTACTTTGAATTAGCTAGGCTCAAACGAATTATGTAGATGCCACCTCTGTGTGGCCAATGGTGAATCTGTAATATATTGTTGCAGCTTATACTACATACAGGAAGCTGCATCCTATTCCATCGGGTGCACCAGCAACTTTCCCTGTACTAAATAATGAGTTGCTTGCTTCAGCAACTTCTCCATACAGGATAAGCCTTGTATTTTTCACTGAAAACAAGGCGCTTTCTCTTATTGGCCAAGAAGGAGATCCACCTCTACCAATCAGAAGAAGCCTCCTCCTATTCATTGAAAAAAAATACAAGGCTTCTCCTGAGTGGCAGATCTGCCAGAGCAGTGACACTCTTTATCTACATATTTTATTTATACAGAGGGGAAGTCACTGGAGCACCTACCGGGAAGAGGGTGGAACTTCTTGTATGTGACATGGGCTAAAAACAGTAAATTAAAGATACACCGTCAGAGATGGTACCTGCACAATTTGAGTCAAGCTGGCACAAAGTAAAAGTTTTATAGTAATCACATTCCTGGATCTTTTTTTTAAATACCAATATACAGTATATGCAATGTTAATAACAAAATAAGTTGACTGCACAACAGAAATAGTAAAGATGTTATAAGACACCAAGCTGTTGTATTGAATTTCTAAATATATTTATAATTTTATAACTGCTAAACATCTCTTGTAGTAATATGCACTAACTTTAGTCTAACTAGGGCTGCTAAAATTTGAAAAGTTCAAGTATACAGATGCACAGTGGGGTTTCCCAGCTATGTGTGTCTTTTTGTTGGTAGTGGGTTTTGAAATGCCACCTATATTTTACTCTGCTGCAAGCAGAAAAGCAATATCATTAATTCTTAAAAATTCTAAAACAAGAATCCTCACTCCATCTAGTCTCCCCCTTCCGCGATTTGGGTTTGGTTTCTTTTTTTTACCATTAAAATAAGCGTCCATAACAAAATGTAGGGGAAAAAGCTTGTCTTGCAAGTAGCATTTCTTTTTTTTGTTTTATAGTTTGCTATTTTGGTGTGTGTTTTTTTTTTTTTTGGCATGATTTTGCCACAATTTCAGGGAATGCCTGTGTAAAACTTGAGGTATATGGACCTCAACTCGCATGAAAGTCAGACCAAATAGGAACTACTTTGAAATCGCACGTATATGAATGGTTCTCATGGAAAACGACTTGTTATGCGTCTTTGCAGCCCCAAGGGGGTACTGGGGCATTGTGCAATGAGATAAATTAGATAATGGAAAAATAACATTTATTATTTTTCTTTAGTGCAGCATTGTCAGGGTGATGGCAGCTAGCATTTAATTTTCTCTTACCACCTTCCAGGACGGCACCCGAGAGATGATGGCTCCTCCTGCAGGAAACACAATCACATGACAGTTTAAAAGGCCCCGCCCTTCCCCTTGCTTCTCAGTATTGATTGTGTTTCTCCAACACAGCGACACGTTTGTTTTGTTTATGGAAACCTAGAGACCGGGGAGGGTCGAAGGTACCCCTGTGAGACAGGTCTAAGGGAGGCCGGGGAGGGCTGAACTTACCTGTAGACTTCGGTCCAAACTCACAGGTCGCCCTATGGAAGCACCAGTGCTCTGAGCTGCGGGGAGGTGAGCCATCACTGCGTGCTATCGAATCCACCACCATTCGAATCGCCGTTTTCCCGGGTCTCCAGACGTAAAAACGCCGCGCTCCAGGCCTCATTCTGAGACAGGAACTGCATCACAGGAAGTGGGCGGTTCCGGACGGCGTAACCCGGAAGTTCCCAGTGGAGCGAGGAGACAGCGTGGGTGGTGGACGGGTCGGCTTGCGGTGACCAGTACAGGAGTACCGACAGCCAGGACCGAGTCACCCTCCTCATGGAAGAGGACGGAAAGACCGACACGACCGCTGGCAGATCCAGGTCGAGGGGCGGTAAGTACCAATCCCCCTGGAAAGGGAGGGGGGAAGTGGTGAGAGTTCCCAAACTTTTAGGGAACGACCGGAGCAGGATCTGGTCCCTTCTCGTCCACTTCCTCCCCTCCCCAGTACAGCCAGCAGTCTTGGGGGAAAAAAGACAATTTAAATGTATATTTCATGTCTTTCAGAAACCCCCAGCGGACCCCAGGAGGCCTCAGCTCAGTCTCCCTCCGCTACAGGGCATAGTTCCTCTAAAAAGTGTGGGAATTGTAGAGAGAAGCTCCCCAAGTCCTACACAAAACCTTTCTGCTACAAATGTATTAATATACTGGCGGGAAAGGAGGCTGCTGCCATGATGAAGAGTTTTCTCTCATCCATGCAAACAGAAATGTTAGCAACAGTTAAAGCCTTTCGGGAGGCAGCCGGGCAGTCGGCACAGACTGAAACAGAGGAACTTACCCCTAAGGAAGGCACTTCCTCTCAGGAGACCCCCTTTTCTAAGGGCCCAAGTGTTTTCTTTACACCTTCACAAATTCCCCCTTTGGGGGAAGCAGATGGTGAAGAGAGTGAGGTAGCCAGTCTACCTAGGTCTAGGCACAGCTCAGGGGAGGTAGATGGAGACTCCATTAGTCAGTCTCAGGAGGACACACGTCCAAGAAAACACCTCTTTTCTGTAGAAGATCTAGAGAGTCTCCTCCAGGCTATCTACGCCACAGAGGAAATTCCTGAGACCCCTAAACCTACCTCAGCACAGGATAAAGTTTATAGGGGCCTGAGTGACGCTCAATCTAAAGTATTCCCCCTGCACAAATCCCTCAAGGAGTTAGTCCTTCAGGAGTGGAGAGACCCTGAAAGGAGAATAATCAAACAAAAAACCTGGAAAAGAAGGTTCCCCTTCTCCCAGGAAGATGAGGAAGTCTTTTTTAAGCTTCCTAGACTTGATGCGGCTTTGTCGCAAGTCACTAAATTGTCTGATCTCTCCTTTGAGGATGCGGGTAACATCAAGGATGTGATGGACCGTAGAGCAGAGTCTCTCCTTAGAAAAGCCTGGGAGGCCAATGCGGCAGCACTAAGCCCAGCCTTAGCAGCAGCATGTGTAGCTAGGAATACAGATGTTTGGGTAGAGACACTCACCGACCACCTCGCCCAGAATTCGGAGGCGGAGGAGGTAGTTGAGTCACTTACAGTGGTAAGGAAGGCGATTGCTTACCTAGCAGATGCAGCTACGGAATCTGCAAGGGCAGCAGCCAAGACAGCAGCCCTCATTAACTCTACTAGGAGGGCAGTTTGGATCAAGGCCTGGGAAGGAGATGCTACATCCAAGGGAAAGCTCTGTGGCATCCCCTTCCAAGGTTCCCTGTTGTTTGGGAAAGACCTGGACGATGTCCTGGCTAGGTCATCAGAAAAAGGTAAAAAATTCCCAGTTAAACCCAAAAAAGAAGGTTTCAAGAAAACTTTTCGAGGCCCCCAGGGGCAGGGTAGACAGAAAGCCAAAAAGGAACCTTTTAGGCGTTGGAACTTTGGCAAAGGGAACAGGAAGAACAACCTCCTTTTCCCTCCTCCAAAACCCAGCGACAAACCGTCCAAGTGACGGCGAGGTCAGAGTGGGGGGTCGACTATCTCAATTCCTCCCTCAATGGGAGAGAATTTCGAACAGTTATTACATCTGCCAAATAATTCAAAAAGGCTATCGCCTAGAATTTCTGGTTACACCCCCCACCATGATCACCATTACTCACCTTCCCAGGGATACCCTGAAAAGGTCTGCCCTTTTGGAGGGCATACAGGAGTTAGCCAAACAACTAGTGGTAGTACCAGTACCAAAAGCTCAGCAGTACCAGGGATTTTATTCCCATATTTTCGTAGTACGAAAACCCTCCGGGAAATACCGTCTAATAGTAAACTTGAGAAACCTGAACAAGCTTCTGGAATACAAAAAGTTTACTATGGAAAGTATTTATTCGGTAAGAAAGAACCTCATGAAGGAGGCCTTCTTGGTGACCCTAGATCTCAGAGATGCCTATCTCCACGTGGATCACCAGGTATATCTGAGGTTTGCGGTCGTGGTGGAAGGAGAAACCTTCCCCTGGCAGTTCAGAGCACTACCATTCGGGCTAACCTCCAGCCCAAGGATTTTTACAAAAATCCTAGCAGAAGCGGTGGCATACCTGCACCTTCAGGGCATATCCCTTATACCCTATTTAGACGACTTGCTGATTTCAGGAAAGTCAGCCGCCCAAGTCACGCTGGATGCCAACAAAGCAATGGCACTCCTAGAGAGCCTAGGGTGGATAATCAACATAGAAAAATCCTCCCTCAAACCAGAACAGGTCAAGACCTTCCTGGGATACGTAGTGGACACCAGGCAGCAGAGACTCTTCTTACCAGAAGAAAAAGTTTTAAAACTAGCCTCAGCAGTCGGGAACCTTATCAAAAACCCCAAACTCTCCAGACGGAATGTTCTGAGAGTTCTAGGCCTGATGTCAGCAAGCATCCCAGCGGTGGTTTGGGCTCAGCTTCATGCAAGGGCATTACACTTCTTCTTCCTGTCCTCATGGGACAAAAGGAAAGAGTCCTTAGATCAGGATATACTACTCACCCCCCAGGTTCTGTCCTCCCTGGAGTGGTGGACATCTCCCCAAAACCTGAGGGGAGGGCGACCGTGGGCTCAGTGGAACCCAGTGAAGGTTACCACGGATGCCAGTTCCTGGGGGTGGGGCGCCCACCTGGAGGGGAAAAAAGCGCAGGGGCAATGGGACAGCTCACTAGCTCGCAGGTCATCCAATTACAGAGAACTCAGAGCAGTGGGGGAAGCCTTAATAGCCTTCCAGGAAGACATCAGAGGCAGAGAAGTCCAAGTAAGCTCAGACAACTCTACAGTAGTAGCGTACCTAGGTCACCAGGGAGGGACCAGGTCCAGTCCCCTACTAGAACTTTCCAGGGAAATCCTAACCTGGGCAGAAGAAAGAGTACTCTCTATCTCAGCCATATACATAAAGGGGACGAGCAATATAGAAGCAGACTTCCTCAGCCGTCACAAGTTGAGGGAGGAGGAATGGGAACTGAACCCAGAGGTGTTTCAACACCTAGTCCAGTATTTCGGGGAACCGGAAATAGACTTGTTTGCCAACAGACAAAACAGGAAGGTAGAAAGGTATTTCTCGATTTCCTGGGAACTACAGTCGGAAGGTCTGGATGCGCTATCCCAGACCTGGCGCTTCGGGCTGGCCTATGCCTTCCCGCCGGTAGCGCTCATTCCGCGAGTTCTTCAGAAACTCAGCAGGTCTCCAGGCCAGATTCTTCTGATAGCACCATGGTGGCCAAAAAGAACTTGGTTCGCAAACCTAAGAGCCATGGCAATGGTGGAGCCTCTGAAGCTCCCGTACAGGGCAGATCTCCTCAGGCAGGGCCCAGTACTCCATCCAAAGCCGGAATTCTTCCAGCTAGCAGCCTGGTTAGTGAGCGCCAGATTCTAGAACGCAAAGGCTGCTCAGAGAAGGTCATAGATACCCTTCTCATGAGCAGAAAACCAGTAACTCAAAAGATTTACCAAAAGGTATGGAAGACCTTCTGTTCCTGGCGTAAGGAAAGACAGGTAGCTTCAACTTCTATCCCGGTTATCCTGGACTTCCTCCAGGATGGGGTAGATTTAGGATTAAAAGTTAGTACCCTTCGGGTCCAAATAACGGCTCTTTCAGTCTATCTTGATAAAAGATTGGCGAAAGAGGACCTTATAAAACGTTTTTTGTTAGCTAGAGAAAGAATTTCTCCAGTCCAAAAATATAATTGTCCGCCTTGGGACTTAACTAGGGTGTTAGAGGCGTTATCTATACACCCATTCGAACCTCTGGAAGAGGTTCCCCTTAAGTTTCTAACATTAAAGTTGACCTTTTTGTTAGCCATTACTTCGGCCAGGAGGGTAGGGGATTTGCAGGCGCTATCCATGAAAGAACCCTTCCTGAGGGTACAGCCAGATAGGATCACCCTCAGAGCAGACCCCCTGTACCTGCCGAAGGTGGCATCCCTATTTCATAGGACGCAAGACATAATATTGCCGTCCTTTTGTTCTGAACCAAAGAACGAAAAAGAAAAGAAATTTCATTTGTTAGACGTGAGAAGGTGTCTTCTCATTTATCTAGAGAGAACTAAAAGTTTTAGAAGATCTAACCACCTACTAGTTCTACACGCTGGGCCCAGGAAGGGACTGCAGGCATCAAAAGCCTCAGTCTCAAGATGGATTAGAGAAGCAATATCCAAAGCCTATGTATGTACTGGAGCAACAGCTCCCAAAAAGATCAAGGCTCACTCTACCAGAGCCATAGCAACTTCCTGGGCTGAGAAAGCAGGGGCCTCCTGGGAACAAATCCGCAGTGCGGCCACCTGGTCCAGCCATCATACATTCCTGAAGCACTATCGTGTGGAAATGTTGTCACAGCAAGACTTAGCCTTTGGTCGAAAGGTGCTACAAGCTGTGGTCCCACCCTGAAGGTAGGCCTGTGTTTATTACTCAATTATCCTCTCGGGTGCCGTCCTGGAAGGTGGTAAGAGAAAACCAACGTTAGACCTACCGGTAACGGTATTTCTATAAACCTTCCAGGACGGCAGGCCTACTTCCCACCCTATGTGGAGGGGAAAAAAGGTAAGTACCTATAAGGACTACGTCCCTTGTGAACCAGTTCAGGATTACTCTATTGCATACTGAGGAGCAAGGGGAAGGGCGGGGCCTTTTAAACTGTCATGTGATTGTGTTTCCTGCAGGAGGAGCCATCATCTCTCGGGTGCCGTCCTGGAAGGTTCATAGAAATACCGTTACCGGTAGGTCTAACGTTGGTTTTTTGTTTGGGAGGTGGGGTTAAATGTATTTTCACTTTAATGGACAGAGGTTGTGTTTTAGAGAAGTACCTCGCAGTGTTGACTTGAATATTACTTGGACCTCAAGTCTGGTGAAGCAGACAGCTATGAAAGTCTGAAAGTGCTTCTAACATAATGGTGTTTTCTGCAAAACCAAGATTGGTATGCCTTTTACCCTTTGGCATGCATAGCCAGCGGACTTGCTAGGAGATTCTTGCAAGAGAGTCGGCAAAGGCAATTTATCTTATGGCAGCCACCCCTCTACCAACTGTGTCTTTGATCCTAGTTTTCTTACTAAAATAGGGGATGTGATTTAAAATGCATCTTTTCCAAACTACACCCCATGAAAGTTGTTTTTTTTACATATTCTTAACCGGTTCCGGACCGCCGCATGTACATTTACGTCGGCAGAATGGCACGGACAGGCACATTGGCGTACCTGTACGTCCCTGCCTAGACGCCGGTCGGGGGTCCCCCCCCCCCGGTACATGCGGCGGTTCGGTAAAGCTCCAGAAGCGATCCGGGATGAGGGGGCGGCTGTTCGTTTTCAGCCACCCCCTTGCGATCGCTCTGAGCCAATGCCAGCGCCCCCCCCCCCGCCTCTTCCTGTGTTTAGTGTAAACACAGGAAGAGGGGAAGTGTGTGATCTCTCCTCGTGGTGGTCATATCAACCACCGCTGCGGAGAGAAGACATCACACAAGTAAGTTGCACCCAAACACCACACTAACACCAGCACATTAGGCACATTTAACCCCCCCCCCCAGTCACCGCCGATCACCCCCCCCCCAGTCAACTGCCACAGTGTCACTGAATGCAGTGTCATTTATTTTCTGATTACTGCATTTAGTGTCAGTGTGACAAAAAAAAGTGTCAGGGCAGTTAGTTTTAGCCCCCTTTAGGTCCAGGGTAGCCCCCTACCCCCCCCCCCTAATAAAGGTTTAACCCCTTGATCACCGCCCTAGTTAACCCTTTCACCCCCTATTGCCAGTGTCACTAAGCGATGGATTTTCTGATCGCTGTATTAGTGTCACTGTTGCCGCTAGGCAGTTAGTTTTTTTTGAGGTTCGCCGCCAGGTTCTATAGCGTTGGGTACCCCCATAAATAAAGTTTTTAACCCCTGAATGCCCCCTAGTTAACCCTTTCACCAGTGATCACCGTATAAGTGTTACGGTTGACGCTGGTTAGTTAGTTTGCTGTTTATAGCATCAGGGCACCCGCCGTATATAACCCAATAAAGGTTTAACCCCCTGATTGCCCGGCGGGTGATATAAATTAAATTTTAGCGTCAGTCAGGGTCTGCGTCGCCCCAGGCAGCGTTAGGTTAGTGCCAGTACCGCTTACACCCACTCGCAAAGCATACACCCCCCTTAGTGGTATAGTATCTGAACGGATCGATACCTGATCTGATCAGATCTATACTAGCGTACCCAGCAGTTTAGGGTACCCAAAAACGCATTGTTAGCGGAATCAGCCCAGATACCCGCTAGCACCTGCGTTTTCCCCCTCTGCCCAGCCCAACCCACCCAAGTGCAGTATCGATCGATCACTGTCACTTCAAAAACACAACACACAACTGCAGCGTTCGCAGACAGGCCTGATCCCTGCGATCGCTAACAGTTTTTTTTTTAAGCGTTTTCTACATTTTCCTTTCTATAGTCAGGTGCTTTTTTTACCCGTGAATCATCACCAGTGTACCACTAAATTTAGAGCCCAAAATGGCAAAGCGAATGTACACTGGTGAAGAGGCTCTTAGGATCCTGAGCATGTCAGATAGTGAAGACGAGGAGGTCACGCATCTGTCAGAATCTGGCTCAGAATACGATCCTATTTACGACAGCGGCTCCATGTCAGATAGCTCGGACGACGGAGTAGTGGTCCCTGCTAAGGCCAGGCGTACCCGACCCCATTCTGATGTTGTTGAGCAGCAAGAACCACAGGACCCTTGTATGGAGCAGAGAGCCAGTACTAGCGCCACCATTCCTTCTGGTGGATTGGCAAGCACCAGCGGCCTAGTACACCCTGGCCGTTCATCCAGCACTGCAGTAAGACGTGGCGACGTGGCGAGTCCCATAAGTGCAGTTCAAGCTGGCGAGGTGGCAAGCACAAGTAGTGTCCCGCTGCCACCAAGAAGAAGACAAAGACAGGCCCGTCGTGCCCATAGTGCCCTTCCTGCAGAATTCGCCTATCCTGATTGGGTCCCCACCACTTCTGCAGCACCCGTACTTCCCCCATTCACTGGCCAACCCGGTATTCAGGTGGATACAGCGAATTTTATGGCACTTGATTTATATTCGCTATATTTCACGGAAGATCTCTATAGATCTATTATGGACCAGAGTAATTTATATGCTGGTACCTACATCGCCGCTAATCCCCAGACCCTCCTTGCCAAAGAATGGAAACCTATTGAGGTTTCCGAATTTAAGACCTTTCTGGGCCTTACCCTCAACATGGGCATACACCAATTTCTGGAGTTGCGGATGTATTGGTCCACACATCCCATTGACCATATGCCCGTGTTCTCTGCTCACATGGCCAGGAAACGATACGAGGCGATCCTGCGGTTCCTGCATTTCAGTGACAATGCACTTTGTTGTCCACGTGGAGACCCTGAATTTGACGGGCTCTACAAAATTTGGCCCTTCATAAACCATTTCAACCAACGTTTTGCAGCCTTGTTTAATCCCCAGCAGGTTGTATGCGTTGACGAGTCCCTAATTAAATTTTCTGGCCGCTTGTCTTTCAAGTAGTACCTTCCCAACAAGCGTGCCAGATACGGGGTCAAGCTCTATAAGCTCTGTGACAGGGCCACAGGCTACACATGGAGCTTTAGGAAATTGAGGGCACAGATGGTGAGGTAGAGGCGGAAGGATGCCCAGATTACATGGGGAGCGCTGGCAAGATCGTTTGGGACTTGGTGTCACCCTTATTCGGAAAGGGGTACCACTTATACGTGGACAATTATTACAGCAGCGTGCCACTTTTTAGTCACTTGTTTGATGATCAGATTGGAGCATGTGGCACCGTGCGACCTAATCGCCGGGGCTTTCCCCAGAGGCTTGTAGATTCTCATCTAAGGCTGGGGGCGAGAGCCTGCTTCAGATGTAATAATTTGCTCGCTGTGAAGTGGCGGGACAATAAGAATGTTTTCGTTCTTGCCACCCTTCACGCAGACACGACAGTACAAATTCGTACGGCGACTGGTGTTGTGGAGAAACCCCTCTGTATCCACGAATATAACTAAAATATGGGAGGGGTGGACCTCAACAACCAGTTGATGGCGCCGTATCATATTGTCCGTAAGACGAGACGCTGGTACAAAAGTGTCTCTACATTTATTTCAATTGGCTCTACTGAATGCTTTTGTCTTATACAAAGCTTCAGGACGGAATGAATCCTTCCTTCAATTCCAGAAGGATATCATCACAGAACTCCTGTATCCAGGCGGTACTGTACCTCGCCATCCCCTACCAAATGCAGTAAGCCGACTCGAGGGCATACGAAAAATGCCTCTCATGCAGAGTACCCCTACCCAAAAAGCCCCCCAAAGAAAATGTTGTGTCTGTAGCAAGCGCGGATTTAGGCGTGACACCCGTTATTTTTGTCCCCGCTGTCCTGACAATCCTGGTCTTTGTATTGGTGAATGTTTTGAACGCTTCCACACACAAGTTAATTATTAGTGTAGGGTGAAACATTTCACAGGCTAGGCTCACTTGCACAGGGTCTCCCAAGATGCCATCGCATTTTGAGAGACCCAAACCTGGAACCGAAAAGTTGAACAGTTAGTTACAAAAAAAAGTGTTAAAAAAAATAAAAATAAAAAAAAAAGTAAAAAAAAAAAATAGTTGTCGTTTTATTGTTCTCTCCCTCTCTATTCTCTCTCTATTGTTATGCTCTTTTTTACTGTATTCTATTCTGCAAAGTTTTATTGTTATGTTTTTTCATGCTTGCTTTTCAGGTATGTAATTTACTTTACTGTTTTCAGGTACGCCATTCAGCTGTTGCGCAGGACTTATTTATCTTTTTTTTTATAATTACTCATTTTCTTTATTTTCCAAATTACATCACATACAATAAACAAATAACAATAACAAAACAAAACAAAAAACAAAACAGAAAAAAAAAAAAAAAAAAAAAGGATATCTCCGTACATATTCAAATAAAAATACTTTCCTACATTACCTTATCCCCCCCATGGGCACCATCGGCCTCCCCCTCCCTCTCCTCCAATCCCCCGTCCCACTCCCCACCTACAAGAGGCGGGAGGGACGCCAGGGAGAGAGAGAAAGAGGAGGAGGAGAAAGGAGAGACGAGACCCCCCCCCCTCCCACGTGACCCCCTAAACCCCATCACCTTATGACCTCCCTACGGCACAAAAAGGAGGAGCTCAATACCACCCTAATAATAAAAAAAAAAAAAAAAAAAGGCAAAAGGGATTTTGTGCAGGGCTTAATAGTCCTTAATTTCGTGACTTTAGTGAGAAAAAAAAAAAAAGTTGTTTTCTTTGTTTCGTGCCTCTTTAACTCCCCATCACCTTATCTCCCCCCCCCCTACCATGCAAAGGGGAGAAGTTTCATAACCACCTCAAAAAAAAGGAGTGGAAAAAAAATAAATACATAAAAAAAAAAACAACAATATTGGGTGTGTTCTTCTCCTTTCCCTTATTAGTGATCTTTCTTTTGTGACTATAACCTTCCTTTAAAACCCCCGTTCCCATTCTTATGACTCCCAAATAAAATTCCTTAAGGGGAGCCTCTATACTTATCCTCCTATGTTGACTTAATTGATTAATTATTTCCTCCTCTTTAGTGATCCAAATTAGTGTTGTGAAAAAGAGGAGGAGGGAAAAAAAAAAAAAAAAAAAAAAAAGGTGAGAATTAGGAGGGGTGGGGGGCGCGCCTCCCCCCTCCCACCTCCTCCCCCTCCGGTGCCCGCAGGGTAGGGAGACAACAAAAAAAGAAAAAAAAAAAGGAAAAAAGATTATTCGCCGTCTCACCGCTCCCCCCCACCCGCCTCCTAGCCTCTCCGCCCCAAGCTAATCCTTCCCTACTTCAGGAGAGTAATATATCCACCCTGCCCATATATCCTTAAATTTGTCCTGTTGGTCCTTGACCATGTATACCCATCTCTCTGCCTCCATTATCCTCTCTACCTCGATTTTCCATTCCACTATATTGGGGACTTTAGGTTGTTTCCAGTATCTAGGTATCAGTGCCTTCGCTGCATTTAATAGGTGTGGTGTAACACTTCTTTTGTAGAACTTCATGGATGCTGGCATTCCATGAAACAGGAAATGCAATGGGGATTGCTCAATAGGTCTTAATGTCAGTTTCTTTATCCACGGGGATATCTCCTCCCAAAATCTCCTGATCCTGGGACACTGCCACCATATATGAAGAAATGACCCTCTTTGATTGCACCCCCTCCAGCAGTTGGCATTCATTAATGGGTAGATCTGAGCCAAACGGGTCGGCGTATGGTACCATCTAGTCAGGAACTTATACGACATCTCCTGTATATATGAACTTATTGAGGACCGGTGTGTTATTTCCATCAACCTATTTGATTGTTCCGCTGTAAATTTAAGGCCCAACTCCCTTTCCCATTCACGCATGTAATATGGGATTGTCTTATCTTGGGCACTCTGGACCATTCTGTGCATCCGAGATAACATATGGCCTGGTTCCAAGCGGTTAACACACCACTCCTCAAAAGTAGTCATGGTATTTACTGATCTAATTTGGTGTTTCCATTTATTAAACAGGTCTGTCAACTGCCGGTATTTCCATTCCCTCATTGATACCTCCCCCTGCTTTTGTACCAACTCCCTTAAGGGAAGCAGTTCCCCAAATGGAGCCACCTCTGAACAATTTCCTCCCCACCCCTCAAAACTACCCTTCTCTTCCCCAGGAGGGAACCATGGAAATCCCTCCAAAGGAGTAATAGGCGATATTGGAGGGGCAAACTTTCCCGACTTATTCATTCTATCCCAGATAGACAGCGTTGTTGTAGTTAGTGGTGACACATATTCCGATAACCCCCTAAATACGGTCGGGATCCAGGGTGCTCCCGCCAGATCCCTTCCTGCCAGTGTTTTCTCCAGGGAAACCCATATTTTACCTTTTGAGTCATGTCTCCAGTTCATAATACGAACCAGGGCCATGGCTCTATAGTAGAGTACCATGTCTGGGAGTCCTACTCCTCCTTCCTTCTTTGATCTTTTCAAAATATCATATGCCAGCCTGGGATGTTTATCCCCCCAGACAAAAGTCCTAAAAGCTTTCTTTATTTGTTTAAAAAATATTTGTGGGAGAGCTATAGGGATGGCATACAGGACATAGATAAGCCTTGGAATTATACTCATTTTAAGGGCGCTTACTCTCCCAAACCAGGTCAGTGTATAACTTCTCCATCTCTGTAAATCTCTTAGTATTGATGAGAGCAGGGGTATATAATTCAACTCATATAAACGTTTAACATCTGGGGCTATATGTGTTCCCAGGTAAAATATAGAGTCTGAACGCCATACAAAGGGGAAGGATCTTTGCAGCTTTTTCTTCATCCCCGCAGGCAGTTGATTCGGCATCAGCATCGATTTCTCTATATTTATTTTAAAGTTGGAAATGCAGCCAAACCTGTCTATCTCTCTCCTCAATTCCGTCAGAGACTCTTGAGGTGAGGAAAGATATAGCAACAAGTCATCCGCATATGCGGATATCTTGTGTTCCATCGATCCTATAACTATCCCTTTGATCCCCCTATTCCCTCTAATCATACACAAAAAAGGTTCCAATACCATAGCGAATAGTAATGGGGACAGTGGGCACCCCTGCCTAGTCCCGTTTTTTATTTCAAAGTAATCTGATAGTCTCCCGTTGACTTTAACCCTTGCTCTGGGTTCTGCATACAATGCCATCACCCATCCCATCATTCTTTCCCTCAGGCCCATCTCCCTCAGAACTCCGACCGTAAATCCCCACCCCACCCTATCAAAGGCCTTTTCAGCGTCCATTGAGATCACAACTGCCGGAGTTTTATTTGGGCCTTTGTGTATCCAATGTAACACATGGAGGGCTCTTATTGTATTATCTCTGGCCTCTCGGCCTTTCATAAATCCTGTCTGGTCCGGATGGATCAGGTTAACAATGTGATCCTGTAGCCTCAAAGCTAGAATTTTAGATAGGAACTTAACATCGGAGTTCAGGAGGGAGATCGGCCTGTAACTAGCGCAGCATTGCGGATCCTTCCCCGCTTTCGGGAGGACAGTCACATAAGCAGTTAAAGCATCTGGCGATAATGGACTCAAGATCGACACCGAGTTGAGATACCTACAGAGGGGGGTCAGGATTATAGAGGAGAACTTTTTATAATACATATTAGTAAATCCATCTGGTCCTGGACTTTTGCCCTGCGCTGCCTCCAGTATCACTCTCTCTAGCTCCTCTATGGAGATGGGTTTTTCCATTTCCTCCAGGGCTGCTGTTGGTATTGCTTGTAGTCCCGAGGCCTTTAAATATTCCCGAATCCCTTCCTCCTGCCCCCCCCCCGTCTGCCTCCCCCACATTTGGATCTAGATTGTATAAAGAAGTATAGAACCGATGGAATTCAGCTGCTATCGCTTGAGAATCTACTATCTGTTTACTCCCTACCTTTATTGTATGTACATGGCACGCCTCCTGTTGTTTCTTTAGTTGTCTGGCCATTAACCTCCCGCTCTTATTTCCCTGCTCATAAAAGCGATGGGCAAAATATCTGTTTTTATTCTGAGTTTTTCGATCCAGAAGCTGTTTGAGATCCGCCCGAAGCTTCTCTAAATTTTGCGTATCTCCTGGCTTTAAATGGGTCTTATGTTTTATTTCTATGTTATGTATCTCCTCTAAAAGAGTTGTCAGTTCCTTCTGTCTATCTCTTTTAATACGTGATCCCATTGAAATTAACTCCCCTCTCATTACCGCCTTATGGGCCTCCCAGACCACCTGGTCCGACACCTCTTCTGACGTATTCATCTCAAAATATGAGGTCAACTTGCCAGTTAAGGATTCTACATTTTGCTTATCGTCCAATATCACTTCATTCAGTCTCCAAGTTCTTTCCCTACTCCCAACCAAAGCTGGTCTCATCCCTAAACTTATCGGTGCATGATCTGATATGGTGATCGACTCAATAGTCGCAAAGTCCACCAGACTCAAATAATATTGGTCGATCATTAACATATCGATCCTTGAATACATATTATGTGTCTTGGAGAAATAGCTGTAATCTCTATCCTGCTCATGTAATACCCTCCAGCTGTCGACCAAATGTAGGGAACGTAGACGCTTTTTAACACATCTTAGCGCTTTCTGTGACAAAAAAGTTTTCCCAGATGAGGTATCTAAACTCGGGTCCATAGTAATATTAAAGTCTCCCCCCAAGATCAACAGACCTTCTCTGAATTTCTCCAACCTATCTAGGGTTTTAATTAAAAACTTAACCGTTTGACTATTTGGGGCATAAATCGTTGCTATAGTATAACACTGACCCTGGATTTTTCCTTTCACAAAAAGATATCGCCCTTCCGGGTCCTTTTGTACTTCTGTAGGTACCAAAGGGCATTGTTTATGTATTCCCATTGTAACCCCTCTTGCCCCAGAAATAGGCGAAGGAGCATGAAACCACTGATTGTATACGAAAAGGGGCATATGGGGGATTGACCCTTCCACGAAGTGCGTCTCCTGTAGAAGAACAATTTCCGCCCCAAGGTGGCGCAGTTCATGCCAGAGACGCCCCCTCTTACAACCTGAACAAAGACCCCTTGTATTATATGATATAATTTTCATTTTATCTGACATCTTTTTAGTCCTTACTCCCTAAACTCTATTCCCTCCTCCCACCAGCCCCAGCCCCCCAAATAGAGGGAAGGGGACGGTAGGACGAGGGAAATAAGAGCGGACAGGCCCTGAAACAGGACCGGCGGCGGGCGGGCGAGAGAGACAGCAAAAAAAAAACACCACACAAAAAAAGTAAAAAAAACGGGGAAAAAAATAACGGAAAAAAAAAAAAAAAAAAAAAAAAGCAAAAAAACAAAAGGACCATACACTTAACCCCACGAATAACATATAAGCTACCATATCTACGTATGGGTAACCCCCTAAGAGGATGTTCTGTCCGTTCGGGACCTTACAACCCCGTCCAGACTCCCCACCCCCTCCACTCCCTAACGGAGAACCAAGTCCCTTACCTCGGGACCTACCTAACGGGGGAAAAATTCTCCCACCGACATATAGTGGGCCCCTCCCACTCCCCAAGCTTCCCCTTCTATTAATCCCATACATTTTATCTTTTAACTATATTGACCTTCTACATTTTATTTTACCTTTACATTTTACTTAAGTTTTAAATATCCTGTCCTGACCGTTGGTCTGCATAACACTCTCCACAGCCAAAAGAGGGAGAAAGAAAAAAAAAACAACAAAAAAAAACGGCTCAGCATTCCAGTAACAGTCCGTTTTACTCACATGACCTTTTAGTTAGGGAGGGGGGGGTCCTCAGGGCCAGGATACAGAGCTTGTGGCTTGTTTCTTGATTAAAACACAAGAGCACAGGATTCAGCCTTCAAAAATCACCTTGTATTCCCCGCTGCTCACTCCTCTCTCACTTCTCAGGAATTCCAGATATTTCACAACCCGTACAGCTTCTCACACAACCCACTGTGTTAACGGCATCCTCTGGTATACTTCGGCTGTGACCTCTCCTCAGCCCATAAGCTTTACACGTGGAGGGTCAGGAGGAGCAGCCAGGGGAGGCAGGAAAAGGCAGGTGGAAGCAAGAGGCTCAGCTTACAATGCCGCCGACAAGCTTCCTCTGTCCGGGGAACTCAGCACAGACCATGCTTTACACATGGACAATCAGGGGGACTCAGCTGAACTCATCCCGGCATAAACTGCATGGAAAGGCCTGGGGAGGAGAGGAGCCAACATCTTCTTGCTCTCTCACTCTCTCACTCTCACATCACGGCTCCACCCCCCCAGAATGGTTCTATGGAGTCTGATGTTCCAATCCGGACTTATTTATCTTGACAGCAACAGTGTTTGCTCCCACGATATATAAAGCCGCGACTCCAGTGCTGTAGGAGGTGATTTCACCACCACAGTTAAAAAATAGAGCATATATGCCGAAGCATGGGGGCATTAGGGGCGGAGGAGCGATTTTGCTCCTAATGCCGCGTACATACGGTTGACATTCCTACGGAGGCTTTCCCGTGGAAAAGTCCGACCGTGTGTACGCGGCATAAAAAAGTCAGACCGTGTGTACGCGGCATAACTTTTTTGCGGGAGGATGCCCCCATGCTTCGGCATATATAAATGGTGCATGTATGCCCATCATTAGAAGTGGGTGGATGAAGGGAGGTATTCTAATGGTGGGCATACCCACCGATCAATCTTTTTTTCGTTCAGCCAACAGGCTGCATGAAAAAAAAAGGTTACAATACATGTCCAACAAGAACCATCAACGTACTGGTATGTTGCTGGACTTTGAATGGTTATACCAGAATGATGCCTGCGGGTTTAGGCATCATCTTGGTATCATTCTTTTCAGCCAGCAGTCGGCTTTCATGTAAAAGCAGTCCTAGCAGCCAATTAGCCTCTAGACTGCTTTTACATTCAGTGGGAGGGAATGCCCCCCCCCCCCCCCGGATATAAACAGCGCCATTGGGAATATGGGAAAGCATTTTATCACACCGATCTTGGTGTGGTCAGATGCTTTGAGGGCAGAGGAAAGATCTAGGGTCTAATAGACCCTATTTAAAAAAAAAAAAAAAGAGTACCTGTCACTAACTATTGCTATCATAAGGGATATTTACATTCCCTGAGATAACAATAAAAATGGTAAAAAATGGTAAAAAAATGGAAGGAACAGTTAACAAATAAAATAAAAAAAAAAGCGAAATAAATATATATTAAAAAAAAAAAAGCATCCCTGTCCCCCCCTGCTCTTGCGCAAAGGCGAACGCAAGCGTCGGTCTGGAGTCATATGTAAACAGCAATTGCACCATGCATGTGAGGTATCACCGCGAAGGGCAGATCGAGGGCAGTCATTTTAGCAGTAGACCTACTCTGTAAATCTAATGTGGTAACCTGTAAAGGCTTTTAAAAATGTATGTAGTTTGTCGCCACTGCGCGTTTGTGCACAATTTTAAAGTATGTCGTGTTTGGTATCCATGTACTCGGCCTAAGATCATAATTTTTATTTCATCAATAATTTGGGCAATATAGTGTGTTTTAGTGCTTTAAAGTAAAAAAAAGTGTATTTTTTCCCCAAAAAATGCGTTTGAAAAAACGCTGCGCAAATACTGTGTGGAAATTTTTTTTGTAACACCCACCATTTTAATCTGTAGGGCCTTTGCTTTAAAAAAATATATAATGTTTGGGGGTTCAACTTAACTTTCTTGCAAAAAAATATGTTTTAATGTAAACAAACAGTGTCAGAAAGGGCTTTTTCTTCAAGTGGTTAGAAGAGTTGGTGATGTGCGACATAAGCTTCTAAATGTTGTGCATAAAATGCCAGGACAACTCAAAACCCCCCCAAATAACCCCATTTTGGAAAGTAGACACCCCAAGCTATTTGCTGAGAGGCATCTCAAGTCCATGGAATATTTTATATTTTGACCCAAGTTGTGGGGAAAAAATATATATATATATATATATATATATATATATATATATATATATATATATATATATATATATATATATTTTTTTGCGCAAAGTTGTCACTAAATGATATATTGCTCAAACATGCCATGGGCATATGTGGAATTACACCCCAAAATACATTCTGCTGTTTCTCCTGAGTACGGGGATACCACATGTGTGAGACTTTTTGGGAGCCTAGCCACGTACGGGACCCCCAAAACCAATCACCGCCTTCAGGCTTTCTAAGGGTGTAAATTTTTGATTTCACTCTTAACTACCTATCACAGTTTCGAAGGCCATAAAATGCCAAAATGGCACAAAAAAACCCCAAATGACCCCATTTTGGAAAGAAGACACCCCAAGGAAATTGCTGAGAGACATGTTGAGTCCATAAATTTTTTTTTTTTTTTGTCCAAAGTGATTGAATAATGACAAAAAAAAAAAAAAAATTGTCACTAAATGATATATTGCTCACACATGCCATGGTTATATGTGGAGTTGCACCCTAAAATACATTCTGCTGCTTCTCCTGAGTACGGGGATTCCACATGTTTGGGACTTTTTGGGAGCCTAGCCGCGTACGGGACCCCGAAAACCAAGCACCGCCTTCAACATTTCTAAGGGCGCAAATTTTTGATTTCACTCCTTACTACCTATCACAGTTTCGAAGGCCATAAAATGCCAAAATAGCACAAAACCCCCCCCCCCAAATGACCCCATTTTGGAAAGTAGACACCCCAAGCTATTTGCTGAGAGGCATGTTGAGTCCATGGAATATTTAATTTTTTTGCCCCAAGTGATTGAATAATGACCAAAAAAAAATGTACAAAACATTGTCACTAAATGATATATTTCTCACACATGTCATGGTTATATGTGGAATTGCACCCCAAAATACATTCTGCTGCTTCTCCTGAGTACGGGGATACCACATGTGTGGGACTTTTTGGGAGCCTAGCCGCGTATGAGACCCCGAAAACCAAACACCACCTTCAAGATTTCTAAGGACATAAATTTTTGATTTCACTCACACAAATCTTGAAGGCAGTGCTTGGTTTTCGGGGCCCCGTACGCGGCTAGGCTCCCAAAAAGTCCCACATATGTGGTATCCCCGTACTCAGGAGAAGCAGCAGAATGTATTTTGGGGTGTAATTCCACATATGCCTATGGCATGTGTGAGAAATATATCATTTAGTGACAACGTTTTGTAATTTTTTTTTTTGGTCATTCAGTGACTTGGGGCAAAAAAATTTAATATTCCATGGACTCGACATGCCTCTCAGCAAATAGCTTGGAGTGTCTTCTTTCGAAAATTGGGTCATTTGGGGGGGTTGTGTGCCATCTTGGCATTTTATGGCCTTCAAAACTGTGATAGGTAGTGAGGAGTGAAATCAAAAATGTATGCCCTTAGAAATCTTGAAGGTGGTGCTTTGTTTTCGGGGCCCCGTATGCGGCTAGGCTCACAAAAAGTCCCACACGTGGTATCCCGTACTCAGGAGAAGCAGCAGAATGTATTTTGGAAAAAAAAAATCAGTTTGTCATATTCCCGCAACTTGTGTCAAAATATAAAATATTCCATGGACTCGACATGCCTCTCAGCAAATAGCTTGGGGTGTCTACTTTCTAAAATGGTGTCATTTGGGGGGGTTTTGTGCTATTTTGGCATTTTATGGCCTTCGAAACTGTGATAGGTAGTGAGGAGTGAAATCAAAAATTTGCTCCCTTCAAAATTTTCGGTCTTTTTCCGTTTTATATCGCAAAAAATAAAAATCGCAGAGGAAATCAAATACCATCAAAAGAAAGCTCTATTTGTGGGAAGAAAAGGACGCAAATTTCGTTTCGGTACAACATTGCATGACTGCGCAATTACCAGTTAAAGCAGCGCAGTGCCAAATTGTAAAAACACCTTGGGTCTTTAGGCAGCGTATTGGTCCGGTCCTTAAGTGGTTAAGTAGTAAAACAGCTTTAAAACAAGCCGTTACTGATCTTTGTAGCTGCATGTACTAGAAAGCAATTAATTCTCAAATTCACATCAAAGGCTCTAAAGTTGGGCTTCAGTTAGTATCCAACAGGTTAAAAGCACCCGCTGTTTGTTTACATTACAAGGCTGCCATAGAAAATAAGGGGAGAATTACCTTTTATTTTTCTGCCTGCTCAGAATATGTAAATGTTTTAAGGCCAATTTACACCAGTGCGTTGATCTGATCTGCTTTTTATCTCAGCTGTAAAATACAGATCAACAGAAGGACATCTGAAAAACGATCATTTCCAATGTGTTCTATTCACACCATAATGCATGTCATCGGATGTCAGAATGTATGTGAACAGATGTCGGCGCACATTAAAACGCAACTATCATGGATTGACACATGCAATACATACATGCATGCATTTTCCATACATTTTAGCGCACGTCAGTGTGAATTGGCCCTTACTGTGCAGTTTAGGTACAAGTTCACTTGACGCACTGTACTTTTCACTTGAGTGAATACTGAGATGTTCTGGAAACGTTCGAATGGACATTAAAAAAAAAAAAATGTGTGTTTCTTTTAGATGGTTATTTCCCTTCATTGGTCACATGGGAATCTGTACATCATCTGGTGTAATCCGAGACTTTGCCGGACCTTATTTTGTGTCTGTAAGTACATCTGTTGTATATGTTCTAATTCATAGCCTTGATCTTGATTTATGGGATAACTGCAGTTATATGTAACATAAAACTCTTTGTTTACAGGAAGATTGTATGGCATTTGGGAAACCAGTCAAGTAAGTGGCTTCTTTTACAGTAACATTATTCCTTGGTTATTTTTTATGTTTCTAATTTTCACCATTCTGCAAAAAAATCTTCATATTTAGATACTGGCAATTAGATCCTAATCTTGTCTATGCCAATGGTCCCAATCCATGGGATACAGCTGTCCACGAAGCTTCTGAAGAGTATAAACATCGCATGGTGAGTTATTTTTTTTTTTCACATCAAAGTTGCATCAGTTTTAAAGTGTATATCTAGGCAGATATAAGGAATACACATAGCAATGCAGATATGTATTCAATAAAAAAATGTATGTACTTTTTAAATGCAGCTAATATAAAAATCTGGATTAACTCGGAATTTACCTCCTTTTAATTAACCATACAGTAGCAACTATACAGTAGCACTCGGATTGAACGGTGCAGTATTAGGAGCCAATCAGGCTCTGCTGCATTGCACATATGATGACAAGGAACATGTTGACAGGAGGAGAGAGCAGAGGGTTTATCTTAACCACTTGCAGACCGTCCACCCACAATGTACTGCAGACAGGCAGCCCATGCAAGCAAAGTATACTGGTACGTCGCTGCATGTTTCCAGGTTTAGGACGCATGCGCGCGCGCACACCTCAGACACCCGCTATGATTGTACACAGTGGGAGTTAGCCAATGATTCATGGCCAGGCCTGCGGTTGGCTGTGTCCAATCATAGCCCAGAACCCTGTGTTGACAATCAACGCAGGGCTCCGTACAGAGGAAACAATCTCTCGGTTTCTTCTCACTGCAGAGTAGAGGGAGGAAACAAAGCGATCTTTAACCACTTCAGCCCTGGAAGAATTGGCTACTCAATGATCAGGCCATTTTTTGGGGATTCGGCACTGCGTCGCTTTAACTGACAATTGCGCGGTCTTGCGACAATGTACCCAAAACATTTCCCACAAATAGAGATTTCTTTTGGTGGTGTGTTTTTTTTTTTTTTTTTTTTAACCGCTATAAACAAAAAAAGTGACAATTTTGACTTTCTGCGTTAATAAATTTCTCCAATTTTTATTTAATTTTTTTTAAATGTTTATCTATATTTTTTCTCAGTTTTAGGCAGATATGTATTCCTCTGCATATTTTTGGTAATAAAAAATCGCAATACTATTGATTGTTTTTTTTATTTTTTATTTTATTTTTTTAAATCAGCACTGCAACATTATGGCGGACACTTTTGACACATTTTTGGGACCATTGCTAAAAAGAAAAATGCACTGATTACTGTAAAAAATGTCACTGGCAGGGAAGGGGTTAACACTAGGGGGCGATTAAGGGGTTAAATGTTTTCCTTAGGTGTGTTTCTAACTGTGGAGGGAGGGGACTAATTAGAGGAAATGTCAGATCGTGGTTCCTAGCTATTAGGAACTCACGATCTGTGTCTCCACACAGAACAGGTATTTGTATGTTTACATACACACATGTCCCGCAGTATGACAGTGGCTGGCCGGCAAGTGGTTAATAAAAGTTCAGCCCACATTACACTCTTAGGCAGACATTTAACCCCTTGATTACCCGAGATGTTAACCCCTTCCAGCCAGTGTCATTAGTACAGTGACAGTGTATGGTATTATCACTGTATTCGTGTCCCTGGTGATGTCGGTGCCAGTTAGCGTTAGATTGCCTGCCTCACTGTCGCAGTCCCATAAGTCTCTGATCACCACCATTAGTAGTATTAGTAAATAAATAAACATTTCAGTGTGTGTGTGTGTGTGTGTGTGTGTGTATATGTGTATGTGTATATATATATATATATATATATATATATATATATATATATATATATATATACCATAGTTTGTACCGAAGACATGTAGCACAGTACATTTTGCCAAAAAATTTATGAAGAAATTAAATTTTATTTTTGCATATGTTTTATAGCAAAAAGTAAAACATAAAATAAAAATACATACATACATATGTGCCTCTCAAACATTTAAATATCATCAAAAAGTTAATTTATTTTCAGTAATTCAAAGCGAAACTCATATATTGTATCGATCCATAGATTGATATATTTCAAGAATTTCATTCTTTAAATTTTTTTGTTTTAATTTTTTTTTAACAGGGAAGAGTTTATTAGACAAATCAGCATTACATTACAAGTGCACTACAGTAAATACAATGATGTACAAATCCAGTATCAGGAGCATGCATTGCTGTCCGGCCAAGGGTAGGACCCCAGGCACAGTCTCGGTCTCTTTAAAGAATAGACATTCAGAGATGATGGCAAATTAGTGAGTCCCAGCAAACACCGTGCAGCCAACCCGCCCAAACTTCAAAACAGAATAAATACAGGAGTGGAACAGGAAGGGAGAGGGGGAGGGACCTCGAACATTAACTGTCATATGGGGCCGCCGTGAACACCCCCCCTCAGTCAGGAGAGGGGGGGTCAAGGGCAACCCGAGTGCCTGTCCAACTGGACCGGGCACTGTCTATTTTCGTAGGTCAGCTTGATATAGGGGTAGCACCGAATTTACTGTGCGTTGCCAAGAGGCACAATTAGGAGGATCCTCTGATTTCCACTTCAACAGTATCTCACGTCTAGCATAAGCGTGCAAAGGTCAGTCGCAATATACAGTACCTATCCCCCATAACGTCCTCTAAATGGCTGAGTAACAGGATTGTCGGGTCAACCAGAATAACCGTCCCACTCACATCAGTCAGTCTGGAGGCCACCGCCGCCCAATACGGCTGCAGCTTGGGACACGCCCAGACCATGTGCCAGAATGTTCCCAGTTCTAATTTACACCTCTGGCAGTTAGGGTCCCTCGACGGGTAGATACGAGCTAACCGCTGCGGGGTGTAATAAGCTCTGTGAAGGAATTTTGAATTGTATGAATCTGTCCTTCGCGACGATCAAAGAGGGCATATATGAGGAAATGCAGTCCTCCCAGCCCTCCTCATCCAAGGACGGCATATCAGCCTTCCACTTTTCCCAGGACCTAGTAAGCTTGGTATCATACGCCACCGTTAGACGCAGGTATAAGGATGATAGAGGGCGCACCATCACACTGGAGGTCAGGAGGCGCTCAACAGAGTCTGACTCCAAGGTCCGGGGGTCAGAGAATTGGGCCTTGAATGCATGCGCAAGCTGCCAGTACCTAAATTGAAAAGAGATCGGCAAGGCATGAACATACCGCATCTCCCGAAAGGGCATAAGCCTGCCCTCATGAACTATCTGACTCAACTTAATAATACACTTCTTAGCCCAGAGGGAGGGGTGCGGGATGCTGTTCAGATGGGGCAGCATAGGATTGCTCCACAGGGGCATATGCGGGGACACATGGGCGGGCTTCCTATAGATAAGCCGAGCCTCCTGCCAGACCTTAATTGTGGTCCGCATGAGGGTCGTCATAGAGGGATTCGCCCGGAGACCCCGGAATGGCAAATTACTCAGGGCCGCATATGAGCCCAGAATAGCCGCCTCCAGCGTGACTGCCGGATTCTGCCTGGGCTGGGAGAACCACCACCGAACCGTAACCAGCACTGCCGCCCAGTAGTAGATCAAAAAATTTGGAAGTGCTAGCCCCCCTCCAGATAAAGGAGGTAGAGGATCTGCCTCGCCACCCGGGGGGGTCGCCCAGCCCACACAAAAGATAACAGACTCTCCAAGCGTTTAAAGAACGTCCTAGGTATATGCGAAGGGGTATTACGGAAAAAGTATAAGAACTTTGGAAGGTAGACCATTTTCAACAAATGAACCCTGCCCACCGGTGTTAGGGGGAGGGATCGCCACGCCATACATCTAGTTGCCAGTTGGGACATAAGTGGTTGAACATTCTTGCCAAAGTACTCACTCGCCCCAGATATTTGAACTCATTCTCACCCATTGAAGCGGTGTGTGTGTCGAGGTTCGCAAGAACGAGGGATGGAGCGGGCACAGGACCGATTTATCCCAATTGATGCGTATGCCCGAGTACCGACCAAACCGATCAATAAGGTCCAGGGCCACTTGCAATGAGGATGAGGCATCCGCCAAATAGAGGAGGGTATCATCCGCATACAGAGACACCTTTTCCTCTATCGGCCCTATCTGTAATCCCTTAACTCTTGCGTCCGCTCTCAACAATATGGCAAGGGGTTCAACTGCCAGGGCAAACAAGCCCGGGGGGAGGGGACACCCATGCCCAGCTGGAATGTGTCAGAAAGGCAGCCATTAGTTCTAATCCTGGCCAAAGGGCAGTTGTATAGCATACGCACCCATTTTTTGAAGGCAGGTCCGAACCCGAAACTAGAAAGCACCTCCCACATGTAGCCCCACTCGACAGAGTCAAAAGCCTTCTCCGCTTCGAGTGAGGCCACCACCCCCGCTGAACCCTCCCGGCTCTACCGATGTGAGTGAGAAGGCGTCTAATGTTGATGTCCGTTCCCCACCCCGGCATGAAACCCGTTTTGGTCCGGATGGACCAGAGCAGTTATGACCAGGTTTAGTCTTTTCGCAAGGATCTTCGCCAAGATCTTTGCGTCCACATTGAGCAAAGAGATGGATCGATACGAGGAACACAAGGTAGGGTCCCTTCCTGGCTTGGGAATGACCACAATCATCGCCTCACTCATGGAATCAGGGAGCCTCCCCATCGGGGAATGAAATTTACTGATGAGATCCGCAGCGTAGTGCTTATAAAACTCCACAGGGAGTCCATCAGGTCCCGCGTTTTCCCCACTTGCATGGACTTAAGGGCCCGTTTGACCTCCACAACCGTAATGGGGGCATCAAGTTTTGTGCGATACGTCGGGGTAAGAACCGGTATGTCAATGTCTTCCAGGTATATCCGAAGATCCGAGACCTCGTAATCGGCCTTTGAGTTGTAAAGGAGTCTATAGAAGTCAGGAAAGCATTTACTGATGCCCTCCGGCAAACAGATAAGTTCCCCTGCAGGATCCCGAACACCCGAGATACACATCCCAGTCGCCTGCTCCTTGGAGAGCCAGGCCAGCAGCCTCCCGGACCGCTCTCCCTGCTCAAAAATCCGCTGAGACTGAGCAAGCAGCCTCTTCTGGGTGAGAGCGGTGCGCAGACTAAGAACCTCCCCCGTCAAAAACTGAAGCCACGCATAATCCCGCGGATCTCGAGATCTGACAAAAACCTCCTCTGCCCCTGCCCCCGCCTCCTCCCCCTCCGCCCGCACCAACTCAGCCCTGTGCTCCCTACGGACCTTGGCAATAATGGTCTGGTAGTGCCCCCTCCTAGAGGCCTTAAAGGCATCCCACACTGTCACGGCATCAGCCGTGCCAGCATTATCCGCCCAGTAACCCGTCGCCTCGGTCTGAAATTGAGTGTCGACATCAGTGTCCGTAACCCAGAATCTGGAGAGTCTCCATAGTCTGACAGGAGAACCCACGGATAGGTCAACTGTCAAGAGCATTGGAGCGTGATCAGAGACCCCTCGGGAGTATACGTATATCCGCCACCCTCGGGAGGACTGACCCCCCCCGCATATACCAGATCGATGCGGGAGAACGTCCTATGGGAGGCCGAGTGGCACGTATAGGCCCGGGTCCGAGGGTGTCTCCACCTCCACACGTCTCTGTCAGACCGTACATCTCAGCCCAATCAGCCAGCCCTGAGCAAGGGACATGCAAAGACGTTAACCGATCCATTCCCAAGTCAGGAACCAGATTAAAATCACTGAGTATAACTACATTGTCAGAGGCGAACTCGGCCATCTTGGCAGTCACCTGGTTTAGCAGCGACAGTGAGGCCGGGGGAGGCAGGTAGAGGCCCACAATTGTCCAAGTCATGGAATACAGTACAGCATGAACAATAACATATCTGCCGTCAGGATCTAGGGCCAGGTCCAGGAGCCGGAATGGGAGGGACTTGTGAACCAGGACACTAACCCCTCTAGAGAAACTAGAGTATGTAGAATGATAGTGCTGTCCCACCCACGGTTTCTTAAGAGATAGTATTCTACTCCCCATAAGGTGGGTCTCTTGCAAGATGCAAATGTGGGGATTGTGGGACTTAAGGAATTGGAACACCAGGGAGCGCTTGGTTGGAGAATTTAGTCCCCTGGTATTCCAGGATACAATATTAACTGAAGACATGGCTCAGGAATTCAACAGGGGAGTCAAAACGGTAAATTTGGCCGGCTCCTGAACTCGGCCCCCGACCCCAGGACATGCACATCATAGCTCCATGTAACGCTGACATATCTATCTGCAAAATAAACAAAAATAACATAACAAAAAAACCAAACATTAACCCCCAGAACGCAGCGGCCCCCAAATGGCCGAACCCCCCACCCCACCCATCCCCCTAAAACTGAGGGGAGGGTTTGCATCCCAAAATCCAGAACACAGCTGCCGACAAGTAGGGGACCTGTACAAGCGGCCATAGTGCCCCTCCGTCAAAGTTCCAGAGAGTGCAGGTAAGCAGACAGGCTTCACTCCCGAGGGAATCCGGGAAAGCATTCAGCAAAACAACACCCCCCCCCGTAATTATCCATACAATACCTGCAGTAATTCACCACAATTAGGTAAGTTTACGCTGGAACCCATCTCTATCCATGCCACAAAGAATATCATTGGTACTTTGCGTAACGGCACAGCGCCAAATAATATCATCCCCACTAAACTGCTGAAGGAATGCGCTGACATCTTGGCACCTCCTATCACGCAGCTTATTAACCAATCATTCAAGGAAGGTATAGTGCCTTCCCAGTTGAAAGAGGGCATAATCCGACCTATCTTAAAGAAACCCACCTTAGACCCTAAGGACCCTATTCACCGCCGTCCCATAACAGGCCTAAACGTTCTCTCAAAGGTAATGGAAAAAGTAGTGGTACAACAGCTGCAACAGCATCTAGATACCCACAACCTACTTGATCCTTTTCAATCGGGCTTCCGTCCTGGACACGGGACGGAAACAGCATTGGTCAAAATATGGGACGACGCTCTCGAAGCCGCAGACGAAGGAGAATCTTGTCTTCTGGTTCTGTTGGACCTAAGCGCAGCCTTCGACACTGTAGACCACAAGCTACTTTTGACTCGGCTAGCTGAAGTAGCCAAAGTCGCAGAAGGCGATTTATCTTGGTTCTCCTCTTTTTTGGACAACAGATCGCAAACAGTGAAGTTAGGACCTTTCACCTCTGAGAAACGCACATTATCGTGCGGAGTCCCTCAAGGATCGCCTCTGTCGCCGGTGTTATTTAACATCTATCTTCGACCGCTTTTTGAAATCGTCAGCAGCCGAAAACTGCTTTATCACTCATATGCAGACGACACGCAACTGTATTTCCGCATTTGCAATAAAAAGGATCACCACCTCAATCTAGAGACATGCCTCTCTTTGATAGAGAACTGGATGACAAAGAGTTATCTTAAACTCAACAGAGCGAAAACAGAACTTCTCCTGTTTCACGCCAAGCGTATGAAACAACCTGCAACAACTTGGACACCCCCGCCCATTCTGGGCAAAATCATCACCCCTAGCGCCAAAGTCAAAAGTCTCGGGGTCATCTTCGACTCCTACATGACAATGGATGCACAAATAGGGTCAGTAGTCGGCGGATCTCACCATCTGCTGCGCCTACTACGCAGACTTACTCCTTTCATTCCCAAAGAAGACATAGCGGTCGTGGTGGGAGCTATTGTAAACTCCAGACTGGATTATGCAAATGCCCTTTACCTCAGACTCCCAAAATACCAAATCGCTCGTCTGCAAGTCGTTCAAAATACGGCCGCCAGACTTGTGACTGGGAAAAAACCCTGGGAATCAATCTCGCCTTCACTGAGATCCCTTCATTGGTTGCCAGTAAAAGACAGAATTGCTTTTAAAGCACTCTGTCTAACGCATAGATGTATCCATGGGAAGGCTCCCCATTATCTATGCGAAAAAATAAAAGCTCATAATCCCAATCGCGTTTTGCGATCCACCAATCAAAATCTTCTTCAGATACCGAAAGCCAACTACAAATCCAAAGGAGAAAGGAGATTCGCGGTCCAAGGTCCCAGACTATGGAACGCTTTACCAACCAGCATTCGGTTGGAGGAGAACCACTTAGCATTCAGGAGAAAGATCAAAACACATCTCTTTTGATACCAAAGGAGACGGGAACAACAAGCACCCAGAGGCGATTAAGTTCGCATGTGCCGCGCTATATAAGTTTTCATTCATTCATTCACAGCTCCTGCTGGGACAGTCTAGAGGCCAGGAGGGGTCAATAAGAGTATGGCCGGGTAAATAAGCTACTCACCAGACACCCCCCCACCGGCAAATCGGGAGCAGTTGTGATCCAAGGCACCTGGAGTAGTAAATAATGAAGAGCCCACCGCAGACAGGAACACTCAGCAGGGCTGCATCAATCACCTGACAGTTGCAGGGGCACAGTCTTAGGTTGCAAACGAGAAAAAATAAAATAAGAACAAAATCGAAACAAAACGGGCAGCCGGGGGGGGGGGGGGCAGCACAGCGTCAAGCAGGGCAGAAGGGGGGACGTGAAAACAGGGAGGAAGCATAGCAGGATAAACTCACAAATCCAATTCTCAGTGGTCCCGGGGCAGAGAGTCCAACCAGGCCAGAGCATCACGCGGCGTAGTAAAGAAACTAACCGATTCGCCATCCTGAACCCTCAGCTGCGCCAGAAACGGCACACTATAGCGGATATTCCTCGCTCTTATGGCCGCCTTGACCTGGTCGAAGGATTTCCTCATCTTCTGCGTCTCCACAGAGTAGTCTGGAAAAATGAGGAGTTTAGTATTTTGGAAGCGGAGGTCACCTAGGGCTCTGGAGCCCTGAGGATCTCATCCCTGTCTCTGAAGTTAAGGAGTTTAAGGATGAATGTCCTCGGCGGCGATCCCAGGGGTCCCGGCTTGGGTGGCACACGGTGCGCCCTCTCAACCACATATTGGGGGGACAAACAGGAATCCGGCAGGAGCGAGCGCAGGAGATCACCACAAATGTACTCGGGTTCGGGCCCTCTGCCCCTCCAGAAAGCATACTATGCGGAGATTGTTTCTATGGTTCCTGTTCTCGGCATCCTCAGCCCTGTATACCAGGGCCTTCACCTTGGTCTGGAGGGTCCGGATCGCCGCCGAGTGTTCAAATATCTCGTCCTCAGCAACGCCAACCCGCTGTTCGGTCTCCGCCGTGCGGGACTGCAACTTATCAATGTCCTGCCTCAGGAGGCCCATGTCCAGCTGAACGGCCTCTATTTTTGCCGTAAGGGTAGCCTGGCAGGTGGCTATAGCACCCATGACCTCCGCAAGCCAGGGGGGTCTGGGTTCAGGCTCCCCCATTGCCGCGGCCCGGCAGGAGCCTCGAGTAGCACGGGTCTCCACGTGAGCAGGCGGGGTAGGCGGCGGATCCTCCACTACCGCTGGGAAACGAAGCCTCTTGCCCTTACCGGCTGGCATGCCCGAGGACCGGCATCCCATCCAGGTGCAGCAGAGGGAGTCAAAGGATCAGTCAGATCCGGAGAAAAACAAACGTCCCAGTGGAGCTCAGTCTAGAAGCGTCCGCTCACCTCGCCATC
Source organism: Rana temporaria (assembly GCF_905171775.1). Taxonomy (NCBI): domain Eukaryota; kingdom Metazoa; phylum Chordata; class Amphibia; order Anura; family Ranidae; genus Rana; species Rana temporaria. The sequence continues at coordinate 380,245,851 of NC_053490.1, forward strand.
TTGGACACGCCCCTCATTCTTTTAAATTTTGATGATTAACCCAGCATTCAGTATCTCAGAAAGTTAGAATATTGTGGAAGTTAAATATCGTAGACTCATGGTGTCGCACTCTAATCATCTAACTCAAAACACCTGTAAAGGTTTCCTGAGCCCAAATGGTCTGTCTGGTTCAGTAGGTTACACAATCATGGGGAAAGACTACTGACTTGGCAGTTGTCCAGAACAGTGTTTCTCAACTACAGTCCTCAAGGCGCCCCAACAGGTCATGTTTTTAGGCTTTCCATTATTTTGCACATCTGATTTGATCAGTTTCACTGCCTTAGTAATTACCCTTAGTAATTACCACAGCTGTTCTATCTGAGGGAAATCCTGAAAACATGACCTGTTGGGGCGCCTTGAGGACTGGAGTTGAGAAACACTGGTCCAGAAGACAGTCATTGACACCCTCCACAAGGAGGGTAAGTCACAAAAGGTCTTTGCTTAAGAAGCTGGCTGTTCAGAGTGCTATATCCAAGCATATTAATGAAGAGTGCTTCAAGAGCTATTACACACAGACATATCCAGGACTTGGGCTACAACTTTTGTCAAGCCACTTCTGAACCAAAGACAAAGTCAGAAGTGCCTTATCTGGGCTAAGGAGAAAAAGGACTGGACTCTTGCTCAGTGGTCCACAGTCCTCTTCAGATGAATGTAGATTTTACATTTTAGTTGGAAATCAAGGTCCCAGAGTCTGGAGGAAGAGTGGAGACGCACAGAATCCAAGTTGCATGAGGTCCAGTGTTAAGTTTCCACAGTCAGGAAATTCTACAGCACTTCAGGCTTCCCTCTGCTGACCAGCTTTATGGAGATGCTGATTTTATTTTCCAGTAGGACTTGGCACCTGCCCACACTGCCAATACGGTACCTGGTTTAGTGATCATGTTATCACTATGCTTGATTGGCCAGCAAACTTTCTTGACCTATACCCCATAGAGAATCTGTGGGATATTGTCCAGAGGCAGATGAGAGACACCAGACCCAACGGTGAAGATAGCTGAAGGCCACTATCAACGCAACCTGGGCTTTCATAACACCTCAGTAGTGCCACAGGCTGATCGCCTCTATGTCATGCTGCATTAATGCAGTAATTCATGAAAAAGGAGCCCCGATCAAGTATTGAGTACATACTATACTGTACATGCACATACTTTTCAGTAAGCCAACTTTTCTGTATTAAAAATCTTCTTCTTTTTTTTTTTTTTTTTTTTTTTTATTGGTCTCATGTAACAATTTTAACTGAGATATTGAATTTTGGGTTTTCACTAGCTGTCTTCAAAATTAAAAAAAGGACAGGCATGAAATATATCACTCTCTGGGGGAGATTTACTCAAGATAATGCACACAAAATCTAGTGCAGCTCTCCATAGAAACCAATCAGTTTCCATGTTTTATTGTCAAAGCCTAATTAAACAAGCTGAAGGATAGAAGCTGATTGGTTACTATGCATAGATGCACCAGATTTTGAGTTCACCAGTTTTAATAAATCCCCCCCTATGTGTAATCTATATAATATGAGTTTCACCTATTTTAAATATTTTCGCCTTTTTTTTTTTTCCCATTTTATATAATAAAAAACTGCTGCTGATCAAATACCACCAAAAGAAAGCTTTATTTGTGTAACAAAAAATATCAATATTGTTTGTGTACAGCGTTGCATGATTGTGCAATTACTAGCTAAAATAGCGCAGTGCTAAAAAAAAAAAAAAAAAAAAAATGGCCTGGTCATCAAGGGGGTAAAACCTTCTGGACCTGAGGTGGTTAATCTCCTTTTTTTTTTTTTTTTTTTTTGGTGGTTTTAATATCCTCCATCAAAAACATTATATACAGTTTGGTATGCCTACTACTTTGTTGATCTCTGATTCACATTCTTGTATGTAAATGTCTGTGTTTTTTTTTTGTTCTAGCACAATTTATGCTGTGACAACTGTCATTCCCATGTGGCTATGGCTTTGAACCTTATGAAGTACAATAACACAAACTGGAATATGGTGAAACTCTGTATGCTGAGCTTGGTTTACAGTAAATATGTTAGGTGAGTTTGTATTTTACTGCTTAAGTCTTTGTATTCTCATCTATGTCCTGTGTGTATGTGGACCTCTCTATCTCCCCTGTTAAAATGTCAGGTTTCTGTAATATAAAAAAAATTGACAAAAATAAATAATTTCAGAACTTTTTTTTTTCTCCACCTTTTAATATGACCTATCACCAGTACAACTCAATTAAAAAACATCTTTTGGGGGGGAAAGTAAAAATAAAAAATAAAAATAATGTGGTTGCATAAGTGTGCACACCCTCTTATAACTGGGGATCTAGTTCAGAATTAAGCAATCACATTCAAACTCATGTTAAACAGGAGTCACCTGACACAATTTAAAGTGCCTCTGGTTAACCCCCAAATAAAGTTCAGCTGTTCTAGTAGGTCTTTCCTGACATTTTCTTAGTCGCATCCTACAGCAAAAGCCATGGTCCGCAGAGCGCTTCCAAAGCATCAGAGGGATCTCGTAGTTAAAAAGCATCAGTTAGGAGAAGGGTACAAAAGAATTTCCAAGGAATTAGATATACCATGGAACACAGTAAAGACCATCAACATCAAGTGAAAAAAATATGTCACAACAGTGACATTACCAAGAACTGGACGTCCCTCCAAAATTGATAAAATGCAGAGAAGAAAATTGGTCAGGGAGGCTGCCCAGAGGCCTACAGCAACATTAAAGGAACTGCAGGAATATCTGGCAAGTACTGGCTGTGTGGTACAACAACCTCCCATATTCTTCATATGTCTGGGCTATTGGGTAGCGTTACGAAGAAAAACATCCAAGCTCGGCTAAATTTTGCAAAAACACAGTCTCCCAAAAGCATGTGTAAAAATATGTTCTTGTCTGTTGAACTTTTTGTCCATAATTCCAAAAGATATGTTTTGGCACAAAAACAACACTGCACATCACCAAAAGAACACTATGCCCACAGTGAAGCATGGTGGTGGCAGCATCATGCTTTGGGGCTGTTTTTCTTCAGCTGGAACAGGGGCCTTAGTCAAGGTAGAGGAAATTATGAACAATTCCAAATACCAGTCAATATTCGCACAAAACCTTAAATCTTTTGCTAGAAAGCTGAACACGAAGAGGAACCTCATCATTTAGCATGACAACCACCCAAACGCATACATCCAAAGGCATGGCTTCACCAGAAGAAGATTAAAGTTTAAAAAAAATGTCCCAGACCTGAATCTGATTAAAATCTGGGGAGATCTGAAGAGGGATGTGCACAGGAGATGCCCTTGCAATCTCACAGATTTGGAGTGTTTTTGCAAAGAAGAGTGGGCAAATATTGGCAAGTCAAGATGTGTCATGCCGAAGGACTCGTACCAAAATAAACTGGGTGCTGTAATAAAATCAAAAGGTGCTCCAACAAAGTATTGGTTTAAGGGTGTGCACACTTATGCAACCTTATTATTTTATTTTTACTTCCCTCCACCTAAAAGATTTCAGCTTGTTCAATTGAGTCGTACAGTTTATAGATCGCGCTAAATGTGGAAAAAGTTCTGAAATTATTTATCTTTGTCTTTTTTTTTTTTTTTTTTCATCACAGAAACCTGATATTTTACCTGGGGTGTGTAGACTTTTTATATCCCCTGTACTCGCAAAGGTATGTCCATTTAAAAACAGGCAAGGTTGGAGTGGTAAAGAAAACAAGTGGGATGGAAGGGAGTGGATGCAGGGTCAGTGGATAGATTGGGATGGGGTAGGTTCGGTTCGGGGGATTGTGTTGTACTTCTGCAGGAGTGGGGTGACAGCAAGGGGGAGACATGCAGGCATGGAATAAAAGAGAAGTGTGTATAGATTTGGAATGGAGGCTCATTATTAAGGGGGTGCAACTGTGATAGTGTGAAGGGGGGTTGGTGAGGGCATGCAGGTGCAGTGTTGAGAAAGGGGGATGAGTCTGTGGGCAAGGTAGTGTTAGTGAAAGCATGTTGAGAGTAGAAGGCATAATATTGGTGCATTGCTGAGAAGAGGGTTAAAGATGCTGTGCTTGGACAGGGTTGTTGTGATACCAAGGGTGATTTAGGGCATTTATGCACAGTTGCGTGTTTGGGGGTCTTTATGCAGGCATAGAGAGGGTGGTGTACAGGTTGTGGGAGCTAGTTTGGGAGATAGTGGCCAGCAAGTTTGTGCTGTGCTTGCCTTTGGATAGTCGGACATGGGTGGCTCTTTATGACTGACTTTTGGCCTCGGTGCAATTTTGCGTTGCATTCTGACAGAGACCTATGTTAAGACGAAACACCAGGGCCATCCTAATGAAGTCCAACTGCAGCATTTTTACTTCAATTTCTTTTAAATGCTTTACCCAAACTATTCAACCCACTATGCTAATACTTTGAACATATTATCTGTTCGACAGGCTAAAGCAAAGATCGAAACTGAACTCTATTTTACTTCTGTATTCTTCTTTTATACTATCTATAGAATAGATCTAACTGTATGTACTCTGTAATGTTAATTTCAAATACCTCATCTACTTTTAGTGTCGGAGGCTTCCTGAAGACCTGGGTCCCCTTCTTCTTGTTGATAGGGGCAGTTATCACAATTGTGCTTACTTTACATCTGCGGTGAAATTTGTTACGGACTCCTATTATTATCAATCGGCTTGGTTCTATCCACTAATTGGATTCAAGGAGAAATTGAGCCAAGGACAGTATCTTCACATTGCAGGATTCTTTACTAATACTAACTTTCATAAAGGCTTGCATGTTCCCCTGTGCCATGTTTTTTTTCCTTTTTAAAAACAATTGGCTTTACAGGAAACGTTATAGTAAACCTTTTGTTCTTTCTTTCATATCAGAAAGTACCACATCTAATCTCTTATGGGATCGAGGCCCTCGTATCGTATAGCCAAACAAAAATGGTGTCGAGAATGCATTCATAAGCACAGTACAACTGTAAATACAATATGGAATTTAATTCCATGCCATAGTTTTTTTACTGGTATAGTCAATTGATTATGTAACTGTTGGTGTTTGCATATATTAATAAAGTGAAATATTATGGTTCTACTCAGGAGTCAAGCAATCTGTGTAGCGCTTATAATATTCATGGATGCTTGCATTTGATTCATGATGGCACAAAGCAGCAAAATAGCGAACCTGGTAAGCAAAAATGTAAACATGGATTGTGCTTCGTTCCTTTTGTGCATATTTAAAGATTTGCGTAAAGTGGACATTGAAAACCTACAATTGGATACACCGTTTTTTTGCAAACCTTTAGGCCCATACACACGATTGGACTTTTTGACAACAAACTTCAAAATGAGCAGGTTTTCAAAAAAATTCGATCATGTGTAAGCTCCATCGGACAAAGTTTTTCGTTTTTCATCGGACAAATGTTCGCTCTGCAAACGGACAAAATTCCTGCGGTGCAAAATCCTATCGTGTGTACAGAAGTCCATCGGACATTAGTCCAAAGTACAAACACGCATGCTCCGAATCAATGCTAAAATCAACCAACAATAGCAGAAGTTGGCTAAAGGGTGGTGGTAAAGAGCAGAAAAAAACATTTTGATTTGGTGAAAGTTGGCTGAAAAAGGCCTGCCGTGTGTATGCATACCAAGTTCACGGCCAACGCCCTATGAACAAAAATCCACGGAAAAGTTTGTTTGAAGTCCGATCACGTGTATGAGGCTTTAGAAGACATCCTTAAAGGTCTACATGGATTCCAAATGGAGTGGAAGTTTGATTACAATAGCCTTTTAAGCCTGTATAATTGTAAACTCACTGATTGTCTAAATGTTGTAATTGGTCAGTATATGGTTGTGCTCCTAAGATGTCTTTTAAAATGGTCCAATTTTTTTAGGTATAATGCACTTTAATAGACAAAGCAACAGAGCGGAAAATCGTATTTTGTGATCATGAGTGTCTCCACCGTAGAATCTTGTCATCACCCACTTTGTAGATTTGAAATGCCCAGTTAAAACAAGTGATGCTGGAAACTGCTAATTATTATGAGCCCATTTATGGCTACCCTAAAGCACAATATTCATGCAGCACAACAAACTGAATACAGAAGCAATGGTTTTAAAACATTTACACCCGCCGGTAACGTTGTTTAACGTAATCTGGTCTTTATGTATAATAAAGACACAATGAAAAAGACTAAAGCTTCTATGTAAATGGACAGGATCCTAAAAGATGGTACCCTATTTCAAAACCCTTAAGATCCTACAGGAGTTTCACGCCTTATATAACACAATTTTTAATGCTTCTGTTTTCGATCACTCCCATCTCCATACATTTTTTGACTCCTTAGATCTCCTGACTTTACTATCTCACTAATGGATGGAACCGTTCATGGTGGCCGAGATTTCTAGAGTTCTCAAAAATTTTAAGTGAACAAGTCTTCCAGGCCTGACTGCTTCCCTATCGGATATTACAAACCATTATTCGTTCGCTACATGGCTTCATATTTTAATTCCTTGCATTCCTTTATTAGTGTGATACCCAAACCTAACAAAGAACCTACCAATGTTTCAAATTGTAGGCCCAGATCAATAATAAATTGTCTAAAATTCTTATTAAAGCCCTGGAAATTCAGCTCCATCCTTTTTTAGAATGATATACTGTATTCACAAAGATCAATTGGGCTTCATTCGCCATTGAAAAGTTTCTAATCAGATTCTTTGGACCTAATATTGTCTGTCTGCACTCAATTGGGACACTCCTATCTATAGGGAAGCTATGCTTCTTTCTGTAGACTTTTATAAATCATTTGATAGCTTATCCGGGGATTGCATTGTTGAGCCTAGGAGATTTAAAACCCCCTTTATGAATATTTTGTGGACACGTTATAAAACCCCCACAGCACAAATACTTCTTAAGGGATATAAATCCCTGCTTGTAACTATTCACTAGGGTACAAGACAAGGGTGTCCACTATTGCAATAGAGCCTCTTGCCCTTCCCATTAATTTCAACCATGATATTCAGGAGCTCCCTAGCAAATTGTGACCTTTCATCAAATGTCCAGCACTTTGCTTGTGGTCTGGAACAGGCAAAGAGCTAGGAAGCTCTCTTGCTACTCTGCTAAATAATCCAGATTTTCTCCTGGGGTTGCTGTGGGAAATCAAAGGGTTGCTGAGGATAGGGGACATTTTCTTTTATTGGAAATTAGTTTGAGTATAAAACATTCTAAAAATGATTTGCTATTGTCAAACCATTTCTGAAAACTCAAATTTAAATGTGCTGTTAGGCTGCTTACTTTATTTCCATTTAAATTATCCTGCAGCACAACCACCCATTTGAAGGGCCATACTCTATGAGCAGACTTCCTTATATGACTCACTGGGAAGGACATTTGGGATCTACATTTGACCTAGAGAAATGGCAAGATATAGCAAATTTTGTTATAGGTTTCTCCTAATATAACCCTGGTTGATAACTGGTGGAATTCAGTTATAAAACATTCATGCATTTGTACATGGTATCCACTGGAGTAGCTAAAACGTGTCCACAAGCATCATCCACCTGCTTCAGGCATTGCAGCCAGCTGGGAACTGTTTCACATTTGGTGGCAATGACTTTTCAACCTGATGCAATTGGTAACTGCAGTGAACATCACGAGAATACCAGAAATAGCTCTAGATAGCACTAGATATCGAAGTTCCAACTTAACTGAAAAATGTATATCTTATAATATTCTCCATATAATATATTATTCTTGCAGCTAGATATTCAGTTAAAATTTGATAAAACATAGAATTTTTGGTTACAATACTTTATCAGAGGGCTAGTGGGTCTACCCTTGCCTCCGGATTCTTTAAGTCTTTCTTTCTTCTTTTTTTTTTTTTTTTCCTTCCCCCCCCCCACCCCCCACACATATTGTACATATGGTGGCCCTGTGATGCTCTGTTAGCATAGGCACCAGACAGAAGAAACATGGTTGTTACAAATGTTGGGTAGCTAATTTTATCTATCATACCTTGGTTACATTCCACTATTCAAAGGTTACACCACTACATAACTCTTACAGAAAACTAGGCAAAATACTTGGTGTGTATGTGTATGTATATGTATATATATATATATATATATATATATATATATATATATGTGTGTGTGTGTGTGTGTGTGTGTGTGTGTGTGTGTGTGTGTTATATATATATATATATATATATATATATATATATATATATATATATATATATATATATATATATATATATATATATATATATATATATATATATATATATAATCAATTTTTTTTTTTTTTTTTTTATTGTAATGAATTTTACATTGGTACCTCTTTTGTTGTCTCCCGCCCCCTCCCCCATGGGAAGTGCTGTTTGATAACTAAAATAAAAAGATTGTAATAAATGGCCATGATCAGTGACTTTTTGACACAGGACGCCAATTAGCCCTGAAATGCAGAAGTGCAATAAATGCTTACCCACAAGCCAGAACTTCATTACAGTTAGAAAAATTCTTACTATTGTTGCAATGTTGCATTTCCATTTTTCTAGCTATGCCTTAGGGCTCATTTTATACTTGCACTTGGTGGGACCATAAAATCATGGCCCATTTTATGCTACGTTGCCAGTTGGATTGGGGGGTATACACATGCCATAATGCTTTGCCCTTACAGGCACAACAAATATCATACTGCCATCAAAGTGTAATGCACATGGTTGCAATGAGGTGGTGCAACATTTCCCCAACCTGTGGTTGCAGGAAAGGTATTTTTTCCATGTATGGCTGGCTTTGGACAGGTACAGTAAAATTAATTTAGGATATTTTGAGAGGGTTTGTACACATTTGGATTTATTTAGAAGGAGCAGAGACTGTAAATTACCTTTTTTCTAAATTAATGTTTACTAAGATTAATGAACTCTGATCCTCCTAAATGCCACAAGGCAAGAGTCCTAGAATGGTGCATGGTCTGTGGTCCAGACAAGCAATGAATTCCACCCCTCAAGCTGGGTTTGCGCATATATATATATATATATATATATATATATATATATATATATATATATATATATCATTTTTTTTTTATGTAATACTCTTGTACTGATAAAGAGACGCAAGTTGCTCTCCGTATTCTAGTTTTCTCACACTTCTTGCCTAATACCTCAAGGAGACAGTGGGGTTGCGTTTGTCTAGAATGAATAGAGTGTATTCATTAAGGTGAACACATTTGTCTCTGGACTCTACCTGTATTATATTCAAGAAAAGAACCACTGTGCATGGGTTGTAATAGAAATGTAGCTTCCATTTTGTTTGGATGCCATCAGATTCCTAATATATAAACCAAATATTTCTGTATTTTCTTCAACTTTTTTTGTAAAATGAAAATAAAGTATGGCGTTTGAGAACGAGGGTCGCTTTAGTCCAAAAAAAAGACTTCCAAACTGGTAAGATGCCTACATTTTGCCAATTATCACTTCCCTTTAGCTTATCGCAGCTCTTTGCCCCTCTCAAAGACCAGGGGTGTGAGTATCCTACTTTTCAGATCAGTCACGTGGACCGACTGAGTGACCCAGAGGGTGATTATGTCTTTCATAGGGGAGATCTAGAGGGGCACAGGGTTACCTTGGCATAAATACATTTTTCCAGTCAGGCCCAGTTAAGCTGCCTGCAAGAAATACCACCCAACAGGGCTTCATGGAGGATACTGGTGGGCAGCGAAGCCTGCGGTGGCGGGCGAGCAGAGAGATCACCGCACTTCCGCCCACACAGCCCCGCCGCTGTTAGGGGTGAAGCAGGCGAGCAGAGAGATGATGATATCTCCCGCTGCTCGCCAGCATCACCGATGTTCCGCCCACACAGCCCGGTCAATGTACCAAGGGGGGGCGAGGGTGCATTCTGCACTGGATGCCATACATTAACTGGGATGACAGCCCGGCGCCCCCCCCCCCCCCGCCTTCCATGAGTGAAGACAGGCGGCAGCGCTGGGTGCTGTGACATCCAGGGCAGGGAGAGAAGTGAGCTGTGGCAGGGGGGTCAGTATGTGCGCTATCACATTACACCGCACAGCGGGGGGGGGGGGGGACAGTGTGCAGAGCTGGAGAGGGTGGGTGGGCAATGTGCAGGAGTCCAGAGCTGGTGGTGTGGGGAGGAATGTGCAGGGGTCCCAGGCTGGGGGGCAATGCGCAGGAACTGTGGCATACTGCATCTGGTGGCATGTGGCAATCAATTAAGGTTGGCACAATACTACCCGCTGTGATGAGTAAAGGCTGGATCTGTCTGTATCCTGCGGCGAGGATAAGGTAAGTGAAAACAATCCTAGGTAAATTCCTTAAGGACTATCTTCCATGAGTAGCTGCATGTTTTATCTGTTTTCTGCCACTAGAGGGAGTAAAAAGACATACTGGTGTTTTTACTTATGCTCTGCAGGAATGAAAGCTCAGAGTCAGCCGGTCTGTTGAGCAGCTCACTTCCTCCGCTTCAGGCTCTGCCGCAGTTGTATGGGGGAGGGGTCCCTCGTAGTCCGGGTCCATGACGCTCCTTGGTGGATCTCTCTCCCCTCACCTACACCATTTGCCTACGTGCGCGCAAGGGGAGTGCGCTTTTGAAGCCAGAACGGCGGGTAAGCGGGGGGATGTGATGGCACCTCCTGTGTGTTGGATACAGACCTACCTAAGACGCCTACTCAGCAACAGCTGGGCAGATTAGCAGGCATTGTTAATTGCTAGACTAAGTTCAGCTGTTGTTGCACCTGTGTTAATTTCCTCTGCTTTTTAGCTTAGGCCCCTTTCACACTGGGGCGGGAGGCGCGGTGGCGCTATACCGTTGGAATTGGCCGCTAGCGGTGCGGTATTAACCCCTGCTAGCAGCTTATAAAGGGTTAATACCGCCCAGAGGCGCATTGCGGGCGGTATTGCCGCGGTTCCCTATTGTTTTAAATGTGAAGGAGCGGTATACATACCGCTCCTCTCACCGCTCCAAAGATGCTGCTAGCAGGAGATTTTTTTTCTCTCCTGCCAGCGCATCGCCTCAGTGTGAAAGCCCTCCGGCTTTCACATTGACCAAGAGAGAAAAAAAAGAAAAATGACTGCTGCACACCCTTAAAAGTTATTACTAAGTTTTATTAAATATCAGAAAATAGAGCATAAAAGGCATTAAAAACACACAGGTAACCAATTATGGTATAGTACCCTAGAAGTGACCTGAGAATACACTCACAAAACGAGACGGCAAAAATCAGTGACAAATTGAAAACTGGAGCTCGATCATCCAATAAGGAGATCTAAGTCCATAACTCACCCATTCACCCTCCACACAACACAAAGAGACCCCCCACCCCAAGCACATATAAAACCCCCACTGCTATCAATAATCCTAAAGATTTCCACACCATGCGGTGGTTCCCTGTCTAAGTGGGAAAAGTTGCAAAAAAGAAAAGCTCAAAAATGGGGACATGAGAAGGATCCACTATATAGTGGTATAGTAATACTGCTCAATTGGAGATAAATGGCAAGTGATGAATCAGATGAGAGAGATATAGTCCCAGGGACCGCAGACAATTCTACTAAGCTGGAGAAAAAAAGTGGTATATATATATATATATATATGTCTCTGCTCTTCAGATGGGTCGCCGCGTCTGGCGTAAACAGTTATTCAATTTCCATCAGATAGTAACTGATAAGGAGGCATTCAACAAAAATATATATTTGAGACACTGTAGTAGTGATCATTATGTATCAGAGTTCACCTATGCTGCACTTAAGAGGACTTTGCAACAATGTAGCCACAATTAATTGACAGGTTCCCATTACTTATGGGTAGTGTCCATTCAAATATATCAAGTAGATATGTCCATCAGATATTGAAATCTTGTTGAACTGCTAGTGGCAATTAGGCTTACAGAACTGACGAAGTTCCTAGTTCTAAAGGAACGAAACATGTAAACTCTTGGGGTACAGGTGCAGCTGACGAGGTGGAGGTATCTGCAGCTGCAGTCTTTTTCAGGTATTCATGCTGCATATAACTTACCCTCAGCATAAATGGCCGAAGCCTCTGTCTCCTCCTTGGGTTTTTAAAATAAAATCCCCATAGGTTGCTTGTACCTTCCCACTCCATCCATTGCTGCAACAATTTATTTCTGCTGGTTGGACAAAACTTTAGCCAAGGAGTAAAGGTTGCTAGCAAACCTCCAGAGCAAACTGCTGGGGTGCACAGTTGCTGGTGCACATTGTTGAGCTAAATCGCATGTTTGCGGAAATGCACGTTTGAGGAGGATAACTTTCTTTTTTACCAGCCCACATGTTGGCATAAGATACATGTTTGCGGTTGATGGATTGGCATATCGTTACATAATCGCATGAGGATGCTTGGTCATATTAAAGTGCTTAAGTCGCTCGAAGAGGTCTGTTTCCGCAAACGCACAAGCTGCTGGGATGTACAGTTGCTGGTGCACATTGTTGCTAAACGCACAACAGCTAAATCGCATGATTTACCAGTCCACATGTTTGCATAAAATACATGAGTTTGGAATGTGCAAGATGCAGTGTTTGTAGGACAGGTCAGTGGGTCATGTCAGTGTTTGTAGGACAGGTCAGTGGGTCAGATCAGTGTATGTAGTACAGGTCAGTGGGTCAGGTCAGTGTATGTAGGACAGGTAAGTGTATGTAGGACAGGTCAGTGGGTCAGGTCAGTGTATGTAGGACAGGTCAGTGGGTCAGGTCAGTGTATGCAGGTCAGGTCAGTGTATGTAGGTTATGTCAGTGTGTGTGTGCACACACACACACGAAGGTCAGGGTATGCGTGTCAGGTAGGTCACCCCGCCGACCGCACCTCAACCCCCGCTCCCGGTGCCGGCTTGGCTTCGGGCTGAAGCACCTGGTCTTTTTGGCACCTAGAAACACCCCTGTCCATTTATAAGATATTTCCAACACATAGCAAAAAAGACACCCCAAAATACATTCTGCTACTCCTCCTGAGTATTGGGATACCACATGTGAGACTTTTACACAGCTTGGCCACATACAGAGGCCCAACATCAAAGTACCACCATAGGAGCATACATTACATAAATACCAGTAATTTCCTGGCAACCTATCATTTTTTGAAGGCTCTTCATAGTTCTAAACACATAGCATGTACATGCCAAGAATTACAATCCAAAATAAATTCTATTGCGGAAAGGGTAAAAAAAAAGTATTACCTGTGCTTTTTAGTAGTGTCCACAGAAGAGAGCACTGGTCCAGGCAGCAGTCAGGGATGTGCTTAGTGACAGCAATAGTAATTATCCAGGCAGCAGGCAGGAATATTGTCTATGGTCAGCACAAGGATATTGTCAGCACAGCCAAAGCATTTGTCCATTGGAATTGTCCAGGCATAGACAGCCAGCACAGCCATAATATTGGTCCTGGTACACCGTTACCTGCAGACACTCATTGTACCGCTCTCCAGCCCTTCATAAACATACTGCCTCTTGCTACAGCTAATTACTTGCATAGTCCAGGTAGCAGGCAGAGGTGTGGTCTGTTCATGCGGCAGGCAAAGGCATGATGGTAGTAAGTCAGCAGCAGGCTGAGGGCCGCAATTGGGTAAGACCTGTGTACAGGGGCATAGGGGTAGAGGCTTCGACCCACCCAAATCTCTATGAAGCCTCTGGACTTCAGACCCTAATCCGGAAATTACGAAACCTGGAGAAAACAAAAAAATTGTTTTCTCTATCCGGAAAAACTATTCTGAAGCCCCTCACATATGTGAGACCCCTGTGTACTACAGTAGCAGGGCAACAGTTCAGTCTAAGCGGTAGGCAAAAGCATAGTCCTTAAAACAGGCCAGGATCAGTTCACGTGCAAGCAGTCCAAGCGGTAGGCAGAAGCATAGTCACAAAACAGGCCAGGGTCAGTTCACGTGGAAGCAGTCCAAACGGTAGGCAGAGGCATAGTCAAAAAGCAGGCCAGAGTCAGTTCACGTGGAAGGCAGTGGCATGGTTATTAGGGGAAGCATGGAAAGTGGTCAGCACAGATGATGAAAATGGGGAAATGGTTAAAAATATGGGCTAATATTTTAGGGATGTATGATGAAGTTCGAAGCATTCACCAATGCAAATGCCAGGTTTGGGAGGGAAACTGGGAACAATGATAGCTGGTATATTTTCGAAATCCTCTTCTGCTGCAAACGCGACATCTTTTTTGCCGTCTTCGGCCTGCTTTGGATGGTGGGATGTTGTACGGGAAGTGGCGTTCATGAAGTTGGCTAACAGCATCAGCGCAAAGGTCTTCTGGGGGGGGGGGGTCTTTGTTGATAGATGAGGGACGTGACTACTTCTGTGAATTTTAGGAAGGGGCGGGGCTTTCTGTGAATTTGGTGTAGACTATGTAGGAATTATAAATGGCCAAATGGATGAGAAATTGCTACCTTCTTGTACCAGAATCGGGACCTCCTTATTGATAAATAGGGCTGAATCATTTGAGCATTGAAATCCCCCCCCCCCCCCCCCCATGTAGGGATTATACCATGGGGATCGAAAGTTTGGGCACCCCAGGTAAAAATTGGTATTAATGTGCATAACGAAGCCAAGGAAAGATGAAAAAATCTCCAAAAGGCATCAAATTACAGATTAGACATTCTTATAATATGTCAAAAAAAGTTAGATTTTATTTCCATCATTTACACTTTCAAAATTACAGAAAACAAAAAAAATGGTGTCTGCAAAAGTTTGGACATCCTGCAGAATTTATAGCATGCACTGGCCCCTTTGCAAAGCTGAGACCTGCCAGTGTCATGGATTGTTCTCAATCATCGTCTGGGAAGACCAGGTGATGTCAAACTCAAAGGTTTTGAATGCCCAGACTCATCTGACCTTGCCCCAACAATCAGCACCATGGGATCTTCTAAGCAGTTGTCTAGAAAACTGAAACTGAAAATAGTTGATGCTCACAAAGCTGGAGAAGGCTATAAGAAGATAGCAAAGCGTTTTCAGATGTCAATATCCCCTGTTCGGAATGTATATAAGAAATGGCAGTCATCAGGAACAGTGGAAGTAAAAGCAAGATCTGGAAGACCAAGAAAAATATCAGACAGAACTGGAAGACTTTTGTAAGGAAGAATGGCAAAGATACCTCAAACAAGAATTGAAAGACTCTTGGCTGGCTACAAAAAGCGTTTACAATCTGTGATACTTGCCAAAGGGGGCAGTACAAGATATTAACTCTGCAGGGTGCCCAAACTTTTGCAGACGCCATTTTTTTGTTTTCTGTTATCTTGAAAGTGTAAATGATGGAAATAAAATCTAACTTTTTTTGACATATGAGTAGGAATGTCCCGATACCAATACTAGTATCAGTATCGGTACCGATACCGAGCATTTCCACGAGTACTTGTACTCGGGGGAAATGCTCCGATACTTCACCCGATACCTGGGAGATCAGTGCGGCAGGGGAGTTGCAAGTCTTCTCCGTGCTGTCTTCTCCCCCCCGTGCTGCCTTCTGCCCCCGTGCTCTGTGCTGTCTTCTGCCCCCGTGCTCTGTGCTGTCTTCTGCCCCCGTGCTCCGTGCTGCCTTCGTGCTCCGTGCTGCCTTCGTCCCCCGTGCTCCGTGCCGCCTTGTCCCCCATGCTCCGTGCTGCCTTGTCCCCCATGCTCCGTGCCGCCTTATGCTCCGTGCCGCCTTGTCCCCCGTGCTCCGTGCCGACTTGTCCCCCGTGCTCCGTGCCGCCTTGTCCCCCGTGCTCCGTGTCGCCTTGTCCCCCGTGCTCCGTGTCGCCTTGTCCCCCGTGCTCCGTGTCGCCTTGTGCTCCGTGCTCCCTGCAACCTTGTGCTCCGTGCCGCCTTGTCCCCCGTCCCGCCTTATCCCCTGTGCCGCCTTGTCCCCCGTGCCGCCTTGTGCTCCGTGCCACCTAGTCCCCCGTGCTGACTCCCCCCCCCCCCTCCGTGCTGCTCTCCCCCCTCAATCTGTCAGGATGGAGAGCGGAGGTAGGAGCTGCTAAACCCGGCTCCTACCTTTTCAGAATGGACAGAGTCAGTGATCACATCATAACTGAGCATCGTAACCTGTGTTTATGATGCTTCAGTTTATGAATGGAGGAGCTTCCCTTCATTCATTTCAGCTGAGGCTGCAGAGAAAGGGACTGGGGAATCTGTCCTTAGTCCCTTTCTCTGTCTTAAAGGGGAGATGTCAGAGGTTTAGACCCCTGATATCTCTCCAAGGACCCCCAACAGGGCTGATTAAAACAAAATTGCAATAAATATTTAAAATAAATAAAAATAACATAAAATGTAAAAAAAAAAAAACACACTGACAATCCACTCACCCCCCCCCCCTCCCCCAAAAAAAGAAAAAAAAATCACTGTAAAAAAAAAAACGTAATAAAATAAAATGCTGCCACTGTCACATGACATTAAAAAAAAAGTATCGGTATTCGGTATCGGCGGGTAATTGAAAAAAAGTATCGGTACTTGTACTCAGTCTCAAAAAAGTGGTATCGGGACAACCCTAATTATAAGAAAGTCTAATCTGTAATTTGATGCCTTTTGGAGATTTTTCCATCTTTCCTTGGCTTAGTTATGCACATTAATACAAATTTTTACCTGGGGTGCCCAAACTTTCGATTCCCACTGTAATCTTGGACACATGTCGGCTTTTCAATGGGACCTCGTCTTAGCTGAACTACAACTGTAGTGTCATTGTGAATGGTGGACATCATGTGCACGTTCCTGTTATCCTTCCATCTCAAGGCCAGCTCTCTCCCCCCCCCCCCTTTGCAGCTTTTTGTTTACTATGGATTGTGGGAAGCCCTTTTTTCTGGCGGTTCCGCAAGCCAGGGTTTTTGTGATGTATAAGTGTTTGAAAAGGGGCAGGCTGGTATAGAAATTGTCAAGGTATATGTGATATCCTTTGTTCAGAAGTGGGTAAGCCAGGTCCCATACGATTTTTCCAGTTGTGCCCATGTAGGCCGGGCACTTAGGGGGCTGGAGCTGGGAATTTCTTCCTTCATATATGCGAAACGCATACAGATATTCCGTGACTCTCACAGAGCTTGTAAAATGTTACTCTGTATTTGGCCTTTTTGCTAGGAATATATTGTTTTATTCCTAGCCGGCCTGAAAAAGGTACGAGGGACTCATCCACACATGTATGCTTCTCGGGGACATAGAGTTTTGTAAATCGTTGGTAAAATAAATATCAGTGGGCGAATTTTATATAGCTTATCGGAATTTGGATTATTGCGGGGAGGGCACTGGGTGTCATCTATAAAATGAAGGAATCTCACAATCATCTCATATCGGGACCTGGGCATTACGGCAGAATACATGGGCATGTGGTGGATGGGTTTGGTGGACCAATAGGTATGTCATAAATTTTTTTTGTAAGCCCCATGTTTATGGTGAGGCCCATAAACATTTTGAACTCCTCCAAATTCAGATCTCTCCACTCAATTGGATGGGCATAAGGTGATTTGGGGTTGTTGGCAATATACTGCTGGGCATATAAATTTGTCTGGTTCACAATGAACTGCAGCAATCGATCTCTGTGAAATTTTGGGTGTTGGCCTGCACTCCTGGCTGTGCTGTGAAAGGGGGAATAATTGGTAATTCTGAGTCGGAAGGCAGCCGTGTTGGGTTGGCAAGACCATCTGGCATGTATGTAGCGGCCCTGGCTCTTGGGGGATGTGACACTCCAGTAGTTGGGGGAGTTGAATTTCCTGTGCTGGTATTCAGGCGTGATGTGGCAGCACTGGTACTGGGCATTTGTTCGCGGGGCCTATCGCTGGCGGCAGCACTGGTACTGGTGTCAAAATGGTACTGACGTGAGCCCACAGGCGAGCAGGTGACACGGGATCCCCCAGGGCGTGGAGTCTAAGGGCCAGCCGGTATTCTGCCAGGGACCCCGTCACAAGGGTTTGGGCTTAGCTGCGTGCTGACCCCAGGTCACGACCCAGGTTCACCCTGCTTGCGAGGAGAGTACCAGAAGACACAGTCAGACACGGATGGATGAAGCAAAAGAGAGCCGGATAGTGAGCCAAGGTCAGGGAGGGCAGCAGACAACGTAATCGGGAGAACTAGCCGATTGGGTACACAAGAGATGAGTTCATGAGAAGTCAGGTAAGCAGGTTACAGAAATAGTGCTCAGAAACAAGTGTTGCTCAAGCAACCAGAAACTGGTCTCAATGGAATTTAAATAGCAAGGCACATGGGGGGCTGGACAGGAAGTAGCAGAAAGGAAGGATATATTAAGCAACAGGTGAAGCCGGCGACACCCATAACTGCTGAGTTCAGCCAGGGCTGAACACAAGCTTGTGGAACAACAGGTGCCAGACGACCTACAGCAGTAAAGGTAAGACACAGATCAGCTCCGCAGCTGATCTGTGACAGTAACCCCCCGCTTATGAGATCCCCCTACACGTCTGGGGGCTGGCTTGGAGGGAAATTTCCGATGAAATCTGGTCATCAAGCGTGGGACTGAGACATCTGCAACAGGAACCAAAGACCTCTCCTCCGGGCTGTAGCCCTTCCAATCAATAAGATAGAGTAGCTTCCCTCGGGGGTATTTGGAGTAAAATATTTATTTAATCTCATACTGATCCACAGGAACGGGGTGAGAAGAAGGGCGAGAGAAGCGATTGAGGACCAGTAGCCTGAGCAGGGAGACATGGAAGGCATTGGGGATCCTGAGAGGGCAGACGGATCTTGAAAGCAACTGTATTGATCTGAAGGAGAATGGGAAAGGGACCAATGAAGTGGGCAAATTTCATTGAGGGCACCCGGAGTTGGATGTGCTTGGTAGAGAGCCAGACTCTATCGCCAGGTAGAAACTTAGGAGCCCGATGGCAATGACCATCTGCTGCTGTTTTATGCCTGGAAGCAGCCAGATGAAGATTATTAGACTCCAGATTGAGTTGAAGGTCCTTTGGGTTTCTGCTGCTGCTGGTACAAGGGGGGAAAATGGGAACAGGGAAGGGAACAGATGGATGCTGCCCGTAAACAGTGAAGAAGGGAGATTTTCCAGAACTGGCATTGGAGTGTTGGTTTAAGGCAAACTCTGACCAGGGCAAAGGGTCCACCCAGTCATCTTGGTGGGCTGAGATGAAGGCACAGAGAAAACGTTCTACATTTTGATTGACACGTTCCATTTGCCCATTGGACTGGGGATGAATGGCAGAAGAAAAATCCAATTTAATCCCAAAGGATTTGGCCAAGGTGCTCAAAAACCGAGCAGTAAATTGAACTCCTCTGTCAGAAACAATATGTGAAGGCATCCCATGAAGACGAAATGAAAGTTGTGACAAGACTGAAAGAAGAAAGGCCTGGGTGAGGAATCAAGTGACACATTTTGGAGAACCGATCCACCACTACCCAGATGACTGTAGAACCTGTTGAGGGGGGCACATCCGAGATAAAATCTATGGAAATACAACTCCAACTATATATCGGGAACTGGTAAGGGCAGAAGCAACCCAACTGGGGGTGGACGTACCTAGGGATTTTCCCAGGGGGAACCAATGCGACAGACCACATTGACGGTGGAATGCAAGAGTACCGTAAAGGAATCCATGGTGGAGAAGGGGAGGATCGTCAGGATGGGGTACCACACCCAGAGATATGGAAAGAGGTCAGGAACCATTAGAGCAACGAACTTATCACCAAACCCAAGAGCCCAACAACACAGGGGGCAGAACCCAGGACTGGGAGAGAACAAACGATTTCCATCAAAGGAACGTAGACCGAGCAGACGCAGAAGAGGGAAGAGAGGGGGGAAGAAGAAAAAGACAAAGGGAATACTAGGAGAGGGCATTTACAATCTGAGTAGTGCCACGTTTACAGATGAAGAATGGAAAATTCTTGATTTAGGCATCAAATATGCACCAGAGAAACAAATAGACAAGTTTGAAGCCTACATTGATCTTCAAAAATGTATGAGGAAATTAAATTGAAAAAAAAAAAAAAATTTGCACTGAATGAGGATACCAGAACAACAGAACCAGCTATTTATACCCATACCACACTTAAGAACCACTCCATCTATAACCCCCAGACCCCAGGAAAAAAATCAATGCCTGGGAGCTTTTAAAAAAAATGGTAGAAGAGGACATCAGGAACAAGGAAATTCACAAAAGATTAGACAAACCACCAGGGAGACCTATTATCAGCGGTATAAACTCTGTGTTCTCTAAGCTGGGCGAGTACCTGGACAAAATTCTTAAACCCCTAGTAACTAAAGGGAGGTTGCATTTCAGAGATAGTTCCTGGAGTTCAACTAGTAATTGTGTACTAACAGGAATGGAGAACTGCTTGTTGGCCACCGTGGATGTAAATTCGCTGTATACAAGCATTGTGCAACAGGACGGCCTAAATGGAGTTGAAAAAGCCTTGCATGAGCACACAGACATGAAACAGGAACAACTAACCTATATCCTGGAGGGCCTGAAACTGGCTATGGAAAATAACTACTTTTGGTACAGCAAGCATTATTATGTACAAACAAGAGGTGTAGCCATAGGGGCAAGATATGCCCCCAGTATGGCGAAGCTTTTCATGGATATGTGGGAAGAGGAATACATTTACCAGAAGATTATACCCCAGATTAGGTTGTATAGGTGATATACAGGGAGTGCCGAATTATTAGGCAAGTTGTATTTTTGAGGATTCATTTTATTATTGAACAACAACCATGTTCTCAATGAACCCAAAAAACTCATTAATATCAAAGCTGAATATTTTTGGAAGTAGTTTTTAGTTTGTTTTTAGTTTTAGCTATTTTAGGGGGATATCTGTGTGTGCAGGTGACTATTACTGTGCATAATTATTAGGCAACTTAACAAAACAAAAAATATATACCCATTTCAATTATTTATTTTTACCAGTGAAACCAATATAACATCTCAACATTCACAAATATACATTTCTGACATTCAAAAACAAAACAAAAACAAATCAGTGACCAATATAGCCACCTGTCTTTGCAAGGACACTCAAAAGCCTGCCATCCATGGATTCTGTCAGTGTTTTGATCTGTTCACCATCAACATTGCGTGCAGCAGCAACCACAGCCTCCCAGACACTGTTCAGAGAGGTGTACTGTTTTCCCTCCTTGTAAATCTCACATTTGATGATGGACCACAGGTTCTCAATGGGGTTCAGATCAGGTGAACAAGGAGGCCATGTCATTAGTTTTTCTTTTTTTATACCCTTTCTTGCCAGCCACGCTGTGGAGTACTTGGACGCGTGTGATGGAGCATTGTCCTGCATGAAAATCATGTTTTTCTTGAAGGATGCAGACTTCTTCATGTACCACTGCTTGAAGAAGGTGTCTTCCAGAAACTGGCAGTAGGACTGGGAGTTGAGCTTGACTCCATCCTCAACCCGAAAAGGCCCCACAAGCTCATCTTTGATGATACCAGCCCAAACCAGTACTCCACCTCCACCTTGCTGGCGTCTGAGTCGGACTGGAGCTCTCTGCCCTTTACCAATCCAGCCACGGGCCCATCCATCTGGCCCATCAAGACTCACTCTCATTTCATCAGTCCATAAAACCTTAGAAAAATCAGTCTTGAGATATTTCTTGGCCCAGTCTTGACGTTTCAGCTTGTGTGTCTTGTTCAGTGGTGGTCGTCTTTCAGCCTTTCTTACCTTGGCCATGTCTCTGAGTATTGCACACCTTGTGCTTTTGGGCACTCCAGTGATGTTGCAGCTCTGAAATATGGCCAAACTGGTGGCAAGTGGCATCTTGGCAGCTGCACGCTTGACTTTTCTCAGTTCATGGGCAGTTATTTTGCGCCTTGGTTTTTCCACACGCTTCTTGCGACCCTGTTGACTATTTTGAATGAAACGCTTGATTGTTCGATGATCACGCTTCAGAAGCTTTGCAATTTTAAGAGTGCTGCATCCCTCTGCAAGATATCTCACTATTTTTTACTTTTCTGAGCCTGTCAAGTCCTTCTTTTGACCCATTTTGCCAAAGGAAAGGAAGTTGCCTAATAATTATGCACACCTGATATAGGGTGTTGATGTCATTAGACCACACCCCTTCTCATTACAGAGATGCACATCACCTAATATGCTTAATTGGTAGTAGGCTTTCGAGCCTATACAGCTTGGAGTAAGACAACATGCATAAAGAGGATGATGTGGTCAAAATACTCATTTGCCTAATAATTCTGCACTCCCTGTATAGGATGACCTGGTGATCCTGTGGAATGGAACAGCAGAATTCTTTGAAACATTCCTGCTGGGACTAAATAACAGGTATGGAATTACCTTCACGGGAAAGTGGCATAAAGAACGTATTGACTATCTGGATTTGGAAATTTTTAAGGAGGGAGATGTGCTGTATACACAAACCTTCTTCAAAAAGACAGACAGTAATGGGTACATACCCATTTCAAGTTGTCACCACCTGAAGTGGAAAGTCAACATCCCGAAAGGGCAACTGCTGAGGATCAGGCGCAATTGCCACTGGGTGGAATATTATGACAAACAAGCAGATGTCTTCATTAAAAGGTTCAAGGAAAAAGGGTATCAGGAACATCAGCTGAACAAACTTAAAGATGCAGTAAGAGGCTTTGACAGGAAATCCCTGCTGACCAAGAGAGAAAAATCACTGGGATCAAGACATATGGATATAGCCTTCATTACGGGATACAGCAATCAGTACCCACAACTTGAACACATTATTAAAAAAAATATTGGCCAATACTAAAGGAAGACAGAACACTTGTAAAAATATTGCCACGAAAACCCAGATTCATATACAGGAAAGCACCAACATTAAAGCGGTAGTTCACCCCCCCGCCACATTTTACCATCGAGACAGGCATTGTAGCGCGAGCTACAGTATGCCTGTCCCGATTTTTTTAACCCCGTACTCACCTTGTAGTCGTCCATCGTAGATTTCGGCTCCCGCGGGGAATGGGCGTGCCTATGGAGAGGGAGGATGATTGACGGCCGGCCCTGGCACGTCACTCTCCCCGAAGACAGCCGGAGTAGGTCTCGGCTCTTCACGGCGCCTGCGCACAGGCTATGCGCACGCGTCGTGAAGACCAAGCCTATTTCGGCTATTTCCGGAGAAGCGTGACGCGCCAGAGCCGGCCGTCAATCATCCTCCGTCTCCATAGGCACGCCCATTCCCCGGTATCTTCGATGGACGACTACAAGGTGAGTACGGGGGTAAAAAATTCGGGACAGGCATACTGTAGCTCGCGCTACAATGCCTGATTTTAAGGTAAAATAATTTTTTTTTTTTTTTTCCCGTCGATAGGGTGAACCCCCGCTTTAAGAACACACCTGGTACACAATGTTATAGATCCACCCACTCAAGTAGAAATTTGTCCTGGTCTTAAGGGTTTCTACAGATGTCAGAGATGTCTGCCATGTAGGAAGAGCAAAACACAACCCAGGAAGAGAACAACGTTTAAGTCTAATGTATACAATAAGGAGTATCAGATCAAAGAGCTGATTATGTGTAACAGTACACATGTCGCGTACGTAGTCGAGTGTCCATGTCGGCTGCAGTACGTGGGGCGTACCACCAGGCCCTTGTGTGTCCAGATAAGGGAGCACATCAATAACATACATAAGGGCTTCCCCAAACATAGCTTATCCAGACACTTTGATGAGGTACATCAGAGGGACACCTCAGGCCTCATCTTTTATGGGGTACATATTATTACGGACCACTGGAGGGGACCAATAAGATTATTCAGGTATCACAGAACGAGACCAGATGGATACACAGGTTGGGGTCCCTCGCTCATGGGGGCCTCAACCAGAAAAATTTCCAGAATTGCTTTATATCTAATTTTTAAAACTTTGTACTAATCCAGTCCTTTATTCTAGTCAGACTTCCATCCAAGACCCAAGGGGTATAATCTGGTCATGCTGAGGGGGGGGGGGGTGTGTAACACTGGGGATCCATGAAACCCTCTACAACAGGCTCTTGGCTTTTGTAGATTTTCCCCAATATGGGAAAGTTCCCTCGGTGGGGTTTTTAGGCAAGCAAAAATTCAATAATTATAATGTATAATATGCATTGTTTGGTTTAAAAGTTTTTATTCGATGTAAACATGTGGTATGAATCATGACAATTATAATATAAACTCTGGTAAAAAGAAGAATAATAAAAATCCATACACAATGGTGCAAAACCAAAATTGTTATACAACTTGACATATTACATGCATCTGTGCATAAACAAACTGACGCGTTTCAACCCCATTCGGGGTCTTCTTCAGAGGTTTTTGGTTTGCTGCAAGAGATTACATAAAAAATCCTGGTGGCTCCCCGGTCACCTGGCAGCGTCAATTGGACCACATGCGCCTTGTAGGGAGTCACAATTAGGAGAATGGCCCCTATGGGGCATGCATGGACAAGATGGCGGACACCTGCGGCAGAACATTGGAAACAATCTTATAAAGTGCATTGTATGATGCACTTAAATGGGTTTTTAATTTTATATATTTGGTATGGGCAAGCAGAAATTCGCCAGAAAAGTATCCTATTTTTGTATAATATTCTATATAGTAAGTGTTCTTATATATAATTATGTACCTATAAAAGGAAAAAGGTGCCCATTCATTGGGTATATAGGTCAATGAAATTGGGTTAATGAAGGTGGCGATAATAATAAGGTAGAAAGGGAATACAAAAAGACAATGAAAACGCAATTGTAATGAGATAAAAACAAGTAGTGAAGTGTGGTGATGAAATTATGCTAGATCAGCTTAAATTGTGTGGTTGTCAGTGTTAATGAAATTTTGTTTTTATTTAAATTTTCATTATATTGATTTATGTTCTATTGAATTGTTTAGGGAAGTTACTACTACATCTACACAGTTGAACTAGTGTTGATTGCATATAATTGCAATCAACCTATGGATAAAAGGAAGGAGAGATATACTTACATATTGGAGACTATCCTGCCGCCCATAGTTGGATGCTAGGGAACCTGCCAAGATCCACCTAGCTCCTTGCATAAATTTATACTGCCTTTAATGGGGAAAATGTGTTCCAAGGCGAGCCCCTCCCGCAGGTGCCCCGCCCCCATCCACACTGTGCTAAGCCGAGGAAACCAAGCCGCATAAGCGACATTGCGACGTTCGGAAGTGATCGGGGACACTGCCGGTAAGGGGAATTGCTCCCCCTGGCGGACGGAAGAAACTCTGCCACCTTATGGAGCATGATGGGAGCACAGAGCCCTGTGCTCCCTCCCCCTGCCGGGAAGTCACATGGGGGAAAATAAAACCAAACCCACTAGCACCAGTGGCCAAACAGGAAGCCAGGGGATCCTTAAAAGGGAATCAGAAGAAATTATATAAAAAAAAAAAATCATCATTGCTGTCATATAGTTAGTACATGTAAATTACACAAATTTAACACAATACTCATATTGAAATACAATACATTGTTGCAGTATTTGAATATTAGAATTATATCTAAAAAAGGTATTGAGCCATGTGCCTGGTGATGTGACATCAAGATTGCCTGTCCCAGTTATGCAAAAAAAAAAAAACATAGGGTATTGGTCCTTATGGAAAGGGGGGGTATGGATTTGTTTGTTTTGTAACTAAAAAGCCAGAGAGGAAAAGGTTATTTCTCTCTAACTGAACTTGTGTTTCGAACAGGGGAGGAGATCAAAATCTCACAATTTGTCTCCTGTTCGAAGTTTATTCCGTATCCTAACATCAGGTTAACCCATTCATCACCCCGAAAATTACTCCAGGTATATGAGGTATATATGCAATACAGAGACAAAGGGCAAAAAGAGCACATCAATGGCACATGGCTCATATCCTTATGCCGCGTACACACAATCATTTTTCAGCATGTCCAAAAAACGACATTTTCCCAACTTCATCATTAAAATGACGTTGCCTACACACAGTCGTTTTTAAAAAATGATCTAGCAAAGCGCGGTGACGTACAACACATACAACGGCACTATAAAGGGAAAGTTCCATTCGCCTTTGAGCTGCTTTAGCTGATTCCGTGTTGGTAAAAGACGATTCACGCTTTTCTGTCTGTTACAGCGTGATGAATGTGCTTACTCCATTATGAACGTTAGTTTTGCCAGAACGAGCGCTCCCGTCTCATAACTTGCTTCTGAGCATGCACAGGTTTTTTACGTCGTTTTAGCCCACACACGATCATTTTTTACAACCCGAAAAACGACATAGTTTAAAACTACATTAAAAAATGCAGCATGTTCGAATTTTTTTTTTCTGTCATTTTTCAGAACCTGAAAAATGATGTGTAGCCCACACACGATCATTTTTAAATGACGTTTTTGAAAAACAATGTTTTTTCATGCCGAAAAATGATCATGTGTACGGGGCATAACTCTCATGTGTCTGAGGGGGAAGGGGTGTTTAACCAGCCCAAAAAATTGCGTGAAAAGGCACATATTGAGAGGAGATGGTGCTGTTCACCCCGGATGTGTACAATATGGGAAAGTTCCCCCGGTGGGGTTTTTAGGCAAGCTAAAAATTCAATAATTATAATGTATAATATGCATTGTTTGGTTTAAAAGATTTTATTTGATGTAAACATGTGATATGAATCATGACAATTATAATATAAACTCTGGTAAAAAAGAATAAGTAAGAGACTTCCGTTTCCGGGGGTGGTGACGTGAGCATGGAGGAGTGAGCGCGCTGGTCTAGCGGAGGTCCGTGGTGCGCCTCGACAGAAGAGCGGCAGTTTTGAAAACCCCTTTCCCTTCACCCCTCCCGGCGAGTGAGGGAGAGTGGCGCCTAGTATGCGGCGCTGATCAGCTGATGTCGCGGCGGGGAAAGAAGAGCGGCAGCTCAGGAGGAGTGCACACGCCCGGCCATTCGTATATCACTAGGTACATGACGGTACAAAGGGGCAGTGCACAGCAGAAGGACGCCAGTGGAAGTGCTGTGTTGAGGAGGGAATCCCTGACAGAAAGCTCTCTGCAAGCAGCCGCCGTAATACTGAAGCCATATGCAGCGGTCACAGCAGAGGCAGAAGGAAAGCGGCAGATAGCAGTACCGGAGGATACCACGGCAGTAGGATCAGCTGCAAAGATCTTGACAGCGCAGGAGGTTCAAAACCGGACGAGAAGCACGGTAGCAGCCCCCGAGGTGGAGTGGATAGTGAAAGAGCTGACCGGAGGTATTTCACACCCATCTACAGAGGTAAAGTCACTATTTCCATTGTCATTAACGCCAGATATTCGGAAATTATCGGGGGCTTATACCGCAACGCATACAGAGACACTGACTGCACCACCCACACTAGAAATTAAAAGTGTGAAAATGGCCATAGTAGGTGAAATGTCTAAGGTAAAGGAAAAAATACACTCAGCAGGAGAAGACACACAGCCTGACCTACAGAATAGAGGGGACACAGCGAATACACCTCTACAAGAGCAGCCCCTTGACATTAGACAATTAAGCAGGCTTATCCAGGCCCTTCCAACCAAAGAGGACATTCAGAAAATGTTAACGGCCTTGACAGGTACACTGAAAGAAGAGATGGAAGAGGTCCGGATAAGAGTGGCAGATGGGGAGCAAAAAATAGCTGTACTAGAGAACCAGCAAGCTACAGGTGACTATAGATTAGAAGCCCTGGAAGAAAAAGTCCGTGGACAGCAACAGCAGCTGGTTAGACTACAATTAAAGGCTGAAGAGGCGGATAATAGAAGCAGAAGAAATAACGTGCACATTAGAGGCATACCGGAAAGTTGTGAGGGCGCTGCGCTAAGAGAAGCTGTCGTATCTATCTTCAACAAAATATTGAAAAAAAATTCAGAGTCCCCAATAGAGCTGGATAGAGTACATAAGGTTCCTACAATAAGAAACCCGGATCAAAGCAGTCCTCGGGATGTGTTATGCCGAATACATTTTTTTAGAATAAAGGAGGATATTCTGAGGGAGGCATGGAAAGAAGGAACTATGATATGGGAGGGGGCAAGTATACAGCTTTTTCCTGATTTGTGTTGGCAAACAAAAGCAAGACGACGTATGTTGAGACCGCTACTTGAATACATACGCAGTCAGGAAGCTACATACAGATGGGGATACCCGCTGGCTGTAAATATAAAAAGGGCAGGAAGAAACTTTAATCTAAGAGACCCCTCTCAGCTCCCCGCTCTCTTTGGATTTCTGGAAGCAACGCCTATAGAAGTACCGAACTGGTTAGACCTACCAGACACAGTATCAGATAGATAGAAGGAGGATATAGATAGCAAAGGTCCACAGCAATACAGACATGGATACTAAGGAGCGTCATCCCTCTAAAAATTGGAAGGAAGGGAGAGGAAGCTAATTACCTGCCCCCAGTTAAGGGGGGTTTCTGACAATAATTAACATCCCCTTCTTTTTTATAGCCCTCAATTTTTTCCTTTTTTTTTTTTTTTTTAGGGCTTGGAAAATATTTTGGATATTGGAAAAATTGGAGTAAAGTGTGCAGTAGAACACAGACGGGGGTTAAGCTCAGAAATAATGAGGAATTCTAATGCCTGCCTTTTCTTTTTTTTTTTCCTCCTCTGTGTGGTTTGGGGGTATCTTGAGAACATTTCTCTCCCTTTTTTTTTTTTTTTTTTTTTTTTTTGGAGGTCCTTTCTAGGCCATTTCCAAACGCGGACTGGTTATTGGTGTTTTAATTCTGGTGTAGTTGGATTTGGGGTGTATGTATCTTGGGTATGTTGTGGGTATGCTCATGATTAGAGAAGATTAGAGGCCAGAATTGCAAACCTGAAACCAATATAGGATATGATCGGACTCCCCGTCCACCAAAGGGGGAGGGGTGGGAATTTGGGGTTGAATGGGAAGGGGTAGGGGGGGGGGGTAGGGGGAAGGGTGGTTAGGGGGTTAGAGGGGAATTTTGTCTTTTTGTGGGTTTGATATTGGATTGAATGATATTGTATATATTGGGTCAGTAGGGGTTTAATGGTTAAGAGGTAGATATCATTTCACTAAATGAAGTATGATAAATAGTACAAGGGGTTTAAGTATGAAGTGGGAACAAGGATGGGTAAGAGTGAGACACGAACAAGTAAGGGAATGGGAATGAGTAGAGATGCAGTGTAATAAGGAAGGAATTGATTACACGGGTAAAATAAGAGCACTGGATTTAGGGAAGATTTTGACGCTAAGGTCTAGTATATCTAGACACACTAGAGGAGGGGGATAACACAGTCCATAGAGGACTAATTTAAAGGAATGACACGGGGAGGGGGGGGGAGGAATGGGAAGGATTCGGGGGTGGGAATGGGAGGGAAAAGGGTAGTGGGAGATGGGATGAGGGGAGGAAGGGTGGAGGGGAAGAACAAACAAGCAACCCAAAATAGGGATTCAGTGGAGCCAGGGAATAATGTAAAAGTATGAAGATCGCAAGATCGTTGGGCCATGGCAGGGAAAGGAGATAAGAGAGAAAGAAGTGAGAGGAGGGAAGAGGAGGGATGACAGGAACGACAAGTATATATAGAATGATATGTATGTGATATGTATGTATAATATTGTAAATATGTGGATACCGATGCTATTGAAGAGGGATGAAAAGGCCCAGATATAAAAAGGCTGTTGGCTGTGTAGGAGAAGGGGGGGGGGAGGTGGGGGGTGAGGGGGGGGGTGGACGGGGGGGGGAGAGGATTTTTTGTTTTTTTCTTTTCTCTCCCCCCTTCTTGCGCCTCTCCTCTCTTGGTCTTTGTTTCTCTCCTTCTCTGGTGGGGAAAGGTGGGAGACCAAATAGACGAGGGATACCCGGACCTGCGGGAAGGTGCGGTCCTCCTTGTTGCTCATACATCGACCCCCATTAGAGCGTCTCTCCTCCGTGTGGAGGGAAGTCGGAGACGCTAGGTGGAGGGTATTTTTGGGGTTTTTTTTTTTTTTTTTTTCTCTTTTTTTCTTTTTCCAGGTCTGAGATCCCAGGGGTTAAACCAGATCAGGTCACTCCCTTTTTTTTTTTTTTTTCTCTTTCCCTCTCTCTTCCCGGGCTTGCCTTTTTTCCCCCCCTTCCTCGCCCGCTTCCTCTCGCGTATTCGTTTTGGCCGGGGGGTGGAGCCCTCCATCATCTTAGTGTATCAGCCCCCGATCCCTTTCCCCTCCCAAGAAGAGCTGTGGGGGTTAACATAGGCAAAATTTCAAAATGTCTAAAATTACGGTAATGACCTATAATGTGAAAGGGCTAAATAAACCGGAGAAACGATCAAAATTAATGGCAGAACTATGGAGATCAAAGGCACAAATAGTATTTCTTCAAGAGACTCATTTAAAAAAAAAAAAAATTCCAAAGCTAGAGAATCACAGATTCCCAAAGGTGTATCACAGTTCCTCATCGTCAACAAAGACAAAGGGAGTATCAATTATGCTTTCAAAAACGATATTATGGAAAGAGTTAAGCATAACAAAGGAAGAGGAAGGACGCCTCCTTATTGTGAAAGGATACATAAATGAGCAGAAGGTGACCCTGGTAAATGTGTACTTGCCCAATGACGGTCAAATAGCAGCATTGGAGAAGTACACAAACAGGGTACAACAGATTACGGAAGGTATTGTAATAATGGCAGGAGACCTAAACATTGCTCTAGATCCTATTTTAGACACATCAAGGGGAACCTCACATCTAGCATATAGCAAACTAAGAAAAGCAAATAGGCTCCTACAAGAAACACAGGTAGTAGACTGTTGGAGGACCACCCACCCACATGAGAGAGACTACACTTTTTTTTCAGCGAAATATAGAACCTATTCCAGAATAGATTATATATTTGTATCACAAAATTATCTACAGGGAATAGAGGAAGTTACTATTGGGTCTTTTTCAATATCTGACCACGCACCTATAAAGTGTACATTGAAATGGGGGGAAGAGGTAGCACGTGAATGGCACTGGAAAATCAATGAGTCCCTTATAAGGGACCCAGAGTATGAGGAAAAGATAAAACAGGAAATGGAGACCTTCTTTGACAATAACGAGGATGGAGAAGTGACCCCAATGTGTATTTGGGAAACACATAAGTGTTATATCAGAGGAATATTGATATCCCTGGGAACACATAGGAAACGAAAGATAGGAGCAAAGATGGATGCTCTGATGGGAGAAATCCGTAGACTAGAAAAAGTACATAAAAGATCTTTGGCAATACAGGTAGAGGAAGAGCTGAGGAAGACACGGGAGGAATTGAACCTAATATTAACGGATAAAGCGAAAGCATCATTAAGAAGGTGTAAACAAGCGTTTTATGAATTTGGCAACAAACCAAGTAAGATGCTAGCGAGAGCTTTAGGTGAGGTAAGAGCCCAAAACCATATAGAGGGTATTAAAACAACGGGGGACAAAATAACGAAATCCCCACAAGAAATTGCTGAAATATTTAGAAACTATTATGTGAGTTTGTACCAACTAGAAGGGGAGCAGAGGATGGCTAAAATGGGGGAGAGGGAGGGAAAAATAAAAGAATATATAGAGAAGTCAGGAATGCCGAAGCTATCAGAAGATATAGGGAGAAGTCTAGAAGGCCCGATAACAGCAGAAGAAGTTAGAAACACGCTTAAGCAGTTAAAACCGGGTAAAGCACCCGGCCCAGACGGATTTACCCTTCTTTATTATAAGACTTACGCAGAAAAGTTGATGCCGAGATTCTTAGATGCTTTCAACTCGATACGAGAAGGACAGAAGATGCCAGAAGAAACTCTTATGGCACATATAGCGGTTATACAGAAAGAGGGGAAAGACCCAGCGCAATGTGCAAATTATCGCCCAATATCTTTACTGAACGTTGATTTGAAGATCTTTGCAAAAATTTTAGCAAATAGAATATTACCATACACGCTTAGCCTGATACATCAGGACCAAGTAGGCTTCATGCCAGGAAGAGAAGGTAGGGAAAATACGCAACGAGTGATCAATGCGATTCACCTCTCGCAGTCACATAAAAAGCCCTTAGTATTAGTATCTACGGACGCTGAAAAAGCATTCGATAGGGTTGATTGGAAGTTTTTAAAATCTATTATCCAACATATAGGACTGCGGGAGGGAATGCAAAGATGGATTATGAGCCTATATTCCAGACCAAAAGCAAAAATAAAGATAAATGGCATTATGTCAGAACCCTTTGATATATGCAATGGGACACGACAAGGGTGTCCTCTATCGCCATTGATCTTTGTTTTAACATTAGAACCCTTTTTAAGAACAATAAGGCTAAGCACAGATATTAGAGGAATAAAAGTAAAGGGGGGAGAGCAGAAGCTCGCGGCATTTGCCGACGATTTAATGTTTTTTGTGACAGAACCAGTACTATCTCTGCCCCCACTGCTTGCAGAGATAGACAAGTATGGAAAAATCTCAAACTTTAGAGTAAACTATGACAAATCTGAGGCAATGGGGGTAGAGATGAATAATACACAACAACAACATTTGGCGAACTGCTTCCCATTTAGATGGACGAACTCACACGTAGGATACCTGGGGACTAAAATACCGAAGAAACTAAGCAGAATATTAGAGTTAAATTTAGCCCCGTTGGTAAGACAATTGAAAAAAGACTTACAGAAATGGGACAAGGAGGTGTTTACTTGGTTCGGGAGGATTAACATCTTAAAGATGAATGCAATGCCGAGGTTATTGTACGTACTACAGACACTCCCAATAAGGATTCCGCAGGGATTCCTTAAAGGAATCAAAGCAAAGTTTGCAGGATTCATATGGGCAGGGAAACCGGCAAGAGTGAGAAGAGATATCTTAACACTGCCAAAGGAAAAGGGAGGAGTAGGATTCCCAGATCCGCTAGCCTATTATGAGGCAGTTCACCTGTCGAGAGTACTTGACTGGTGCGTTGCGCCAAAGATCAAACCTTGGATCCTCTTAGAACAAGAAATGACGGATATCCCACTGGAGGGGCTAATATGGCTCTCTAAATCGGTCATACCACAGACAGTCAAGAGACACCCAACGATAGGGACGACAATAAGTACTGTTAAAAAAGTATTTAAAAACCTAGAGGATGAAACGGAAGTCAACCCGATGACACCAATTCTAGGGAACCCACTGTATATTCCGGACCTGAATGATCCAGGATTCGGGAATTTAAAAAATAGAGGTCAAACTAGATTGATACACTTTCAGAGAGAGAATCGGGTAATGTCTAATGAAGAAATAGAGAGGGAACTGGCCGAACATCTAGACCCATTTAGGAGAAGACAGTTAGGGGGATTTCTCCGAACTATTCGAGGACAAATCAGGGTGAGAGAAATACTGACGGAATTTGAGAAAATGTGCCTTAAGAGAGAACCAGTAAGACATTCACTATCCCTGTTCTACTCAATGGTAAACGAAATAAAAGCACCACGAGTAATAGGTTTTATTCAGAGTTGGGAAAGAGACCTAGAGGTAACATTCACGGAAACTCAGAAGAAAAAAATCTTTCAATTTAATCATAAAGCATCAATAGCATCTAAATTCCAAGAAGGAGGATATAAGATTCTGAGCAGGTGGTACAGAACACCGGAGGTCTTAAATCGGATATTTCCCCAAGTATCAAATATTTGCTGGCGATGTCAGAAAGAAGAGGGAACTCTGCTACACATTTTTTGGAACTGTGAAGGAGTCAAAGACTTTTGGAAAATGGTATCTGAAGTGATAGAAGAAATAACTGAGATAGTGTTGGGGGATGAACCGGCGACTTATCTGCTATTAGATTTACCCATGTCAATAGAAAAATTTAAGAGATCCCTAGTGAGACATTTAGTGGTCACAGCCAGATCGTGTATCCCGGCTCTTTGGAAGAGCGCATGCTCCCCAAGCAAATCACAATGGATAGCCAAAATCACTGAAATACGAAGCATGGAAACCCTCACGGCTTCTTTGAGGGAGAGGGAGGAGAGGGTGGAAGAGATATGGGCACCATATGTCAGATATAGGGCGCGGGGGGGGGAGGGGTAAGGGTGAGGAGGAGAGTCCATTAGGAGGAGGAGGGAGAGTATGGGGGTTTTTTTTTTTTTTTTTTTTTTTTGGTTATGCCGAGTAATATACTCGGGGGAAGGGGGGGGAGGGGGAGAAGATGGGGTATTAGTGCCTTAAACAGGGGAAGATCACGTCAAAGATGTAGAAAAGGGAGGAAAAGAGGAGAAGGAGAAAAAGTACTTGGGTAGAAGAGATATAGAGGGAGAGCGGTAGATAAAAATAGAGGAAATCTAAATAGGAGAAAAGACAAATAGAAGAATGTAGAGTATGAAGCTGTTTATATTGTTTGATGTGATACGAACCTGTGTTTTGAGGCAATGTGATATGTTGAAAAATGAAAAATAAAGAATTTGTAAAAAAAAAAAAAAAAAAAAAAGAATAAGTAAAAATTAAAATAAA
Organism: Rana temporaria; assembly: GCF_905171775.1. Lineage (NCBI taxonomy): Eukaryota > Metazoa > Chordata > Amphibia > Anura > Ranidae > Rana > Rana temporaria. The sequence goes on from NC_053490.1 coordinate 380,280,157, forward strand.
AACTATTTCATTAACCAGTTAAGGACCAGACCAATATGCTGCCTAAAGACCCAAGGTGTTTTTACAGTTCGGGACTGCGTCGCTTTAACAGACAATTGTGCGGTCGTGCGACGTGGCTCCCAAACAAAATTGGCGTCCTTTTTTCCCCATAAATGGAGCTTTCTTTTGGTGGTATTTGATCACCTCTGCGGTTTTTATTTTTTGCGCTATAAACAATATTTAAGTCCATGTCATACACCCAGAGATTTTTTTAATATATTGTTTTTACCAATAAATTTGTTCCCTACGGGATTATGCGTTGTGTCTCCTCTCTCTTCTCTACTCCATTGTCACTCTCTGAGCTATCTATTACCGCAAGTGTGAGCCCAGGAGACAAGGAGGGATAAGAAAGGACAAACAGGATTAATTACGAGCTCTGCGTTCGTGGAGATAGGCTCCTTATCTTTTTAGTCTGAGTGAGTGTATTGATACTGCATCCCCTTTGAGCCACTAGAAGGGTCACAGAGTTACGCTATATGGGCCAGATTCAGGTACAATTACGTTACTCAGCGGCGGCGTAACGTATCCCATTTACGTTACACTGCCGCAGGTTTACAGCATAAGTGCCTGATTCTCAAAGCTCTTACCTGTAAACTTGCGGCGGTGTAACGTAAATCCGCTCGGCGCAAGCCCGCCTAATTCAAATGGGGTGGGCACCATTTAAATTAGGCTCGTTCCTGCGCCGAACGTTCAGCGCATGCTCCGTGTTAAAATTTCCCAATGTGCTTTGCACGAAATTACGGCCCTCCCAACGTTTTTTTTTAACTGCGACGTGCGTCTCGTATTCCCGGACGTCTTACGCAAAAAATAAAATAAAATTGAAATTCGACGCAGGAACGACGGCCATACTTTAACATGGCTGTTCTAAAGATAAGCCATGTTAAAGCAGGTGTAACTTTGCGACGGGAAAAACCGACTAGCGACGACGTACGAGATTGTGACGAATGCGCGGATCTTCGTGGATCGCCGTAACTAGTCATTTGCCTATTCTACGCCGACCGCAATGGAATCGCCACCTAGCGGCCGGCCTAGAATTGCATCCTAAGATCCGACGGTGTAAGTCAATTACGCTCGTCCGCATAGTTAGGATGGGCGTATTACAGAGATACGCCGTCGTATCTCTTTTGTGAATCTGGCCCACTATACCTGGAATTGGGTCCTACAATTGCACTTCCAGACAGATCGTGTCACCTGGTTTAACTGTGGAGTATTAGGCTGTTAGTACAACAGCTTTTAGGTGAGCTGCTAAGAGCCAAAAGAGGTGTTCCTGCACTTTGGAGTTTCTACATCCTTCAACACTTGGCTTTGGGATCACGACCTAGAGACTTTTATTTATCTATCTATTTACTTATTTATTTATTCACTCTCATTATATGCACTTTCTGTGCATGCGTATGTTTTTTTGTTATACCACATCTCATTATATTTTGTGCATATAGGTACTTGTATCCATTCACATGTTGCACTGTGTTTCATCATTTTTTTTTTTTTTCTCAAACAAAGGTCTTTTATTGAGCATGTATAAAATAAATTCAGTTTACATTCTCCAGAGCTTTTTAAAACATTGAACATTACATGGGAGAGTACACATAAAAACCAAGCAGTGTATTACAGTCAAATCCCCAACACCTTGTAAGGATTCCAGGAGACAATTCCCTCCCTATCCCTTCCGAGGGTGTTTCATCATTTATATTATTATTTATCTCACTTATCCATTGTCATTTGGATTATTCAATGGTCAGTTGAGGCAATTTTCATGTTCACGCATTTAGTGTATCACACTACTCCCCTTTCTTTTCACGTCCCCTTTCCTTTTGTTGCGCAGACACCACCACTTTTTTCATTTGTTACATTGTTTTCTATCAGGATAGATCACTAGGTGCTTGCAGCAGTGTCCCCCTATTCTTTTAGTCTACTGACAGCGCGGGAGTACTTTCACTATACAATGCATATTATACATTATAATTATTGAATTCTTGCTTGCCTAAAAACCCCACCGGGGGAACTTTCCCATATTGTACACATCCGGGGTGAGCAGCACCATCTCCTCTCAATATGTGTCTTTTCTATTTTCTTGTAGATTTTCCCCAACCTATGTCAGTGTATATTAACACATTAGGATAGATACCAACAAGTCAGCATTGATACCACTACCACAGAACAGTATTGTATCACCGTTTATTGCTTATCTGGATTGAAAAAACCCACGTTGATTTCATCCTCATGTCCAAGTCTGGATCCCTCTAACCTGAGCATCTGCCGGTCCTGTCTGCCCCACTGCTTGGATACGAAGGTAGGAAGTCACACAGCTATTATCAGTTATACCTTCATGTGGGAACAGAAAAGTCAAAAACTGCCTTAATGTCCACACCCCAGCCACAGATTCCCTCACTCAGGAATCTCCCTTGCAACAGGCCCACTTGCAGCGAATCTGCCTGGCTACAGTGCAAGTTCCACAAGTCTAAGGGCAAGCACTGCATGTCCACAGTATCTTTACTGTCGCCTGGAAGTCCTCCACAACTCATCAAGCCGTTTTCTATATCCCATATCAACCTTTGCTCGCATAGCAGAACTGTTAACGCATACGGGGTCCCTCTCTAACCTAACCCCCACAAATCACTTAAAACACCTGAGGAACATTGCCAGAGTGCCCCAGCGCAACCGCACTGCGATTTTCAGCCCCCAATTCAGAAGTTTATTTTCTTAAAGAGACAGTGCTCCTTAAATCAAAATGAACGAAAGGGACCTCGCACAGTTCCCCAGTGATGAAACAAAGCTAATGCAGCCTGATACTGATCACCAAGAAGAACAGGAAGTAGAACCCACACTTCCAGCAGACCAAGTCGTGCGACCAAGACGCTCCCTCAAACCGACAATAAAGGTCAGGGAAAATTATCAAACCACAAAAGACGAGCTATGCGATAACCTGGAAGAGCTATGGGAACAAGTTTCCTCCCTCATGTCAGGACTTAAATCCTCTGGTGATATCACAAGCTTACAAGTTGCCATCAAGCGGCTGAACACAGCTCATGAAGGATACAAGAGACTGTCCACAAGGTATATAACCTTTCTAAAAAATGTTAATAATGATGAAGCCCTTTCAGAACTGAGCAAGGCGAAATCAATAGACATACAAAGAGACGCCATGGTGCTGCTTGCTAAAGATAAAGCCGAACTCCGCATCTCCCATTTGCAAGAAACTAGATCACACAGATCAAATTCATCCAAACATTCCTCTCGGTCATACAGATCATCGTGCTCAAGAAGCTCAGCCCTAAGCAACAGATTACTAGAGGCCCCGCATAAATGCAGAGCAATCCAAAGCCAGACGTTCCTTCACTGAAAAAGAAGCTCTGGCAAGAGCGGAAGCAGAGGCAAAGAGAGCAGAAGTAGAGGCCAAGAAGGCAGAAGCAGAGGCTTGAATAAAGATTCTTGAATCAGAGATGGAAGAGGAAATTGCATTCGCTAAAGTAAGACTAATTGAGCAAGCATTAAGCCAAGGTCTTGATCCAGTCTGCTCGCTACCACAGGAGGTAGAAGATCCAGCTGACCGCACCAGCGACTATGTACTGGAACAATTAACTGCATCACCCCCAGTAGGCAGTACTGTCCAAGCCGACAACACTGAAACCTCCAAGTCATCACCCACAGTGCCAGTGTCACAGCACCTGAGCAACCTGATGGTGTTCACCCAGATGTGCCTTCTCAAGAAAAGTTATTACAAAACTACAAAAAAGGCCATCATGCATTTCCTGGCCTACCCCCACAGCTCAAGCAGCAGTCATCACGATCTACAGAGGCTAGATCACAGCTCAACCCTGCAGCAACATCATTCTACCCGGATGCATCTCACCCTTTCACCCCGCGCAGCCTACACGCCACGACGGCATCACAGGTTGTCGTGGCAACAAGCAGTGAGAAATCAGATATGTCTGAGTTTGCCAGGTTTATGGTGAGCAGAGAGCTAATTAACACAAGTCTCTCAAAATATGATGACCGTGCAGAGAGCTACAGAGCTTGGAAGGCAACCTTCAAGGCCGCCATTACCAACCTCAACCTAACCGCAGAGCAGGAGCTCGACCTCCTGATCAAATGGCTGGGCCCAAGCTCCACAAACCGCATCAAGAGCCTCAGAACTGTCTACGTGGGACAAGCAGAAGCAGGTCTCGCTGCCGCCTGGCAGAGACTCTAACGTACCTTCGGCAGTGCAGAAGCAGTAGAGAAGGCCCTATTCAGGAGACTGCAGAACGTCTCAAAGATCAATCTTAAGGACGTCCATAAGCTTCAGGACTTGAGTGACCTGCTCACGGAACTAGAGCTTGCCAAAAGAGAGCCTCGTCTGATCGGGCTATGCTACCTGGATACAGCCCATGGAGTGAACCCAATTGTCGTGAAACTACCATACAGTCTGCAAAAAAGTGGGCGGCATCAGTCTCAAGGTACAAAAGGGTGCATGACGTCACCTTTCCCCCATTTATTCATTTATTAAGATTCATTGATGAACAGTCCCAGATGAGGAATGACCCCAGCCTCGATTTCCTGGAGTTCAACACTACAGCTCCAGCGACACCATCACCAAGGTATGAAAGTGTCATGCATAAACACAGAGACTTAAAGAGCAGCGTGAGTGTTAGAAAGACTAACCTACCGTCTTCTGCAGCACCCACGGGTAAACAGTACAATACCTCTTCAGGAGACAAGTCCTTCAATCGTGAATGTCCCATTTATAAAAAAACACACTCACTGAACAAATGCAGGGGGTTTAGATCCAAACCCATACAGGAGTGCAAGAAGGTCCTCAGCGAGCTTGGTGTATGTTTCAAATGCTTCATTTCATTGGAGCACATGGCTAAGGACTGTAAATCCATCAAGTGTGAGGAGTGTCATAGTGAAAGACATGCCTCAGCTATGCACCCAGTTCCATTTCCCAGAGACTCGCCAGCTGCCGTCACCACCAGTCCCGCTCCAAGTCATTGCGGGGAGCCCCAGAACCAAGCCAACACAGCCGCTGCTGTTTCCTGCTCATGTTTGGAAGTATGTGGCGAGGTCTATCCAGAGGGACTACCAGGAAAGGCAGTAAAAATGTATGCCATCATCGATGACCAAAGCAACCGGTCCCTAGCAGGACCAAAATTCTTTGAAGCCTTTGGGATAAAGGGACCATCAGAACCCTACATCTTAAACACCTGCTCAGGCCGCCTAGAGACTAGCGGCAGGAGGGCTTCATTGCTTCCCCCATCAGTGGAAATACATAAATACCCCTACCAATGTTGATTGAATGCGACCAAATACCCAACCATAGGGATGAGATTCCTACCCCAGAAGCTGCATTTCACCAACCGCACCTAATGGTCCTGACTAAGCGCCATATGCCCAGAGGCCGGACCTGGGATGGGTAGTCATAGGAAATGTATGCCTGGATCAACCAGAAATTGACTCCTTCAAAACGTACATGCGTGGAGATGGACGCACAACTTGCATTATGCCGTGTCCTCATCACTATGAAGTGAAGGAGAAGTCTCCAGACCTCGTACAACCACCTGACATAATTTCTCCCCTCTTTGCTGACGACTTGGGGAGATCAGTCTTTCACACAACCAAGGATGACGATGAGGTAGCCTTATCAGTAGAAGACAGAGAGTTCATAAAGATAATGGACAGTGAGTTCTTTAAAGACGAAACCAATCACTGGGTTTCTCCATTACCCTTCCGAACCACCAGGGTAAGGCTCCCGGACAATCGGGAGCAAGCGCTATCCAGATTTAACTCTCTTCAGCGTACCATGAACAGCAAGCCTAAGACGAGAGAACACATTGTCGTACCGTCCGAACTTAATCCAGCAGATTACGCCACCAGGCCTACGTCTATGGGTTCCCTTACTAAATCTACTTGGCTTACAGGCCCAGAGTTTCTGCTAGAACGGGCAGACAAAGGTGTACAGGAAGTTTTCAGCATCCAGGATCCAGATAATGATCCAGAAATCCGCGCCAAAGTTAGCGCATTAGTCACCGAAACAAGGGAGACCTCCAGGCTTGACTGTCATCGTTTTGAACATTTCTCCAGTTGGATGAGACTTGTCAGAACCATTGCGAAGTTAGTGCACTTAGCCAGATGTTATGTCAATACTCAGGAAGATAAAGATTGTCATGGTTGGCACGTCTGCCATAAACCATTCTCTGCTGAGGACATTTCTCATATCGAGTCTCTCATAATACGTCATGTCCAGCAGGAGGAATTTAACGTAGAATGGAAGTGCTTGAACAACAGACAGCAGATTCCTATAAAAAGTCCCCTTGCTAACTTAAACCCAATTATGGGTTGCTCTCGTTCTAACGATCGCGGCGATACCTCACTTGTGTGATTTGAACACCGTTTTCATATGCGGGCGCTACTCGCGTATGCGTTCGCTTCTGTGCGCGAGCTCGTCGGGACGGGGCGCTTTAAAAAACATTTTTTTTGTTTTCTTATTTATTTTTATTTATTTTATTACTTTTTACACTGAAAAAAAAAATTGATCACTTTTATTATTACTTTTATGTAAACCTCCCTTGTAATAGAAAAAAGCATGACAGGTCCTCTTAAATATGATATCTGGGGTCAAAAAGACCTCAGATCTCATAATTAGACTAAAATGCAAGAAAAAAAAAATTGAAAAATGACAAATGACAAAAAAAAAATGTTTCTTTAAGAGGCTGGGCGGGACTGACGTTTTGACGTCACTTCCGCCCAGCAGAGCTATGGGGACGGGCGAAGGAGATTTTTCCTTCAGTCTTGTCCCCAGTCAGCAGCCGAACGCACCCGATCTCCTCCGCCGCTACCGACGGCTCCGGTAAGCGGCGGAGGGCGCGGGAGAGCTGCGGGAGGGGGGGCCCCCTCTCCCGCCACCGATAACGGCGGCGAATCCGCCGCAGAGAACGCCGTTATCGTGTACCGGACCGCGCACACTAAAGATGGATACCTTGGTTGTGGCAGCAGCTGCTGCCGTTACCGAGATATCCATCTTTAAAAAGAGGACGTACATCGTCGTGCGCAGGTCTGGAAGTGGTTAAAACGTTTGCATGGCCAATTAACAAACTCATTCTAATATTACCCATCGAGAACGTTCCTGAAGGTTGAAAAGGACTAAACTTGAACTTCACGGTTCTAACCCGCTATGGGTCAGTAGTGATGTCGCGAACCTAAAATTTTCGGTTCGCGAATGCAAACTTCCGCAAAGGTTTGCGAACGGGCGAACCGCCATAGACTTCAATAGGCAGGCAAATTTTAAAACCCACAGGGACTCTTTCTAGTCACAATAGTGATGGAAAAGTTGTTTCAAGGGGACTAACACATGGACTGTGGCATGCCGGAGGGGGATCCATGGCAAAACTCCCATGGAAAATTACGTAGTCGCAGAGTCCGTTTTTAATCCATAAAGGGCATAAATCACCTAACAATCATAAATTGTTTGGAATAACGTGCTTTAAAACATCAGGTATGATGTTGTATCGATCAGGTAGTGTAAGGGTTAGGGTTACAGATCGGGATAGGGTTACAGACAGGGTTAGGGTTAGGGTAACAGATAGGGTTACAGACAGGGTTAGGGTTACAGATAGGGTTAGGGTTACAGTCTGTAACCCTAACCCTGTCTGTAACCCTAACCCTGTCTGTAATAGGGTTAGGGTTCACAGTATGAAAATGGGGGGAACTAATGCGCAAACCAACCTAACCAGGGCACAATAAATACATTTAAATAAATACAAATAACTAAGCAGCAGCCACGACTAATAGTGCTCACACACTGGCAACAGATAAAAATGGGGGGGGGGGTGTAGTGGCGCTTGCAAACAATTAAAGTCAATAATAATGAATAAAAGAATAAAACAATGACTAAAAATGAATCATTAAAGAAAAAAAGTGCATCCGTCCCTTAATAGGGTTTAAATATGTTCCACTCTCGGTCTTGACCAGGAATACCGCCCAGCATCAATCACATAATGTGGAGGGTAATACGAGTGAAATAATAATAAAGTCAAGTGAACAAACGTGCCAATGACAGCACAATGTTGATGAGGTGAGAAATAAAATCACCATAAGGAAATTCAAGATAATTAAAAACAATAATCAGACAATTTGAACATAATAAGCAATGTGCAAATCCTTAAAGTGCTTCATCCAAAAAAAGTGCAGTGTGCAAATAATCAATAAAATAAATGGTGAAATAAAGTCCAAAAAAAACAAAAAGCAGTAATTGTGAGCCAAGTTCCTGAAACAATGTTCAATAAACATGCAGGGGTGATCAAAAACCACTAAAATAATCCTGCAGTGCAAAGTGTCCCATACGATCCACCAAAGGGATCAAACCCAAATATGTGTCAATAAATGGAAAAATAAATATATAACGGGAAAAATATATATTTATATAAAAAAATTTAAATATAAAAATAAAAATAGAATGGCAAATATTAATACATGTGTGTCCAGTGCACAATCGTGCAGAAGTGGAATAAAGTCCAAAATAAAAATTCAATCATATATTTCTAAAGTGCATATGTGCTCCACTCATAGATGAAAAATCCACAGGTAATTACTTCAGTGTAAAATGATGAAATGTGCCCACATGCTTGTAAACACAAACGCCCGGCTTTCCACAGTGTAGAGATGTTTTTACCAGCCCCTTACCTTGATGAGGCTTTTTACAAGCCTGTAACAATTGCTGCTCAAAATCGTGCTGATCCACTCCAGAAAGGCTCACACAGTCACAGCGATGGCTCTCAAAATAAAGCACAGGGAAGCCTCCATAGCATAGAATCATTTGACATGTTTAATAGAGTAAAAGCAAATACACTCACAGACAGTGCTGTATAGACAGCGTGTGCAGTATCATGTGTCTCCGCTCTGCCACGAGCGGATGACGTCACCAGTGAACCCTCCTAGTCCTCACGCGTATCGTGACAGCCGACGTCACTTAATCACAGTGACAGACCAAACTCCCCGTTTAACGCACCACAAACACCTGCAAACAGTCCATTTGCACAACCGCAAACTCCCCATTTACACAAGGTTGAATACCAAGCTAGCCATGTCCCGTTCCTTGTCCTCACTGATATCAACGAACGTTTTGGAGATTGCAGGCGATGGGGGTTTTTCAAAGCCTATGGTTGTGCTGAGGTAGTTCAGTGACAGTTAAGTGACCCAGAAAACAATTATTCTGCAGTGTGGGCCCATTGTTGGCCTAGTAGGCTTTAATGGTCACCTCAGATGATCACAAAGAAAATTAATGTTTTTTCTATGCAAAATTATCCAGCCGTTGGCTTTTGGACTGTTCACAATGAAGCAATGACCTTATCATCTGGGGTGTGCCAACATTGCCATTGCCAACACACTCATAGAGGTGGTCGCTTCATTGTGCTACGCAAGCCCCTTCACCACAACAAGGTAACGATCGCGAAGGGGAATTGACACATGTATGTGCCTTTTTTTTTTTTTTTTGCAGCCACAGTGCAGCACCAGAGGCCAAAAAAATTAGGCATGTACACATGCCTGAAAAAGTAGGTATTGTTGCAGCTGCTGCTGTAGCAGCGGCCAGAAAAATTGATGTTTTCCAGGCAGAAAGTGCACTAAAACATTGCGGCTTGAACCCTATTTGGTGGCAGATAATCCGGCATGCAGAGATAAAATACAGCAGCGTGTGGACCATGTGTAGCACAAGGAAGCTCATCTCATCAGGCCTTTTAGTCAAATGTATCGCCCACTGTCAGTCCCTTCGGGATCCATGCCTCATTCATCTTAATAACGGTGAGGCAATCTAGACTTTTTTGACCTAGGCGACTTCTTTTCTCAGTGACAATACCTCCTGCTGCACTGAAGGTCCTTTCTGAAAGAACACTTGAAGCGGGGCAGGCCAGAAGTTCTATCGCAAATTAAGATAGCTCAGGCCACAGGTCAAGCCTGCACATCCAGTAGTCAAGGGGTTCATCGCTCCTCAGAGTGTCGATATCTGCAGTTAAGGCAAGGTAGTCTGCTACCTGTCGGTCGAGTCGTTTTGAGGGTGGACCCCGAAGGGCTGTGACGATGCGTAAAACTGAAAAAGCTCCGCATGTCCTCCATCAACACGTCTGTAAAGCGTCCTGTCCTTGCCGGCGTGGTCATGGTAGGAGGAGGATTACTTTCACCTCTTCCACTGTTAGATTCCCATTGTGCTGTGACATCACCCTTGTATGCTGTGTAAAGCATACTTTTTAATTTATTTTGGAACTGCTGCATCTTTTCCGACTTCCGGTAATTTGGTAACATTTCAGGCACTTTCTGCTTATACCGGGGGTCTAGTAGCGTGGCCACCCAGTACAGGTGGTTCTCCTTCAGCCTTTTTATACGAGGGTCCCTCAACAGGCAGGACAGCATGAAAGACCCCATTTGCACAAGGTTGGATGCCGAGCTACTCATGTCCCGTTCCTCGTCCTCGCTGATCTCACTGAAGGTCTGTTCTTCCTCCCAGCGACGTACAACACCACGGGTACCAGATAGGTGACAATGAGCACCCTGGGATGCCTGCTGTGGTTGGTCTTCCTCCTCCTCAAAGCCACATTCCTCCTCTGACTCCTCTTCCTCACACTCCTCTTCCAGCGATTCTGCAGGTCCAGCAAGTGATGATTATAAGGCTGTTTCTGGTGGTGATGGTGACCACAACTCTTCCTCTTCCTCTTCACGCTCATCTACGGCCTGATCCAGCACTCTTCGCAGGGCACGTTCCAGGAAAAAAACAAATGGTATCATGTCGCTGATGCTGCCTTCAGTGCGACTGACTAGGTGTGTCACCTCCTCAAAAGGACGCATGAGCCTACAGGCATTGCGCATGAGCTTCCAGTAATGTGGCAAAAAAATTCCCAGCTGCGCAGAGGCTGTCCTAGCACCCCGGTCATACAAATACTCGTTGACGGCTTTTTCTTGTTGGAGCAGGCGGTCGAACATTAGGAGTGTTGAATTCCAACGCGTGGGGCTGTCGCAAATCAAGCGCCTCACTGGCATGTTTTTCGCCACTGGATATCTGAAAAGTGCGCCATGGCCATGTAGGAACGCCTGAAATGGCCACACACCTTCCTGGCCTGCTTGAGGACGTCCTGTAAGTCTGGGTACTTATGCACAAAGCGTTGTACAATCAGATTTATCACATGTGCCATGCACGGGACATGTGTCAACTTGCCCAAATTCAATGCCGCCAACAAATTGCTTCCATTGTCACACACCACTTTGCCGATCTCCAGTTGGTGCGGAGTCAGCCACTGATCCACCTGTGCGTTCAGGGCGGACAGGAGTGCTGGTCCGGTGTGACTCTCTGCTTTCAGGCAAGTCAACCCCAAGACGGCGTGGCACTGTCATATCCGTGATGTGGAATAGCCTCTGGGGAGCTGGGGGGGTGCAGTTGATGTGGAGCAAGACGCAGCTGCAGAAGAGGACTCAGCCGAGGAGGTTATCGAAGAGGATGGAGTTCGGAGGAGTAGAGGAGGTGGCAGCAGGACTGCCTGCAAGTCGTGGCGGCCAGACGTCAGCAGGTTTACCCAATGCGCAGTGTAGGTGATATACCTGCCCTGACCGTGCTTTGCAGACCAGGTATCAGTGGTCAGATGGACCCTTTCCCCAACACTGTGTGCCAGGGATGCCATGACTTCCTTTTGTACAATAGAGTACAGGTTGGGGATTGCCTTTTGTGAAAAGAAATTTCGGCCGGGTACCTTCCACTGCGGTGTCCCAATAGTTACACATTTTTTGAAGGCTGGCGGGCTAAGAGTTCCGACAAGCCAGCTGTCAGACGCCGGGCAAGGGGGTGACTCTGTGACATTGGCTTCTTATGCTCAAACATGTCCTTGACAGACACCTGACTGTGGGCATATGAGCAGGAACTGCTCAAGGTGAGAGACGGAGTGGCGGATGGTTGAGAGGGGGCAAGGAGGACAACAGTGGTTGACGTGACTGAAGATGCTGCACCAGGAGGAGGATGGTGGCTTTGAGCTTGTGTGCTGCTTGTACTCGTCATCATGTGTTGATCCCATAGGCGTTTGTGATGTGCGATCATGTGCCTTCGCAAAGCAGTTGTACCTAGGTGGATGTTGGATTTCCCACGACTCCGTTTCTTTTGGCACAGGTTGCAAATGGCATCACTGTTATCAGAGGCAGACACACAAAAAAATGCCACACTGCTGAGCTTTGCAATGACGGCATTCTGGTGGTGGCAACAGCATGCATTGATTGGCGTGCTGTCTGGCTGACCCCGGGTGCCGATACATGCTGTCTGACTGTGCCACAAGCTCCTTGCGACGACCTCCCCCTGCTTCCAACTCGTCTCCTCCTCCGCTCTGTCTCCCTATCTGAACTTTCCCCCTGTTCTTCTCTTCGAGTGAGCACCCACGTGACATCCCCGGACACATCGTCATCATCAACCGCTTCACTTGTATCTGACAACTCAGCAAAGGAAGCAGCAGCGGGTACATCATCATCACACCATACGTCCATGTGTGTAATGCTGCCTGACTGAGTCATATCCCTTTTATCTACAACCTCTGGCAATAATGGTTGCGCATAACTAATTTCTTCCAACTCATGTGTAAATAACTCCTCTGACAGATCAAGTGAAGCAGCTGTGATGCTAGTGTTGGTGGTGGCGGCAGGTGGGCGAGTGGTAACTTGAGAGGTGCCCGAAGTTGAGTGGGAGGAGGATGGTGCGTCAAGGTTTCGAGCGGAAGCTGTAGAAGATTGGGTGTCCTGTGTTAGCCAGTCAACTATGTCCTCAGAACTTTTCGAGTTCAGGGTACGTGGTCTCTGAACACTGAGCATTATTCTAGGGCCAAAGGGAATCGCAGCACCACGACCACGACGGCCCCTGCGGGGTGGCCTGCCTCTGCCAGTCATTTTTTTTATTCGTTTAGTACTATGCATGCAAGCTACTGTGACACCAGATATGAGTGGCACTGTGCACTGGCAGAAGTTGGCAGAGTAGACGCTGTAGGCCTGACACACGCCTGCAGACAACTGCTATTCTATTGCAGTCAAAATTGTGTTTTTTTTTTATTTAATCTACTATGCCACCAGATATGAGTGGTGGCACTGGGCAAGTGGGCAAAGTATATGCTATGAGCCTGACACACGCTGGCAGCCAGGCAACTGATTACTATTCTATTGCAGTTAAATATATATTTTTTTAAATGTTATCTACTGTGCCACCAAGATAGATGAGTGGTGGGTGGCACTGGGCACAGTGTACGCTGTGATCCTGTCACACACACGCTGCCTAGCAGGCAACTTCAATTAGATTACAGAGGGGAAAAAAAGCAGACTGATATACTAGCCCTAAAAAGGTCTTTTTGGGGTGCTGTCCTTACAGCAGAGATCAGATGAGTCTTTCAGGACTGGAGTGGACACTGAAAACACTAGCCTAGCTATAGATTTCCCTATTCAAACAGCAGCAGCTACACTGTCCCTCCTCTCACTAAGACTGCAGGTTCCGAATGATTCTAAAATGGATGCTGTCCAGGAAGTGGGAGGGTCAGGGAGGGAGGCATATGTTCGCCCGCGGCGGCGAACGCGAACAAGCGAAAATCGCCACAAACTATTCGCCGGCGAACAGTTCTGTACATCACTATGGATCAGGCAATCCACTATGCTATGTTTATTGCATTTCACATGTTCTTTGTTACAGGTTGCATCATATTTCATGGACATTCGTCATAGTGAAATCTCCTAACGGAAATTTCAGACGGGGAGTGTGCTGTTCTCCTCATAGTTATCTGTACGTTAATAATGCAATCTTTATTTCACCATGTTGTTTTCATGCATCTCTTGTACTGCTGTCATCTTCTGGCCAGAATTTGCATGCCACACGCCTCTGTTCTTGTTAGTAAAGTTTTTTCCATCTGGGGCATGTACTCCTGCAAGGCTGGCCTCATCACGTGGGGGCAGCCATCTCCGTGCCTCATGACTGTGTGACTAGACACTGCATATTTTTTGGGCTTGAGAAGGCATCAGTTTTTGACCAGCAGCAGCAGCAGCTAGCCTCAGGATTGATACCAACAAGTCAGCATTGATACCACTACTACAGAACAGTATTGTATCATAGTTTGATAGTTACATAGTTAGTCAGGTTGAAAAAAGACAAGTCCATCCAGTTCAACCACAAAAAAATAAACAAACAAAATAAAAAACACAGTACAATCCCATACACCCAACTCCATACCCACAGTTGATCCAGAGGAAGGCAAAAAACCCCAGCAGAGCATGAGATCCAATTTGCTACAGCAGGGGAAAAAAATTCCTTCCTGATCCCCCGAGAGGCAATCGGATTTACCCTGGATCAACTTTACCTACAAATCTTAGTACTCAGTTATATTCTTTACATTTAGGAAAGAATCCAGGCCTTTCTTAAAGCAATCTACTGAGCTGGCCAGAACCACGTCTGGAGGGAGTCTGTTCCACATTTTGACAGCTCTTACTGTGAAAAAAACTTTCCGTATTTGGAGGTGAAATCTCTTTTCCTCTAGACGTAAAGAGTGCCCCCTTGTCCTCAGTGTTGACCGTAAAGTGAATAACTCAACACCAAGTTCACTCTATGGACCTCTTATATATTTGCACATGTTGATCATATTCCCCCTTATTCTCCTCTTCTCAAGAGTGAATAAATTCAGTTCTTCTAATCTTTCCTCATAACTGAGCTCCTCCATGCCTCTTATCAATTTGGTTGCCCTATCACCGTTTATTGCTTATCTGGATTGAATAAACCCACGTTGATTTCATCCTCATGTCCAAGTCTGGATCCATCTAACCTGAGCATCTGCCGGTCCTGTCTGCCCCACTGCTTGGATACAAAGGTAGGACGTCACACAGCTATTATCAGTTATACCTTCATCCGCCTTCATTTGGGAACAGAACAACTATGCTCAACATGCAGAATCCCATTATTTCTAATTATCTCTGTTCACAATTGTATGGTCAGTCGCCCTACACTTTATACCCAAAAAAAGTGCATGAGTTTTTTCTTATAGCATTTTAAGGTGTTTTTGCCCCTAAAGACTTCAATGGGTTTGGCTGTAAAAGTGAAATACTCATACAATACTTTTGTGTGTTTCGCACCTGAAAAACTGCCTTGCCCAAGGAACAAGCACCTAAAACTGGTTATAGATGGATTGTTTTTTTGTTTTGTTTTTTCATCACACAGCAGGCTGATCAAAAAAAAAGTATATATTTTCCCATCCACATAAGCAGGAGCGGTCGGTTTACAAGGGGCATCACCCCCCTAGTTTGCATGTGGGGATGCATGCAGGGCACCAGACTCGTAGGTTCTTTTTTTCAAGCCACATGATTAGAGCCGGTGGCTCTAATTGGCTTGAAAAAGGTTGGGCTCGGAGCACTTCACCCCAAACCCACCCACTTGTTACACTAGCGAACCAATATTCGCTATTGTCTTCTGGCTTCTCCTCCTGGCCAATGAGGACAGGAGGCAGATCAGGTTGGCAAGGAGGAGAAGCCGAGGAAGCCGTGGAGGGGTGAGTGCGGGCAGGGCTGTCTTAGCTCTGACCCTGCCCCATGCAGCTTGAATGCTTGGGACTCGAAGGCTGTGGGGTAGGAGCTGCAGAGTCGGCAGCACTAAAAGACCACCTGCGGAAGTAGCATTGTGGATGGTGTCATGGTGAGCCCAGCTGTGCAGAATTGTTTTCACCAAAAGACTTGGGGCCAGATTCAGATAGGTCAGCGGATCTTTAGATGATTTACGTTACGCCGCCGCAAGTGCTTAATTCAGAAAGCACTTGCCTGTAAAGTTGCGGCGGCGTATCGTAAATCCCCCGGCGGAATTCAAATTCCGCGGCTAGGGGGCGTGTAAAATTTAAATCGGGCGCATCCCCGCGCCAAACTAACTGCGCATGCGCCCTCCGCTAAATTTCCAAGCGTGCATTGCTCCAAATGACGTCGCTAGGACGTCATTGGTTTCGACGTGAGCGTAAATTACGTCCATCCGTATTCGCAAACGACGTAAAAAATTCAAAATTCGACCCGGGAACGACGGCCATACTTAACATAGGATACGCTGCATATAGCAGGGGTAACTATACGCTGGAAAAAGCAGAACGCAAACGACGTACAAAAAAATGCCCCAGGCGGTCGTTCGTTTCTGAATCGGCGTAACTCCTCATTTGCATATTCCTCGCGTATACAAACGGAAGCGCCACCTAGCGGCCAGCGTGAGATTGCAGCCTAAGATCCGACGGTGTAAGTCCCTTACACCTGTCTTATCTTAGGGAGATCTATGCGGAACCTGATTCTATGAATCAGGCACATAGATCCGCCCGACGGAACTCAGCGATACGACGGCGTATCAGGAGATACGCCGTCGTATCTCTATCTGAATCTGGCCCTTGGAATGCCCGAAGGGATGCTCCCTCCTCTGTCCCTCTATAGTGCTAGAGGTATCTGGGATGTAGAGAGGCCACAGTGTAGGGCAGGGGTGCCCAATCAGTGCCCGCGAAGCCCTCTGATGTGGCCCGCGACCTCCTGCTCTGGGATGGAATAGAATAGAATACTGTTTATTAAAGGTAAATTTATTACTAAAATCACAATGTATGTATGGGTATATCTGTTCTGCTGTGCTTACTGGGCTGCTTTCAAACTGATCCACAGGTGCAGATAAGTGCACCTGTGGGATACCTGCACTGAGCCATAGACTTCTATTACCTGCGAGTTTGGTGTGCTGAAAGTAGAGTGGGCTCTATAGAGCCGAGTCTGCTGCCATCCCCCCGCTCGGCTCATTGTGGCCCGTGCCCGGGTACCAAGTCGCTTAAGTGGCCCTTGCTCTTCAAAAGGTTGGGCACCCCTGGTGTAGGGTATATCAGGGATGTAGTGGGGACACAATAAAAGGAGTATCTTATGGTACATGGTTACAGTGCTGGGGGGGGGGGATATCTGGGATGTAGAGGGGTCAGAGTGCTGGGGAGATATATGGGGTGTAGAGTAAGGTGACCAGTTTTTTAAAATGAAATCCGGGGACATATTTTTTCTTTACTAGTAATGGCAACAATCAGCGACTCTCTGCCTGTCGCCGCTCACCTCACAGCCTCTCAAGTCTTACTCTTCGGGCCCCAGCTAATACTGGATGGGGAGCGGAGGAAGATCACTCCGCCAGGGAAGGCAAGGAGATAGGCAGGAGGCTGGCCAGGATTTGAGCCAAGGCAGAAGAAAATGCGAGCGAAGCTGAATGGGCATGCACCCGAAACTGAAGAAATATTCCCTCCGCTCCGACCAGCACATGTTAAGGGGCACAGATAATGGGAAAAATACAACCCCCCTATGCTAGTAGCCACGGCGGAGCAGGGGTGTGCAATTCTATTTTTTTTTTTTTAATTCTGCACTGACTGTCTTTGAAATTGCCCCTGCCGCTTATTAAATCCAATCTGGGGACAAAACCAGGGACAGACTTGGTCCTGGGACAGTGTCCTCAATCAGGGGACTGTCCCCTGAAACTGGGGATGTCTGATCACCCTAGTGTAGAGGGGTCAGAGTGCTGGGGGATATCTGGTGTGTAGAGGGGTCAGGGTGCTAGGGAACATCTGGGGTGTAGAGAGGCCATAGTGCTGGGGAGGCATCAATCTAGCAGATATATTATATGCACAGGACAGCTTTGATACTTTATGTATGTAGTGTTTTCACAATGTTTCTTTGCTGTACAGAATGATTGTTCATGTAGTTAATGCGGAGCTCCAACCAAAAGGGGAAGCTCCACTTGTCTGCCTCCTGCCTACTTGATGTCTCCTTAACTGTACTGTCTCCATTGTTGGGGCCCCAAAGCATTACTTTGCTCAGGGGCCCATGATGTTAAGACGGCCCTCAGTGCGGGGGACCGTGGAGGGCTGAGTGTGGGCTTGGGGGGGTGGCAACCCCCCCAAAAAAAGTTTAGCATCAACTGCCACTGCACATAAGCAAGGTATATGGAGGAATCCTCTGTGTTATTGTGCACTGACAGCAGGACCCCTCCGCTGTCGGAATACACTGATCATGGAGGAATCCTCCACGCTGTGCTATTTTATTCTGACAGCAGGAACCCTTTGTGGTTAGAATACACTGGTTATGGGGGGCGTGGCCTAGGAATGGCAGCGTGAGAGACACAGAAACCTGAAGCTCCGGGCTCTCTCCATGCCAAAACGGTGATTAACTTGATTAACTCGGGGACTGTGTAACTGCCGTGGATGGATTAATGTAGCCAGCAGAGCGTTGAAGTTACCTCCACGAGGACGGGAGGACGCGACAGGGAACTGGAAGGAGTAAAGGTGGCGGCGTGAGCGTCTAAGTGCTCCTGATCGCATATGATAATAATTTGATGAGATCCCCGGGGAGCAGTGCCGTGAGCCGTACCTGAGTGTCACTGTACCGGTGTGTTCCGCTCGACCCCCGCCTGCTAGTGCCTGGTGCGGGGTGATCTGGGATCCTGTGGATCGGTGGTGAGCGAGTGCCTGGTGAGCGTACGCCGGTGGTCAGATGTAGCTGAAGACCCTCACTGGAGCTACTGGGGCAACGCTGGGTTGGTGGACGGAAGGACGGGACCAGATCCGACCCGAGGAAGCACTGTGCATAGCAATCAGAGCGAGGAGCACGGGACCCCGCAGCCTTACGTGAGTGTGGGAGACAGTATTCAGATGTGGAAGGGGGGGTAGGGTTGCTGGGGAAGAACATTAAAGAAGTCATAAAGACTAATCCCCAAAGACTAATCATTTCTACTACTGTAGACTACTTTCTACTACTGTATTCATCTGCTCCCCACCACCCCCACCACCACCACCCCACATTGCAGAATTGGAGATGGAGCTACACCCCGGGAAATAGCGAGATGAGCAGATGATAGGACTGGCTCTACTTCTGGCTCTTCTACCTCAGTGAAAAACCCAGCAGCATTGGGGGACAGGCTGAGATAGACCCCACCCCCCCCCTCTTATGAGAGGTTGACCCGTATGTTCACTCTGTGACCCAGCTACAGGCTCACCTATATAAGGGGGTTAAACACATAGACCCCATATGCTGCACCTGTTATAGTGGTTAAATCTGATGCATCTACTGACAATTTAAAAGTGGAAAACGGATTTATTTTTTTTCCCCTCTTTTTTTTGGGGTGCTCTCCCTCTTTTATTTTTTCTCTCCCTCTTTGGAGCTGATAACACTAAAGGAGGAGAGGAGGTGCTGAGCGGGTATTTAACGGGAGTGCCTGGCAGTAATTGGCAGAAGCTGTAAGTTTCATGGAGCGGTATGAGTAATGATCGCAAATACACAACGCGGGCAGACACAAAGAAAGCGGCAGTAAAGAGTAAACAAGGAGATATTCAGAGGTATCTTACCTCGGCATCACCGGTGTCTATTGCCGCGTGCGGTGTAATTAACAAAGGTGCCCGAGGCCGGGACAGTGAAAGGTACACTGAGGGGGAGAGGTTAGTAACGCAACGGAGATCTTTTGGAGCGGGAAATACCCAGAGACAGACGCCTACTGCAGTGAGGGTCCCGGCGGGTGGAACGAAGTCGGCGGAGATAGACATGGAAATGGCAGAGATTAAAGCGATGCTAGCTGCCCTCCCCACACGCCAGGATATTGAGCGGCTACCCACCAGGGAGGAGATCGAGGTAATGATACTCCGAGTAGAGGAGACCCAACGTCAGGAGCTACAGGCGGTAAGACTAGATCTAAATACCCTGTCAGAAAAGGTGATGTTAAGAGAGGGATCTATAGTGTCGATTGAGCAGAGAGTGGGGGCCGCTGAAAGAGCCTTGGAGGAGATAAAGCATAACAGAGCGGACATAGCAACTGAATCATTAATTGATCTACAACTGCAGATGGAAGTATTAGAAGACAGAAGTCGTAGGAAAAATGTGCGCCTTAGGGGCGTCCCGGAGGCAACAGACGCTGAGGACTTGGACGCTAAAATTAAGGAGGTCTTTGGGACACTATTAAAATTACCGCAGACAGAAATTGAGATAGAGAGGGTGCATAGAGCCCCAGGCCCCAAATCGACTAACCCTGATAGGCCAAGGGACATAATCTGCCGATTGTACCGGTATCAGCAGAAAGAAGTGATTCTTAGGACAGCATGGGACACAAAGGACATAATATTCGAGGGTGCATACATAAAAATTTTACCAGACTTGTCCCGGGCTACTCTTCAGCGCAGAGCGTGCCTGCGGCCACTATTGGTTCTCGCTAGAGAAAAAGGGGCCACATACAGGTGGGGGTACCCACTTGCGGTCACATTCCGTAAGTCTGCAGAGTCATTTATGCTTAGAAACCCAGCAGAGCTTCCAGAGTTATTTATGTTCCTCGAAACAACACCAATTCAGATTCCAAACTGGCTCTTACCGATAACATATATGAGCAACAGGGGAAGGTTTCAAATGAAGACAGGACAAAGGAGGACATCTCAAAATACACAAACAGGGGACGATGGCAAGTTGGGAGACTACCCAAGAGACAAATAGTGGCTCCAGATGGAAGACAGTGCCCAGGCCAGAATAAAAGTCGTGAGACTTAAATTTACTTTTTTTTCCTTTATCTGACTTTTTGGACTTTTTTTTTATTGATCTGCCCCCCCTCCCACCTCCCGGCCCCGAGGTCTTTTTTTCCTTTATTTATTTATTTTCATAAACAGAGAATCCCCCCTCTCCTGCGGGGTCTGTCTCTTTTTTTTTTTTTCTTTCTTTTTCTCCCTCTCCTCTCCCTCACATACATTTTTTCCCCTTTTGGTATATTTTTTCATTGTTACTGGAGGAGAAATAACTTCCTCAAAGAATGGGGAGGATTATAGGGAAATGTATTTTAAGGAACTATAAGATATATATTTTTTTTTCTTTTTCCCGCCCCCCTCTCAGCATGGGGGAGGAGGGGGGAGAGAGAGGAGTGGAGGAAGGGGGACAGAGAGAGGGAAGGGATACACCCCCCAACGGGAAAATGTATTCATTTGGTATGGCCAGTGTGGTCTGATTGGGGTGGAAGAGAGGACCATCCTTCTTTTTTTTTTTTTTTTTTTTTTTATTACACACTCATTACATACACTTGACACACTTGACACTACTGGGGAGTGAGATACACCCCAGTAAACACTTTAGTAATAAACACCAATTCACACTAATTATTATTAATCACAATATCAATGACCCTATAATACTATACATAATAGCTTAGATCACATTGCCACATTCACACACACATAAGATAAATTAATACACACGGGGGGTAATATAAACCTGGACGCACCTCATCACTAAAGTAGAGCGATTTTTTGGGAACACAGCACTCTCTCCTCTCCTGCCCCAACCATCCAAAAGGTGTTTGGGAGATAGGGGAGGTGGACAGGTCCTTTTTTTTTTTTTTTTCTTTTTTTTTTTTTTTTTTTTTTTTTTTTTTTTTTTTTTTTTTTCTCTTTCCTTCTTGGTGCTGGGGTTAAAACTTTATTTATCCTTCCAACGCTGCCGGTCGGGAATACATCTTGTTGTGAAGGTACACAGGGGAAGATATCTGAAGTAATGATATGATATGATAGGATGGTATATAGTCCATAAAGTTCATAGGCAAATAGAGAAGTGGATAACTGACCCCTCCCCCCTTTATTTTTTTTTTTATTTTTTTTTTTTCTTTCTTTTTAAAAAATTTTTGGGGGGGGGGGGGGGGGGGGTTATAATTTTTGAACTACATCATGTTATATCATGCCCTCATTTTGTACTCCCATCTAGATCCGGCTAGCGGGTGGAAGGGGTTTAACACAAGAGGACGGGGGTGGGGGGTAAAGGGGGTAAGAGTGGGTACAACAGGGAATGATAACCACCTCGGGGGGGGGGAGGGGAGGGGTGGGGGGGTTATATCTGAGGGGAAGGAGGGAGGAAAAAGAGAAAATGGCCAGGGCCAAAGGCTATAAGTGTTATATAAGTTATAGGTTACGTATATTTGGTACTAGATAAGGCAGTTGTACACGTTAGATAGGTAATGGTCCTTTCTCTCTTTTTTTATTTGTTTCCCCTATTTGTTAGTGGCCTTAGCTTGCGGTACTGGAAAGAAGCTGAGAGTCGTGGGGAGACCCGGAGCTGCAGGCTCTCTCTCTTATTATTGTTCAATACATATCCTTTTTTCTTTCTAGAAGTACAACTTTAGAAGTGGGATCTTGGTACTCCCACTGTCTTTTTTTGTATTTTTTTCCTATTTGTGTACTTAATCTTGAGAGAGAAGGGGATATGGGAGCACAGTAGGAGGCCATCTGGGGTACACGCCCCCAAACATAGGTCGACGCTCAAATACCGTTTAAACGGTGAGTGTTTCTACTCTTATTAGCAGGATAGCTAATATTAGCAAAGGAGAGTATCTCCTTTTTTTTTTTTTTTTTTTTTTTTTTTTTTTTTTTTTTTTTTTTTTTTTTTTTTTTTTTTTTTTTTTTTTTTTCTCCACATAAGGGGTTTTATATTCATCTTTATTTCTGCTTTTTTTTCCTACCCTCCCCCCCCCTGATAACGGTCTAAACCCTCTATACCTACATATCCATTAAATACGGGAACAAGGATATAGTAAGATATAGTAAGATAAGATGGAGAAATTAAATATCATATCGATAAACGCGAAGGGGTTGAACATACCCGAAAAAAGGAGGGTCCTTCTAGATGATCTACAAAGATTAAAAATTGACGTTGCGTACATACAGGAAACACATTTTAGAGAGGACAAAACTCCGATTTTAAAGAATAGGATATACCCAATAGCATATCACGCGACAAATAAAGAGGCAAAGTCAAGGGGGGTGTCTATCCTAATAGCAGAGAGAACTCAGTGGACATATGAAGACTCAATGAGTGATCCGAAAGGGAGATACCTTTTTGTGAAGGGCAAAATAGGAGGAGCAGGGGTAACACTTGCTACTGTGTATGTCCCAAACGAGCACCAAGAAGTTTTCTTGGACAAAACAATTAAACGCTTATTAGAATTTACAGAAGGACACCTAATTATGGGAGGGGATCTAAATATCCCGTTAGACCCCAAAGAGGACACCTCATCGGGAAAATCATCTATATCTCCTGGCGTGAGAAATCGGACTACGCAAACTTTGTATAAAAATCAACTGATTGACATATGGAGGTTGATGCATAATAAAGAAAAAGACTATACGTATTATTCTGCCCCACATAAAACATACTCTCGTATAGACCTTTTCCTTATTCCACATGCCCAATTACACTTTGTACAATCAACCAAAATAGGATCTATTACCTGGTCGGATCATGCCCCGATCTTTCTGGTATACGAGTTAAAAGATTTAAGACAGACCAGAACAAATCAGAGGAGATTAAATGAAAGTTTGTTGCAAGATAACGAGGTCTTAGAAGACGTAATGGAAGAGCTGAAGTTTTATTTTAAAATCAATGACACTCCAGAGTGCGACCCCGGAATTATCTGGGAAGCACACAAGGTAGTAATCAGAGGTGTGTTAATTAAACACGGATCTAGGATCAAGAGGAAACGTACTGAAAAGTTGAACAGGCTACTGAAAGAGTTAGCTATCTTGGAGGGCAAACATAAACAAACATGGTCAAGAAATGTAGAGAATGAGTTGGTAAATAAAAGAACTGAAATTAACGATCTTCTATACTACAAAGTAACTGCGGCAATGCAGAGATGCAAAAAGTTTGAATATGAGTCAGGAGATAAATGCGGGAAAAGATTGGCTAGACTTTTACGTGAACAGAAAATGAGTAATTATATTCCACATATTAATCCACCTAAGAAATCGAAGGTTACAAAACCAAAAGATATAGCGAAGGAGTTCCAAGAATATTATCATTCTCTCTATAACATACAAAGCAAGCCCCTGACTAGCGAGCAAATTGACAAGTATCTAACAGAAGCAGAAATACCAAGATTATCAGAATTAGACAGACAGAAACTAGAGGAAACCATAAACCTGGAAGAAGTTAAAATAGCAGTAAGCACAATGAAAACGGGAAAAGCTCCCTGACCTGACGGTTTCACAGGTCAATACTATAAAACCTTATTTCCCTCAATATCAGAATATATGGTTAAACTATTTAATGCCCTAGGGACGTCGGCTAGTTTAGCTAAAGATACTTTGCTAGCGTATATATCGGTGATACCAAAAGAGGGGAAAGATCTAGCTATCTGTGGGAACTATCGACCAATCTCGCTATTAAATTTGGACGTGAAGATCCTGGCTAAGATCTTGGCAAATAGGATACAACAATATATTCCAGATTTAGTACATCTGGACCAGGTGGGATTTGTCCCTACTAGGGAAGCACGCGATAATACAATTAAGGCTATTAACCTGGTGCAGATAGCGAACACAACACAGACGCAATGTATATTTTTGAACACAGATGCAGAGAAGGCCTTTGACAGGGTGAACTGGAGTTTCATGTGGGCAGTCCTAAAACACGGAGGCTTTGGGAATAAAATAATAAAGTGGATATCCTCCATGTACTCAGGTCTAACGGCTCAGGTACGAGCTAATGGAATACTCTCGGAGCCTCTCCGGATTTCAAACGGGACGAGACAGGGATGCCCCCTGTCCCCACTCCTCTTCGCCCTGTCATTAGAGCCTTTTCTGTGTACGATACGTTTAAACTCGAATATCTCAGGTATACAAATAGGGAAGAACAACTGCAAAATTACAGCCTACGCAGACGATATGTTGTTTACCCTCGCAAATCCACTGACCTCAATCCCGGAACTAATGAAGGAATTTGAGAGATACGGAGCTCTATCGAACTTACGTATTAATCTTAATAAATCAGAAGCGATGGGAGTAAATGCCCCAAACACAATAATAACATATCTAAAACAAAAATATAAGCTTAAATGGACAGATAGAGCACTGACCTATTTAGGTATACAACTAGCAGGAAAGGTGGATAGGATCTTTGAGTTGAACTTTCCACCTTTATTGCAAAAAGTGAACATCTTATTGGATAAATGGAATCAGGGCTTTCATAGCTGGATAGGTCGATGTAATATTATCAAGATGAACATACTCCCGAAAATTCTTTATTTATTACAAACACTTCCAATACATATACCAGTAAAGTATCTCAAACAATGTCAGAGAGTGATCTTTGAGTTTATATGGGCACATAAAAATCCCAGGATACAAAGGAAACAACTAATGAATACTAAGCAGCAGGGAGGACTTGGAGTCCCAGATATACGGAAATACTACTATGCAACACATCTGAATAGGCTAATTGATTGGAACAGACATTCGGACACAAAATTATGGGTACAAATTGAACAGGCACAATATAAAACACCCCTTGAAAGAGCACCATGGTGGTTTGCCTCGTCGCCGAAAGAAATAAACAAAAATCCGATAGTGGGCAATACAGTGAGGATTTGCGCAACAGTATTACCTATGATAGGAATTGAGCCTAGGACCTCTCCATTATACCCAGTGATAGGTAACCCCCTCTTCCCATCGGGATATGAAGACGGAGCATTTCGGCATTTAAGGACCAGAGAGTGCACACAAGTAGCGAGGTATATCCAAATGGGGAGATGGGTAACAATAGAGGAACTGATGGAAACAGGAAAGGCATTTCGTCTGAAATTCTGGAGCGCACTTCAGATGGTCCATTTCCTGAATACCTTGCCGAATCCCGAGAGTTTCGAAAGACCCCTCATGAGGTTTGAGAAAATGTGTAACGAAAAAGGAACGTTATCACATACTCTCTCAATAAGCTATGAGCTACTAGGGCAACCAGGAGCCTATCCTCCGAAGTGCGTTCAGGAATGGGAAAGAGAATTAGAAAAAACATTTAGTCCAGAACAGCGTCAATGTATATATAGGCGAGCACACGAGACATCAATCTGCGTGAGAATACAAGAGACGAATTACAAGATCTTTACGAGATGGTATAGGACACCAGAAAGACTAAATAAAATTTTCCCAGAGGTAACCAATAAATGTTGGAGGTGCCAGGAAACCAAAGGAACGATGCTACATATATTTTGGGATTGCCCTATGTTGAGGAGTTTTTGGTTAGAGATTAAAAGAGCTCTTGAGGTCTGCTCAAAACATGAGATCCCGGAAGATCCAGAATTTTACCTTCTACACTTAAACTATATAGCAGAAAGAGATTACAGGGAATCAATCATACGCCACCTCTTAGACGCTGCAAAGGCATGTATAGCGAAGAAGTGGAAGTCATCAAGCCCACCAACAGTGGAGATGTGGATAGGTAGAGTTAAAGAAATAAGTAAATTAGAAGAGTTAGTCCTGACAGCACTACACCAAAAGGAAAAATATTTAAGAACGTGGTCATCCTGGAAGTCCTATACGGACGCCAGAAGAGAGGCCTAAGGAGGGTATGGGCGAACGATATAGAAGACCGGGAATCCTAGAGGGATAAGGATATGGCTATATGAGAAAATATAGGACTGCAGAGAGGGGTCGGTGGATAGGAAAATCTTGATTCTTGAGATCCCTCTTTTCCCCCTTTTTTTCCTTTTTTTTTTTTTCTTTTTTAATTTAAAATTTTATTTTTTATTTTTATTTGTTTTTTTGTTGGTTTTTTTTTTTTTTTTTTTTTTCTTCCTTTATGCTTCTCTGTTTGTGTTTTTTTGTTGTCCTTGTTTTTCCTGGATGCCCCTCCCTGGAGTCCGGGGGGGAGGGAAAGATACGAACGAAAGAGATATATGCCTAATAGGGGACGAATAATAATAAGTAGGATGGCGATGGTCAGGCTGTACTATCCCTTTTGTATTATGTATTATGTATTGTATTGTATCATTTTGTTTTAAAATAAAAAAAAGAGATTAGAAAAAAAAAAAGAATACACTGGTTATGGAGGAATCCTCTGTGCTGTGTTATTGTATTCTGACAGCAGGACCCCTTCGCTGTAAAAATACACTGACCATGGAGGATTCCTCCACGCTTTTATCCCTACGCTGTCAGAATACACTAATTATGGGGGAATCCTCCATGCTGTGTTATTGTATTCTGACAGCAGGACCCTTTTGCTCTCAGAATACACTGATTATGGAGGAATCCTCTGTGTTGTGTTATTGTATTCTTACCACAGGATCCGTCCGCTTTCAGAGTACATTAATTATGGAGGAATCCTCTGTACCTAGTTATTGTATTCTGACAGCAGGACCCCTCCGCTGTCAGAATACACAGATTTTGGAGGTATCCTCCGTGCTACGTTATTGTATTCTGACAGCAGGACCTATTCGCTGTCAAATTTACACTGTTATACAAGCTGTACACTCACTACTTTACATTGTGGCAAAGTGCAATTTCTTCAGTGTTGTCACATGAAAAGATATAATAAAATGTTTACAAAAATACGAGGGGTGTACTCACTTTTGTGAGATACTGTATTCCTGCAGTGTTTTGTTATCCCTCATCAAAACACTAAGTCCTGTAGCTGCCTCCTGCTCCGTTCTTCTGTTATCAGTATAACTCCTGTCATCCATCATATGATAAAAGCAGCCTGAGTTTTGTGTTGGGGAGGATGCTATAAATCAATGGTTCTCAACCTGGGGGTCGGGACCCCCTTGGGGGTCAAATGAGGATTTGCCAGGGGTCACCAAAACCTGGGCTGTTCCTGAAGCCCGCAGCCACCCACTCAACCTCTACACAGCCGCCCATTCAGTTCACGGCATATCTGGGGGGCAGAGACTAGAGGTCAGCTGACTGGTGAGGAATGTGAAGTAGGAGGGGCTAGAGGAGACCCTATCTGCTGATTTCAGCATATGTGTCACTGCTACAAGAAACCACAAAGTCGGAGACACAGTGAGTAACACTACCTGTGATTAGAGTTGCCTTTAAACGTCCCCACTACAGTTCTCAGATCAGCAGATGACCTTGATCAAGAGCACCTAAGTTGGCTGATCCCAACTCCCCACCAGCACTGCCACTGATCCCATACTGCCCACTAGGGAGTAAGAGAAGGAATAAAAAATTGAGAATACATGAAAGGGAGAGGAAAAGAGGAGGGAAGAACAAAAAAAGGGAGAGAAAGAATAAGAGAAAGAACAAGAGGAACTGCTAGAGAGGGATGGTGAAAAAAAAACAAGAAATTAGGATAGAGAGAGATAAAATGGAAAGAAAGGAGAACAAAGAGAAAGAGTGGTACATCCTAAAATGTACTATAAGGGGTTTTAATCACTTAACTCCCGGACCATATTGCTGGTCAAAGACCAGAGCACTTTTTGCGATTCGGCACTGCGTCGCTTTAACTGACAATTGCGCGGTCGTGCGACGTGGCTCCCAAACAAAATTGGCGTCCTTTTTTCCCCACAAATGGCTTTCTTTTGGTGGTATTTGATCACCTCTGCGTTCGTTTTTTGAAATGTCGTTTTTCGGGTTGTAAAAAATGATCGTGTGTGGGCTAAAACTACGTTTTAAACCCGCGCATGCCCAGAAGCGAGTTATGAGACGGGAGCGCTCGTTCTGGTAAAACTACCATTCTTAATGGAGTAAGCACATTCATCACGCTGTAACAGACAAAAAAGCGCAAATCGTCTTTTACTAACAAGGAATCAGCTAAAAGCAGCCCAAAGGCAAATAGAACTTCCCCTTCAGAGTGCCGTCGTACGTGTTGTACGTCACTGCGCTTTGTTCATCATTGTTTGTTCAACAAAAACGATGGTGTGTGGGCAACATCGTTTTTAATGATGAAGTTGGAAAAACTTTGTTTTTTGGACATGCTAAAACATGACGTTTTTTTTCATGCCAAAAAACGACCGTGTGTACGTGGCATCAGACTGCCATCACTTGAAGGCTTTTACATTCTTTCACATGCCTGTGAGTAATGTTTTTATCTGTTCTTTTAATACGTTTATGAAAGGATAATGCAAAATGCTGGTGCGCCCTCTTTTCTTTATTCCTTTTCTTGACTGCTAGGATACCCCTATCCTGGAGGGCAACAAGGCCTGAGATAATATCCAACTTGAACTCTAGATCATCTGATTAACACACTTGTGTGCATAAGTATTTGTTTGCTATCAAAAAACTGACCAGTTTTAATCTAAATCTATCTGACCATTCTAAATAGTATATAAAGCTGAAGACAGTAGATATGCATGTAAAACTTATGTAGGGAGATTTGTTTCATCCCGGTGTATCATCTGAGGTTATATCTGTCATGCAAAAAGTCACCTGCCAGTTGAACATACATATATCTGTGATACATGTTTATGCTCTTGGTTTTCCCACTGGCCCTACCTCAGTTCCCGGTTGCAGACAACCCTAGCGACCCGTGTGTTCCTAGTCGCACATCCTCACATGCTGTAATTGAGTACGTTTTTTGGAGATGACCCCTTTTTCCATCTCTCTAAGGCCTCATACACACCACCGGATCTATCCGCTGGAATTGATCCGCGGATCAGTTCCAGCGGATAAATCCGGTCGTCTGTACGGCCTAGCGGATATTTATCCGCGGAGATTTCTCGGCCGGATCGATTTCAAGCGGATATAAATTTCTTAGCATGCTAAGAAATTTATCCGCTTGAATCGGGTCCAGCGGATTGATCCGGTGGTCTGTACAGACTCACCGGATCAATCAGTCCGCTCCCCTCCCTCGCATGCGTCATAATGATTCGACGCATGCGTGGAAGTACTTACCTTCCAGCGTCGCGCACGTCGCAGCGGCGACGGCGCGACACGTCACCGCGGAAGAATTCCGCGCGGATTTTGAGTACAAGCCATCGGATCCAAATCCGGAGGAGGAATCTCCGCTGGGATTGGTCCGGCGGACTGTTTCCAGCGGAGATCCCCTCGTGTGTACGGGGCCTTATTGTTTCCCATTATTTGAGTGTTATGCTAAAACTTACATATTATACTTGTGTCCTTCTGCAGATCTTACCCCACTGCGCATCCGCCCCTGAAGATTGGCTATAATGCGATGAAAGGCATCTCGGGCTTACACAGATGCTACATGTTTCAGTTTTAGGACCTACATTGGGTTTAACCACTTCCATACAGGGCATTTTTACCCCCTTTCTGCCCAGACCAATTTTTAGTTTTAGTTTTCAGCGCTGTCGCACTTTGAATGACAATTGCACGGTCGTGCGACGTGGCTCCCAAACAAAATTGACGCCCCTTTTTTCCCACAAATAGAGCTTTCTTTTGGTGGTATTTGATCACCTCTGCGGTTTTTATTTCTCTTCCGTTCATGGACGGACACAGCAGCATTGACCTTAGGGTCATATTCCTTTCGTTTCAGGAGAGACTAGGCAGAAAAAAACAGCACTTTAAGTGTTAAAAACACTTCTCTCAGTACAGCACCTCCCAGGGGGCGTGTTCCCTGGGTACATCCCACTCTCTGTAAACATCCAGCCCCAGTTTTTTTCTGCCTAGCATTAGGAGAAGACATGGCCCTTCTGGAGCACATGTGCTCTGGAGATTTTTTGCGTTTTTTCGCTTTTTACTGCATTTTTTGGATCCTGGAATCTACTATCAACTGCCGACTGGGTGACAGGCTGGATCTTGATCCTTGTAGTCCCCCCCATGTTCGGCCATCGAGCGTGTGCCGGCCTTTAGCTAGGCCGTCCACAACATGCCCCGTTGCTCCAGGGGCGGCCGGTGAGCTTTATGCTACAGGGCACACATATTAACGGTCTCTATGTGTCACAGTGTGCCGGGCCGACAGCCATGCCGTATCTACCTGTGGACGTTGGGTCTGTCTGGAATGCCTCCAGCCGGTGGTCGCAGGATGGGTAAGTAGTATCCCCTTGCCTCGGCAGGGTGTTTTCGGCTGGTGCATTCCTGGGAGGTCGACTGAGGGTCCGTCCTGCTTTCCTCTCCCCTCCTCTCCCTCCTTCCCCGTTCTGGGTGGCGGCTGTGAGGTGGGGGGCTTGGTTACTGCCGGGGGGCTGTGCTGCTGTGGGGTGCTGTTATTTTAATTGTATTTTATTGTGCTATGTGCTGTTATGCTGGACAGTGTCTGCTGTGTGTTTCTAGTGTTTTTTAAACACGTGTACGGCCGCCATTTTAGCGGTGACACGGCTCTTTAAGTCGGCGGCCATTTTCCTGTAGCCTGCATGCTGTTTTTTCTGCATGTCAGCGGCCATCTTGGAAAAGTCTTGGCCTCTAGTGTCTGGAATAGCGGCGCGAAGCCGCAACATTCTTCCTGAGGGACGGCACAGCACGGACAGCGCTCTCAGCTCTGCACACCAGTACAGCCTGTTTTCGGGTGGTGAGTCCCCTGGGGGGTGCCCTGCTCTCTGACAGCCGGGAGGGTGACCGCTGGGTCCTGTTTTTTTTCTGCAGTACTAAGGTGGCATATACAGGTGGGTCAGCATGGAGTCTGAACCAGAGGCTTCTCCCCCGACCATGCCAGAATTAACTCTTAGTGCCCCTGCCCCCTCGATGGATGCTATGGCGGCAGTCCTGGAGGCGTTTGTTGCCAGGATTGAAGCGGCAAGTGGCCAGAAGGGGGGTAAAAAGTGCCCCCTAACTGCGCCTGCTGCTGGGGATATCTCTGACACGGAATCAGGCCCTGCTGTTGCATCTGGCCCTGGTTCTGTCATGTCAGATGATGCAGACTTGGCCCACACGGACAGTGAGGATGACTCTGCTTCAGGGTCTAAGCATGATAAGGAATTTGTTGGAGCTCTTGTCACTGCGGTGTGGGACACTCAAAAACTTCAGGATTTGGTGGAGGCATCAGACATGCCCCGCACCGCGAAAGTTTTTCCTTGTGTTCCATATCTCAAAAGAAATGTTATACAAGGAATGGGAACGGCTGCAGAAAGTTTTTGCAGTGGCAAAATACTTTGCGGTCCGTTACCCTTTTGAGGAGGATTTCCTAAAAAAGTGTGTTTCTCCTCTGTCAGTGGACCCTCCGGTGTCCAGACTGAACAAGGCCACCACGTTGCCTGTGGAAGGGGCTCCCGCATTTAAGGACCCCACAGATAGGAGAGCTGAGGCTGTGGCCTGCTCTATATTCACAGTGGTGGGGTCGGCGGTGAGACCGGTTTTGGCCGGGGCTCTTGTGTCACAGACACTCACAGAACGGGCTAAGTCCCTGGTGCAGGAGTTGGAGGCGCAGAATGCTTCTGAGCTCTCTGTGGACCTGGCCGACCAGTTGGTGCAAGGCCTAAAATTTGTCTGAGTCGGCTCTGGATACGCTCTCCAGGGCCTCCGCCTACGCGGTGGTACTGCGCCGCCTTGTGTGGCTAAAGTGTTTGGTCTGCGGACCAGTCCTCTAAGAAGTCCCTGGTGGACTTACCCTTTAAGGGTGAACGGCTTTTTGGGGCGTCCCTGGATGACATCATAAAAGATGCCACAGGCGGTAAGAGCACTCTGCTCCCGCAATCTGGGAAGGGTGAAGAGCCTCGCCGCAAGCAAGGACCCTCTTTTACTACCCTCAAGCGTTTATTTCGTCCGCCAAGTGCGGCAGGAAAACGTTTCCAGGGTACTAAGACGTCCACTGAAGGGCAAACGCGCACCTGGTTCCGCAAGCCCAACAAGCCTGCCTCCGCATGAAGGTCTGCCCCGCCTGCATCTCGGGTGGGGGGCCGGCTTCGCGAATTTGCGGCTCGGTGGAGGTCTCTTCTTTCCGACCGTTGGGTTTGCGAAGTAGTTTCCTCGGGGTACAAGATAGAATTTCTCTTTTGTCCACCAAACAGATTTTTTCCCAGGGGCTGTCCAGGAGCTGCTGGTCAGGGAAGTGATTGTGCTGGTTCCCTCAACGGAACGGTTTCAGGGGTTTTATTCCAATCTGTTTGTAGTCCCCAAGAAGCCTGGACCTCAAGGCCCTCAATTGCTTTGTCAAAGTGCAAAGATTCAGGATGGAGTCGATTCTCTCAGTAATAGCAGCGCTCCATCAGGGGGATTTCCTAGCGTCCTTGGATATCAAGGACGCGTACCTGCATATCCCAATATGCGCAAAACACCAGAGGTTTCTGCGCTTTGCGGTCGGGGAGGACCACTTTCAATTTGTGGCTCTCCCGTTTGGCTTGGCCTCAGCACCGAGGGTTTTCACCAAGGTGCTCGCCCCGATTCTGGCCCTGCTACGACAGCGTTGGAACGCTATCGTGGGATACCTGGACGACCTTCTTCTGAGAGCTTCCTCAAGCTCAGAGTTAGAAGAGGACGTGTCTATCACCTGTCAGACCCTCCGAGAATTCGGTTGGCTGCTGAATATCCACAAGTCAGTACTGGTACCGTCTCAGCGGCTGGAATAGCTGGGGTTGGTCCTGGATGCCTCAGAGAAGAGAGTTTTTCTCCCAACGGAAAAACTACAGACACTGCAATCTGCGGTGCAGCGGTTGGCGACCCAGAAATGGGCGTTGCTTCGCTTTTGCATGAGAGTGCTGGGTCTGATGGTGGCCTCTTTCGAGGCAGTTCCGTATGCCCAATTCCACACTCGAGTGTTGCAGAAAGAGATTCTGTCACATTGGAACAAACTTCCTTCGTTTCTGGATTATCAGATTCGGGTGAGTCGACTGGTCAAGTCCTCCCTAGTGTGGTGGCTGACATCCCCGGTACTTCGGACCGGAAAATCGTTTCTGCCGTGTCATTGGATAGTGATCACGACGGAAGCCAGCATCTCCGGCTGGGGGGGTGTCTGGGGTGTCCAGTCAGCCCAGGGGCGATGGACTCAGGAGGAGTCCCGCCTTCCAATCAATGTACTGGAGCTCCGAGCGATCAAGTTGTGTCTCTTCAAGTGGTCTCTGAGTCTGCAAGGCCGACCGGTCAGGATCCAGTCCGACAACGCCACGACCGTGGCATACATCAATCATCAGGGGGCACACGAAGCTCGGCTGCAGCGACGGAAGTCGCGCACATTCTCTGGTGGGCCGAAAATTACGTTCCAGCTCTGTTGGTGGTGTACATCCCGGGGGTGCTGAACTGGCAAGCCGATTACCTAAGTCGCCAAAAGCTAGACCTAGGAGAATGGTCGCTACACCCGGAAGTGTTTCAGAGCCTGTGCCACAAATGGGGCACTCCAGACGTGGACCTTCTAGCGTCCCGTCTCAATCGGAAGGTGTCACGATTCGTGACCAGGTCGAGGGACCCGTGGGCAGACGCGTCAGACGCGTTGGTGGCGCCTTGGAGTCACTATAGCCTAATATACGCCTTCCCTCCTCTGCAGTTTCTTCCTCGCCTGCTGTGCAGGGTGGAAGCCGAGGGGGTAACCAACAATCCTGATCGCTCCGGGTTGGCCGCGCCGTCCCTGGTACGCGGACCTGGTGCGTCTGGTGGCAGACGTCCCTTGGCGTCTACCCTGAGAGAAGATCTTCTGTCGCAGGGTCCGATCTTTCACCCTGCTTTACATGGGACTTGAATTTAGTTCTTTCGGTGCTCCAAGAAGCTCCGTTTGAGGACATTTGGAAGATTCCTTTGTTGACTCTGTCCCAGAAGGTGTTTTTTCTGGTGGCAATTACTTCGGTCAGACGGGTATATGAACTGGCGGCCTTGTCTTGCAAGGCTCCTTACTTTGTCATCCATGAGGATAAAGTGGTGCTGCGGCCGCAGCCATCATTCCTTCTAAAGGTTGTTTTGGCATTTCACATTAATGAGGACATTGTTTTGCCATCCTTATGTCCTCGGCCAAAAAACCCGAAGGAGGCCACTTTGCATTCCTTGGACGTGGTTCGGGCCCTACGGGTGTACTTGTCTGCTACGGCTCAGTTTCGGAAGTCGGACGCACTGTTCGTGTCGGTGACTGGTCCTAAGAAAGGTCTGGCGGTCTCGTCGGCCACCATTTCTAGGTGGATCAGACAGGTCGTGCTCCAGGCCTATGCCCTAAAGGGTTATGGCGCATTTGACCAGGGCGATTGGTGCCTCTTGGGCTTTCCGCCATCAAGCGTCCGTCTTACAGGTATGTTAGGTGGCGACCTGGTCGTCAATCCACACCTTCTCAATATTTTACAAGGTGGATGTGAGTGCATCTTCGGATGCCTCCTTTTGGCCGCAAGGTTTTGCAGGCGGCAGTTTTAAGGATGAAGTTCCTCCGTTGAGGAACTCTGGTTTGTTTGGGGTGAAGCTTGGTTTGCTGTGTTTTTTCCCACCCCTTGAAATTTTTTGACACTGCTTGGGGACGTCCCTAAGGTCAATGCTGCTGTGTCCGTCCATTAACGGAAGAGAAAATAGGATTTTTGTATTCACCGTAAAATCCATTTCTCTGAGTTCATGGACAGACACAGCACCCACCCCTCCTTTGTTTGTACTGCTTGTCTACGAACTGGGGCTGGATGTTTCCAGAGAGTGGGATGTACCCGGGGGACACGCCCCCTGGGAGGTTCTGTACTGAGAGAAGTGTTTTTAACACTTAAAGTGCTGTTTTTTCTGCCTAGTCTTTCCTGAAAGGAAAGGAATATAACCCTAAGGTCAATGCTGCTGTGTCCGTCCATGAACTCAGAGAAATTGATTTTACGGTGAGTACAAAAATTCTATTTTTTTGCGCTATAAACAAAAGAAGAGCGACAATTTTGAAAAAAAAAAAACATCTTTTACTTTTTGATTTAATAAATATCATAATTTTTTTTTAAAAAAACTACTATTTTTTTCCTCAGTTTAGGCCGATACGTATTCTTTGGTTAAAAAAAACCCGCAATAAGCGTATTTGATCGGTTTGCGCAAAAGTTCTAGCATCTACAAAATAGGGAATAGAATTATGGCATTTTTTTTTTTTTTTTTACTAGTAATGGCGGCGATTTGCAATTTTTATTGTGACCGTGACATTGCGGCGGACATATCGGATACTTGGGACCATTTACATTTATACAGCTATTAGTGCTATAAAACTGCAGTGATTACTGTGAAAATGTGACTGGCAGGAAAGGGGTTAACACTAGGAGGCGCTGAAGGGGTTAATATGTTCCCTAAAGTGTGTTCTAACTGTAGGGGGGAGGAGACCGATGTGTGTTCCTCTATACTGGGAACACACATCAGTTTCCATTACCACTGACAGATCCATGTTCCTGCCTTGACTGTGGGCAATCGCGGGTGCCCGGCGGACATTGCGGCCACCGGCCACACGCACCGGGTCCCGAGCAATGCAGCGGCACGCACGCCCCCTAGCCACCCGGGAAAGCAAGGACGTCATATAACGTCCCCCCGGAGGGAGGGTTCCCGCCGACGTCATTTTACAATGACTCGGTAGGGAAAGTGTTAATGATTCTATATTTTTAAATAATGCGAGGAATAAGTTGTTATACAATGTTTATGGTTTTTGCATCATGCTTTTTATATGCACTGTCATGTATGTTTACTATTATGTATACATTCTAAATCGCATGCTCTGCTATGTGTTTTAGACAAATAAACGCATCCATATTACACTGTCTTATCTTTGAGTTCTCTCATGCATACCTCATTTAAAGTCCTAGCCCCCTCTTCTTTTCCACATCTGAGGGTATATGTGAGGGTTTACATCCACTTTAACACATAGGTCCCAGAAGGCAGGGAGGGGTCCAAAAATGATATCCAAAGATGAGGGGATGCTCTAATTTTCAAGCCCTAGATTAATTTTAGCATAGAACTCCGCTTTAGACCCAATTTAACCCTCACCCTCCCGCCTGGAGCAGCACCTAACTAGCTCAATTTTGCCCCGCTTACATGTGGCTAAAAACAAAGATCCTTATGCCGCATACACTTTATGTGATGAAAAAAAACGAAATTTTCTGTGAAGTAAAAAACAACGTTTTTGAAACTTCAATTTTCAAAGACGAAGTTGCCTACACACCATCGTTTTTTCACAATGCTCTAG
Source organism: Rana temporaria (assembly GCF_905171775.1). Taxonomy (NCBI): domain Eukaryota; kingdom Metazoa; phylum Chordata; class Amphibia; order Anura; family Ranidae; genus Rana; species Rana temporaria. Next base: position 380,316,907 of record NC_053490.1, read on the forward strand.
CAAAGCGAGGTTACGTTCACCAGATTTTTCCATTGAAACTTGCTTCATAACTAGCTTCTGGGCATGCGCGGGTGTAAAAACGTTGTTTTAAACTACACACGGTCAATTTCTGTAAAGTAAAAAACAACGTTTTGAAAAACGACACATAAAATTGAAGCATGCTTCAATTTTTTTTTGTCGTTTTTCACAAGACATATAATGACGTTTTCCCCCACACACGGTCATTTAAAGTGACGTTTTTAAAAACGTCGTTTTTTCTTTCATCACATAAAGTGATGGTGTGTATGCGGCATTAAGCTGGGTTCACAATATCTTTGCATGTGGCTCACAGCAGAGGTCTGATGCGTCTCTATTTACCATGTTCGATTTCAGCACAAAATTTTGGCTGATTTCGGACCTAAAAGACACGCAGGACTCCTGTGCAAATTCACACTGGAGCCATATCGGAGATGTGTGAACCAGTTCCATAGAGAGCTGGTCACAATCTCCTGCTATTGCTAATTGTATGCAGGAATCCCATATCCAATTGGCAATAGTGGGAACCCAGCCTTATCCTTTGTGGGTTGAAGCATACATAATTTTGTCGCCCAATGCTTGTGCTGCTTTCGATCTCGCCAGTCTGAAATAATGGGAGCTGTGGGATTTCTTTCTTATTTTTCGAAGGCTGATAAAGCATGTGACTGTGTAGTAACCTTCCTCTGACTGGAGAGCAGTGTGGGCTGAGTGTTTATTACTCGTGTATGAGGGCGAGTCACCAACACGGCTCTTTCCGCCGCCACATTCATTCAACGCTCTTTTTTCTCGCCTCCCTCCTCACTTTCCCTTCCGCCTATTAACATAACCCGCAGCCGGCTCGGGTGACTGAAGCTCCCCGCAGGGCACGACATGGCAGGGAGGAGGAGGAGAAGGCGGGGATCCCATTAAGACAATGGGCGGCCAGAAAAAAAATGGCATCATAATAAAGGAAAAGATACGCGGGCCAGACGTGCTTTGCTTTTTGTCTGGGAGGCCTCCTCAGCTGTGCGTGAGGTAATTCCGCTACCTCACATAACACAGAGCCGCAGTGGCCATTTTAGCACATCCTCCTCCTCCGCCTGAAACCTCCGAGCAGGCCTTTGGCACAATACACACACACCTCTCATTGGGGAGCTTTATTTACACAGACACTTGTCTGCTACACGAAGGGGGGGGGAGATAGGAGACTTGGTTTCCACCCCTCTCCCTCCTTCTCCAATGACCGCAGGCTCACTATCTAGCTCCCCATCCCCCTCCTCCTTCCGAATGGTCTCTCCCAGAGGTTACCGGAAGTAGTGCGGCGCTGCCATGTTTTCAGCTGCTTTGTTGTAGGTTTAATGTAGGATCCTGCGCTGGTGTTTTTTTTTTTTTTTTGTATTCCCTCCCCCCTCCTTTTTCCTCAGTTCCAGAAGGCGCACTCCTCCTCCTTCCTGGGATCGCCATGGAGGCCAACTGGACGGCTTTCTTATTCCAGGTAAGGGAGAAAATCCCGATAATCTGTATCTATGTGCCCGGGAGAAGCAGCGCCAGAGCTCCGGAGTCCCCCAATTCCCCCCCCCCCCCAGCCGCCTCCCTCCTCTCCCCTCCCCGGGAAGCGGGGACACCCGGGAGCAAACATCGCCCCCCCTTCACCACCACCACCTCCTCCTCCCTCCGCATCCTCCTCCTTCCCCGCTCACACACACAACTCTCCGGCCGCCGCACGTTTCTCTCACACGCACTCACTGAGCCTGGAGGAAAACGGCCGCATAACGGGACGTGAGGGAAGGAGGGGGCGCCGGAGAACAAAGGCTCCAACCTATCCCAGCGCCATTTATTCACAGACGTGTAATCCGATAGGTGCCATTTTCTGTGTGTCTCCTTCGTGTGAGGCGGCCTTTTATCCCGCCGCGGTGTGTGCTATAGATAGTTGGGGAAGGAGCCGTGTATTACGGAGAGAGTGTGTGCCCCTCCCCCACTCTCAGTAATGTGTCGGCTGCGGATTATGGCGGGCTCCGGCGGCCGATTGCTTCTCCTTGTTGTGTGTGGAATGATGTGGGTCGCTTTGTGCTCTACAAATCTCAGCAGCCCTTCCTATAGTCTTATCTCTGGCCGGCTGGAGGCTCTTCTGATAGTCACTCCGCACACGCCTTCAGCCCTCACACATTTGGGCCTATTGCAGACCGAGGCTAAAAGCATTTAGTGCTTTCCTCCTCTCAGGAAAGGCATTTAGAAGAGCTTCAGTGTGCACGAGGCCCAAATGTGTGAGGGCTGAAGGCGTCAGAAGAGCCTCAAGCCGGCCAGAGATGACAATATCGGACGATCCATCACCCCCTTTATTCATATATATATATATATATATTTTTTTTTTGCATGTTTCATATTGAAACTTAAGAGGTTTCTAAAGTTACAAAAATTCTCGTATGACAGAATACAACTTTGGAAGTTTTGTATTGTATTCTTTTGTTTCCGAACATGGGTGGTCTTAAAGCGGAGTTCCACCAAAAAGGGAAGCTCTGCTTGATTGCGCCTCCCATCTCCCTCTGCTGTCACATTTGGCAACTTTCAGGGGGGGGGGGGGACACAGATACCTGTCAAAACCAGCTACCCACTTCCAGATAAGATCGTGGCAATATCTGGCTCCTCCTCCTTCCCCACAGAGGTCCCAGAAGACAGCAGGACCATTTAGAATATGCAGAGCAACTCACATCGTGGGAAACCGTCTGTGAAGCCGCAAGGCTTCACTTCCCGTTTCCCTTAGTGAAGATGGCGGTGTTCTGTCAAAAGTGCCAACTGGTCAGAATCTCCAATTACGTCACTCTCGGTGACTCTCCAGCAGCCATAATTTTGATGACTTGGTTGTTTTGACGGTACACGACAAGTTGGCAGTTTTTACAGAACACAGGGTAAGGAGGAAAAAAGTTTGACGCCTCCTTGGAGGTGGCCATGTTACTAGCAGGCGGAATAACAATGTCCACTCGTATCATGTGTATACACTGCTGCTGTTTCATCAAAAGAGCCAACTTGTGTACTGAACACTGGCAGCATATACACTACAGTACACAACGAGTTGGTGGTTTTGATGGAAAACAGGGTGAGGAGGAAAAAACGTTAATGCCGCCTTGGAGGCAGCCATGTTGGTTACTAGCAGGCGGACTAACAATGTCAGCTCATATCGTGTAGTTTACAAGACCGAACGCTTCCCAGTCATTCCTTGTTTCAGAGCATGCGTGTTTGTACTTTTGTGTGATGGATTTCTGTACTGACTATCCAAAAATCTGACTGAGTTCACATCAGACACAAATTTTATAGCCTGCACATCCAGCTTTTGTCTGACATAAAAGTCAAATCGTCTGTCAAATGCACCGTACTAACAATGCGAAAAACTGCAGGCAGCTCACCTTTAGACTTTTTCCTTCTGATTTTCGTAGTGTGTACAAGGCCTTAGCCTCACAAAGATTGTTACAAGATGACAGAAGAACTATTTAAAGCAGAGCTGCACCCAAAAGGGAAAGCTCCGCTTGTCTGGTTGACAGGTACCCACTTCTGGCGGAAGTTCGGCCCCCTCCTCCTTGCCCTTGCAGCCGGCCCATTCAGAACGCAGCACAATTCACGCAGTAAGAAACCAGCTGTGGAGCCTCAAAGCTTTACTGCTGGTTGCCCTTAGCTGAGATGGTGGTACCAGCACCCAAAGAGCCTATTCAAGAATGGGCTAGAGGAATGACACTGATAGATGCCTGGACAGATACCTGCCCTAATAGTAAGTCAGCAGCTACAGTGTGTTTGTGACTGCTGACTTTTAATTTTTGGTGGGGGGGTGGAACTCTGCTTTATTAAAGGAGTTGTAAAGGATTTTTTTTTCACCTTAATGCAATCTATGCATTAAAGCGGAGGTTCACCCATAGAGAACACATTTTCCCCTTAGATGAATGCTCGTTTTGTCTAGGGGAATCGGCTAGTTTTAAAATATGATCCGTACTTACCGTTTACGAGATGCATCTTCTCCGCCGCTTCCCGGATGGATTGAGAGCAGCGCAGCCATTGGCTGGCGATGTCAATCACATCCAGTGACACGGTGCGCCGAGGGGTGGGGCCGAGTGATACAGTGAGCGGCTATACGCTGTATCACGGGAGCGCGCCTGCAAGGACTCATCACCATGCAAGCTCTCACATGAAGGTGATGAGTTCTTGCGGGGAGGACCAGAGACAGCAGCCGAGGGACCCCAGAAGACATGGATTGGGGACACTCTGTGCAAAACGAACTGCACAGTGGAGGGAAGTATAACATGTTTGTTATTTTAAAGAATGTTTTTTTTTTTCCTTTAGTGACCCTTTAAGCAGTAGTTGTGTATGATTCCTTTGTAGGGAATAAGGCTATTGTTTAGCATCACTTTACGTCTGAGTGCAAGCATGAGGACTTGCCTTTCTTTTCTGGGAAAAAAAACAAACAAACCTTTTTACTGAGTGTCGCGAGTACAGCTATTACACTTCCAGTACCCATTAAAACTAAAATAAGACCACAAGGAGGCATATACCATTTACCTTAATGCATTCTGTGCATGTCAGTGCGACTTTGAAGACATCTGGTGACTTCATGCACAGATGTATATGCAAGTCATGCCTAAAATCGTCAAAAGTAGTGCAGGAACTATATTTTCAAATCGATGTATCATCGCCAAGTTGGCGTCGCACTGATTTGAACAGTGGCCCTGCTGACGATAGGTTGCAACTTGTCATGTAATTCGACCAGTCAAATCGCATGACAGGTTGCTCCAAAATGGCTAAAACATAGGTTATTATAGGTATGTGACAGACTGGAGATTTACATAGAGATTCTGTCTCGCCTTTGCTGAAAGTACTACTTTCTTACGCTGACAAAAAAAAAAGCTCTGCCTGAGTTTTGTGACAGGTGGTAACTGGTTCATCAAGTGCCTGAAGGCAAAAAATCCTATATTCATAATCTGATAATGGCTCTGTTTGTTCTTAGTTTATATGAGTGCTTTATGTTAACATAGAATGTGTGTGTATTCATGTATTGCACAATTGAACGGTGAAAGTAACTGAATTCAATTGATTTTTAGAAAGATACAGCCTTGGCCAAAAGTTTTGAGAATGACACAAATTAATTTTCACACGGTCTGCTGCCTCAGTTTTTATGCTGGCAATTTGCATATACTCCAGAATGTTATGAAGAGTGACCAGATGAATGCAAACAATTGCAAAGTCCCTCTTTGCCATTAAAATGAACTTGATCAAATAAAAAACATTTCCACTGCATTTGTAAAGGTTTCAGGGGGTCCAAGAAAGCACAGCAAGCGCCAGGGCCGTATTCTACAGTTGATTCAGCTGCGGGATAGGGGCACCACCAGTGCAGAGGTTGCTCAGGAACAGCAGCAGGCAGGTGTGAGTGCATCTGCACCCACAGTGAGGCAAAGACTTTTAGAGGATGGCCTTGTGTCAAGGGCAGCAAAAAAGCCACCCAAACATTAGGGTTAGACTGAGTCTGCAAAAGGTACATGGATTGGACTGCTGAGGACTGTGGTAAAGTCATTTTCTCTGATGAATCCCTTTTCTGATTGTTTGGGGGCACCCGGAAAAAAACCTTGTCCAGAGAAGAACAAGTGAGCGTTACCATCAGTCCTGTGTCATGCCAACACTAAAGCATCCTGAGACCATTCATGTGTGTGGTTGTGTCTCATTCAAGGGAGTGGACTCACTCACAATTTTGCGTAAGAACACATCCATGAATACAGAATGGTACAAAAATCCTGTGAGAGCAACGTCTCCCAACATCCAAGAAGAATTTGGTGACAAACAATGCCTTTTCCAGCATGATAGAGCACCTTGCCATAAGGCAAAAATCATAACTAAGTGGCTTGAGGAATAAAACGTCAACATTTTGGGTCCATGGCCAGGAAACTCCCCAGATCTTAATCCAATTGAGAACATGTGGTCAATCCTCAAGAAGCAGGTGAACAAAAAAATCCCCCACAAATTCTGCTAAACGCCAAGTATTGATTAAGAATAGGCTGCCTCAGTCAGGATGTGGCCCAGAGGTTGACAGCATGCCAGGGCAAATTGCAGAGGTCTTGAAAAAGAAGGGTCAAGACTGAAAATATTGACTCTTTGCAAAACCTAATGTAATTGTCAAGGCCTTTGACAACTTTATTCATTATACCATAGTAACATCTGACAAAAAGATCTAAAAATACTGAAGTGGCAAACTCTGAAAATTAATATTCCTGTCATTCTCAACTTCTGGCTAGGGCTGTAGGCTTCTAGACCTTAAGGGTCTAACTTCAGTTTGTTCAATTGAAGTGGTTCTAAAGGGGAGAGAGAGAGAGAATCTATCTCTATCCCTGTGCAGAAGCTTCCCCTAATACTTACCCGAGCCCCATCTTCATCTAGCCACAGCTCTTTGGGGACTCTCCCTCCACATTGGCTGAGACCGCAGCAGGAACCAATGTCAATCGCAACCAGTGAGCCAATGAAGAGAGGGGCGGGGCTGATTCACGGCTGTGTGTAAATAGACAAGCAGAGCAGCAGCTCAGGAGTGTGCCTGCTTGGGTGCTCCCATAGTAAGCTACTTGCTCCTTTGGGCACTTGGCTTGAGGGAGGGGCTAGGAATGCTGGCGGGGGGACATAAGAGGATTATTGGGGCTGCTTTATGCAAAACCATAAAAAAATAATTTTAATATCACTTTAACCACTTCAGCTCCGGAAGGTTTACCCCCCCCCCCTCCTCTCATGACCAGGCCATTTTTTTGCGATACTGCACTGCGTTACTTTAACTGACAATTGCAATGCTGTACCCAAATAAAATTTGACATTCCCCCCCCCCCCCCCCCCCCCCAAATAGTTTTTTTTGGTGGTATTTGATCATCTGCTGTTCTTATTTTTGAGCTAAAGCAGGGGTTGACAAATTTGCTTGGAATTTAGGGGCCAGCTAAAAAAGTTAGGAGCCAGAAAACGCGCCCCGTCCCGACGAGCTTGCGCGCAGAAGCGAACGCATACGTGAGCAGCGCCCGCATATGTAAACGGTGTTCGAACCACACATGTGAGGTATCACCGCGATTGGTAGAGCGAGAGCAATAATTCTAGCCCTAGACCTCCTCTGTAACTCAACATGCAACCTGTATATTTTTTTAAACGTCGCCTATGAAGATTTGTCGGCTTTCCTCGAGCGGACGCAATTTTGAAGCGTGACATGTTGGGTATGAATTTACTCGGCGTAACATTATCTTTCATAATATTAAAAAAAATGGGGATAACTTTACTGTTGTCTTATTTTTTTAATTAAAAAAAGTGTAATTTTTTCCCAAAAAAGTGCGCTTGTAAGACCGCTGCGCAAATACGGCATGACAAAGTATTGCAACGATCGCCATTTTATTCTCCAGGGTGTTAGGATAAAAAATATATATAATGTTTGGGGGTTCTAATTAGAGGGAAGAAGATGGCAGTGAAAAGTGCCCCCCTTCCAAGCCAAGTCGCCAGGACCCTATTTCTAGTCGCCATGGCGACCTGGCGCCCGGGATTTGTCGAGCCCTGAGCTAAAGACAATAAAGTTACTTTCTGCTATAAAACACACCCAATAAATAAAAATCGAATTTCTTCATCTTCATTTATTACGGCCAATATGTATTCTGCTACATGTTTTTTGAAAAAAAAAAATCCCAATAACCACTTCAATACCGGCCCATAGTCGTATGACGTCCACAGATGGGATCTCCCATCCTGGGTGGACATCATATCACATCCTAGGCTTTGAGGGGATATTTGAATGATGCCTGCAGCTAGAGGTATCATTCAGATATCATCATTATTTGCCGGCGGCGATTCTGCGCACCATAAGAATGATCATGACGGCGGATGTTTACGTTGTAATAGGAATAAAAGTGATAAAAAAAAAAGTAAAATTAATATATATATTTTTTTTTAAAAAAACACTTAACCCTTTCACGCCGACGCAACGCATATATGCGTCCTCGGCTTTCGGGGGTTATACCGGGATGATGCCTGCAGCCGCAGGCATCATTCCGGTACTGTTGTTTAGAGCCGGCGATCGGCTATCCAAACATAACAACCGATGAGGCTAAAAGCCCCTCGGTTGTTATGCTGGAGGAGCGGGAGGGGACATCCCCCCCCTTTCGCCGCTCTGACCGGGCCTCCCGTCCCACCGGGAGACCTGATCCTCCATCCGGCGCCTTCTGTGTCCAGGCGGAGACTGACACTAAGCCGTAAACGGCTTTGATTCAGTCTCCGCATTGAAACCACAGAAGCGGCGTCATGACGTCACGTCCGGGTTTCTCGGCTGTCAATGGCGCCGGATTTAAAAAAGTGCAAAGGAGGGCTCGGGGGTCTTTTAGACCCCCGATCCCTCCATAAAGAGTACCTGTCACCACCTATTACTGTCACAAGGGATGTTTACATTCCTTGTGACAGCAATAAAAGTGATCAAAATGTCAAAAAAAAAATGTCAAAAAAAAAAAAAACACAATTTAATATTATAAAAAAAAATAAGAAAACAAAAAAATTTTTTTTTTTAAAGCGCCCCCCTCCCCGCGAGCTTGCGCAGCAAAGAAAACGCATACGGAAGTCGCGCCCGCATATGAAAACGGTGTTCAAATCACACATGTGAGGTATCGCCGCGATCGTCAGAGCGAGAGCAATAATTCTAGCACTAGACCTACTCTGTAACTCTAACCTGGTAACCGTAAAAAAAAGTTTAAAGTGTCGCCTATGGAGATTTTTAGGTACCGTAGTTTGTCGCAATTCCACGAGTGCGTGCAATTATAAAGCGTGACATGCTTGGTATCCATTTACTCGGCGTAACATCATCTTTCACATTATGCAAAAAAAAATGGGCTAATTTAACTTTTTAATTTTTTTAAAATTCATGAAAGTAAATTTTTCCCAAAAAGTTGTGTTTAAAACACCGCCGCACAAATACCGTGTGACATAAAATATTGCAAAAATCGCCATTTTATTCTCTAGATTCTCTGCTAACAAATATATATATAATATTTGGGGGTTCTAAGTAATTTTCTAGCCAAAAATATGGATTTTAACTTGTAAACACCAAATGTCATACATAGGCGTAGGCATGAAAGGGTTAAGGACCGGACCAATATGCTGCCAAATGACCCAAGGGGTTTTTACAATTTGGCACTGCGTCGCTTTAACAGACAATTGCGCGGTCGTGCGACGTAACTCCCAAACAAAATTTGCGTCCTTTTCTTCCCACAAATAGAGCTTTCTTTTGCTGGTATTTGATCGCCTCTGAGATTTTTTTATTTTTTGCGCTATATACAAAAATAGAGTGACATTTTTGAAAAAAAACAATATTTTTTACTTTTTGTTACAAGCAAAATCAAATAAACTAAATTTTAGTCAAACATTTAGGCCAAAATGTATTCAGCCACATGTCTTTAGTAAAAAAAAAATCGCAATAAAAAAAAAATTAGCTACCTAGCGGCAACAGTGACACTAATACAGCGATCAGAAAAATGATCGCTTGGTGACACTGGCAATAGGGAGTGAAAGGGTTAACTAGGGCGGTGATCAAGGGGTTAAAACTTTATATGGGGGGGGGGGGGGTACGGGGGCTACCCTGAACCTAACACTAACTGCCTGTCACACTAACTGTCACACTGACACTAAATGCAGTGATCAGTACATATATGATCACTGCATTCTGTGACAGGGGGGTGATCGGGGGGGGGGGTTAATGTGCCTATGTGTAGTGTGTGTCAGTGTAGTGTTGTGCAGACTTACTGTGATCTCTCCTCAGCGGCGGTTGAAAATACCGCCGAGAGGAGAGATCACATCACTTCCTCCTCCTGTGTTGGAAGTGACACGCAGGGGGAGCGCTCGCATTGGCTGTGAGCGATCCGGAGGGGGCGGACAAAAACGAACAGCCGCCCCCTCGTCCCGGATCGCTCCTGAAGCCACGGGAACCGCCGCATGTACCGGGGGGTGTCCCGATCGGACCCCCGACCCACGTCTAGGCAGGGACGTACAGGTACGCCAATGTGCCATTCTGCCGACGTAAATGTACATGCGGCGGTCCGGAAGCGGTTAAAGCCCCTCTCCCGGTACATCGCGCTCAGAGGCGAACGCACGCGTCAGTCCAGCCCACATATGTAAACGCCGTTCAAACCACATATGTGAGGTATCGCCGCGTGCGTTAGAGCGTGTGCAACAATTTTAGCACTAGACCTCCTCTGTAACTCTAAACCGGTAACCTGTAAAATTTTTCAAAGCGTCGGCTATGGAGATTTTTAAGTACCGAAGTTTGGCGCCATTCCATGAGTGTGCACAATTTTAAAGCGCGACATGTTGGGTATCTATTTACTCAGGTTAACATAATCTTTCATATTTTACAAAAAAATTGGGCTAACTTTACTGTTTTTTATTTTTTAATACATGAAACCATTTTTTCCCCATTTTTTCCGTTTGAAAAATTATTGCTCAAATACCGTGCAAGATAAAAAGTTGCAATGACCGTCATTTTTAGGGGTGCAACGGATCAAAAAACTCACGGATCGGATCGATCCTCGGATCAGGAGTCACGGATCGGATCATTTTCGGATCAGCAAAAAAAAAAAAGGGTCCGTTTTTTCATTGGTCCAAAAAAAAAAAAAATGTATGTATATATATACATATATACATACATATATATATATATATATACATATATACATACATATATATATATATATATATACATATATATATATATATATATATATATGTATGTATATATGTATATATATATATATATTTTTTTTTTTGCTGTAAAAACATCAAGATTGTACTTTAAGTCCCAAACAGCCTCACCTGCTTCCTCTTTAATTCACCCCTGTGAATTGCTATTGTGCTCTTTTTTCCCCCTTTCCCCCCCCTCCTCTCACACCAGTGCTTCACTGCTAACATTCCCATTCAGCTTGCTAGAGCCCAGTGCACAGCGTGACACGCCTCCCCGGGGAGGCGGGGAGGCGTGTCACGCTGGGCTCTGGCAAGCAGACTGGCCGCCGCTCCGGAGCTAGGCCGAAGCCGGGGACTTGCCTAGGCTCCGGAGCGCTCCGCGGATCGCGGGGTGTGCCGATCCGAACGGGGTGGCCCGTTCGGATCACGGATCGGTGACGATCCGTTACACCCCTAGTCATTTTATTCCCTAGGACAGGGGTCTTCAAACTACGGCCCTCCAGTTGTTCAGGAACTACAATTCCCATCATGCCTAGTCATGTCTGTGAATGTCAGTGTGTTACAATGCCTCATGGGATGTGTAGTTCTACAACAGCTGGAGGGCCGTAGTTTGAGGACCCCTGCCCTAGGATGTCTGCTAAGAAAACATGTATAATGTTTGGGGGTTCTGAGTAATTTTCTAGCAAAAGAATTAGGGTTGTCCCGATACTAGTATCGGGTCCGATACAGAGCATTTGCGCGAGTACTTGTACTCGCGCAAATGCTCCCGATGCCTGATCTGATACCTGGAGAGAGAGGCAGCGTGTAATGCTTGTGTCCCTGTATAATGCTCAGACGGCGGCCATCCAGTGTATAAAAGTCGCGCCTCCTCCTTGTCCTTGTCTGTGATAGGGGAACACTCCCAGCAAGTGAGTCAGTGTTCTGCCTATCACGGACACCCCCTCATCCCATGGAGGAGGATGAGAGAATGTCCGTGATAGGCGGAACACTAACTCACTGCTGGGAAACTTGAGTTCCCCTATCACGGACGAGGACAAGGAGGAGTTGCAGCTTTTGTACACTGGATGGCCGCCGTCTGAGCATTATACAGGGACACAAGCATTACACGCTGCCTCTCTCTCCCAGGTATCGGATCAGGCAATCGCCTTATTCATGTAGTTTAATTTAACAATCTGTACTGTAACCACCAATGAATCAGTCCATGTTCTCTCACACACTTAGTTTATTTTGATTATTACATCACAGTAGAGCACAACTGCTTGTATGAAGTATGCTACCATTCATGACGGATGTCACATTTCCTTTGACAGTCACATTTTCCAGGTAAACAGCAGGGGTGTCTTTCCTAGTGCAGGTTTATTACTATGAAGCCAGAACAGTACCACCTATAACTGTAGGCTGCAAAGTGCCATTTTCACATCCTTTATTGTAATTTAAAACCACATTCTACAGTTATGGAAGAGGATGAGAGGATGTCTGTCAGTGCCAGCCATCAATGCGTCACTGTCACATGACATTAAAAAAAAAAGTATCGGTATCGGCGAGTACTTGGGGAAAAAAAGTATCGGTACTTGTACTCGGTCTTAAAAAAGTGGTATCTGCACAACCCTAAAAAGAATGATGATTTATACATGTAGGAGAGATGTGCCAGAATAGGTCTGGTATTGAGGTGGTATAATAAAAGCCCTGTACTGAAGTGGTTAAAGGATCAGTAAAGATGATTTTTTTTTTTTTAAATAACATGTTATACTTGCCTCCACTGTGCAGCTCGTTTTGCACAGAGTGGCCCCTAACCTGGTCTTCTGGGGTCCCTGGCGGCTGCCTAGGCTCCCCCCCCCGCAAGGACTCAACACTTTTATGCAATCGAGCATGGTGTTGAGTTATTGCGGGCGCGGTCCCATGATACAGCGGCGGCCATAGCCGCCGACTATATCACTGGGCCCTGCTCCCCCGGTGCGCCGCGTCATTGGATGCGATTGACAGCAGCGCCAGCCAATGGCTGCGCTGCTTTCAATCCATCCACTGTAGCCAATCAGCGGCGAAGAGGATGTCGGGGGCGAGCGCGGGACTTTCAAGGGGTCAGGTAAGTATAATGGGGGGCTGGGGGGGCCAGTATTGTCTGTTTTCTTTCACCTTTAATGCATAGAATGCATTAAGGTAAAAACTTTTACCTTTACAACCCCTTTAAGCGTATATTGATTGGTTAGCACAAAAGTTATAGCGTCTACAAATTATGGGATATATTTATGGAATTGATATTTTTACTAGTAATTGCGACTTATAGCGGGGCTGTGATATTTCAGTGCACAAATCGGACACTAAGTGACACTTTTTTGGGGGCCAGTGACTCTTAATACAGTAAAAATATGCACTGTCACTGTACGAATGACACTGGCTGGGAAAGGGCTAATGGGCGATCAGAGGGTTACATGTGTGCCAAGGGAGTGTTAACCAACTGTGGGGGATGTGCTTATACTCTGGGAAGGCAGACATCTTTGTTCCTGCTTGGCAGAAACACAAGATCACTACTTTTCCTACTGACAGAATGGCAATATGCCTTGTTTTTCATAGACAGTCCATCGTTGTTCTGCTCTCCCAAACAATTGTCGGGTGTCTGCAGACATCGAGTCCGCCAAACCCGCTAATTGGCTCCTGCTGTGTCCAATCACAGCAGCAGAAGGTCGCCGGCAGCACACGTGCGCACCCCAGACCCGAAAGTGCATAATTACGTACCTGTATGTGATTCTGCACAGACGAGCCGCTGCCACGCAGTAAATGTAGATTGGGTGGTTGGCAAGAGATGAAGCTTTGACAAATAAAACCTAGAAGCTGATTGGTCCCTATGCAGCGCTGCACCAGATTTTGCACTCTCCAGTGTAAGTAAATCAACCCCTCATGGTTTGGCATAATTGGACTTGTGTATGGGAGGGGGAACTGAAAAAAGCGTCATCTTCCATCCTGCCAAAAATACACTCCTACGCTTTTTTTTAATCTGCAAATAAAGTGTGCATTCATTATTTTATTTTTTAAAGTGAGCTTAAAATGTGGGGGGGGGGTTTCTAAAAATCACAACCTCAGACTCAGCCAACCAGAGGAAGCTTTGTATTTATTATTAGAATACATTGCTTTCTCTGAATGGCTAAACGCTGATCAGGTAGACTGTATTTTTTCCTGGGTATGAGACGGGAAGCTCACATCCAGAACACAATGCGATATGCTGTATGTAGCCTCAGATGCATATCGTTTATACCGCACAAACAGCAGCCTTACATCAGGGTTTGACAAATTTGCTTGGAATCTAGGAGCCAGCTAAAAAAGTTGGGAGCCAAAAAACGCACCCCGTCCCGCCAAGCTTGCGCGCAGAAGCGAACGCATATGAGTAGCGCCTGCATATGTAAACGGTATTCAAACCACGCATGTGCGGTATCGCTGCGATTGGTAGAGCGAGAGCAATATTTCTAGCCCTAGACCTCCTCTGTAACTCAAAACATGCAACTTGTAGAATTTTTTAAACGTTGCCTATGGAGATTTTAACCACCTCATGTAAATATACGTCAGCAGAATGGCACGGACAGGCACATGCACGTACCTATACGTCCTCTGCTTGACGTGGGTCGGGGGTCCGAACGGGACCCCCCTCCCGGTACATGCGGCGGTCCGTAAGACTCGGGGAGCGATCCAGGACGACGGCGCGGCTATTCGTTTCTAGCCGCCCCCTCGCGATCGGTCCCCGGAGCTGAAGAACGGGGAGAGCCGTATGTAAACACGGCTTCCCCGTGCTTCACTATGGCGGCGCATCGATCGAGTGATCCCTTTTTATTAGGGAGACTCGATCGATTTCAGTCCTACAGCCACACCCCCCATAAGTTGTAAACACACACTAAGTGAACACTAAATGTTACAGCGCCCCCTGTGTTTAACTCCCAAACTGCAACTGTCATTTTCACAATAAAGAATGCAATTTAAATGCATTTTTTGCTGTGAAAATGACAATGGTCCCAAAAATGTGTCAAAATTGTCCGAAGTGTCCGCCATAATGTCGCAGTCACGAAAAAAATCGCTGATCGCCGCCATTAGTAGTAAAAAAAAAAAAAAAATGCAATAAAACTATCCCCTATTTTGTAAACGCTATAAATTTTGCGCAAACCAACCGATAAACGATTATTGCGATTTTTTTTTTTTTTTTTTTTTTTTTTACCAAAAATAGGTAGAAGAATATGTATCGGCCTAAACTGAGGAAAAAAAAAAATTATATATGTTTTTAGGGGATATTTATTATAGCAAAAAGTAAAAAATATTGAATTTTTTTTCAAAATTGTCACTCTATTTTTGTTTTTTTTAGCGCAAAAAATAAAAACCGCAGAGGTGATCAAATACCACCAAAAGAAAGCTCTATTTGTGGGGAAAAAAGGACGCCAATTTTGTTTGGGAGTCACGTCGCACAACCGCGCAATTGTCTGTTAAAGCGACGCAGTAAAAACCTCTTGGGTCTTTAGGCAGCATATTGGTCCGGGGCTTAAGTGGTTAAAGGGTAAAAGTTTGCCGCCATTCTACGAGCGGTTGCAATTTTGAAGCGTGACATGTTGGGTATCAATTTACTCGGTGTAACATTATCTTTCACAATATAAAAAAAAATTGGGCTAACTTACACTTTTTTTTTTATTTAAAAAAAAAAGTGTATTTTTTCCCAAAAAAGGTGCGCTTGTAAGACCGATGTGCAAATACGGTGTTACAGAAAGTATTGCAACGACCGCCATTTTATTCTCTACAGTGTTGGAATAAAAAATATATATAATGTTGGGGGTTCTATTTAGAGGGAAGGAGATGGCAGTGAAAAAACACATTAGAACTGCTGTTTTTTTCTACTTGTAATGTAACCTGTAATGCCAACGACCACCACAAGATGGCCACTCCTAGATTCCTTCTGCAGGACTCGGCTTCCTTCTGTGAAGGCTGCAAAGCCGCGGCCTCAATTACCGGCGGGCATGGGCCCGCCACGAATGCGCTCCGAGCCGGCCAGTAATTGAGGTCGCGGCTTTGCGGCCTACTGCAGCCCTAAGCTTCCCCAGGCGCCAGGTCACAATTTCTTGTCGCAATTGTGACCTGGCGCCCGGATTTTGTCGAGGCCTGCCTTACATGATAGTGAGGGATATAGTTCATTTGCGCCAGCTTGGCCCAAACAAACTATGTGAAGTATCAAAAACTGCAGTCACTTGTACACCAAGCCCACATGCTAAGAGACAATATAACTACCTTTCCAGCGAACCATGTCTTGACATGTCTCTGCATTACCAGAAGTTTAGTTAAAGTATATGTAAACCCCTGGACACTTCTCGGCTATGCTTTTCTCCACTATACTTAAAGTGATACATTGGTTCACATTTAACAAAACAAACATGTCCTACTTACCTCCACTGTGCAGTTTGTTTTTGCACAGAGTGGCCCCAGATTGTCCTTCTTGTGGCTCCTCCCTGCAATAGATAACCACCTCTCGCAAGCTGGTTACCTTGCTGGTGTTCTCCCATATCATACACTCGGCGTACATAGTCGCTGAGTGTATGACTCGGCCCCGGCGGCCATGTCATTTGATTTGATTGACAGCAGCGGGAGCCAATGGCTGCACTGCTACCTATCCAATGAAGAACTGAAATGCTGTGGGGAGAACGACGTGGAATTGCGCCCACGGAAGTTTGGGGCTCAGGTAAATAAGACGGGGGGCCAGACAGTGCAAGATGTTTTTTCACCTTATTGCATAGGATGCATTAAGTTAAAAACAAGGCGTTACAACCCCTTTTAAGGGCCCTACAAACAGGCCAAATATCAGACGCCATCGGCCGGTTCAATAGGAAACTGGCCAACATTCAGCCTACGTGTACGGCAGGCGGTTTTGACAGCCTGTCATAGGGAACTGAAAACGATCTGCCGATTGGCACTTGATCGGCTGAGAGCTCTGATCGGTGTGTTCTGGTGGAGGAGCCACCCCACTGTCAGAACACAATAGCTGGGTTGGACCAAAAAAACTACTTGCGTGTACCAGGCAGAAACTGCCATGGTTCTTACACAGGGTAGACATCAAACATGTCTGGTTTTGTTCATCTCCATCACATGGTGGATCGATTGGTAGTGTACAAAGGAGATAGTTTCTGTCAGCTGAAAAGACAGGTAGCAGAATATCAACAATCAACTGCATTTCTGGCAAGATCAGCAGATATTTTCTGTGCTTGCTAAAAATGTTAGCCTGAAATATCAAAACGAATGTAGCCACCACCTCTAAGGACTGTTAGGTTGGGTTCACACTGGTGTGCTGTGCGAGGTTGCATGTTATTCGTACTGCGCTGCAGATAACATGCGATGTCCGTGCAATGTGATTTCAGACATACAGATAGTATGGCTGATATCGCACCGCATTTGGACCAAACTCGCACAGGACCTTTTTTTTTGGTCCGCACCAGGATCGAATCGCATGGGTGTTCACAGCTATACGATCCTATTCATGTCTGAACTGTCAGTTTGCAGTGCGATATCTGGGTTTAAATGGGGGGTGTCGTTAATGTTGTATGACACTTCCCAGAAGTTTGCATATAGCAGTGTGAACTGCCGTGCAATGCGGGAATCCGCAGTGGATTTGCGGGGTTCCCGCTTCGCACCAGTGTGAACCCAGCCTGAAGCTTCATTTTATTACTACATTTTTGTTTTTGGGTTTGGATATACTTTATTGGAAAACTATTTCACCTCTTTCTGTAATCTGTAGCGTTGTGCCTCCTGTGGAGAGAGAGGCAGTTGTCAAGCTCTTAAAGTAAAATGCAGACCGTTAAAAGAATAAAAAAAAAATGCTATTAACATTTACTTGTAGAGAAAACAGTCCATACACTACACAACCAGCCCCAGAACCTATGAGCCTCATAATGCTTACAATGGCGCGCAGTCATTGGTCATGTGACTGCACTGCCCAATAAACACTTGCCATTGCAAGCATAATGATGCTTGCAGGCTCTGGGGCCCCTAGTGCAGTGTTCAATTGTCAAAGTAAACTTGCACTTTTTAATAGTTAAAACAAAGGCTGTTGGAGCCCATTCACACAGGTCCGACTTTGAATCCGTCTTCAAGTCGCGCTGCATGAAGAAATCGATGTAAGTGAATGGAGCTGTTTTAAAGCGGTTCTCCACCCTAAAGTGGAGTCCCGCTGATCGGAACCCTCCCCCCTCCGGTGTCACATTTGACACCTTTCAGGGGGGAGGGGGGTGCAGATACCTGTCTAAAGACAGGTATTTGCACCCACTTCCGGCCCGGCATTCACAGGCAAAAGACGGGCATTCCGTCACTTCCCGTCACCCCCCCCCCCCCCCCCCGTTGTGTGCTGGGAACACTCGGCTCCCAGCACACAGCGGGAGCCAATCGGCGGGTGCGACTCGCGCATGCGCCGTAGGGAACCGGGCAGTGAAGCCGCAGCGCTTCACTTCCTGGTTCCCTCAGCGTGGATGGCGGGGGGAGCAGCAGAGAGACAAGCGATCGCTCGTCCTCTGCTGCGATCGGCGCTGGACTCCAGGACAGGTAAGTGTCCTAATATTAAGTCAGTAGCTGCAGTATTTGTAGCTGCTGGCTTTTAATATGTTTTTCCCATGGCACATCCGCTTTAATGTACACTACTGCAGTCGCTCCGACTTCAAAAAAGGTTCCTGTACTACTTCAATCCGACTTCTAGGCGACTTGTACCTATTGATTTCAATGGAAGTCGCCTCCAAGTCGGATCCCCGTTCATAGTGAGGCGACTTTACAGGAAGTCGCCCCAGTGTGAACTGCAAACCCCTCCCTCCCACAGCTGGTATTATGAATCATGAGGGGGAACTCCACGTCAAATTTTAAATAAAAAAAACGGCATGGGTTCCCCCTCCAAGAGCATACCATGGGGACAAGGGCCTCTTCCCGACAACCCCGGCCGTTGGTTGTCGGAGCCTGTAAGCGGGGGGCTTATCGGAATGCAGGAGCCCCCTTTAATAAGGGGGGCCCCCAGATCCCAGCCCCCCCTAACTCATGTGAATGAGTATGGGGTACTGCGATCTTCCAGCTCTTCTTCTGACTTTGGGGGGTCTTCTTCCGACTTCTCCACTTCTTTCTGCCGGGCACCGCTATCTTCTTCCAGCTCTTTTACTAGCGGCGGGCCGGTCTTCTGAGTCGCCTTCACACACTTCTCTTCTTCGATGTTGACTCAACGCTTCCTCCCGCTGTAATGCCGGGTGCGCAACGATTTATATAGGCATGGGGTGTGGTCACCGGGTGATATCACCCTGTGACCCCGCCCCTTATGTCATCACCACCCGGAGCATGATGGGACTGTGACGTCATAAGAGGCCTATATAAATCGTTGCGCACCCGGCATTACAGCGGGAGGAAGAGTTGAGTCAACATCGAAGAAGACGACGCAAAAGACCTTGGAGCGGGAGAAGTCGGAAGAAGACCCCCGGAGCTGACTAATTACTTTAAAAAGTTGTGATTTTTCTTGACACCCCCCCCCCCCCAGGTGAATGGGTTGTACCCCATACTCAATCACATGGGGTGGGGGCCGGGATCTGGGGAACCCCTTATTAAAGGGGGCTCCCGGGTTCCGATAAGCCCCCCGCTCACAGACCCCGACAACCATCGTCCAGGGTTGTCAGGAAGAGGCCCTTGTCCCCATCAACATGGGGACAAGGTGCTTTGGGGTGGGGGGGCCACAGGGCGCTCGCTGGTCCCCACCCCCTTTCCTGACCAGCCGGGCTGTGTGCTCGAATAAGGGTCTCGTATGGATTTTGGGTGGACCCCCACGCCGTTTTTTCGGCATGGGGGTTCCCCTTGAAATCCATACCAGACCTAAGGGCCTGGTATGCTCTTGGAGGGGGAACGCATGCCGGTTTCTATTTAAAATTTGGCGTGGGGTTCCCCCTGGAGGCGACTTTGTCGCGTTGTGATTCATACTCAAGTCGTATCCAAGTTGCCTCCCAAAGTACTGGAAGTCGTGTTGCCCCTGTGTGAATGGGCTCTTAATGTGAAACATTCATCCTTTACATTTGTGTCTGTCTGTCTTTTTCCTTGCTGTAAAATTCTGTATGCCCTTCGTAAAAAAAATAAAAAAAATACTGGTATAGTTTTATTCAAATTGGCCTACACGTGCAAATGCTGCTAAATAGACATCAAAGTTGATCATACAAGTTTTAAACCCAGCCTTAGAATGTTTGAGTTGTTCTTACACTAGCAAAACGTATATTGTAAAACTTTGCCACCGATATGTCGCTGTTGGGAGCCGAGTTTAAATAGATGGCTGTCCCAACAGGATTGCCAAACTTGTTTTCTTTATTACCCAGAGTGAAGTGAGAAATGACTGGAACATTAACAGCAAGCATGAAGATTCATCTCCATTCTAGCTTGTTGCTCATCAGTCTTTTGCTTCTCTCTTTTGCAATATTGCAACACAGCATCACTGATTTAACTTTAGATGTACACGCCATCTGTCATTACATAATGTTAAACTACAAGAGCAGCAATTGCTTCAGTCAACCTATGCCTTTTATTTAATTCTCCTGCAATAACTGCTAACCACCTCATCTACTTGTAAATGTTGTATTATACAATGACAAAAAAGGCTGTTCTATTAAAGCTGATCTTGCCCTTCCTGCTTCTTCCCTCTCCTATTTTGTTTCATCAAAATGCCAATTACATTTTGAATTCTCAAAAATGGTAATGGTGCGCTGTTCCTTTTAAAAATTAACTGATGTGACCTAGTACTCCTATAACAAGTGAAGTGAATAAAAATAACCAAATATGTTAAATCTAGTGGCAAATAGTTATTTCACTTTAGAATGAATAAATGTGTGCATAAAATGTTTATTCATTCTAAAGTAAAATCACTATTTGCCATTAGATTTAACATATTTGTAAGCTGCACCAAAACGTTTTTTTACCTTTTAATGCAGGGCATGCATTGGGCAAAAAAAAAACTTTAGCCTTTACAACCACTCTGTATAAAATCTAATGTATATACCATTGTTTCTACACCATATATAAAATTTGGTATTACATAGTTTAGATATGGCTTTTACATTTTTATGTGGTCAAAATCAACAGAAAATTGTTTTTCACCAGTATTTTTTCTAATTTCCAAACAAAATGAAAGTACATCATTTAAAGTGTTGTATCAATGGAAAGTACTATCTGTCCCCCGAAAAAAAAAAAAAAAGTTTGCAGTTAACTCATCCACACAAAGCAGCTTCTGTATTGTAAAATAATCTATTGCATGTCCAAAACCTGACAAAAGCCCTGGCACTAAAGCAGTGTTTCTCAATTCCAGTCCTCAGCCCCCCCCAACAGGTCAGGTTTTCAGGATTTCCATTATTTTGCACAGGTGATTTGATCAGTTTCACTGCCTTAGGCTGGGTTCACACTACTACACTACTTTCATCCTACTTTGCTCTGCTACATTGGTCCTACATTGGTCCTACATCCATCCTACTTTCATGAACAGGATACTACTTTGGTCCGACTTCAATGATATTCAATGGGCCTGAAGTAGGATCAATGTAGGACCAAAAGTAGTACAGGGAGCATTTTCAAAGTCGGACCGACTTGTGTAGGACGCTACAAGACGCTCTCATAGGGAAACATTGAACACAGAGCAAAGTAGGATGAAAGTAGTGTAGTAGTGTGAACCCAGCCTCAGTAATCACCACAGCCTTTTCATCTGAGGGAAATCCTGAAAACCTGACCTGTTGGGGGGGCCTGAGGACTGGAATTGAGAAACACTGCACTAAAGGGAGTTTATATAGGTTAAAGGTGCTGGAACTCAAGTGGTTAAACAGTCGAGCCTAAAACGCACAATGTGATCATATAAAGACTATTTTCAGGCAGCCATGCAAGGATTAAAATGTTTATAGATTTGCTTTTTAATTTACTATTGTGTGTATAGTATACTGTAGCTACATACAGTATATAGCACTGTTTCGGCAGCAGTAATAGGGGATTCCCATTCCATTTTTAAAAACAAGCTGCACCGCCATTGTATTTTAATTATTGAATACAAGGCTTCCTCTGGCTAAGGTAGGCGGATGGATGAGGTCATGATATCCACCTCAGCCAGTCAGAGGAAGCCTTGTATATATTGATTAAAATACAAAGCTTTTTGTGAAGGGCTAGGCAAAACTTGATTTTATTCCTGCAGCAAATTCTCCCTACCACTGCCAGTACAGTTTATTTACTTTTTACATAGATGTTGAATACTTGGGTCTCTTTGGGATGGTTTAAGAGCCGGTGATCTGCCGATATGGTTCCTGTAAGGTCTGCGCAGGCGCAATCCTTGCCGACGGAAATCTCTGAACCTCGGCCGGCATCCAGGGCGAGGTGGAATTTGAGGAAAGTGGCCAGTCGGCCTCACGTCCTTGCTTCGCTCGCTCGGCCTCCTGGCTCTTTTTTTAACATCCTCCAAACCACAGGGATGTTAAGGAATGAGCCTGGATGCCGGCCGAGGTTCGGAGATTTCTGTCGGCAAGGATTGCGCCTGCGCAGTCCTTACAGGAACCATCTCGATAGAGGAACCTTAACGACAAGTCACCGGTTCACACTGGGGCGGCACGACTTAGGGGGCGACTCGGTAAGGCGTCCTGAAGACGACTTCATAGGCGACTTGCAAAATGACTTCTGTATAGAAGTCAATGCAGGTCAACCCCAAAGTCGTACAAGAACCTTTTTCTAAGTCGGAGCGACTTGCGTCGCTCCTATTAGAACGGTTCTATTGAATAAAATGCAACGCGAATTGTCAGGCGGCTGAGTCGCCCCAGTGTGAACCGGCTCTAAGGGGGAGTTTTTTTTGTTACTCTGATTTATGTTTCCAGATTGGGTCAAAATTGCTTTCTAATAAATCTTCCACAACAGCCTAGGTTGTCCTAACTCCTTTTCTGTAGTCTGTCTGTGTGTGTGTGATACACACACACACACACACACACACACACACACACACACATATTATGTGTGTGTGTGTATATATATTATATTTTGCACTTGTAACTGGAATTTTAAAATGTTTTCAGAAATGTTTCTAAATCCAATATTTTTTTTTCTTTTTCAGGCTCACGAAGCTTCACACCACCACCACCACCATCACCATCATCACCAACAACAGGCTGCTCAAAACAGCTTGCTGCCATTATTAGGAGCACCTGTTGAGCCTCTTGATCAAAAACCTATGTTACCTTTACCAATAAATCAAAAACCTCAACCTCCCCCAGAACCTATGAAAGAGCCTGTTGTAATAAAGAAAGAAAAATCTAAAACCTCCTTTGTGTGCACATATTGCAGCAAAGCCTTTAGGGACAGTTACCATTTGAGACGCCATGAATCCTGCCACACAGGAATTAAGTTAGTGTCACGGCCAAAGAAAATACAAACTGCGCCAGTTGTGCCACTCATATCGACTATTGCTGGAGACAATAATAGAACATCCTTGGTTTCAACAATTGCAGGGATACTGTCTACTGTTACCACATCGTCTTCATCTACAATTCCTAGTGCAAGCACTAGCATCCCAACGATGCCAGTCCCTCAGCCAGTGAAGAAGCCTAGCAAACCTGTTAAGAAAAACCATGCCTGTGAAATGTGTGGAAAGGCCTTCAGGGATGTTTATCATTTAAATAGGCACAAGCTTTCCCATTCAGATGAAAAGCCATTTGAATGTCCAGTCTGCAATCAACGTTTTAAAAGGAAAGACCGCATGACCTACCATGTAAGATCGCATGAAGGAGGAATTACCAAGCCCTATACATGTAGTGTTTGTGGGAAAGGATTTTCAAGGTATGTCATTTCAGCTCATGACAGAAATATCATGCTGTAATGCCAAACTCTGGGCACACCTAAAATATCAATGTCCATCCTTCCAAATGATGCAGAAATTGGTCACTTTTTCTAACTTTACTTTTGGTTAACACCTTTCCGGCCTATAGTAAAATGACGGCCTGGCGGGGCATGTCATCCTCCCCAAAGCGCGCCCTCTGAGCTGCGTGGTGACCTGTCACCCGCTGTCTACCAGATGACAGATCAGTGTACCAGCACCATGTGATCGATGTGACCAATCGCAGAATATCACATGACAATTGTACACAACGGATGGCTTCCATTTATGCCATTGATTGTTTACTATTGTGCTAATCTTTGATTGGTCATGGTGATCACGTGGTACAGACGGCCAATTATAGCCCATCTGTACCATGTAATTATCTGTGGCCACAGTAGCTTACCAGTGAATGGCTAGTGGGGGGCAGCATGTTTAGACAAATTTGATCATTGGAGGAGAGCACACTGAGTTCCCAGCACAGCTAGAGAACTGAGCACATTGTAGTCTCCTGCTTAGTGTGGTACATTTTTAGTAGGAGAGCAGAGGAACTGACAGGAACACCAGGTATTTCACATAAAAGAAGCAACACAGAGAACAGAATACTTTTTCATACAAGTACAGGGTACAGCAGGCACATATCAGGAGTATGAAATGTTGGGACTATCATAGTCTTTAACTTTATACATAGAGTACCATAATCTCTAACTGATGGTTTTTGGTCTGCATGTGGCTCACTCTTGCAGTCCCGAGTTGGTTAAAAAATGCAAACATGAGACTCTAGCTGGTTTCCAGTTTATAAATATAAGGCTAGACTTCTCTCATTCAGGCCACAGCTGTATCTCTTATTTTTCAGTTGACTTTTGTTGAGTCAGGTGGTGCCAATGGGGTCACCCCCGGCTGTAATTTCGTCCTAATTCACACTCTTGTGGTATTTCTAGTCGTGGCCATCTTTAGTAAGTATGCCCTTAGCTCAGAAATGCAGGCAGGAAGGGTGTACTTTAGCTGGGAAAGCCCCTCTTCCTTATGAAAGAAAAAAAATGCCCATGAAGACTCCTGGGATGCACAGCATAATTTTGGTCTAGGGCAGGAAGCAACTGAAGAAATGTTTTTTTTTTTTTTTTTAAAGGGTTAAAAAAGTAAATAAAATATAGCGTCCTATCTATTTACTAATGGTAGAACTTTAAGACCAGCTGCCACAGTTGTACTGCGCCAGCTTGGCTCTCCTGGGCGAAAAGCCATTATTGTACGTCGGCTGCTTTTAAGCGATCTAGGTCTCCACTGGCCACCCGCAATCACTGCTGAGAGGGACAGAACAGGGATCTGTCAATGTAAGCAGACAGACCTCTGTTCTGTCAGGGGAGGAGAGACAGGTCTGCTGTTCCTAGTGATTAGGAACAGCGGTTTCTCTCCTCCCAGTCACTACACCCCCCCCCACCACAGTTAGAAACGCCTCCCTAGGGAACACTTAACCCCCTTTATCGCCCCCTAGTGTTAGCCCCTTTCCTGCCAGTGACATTTATACAGTAATCGGTGGCTATTTTTAGCACTGATCGCTGTATAAATGTCTATGATCTCAAAAAGTGTCCGACCTGTCTGCTGCAATGTCGCAGTCCTGCTAAAAATCGCTGATCACTGCCATTACTAGTAATAAAATACTAAAAATGCCATAAATATAGCCCCTATTTTGTAGATGCTAAAACTTTTGCACAAACCAGTCAATATACGCTTATTGCAATATAACATTTTTATTTTTCAGAAGAATACATATTGGCCTAAACTGATAAAGATAAAAAAAAACATATCAATTTTGTTTGGGAACAGTGTCGCACAACCGTGCAATTTTCAGTTAAAGCGACACATCGCTGTATCGCAAAAAAATGGCCTGGTCATTGGGGGGGGGGGGGGGGGATACTTCCTGTCCTTAACTAGTTAAATAATTGTGTAGCTAAATGATTGAGTAAATGTTGTTGCTTATCAAAGCATTATAATTACTGGAATCGAGTAGATGTGGCCCCTTAAAGATTTATTTCACTTTGACATGCCTGATATAGTGCCTCATGATGTTTGCAGAAGTGTGTACTGCTGAAGCGTGGTAACTGATTTTCTTCAAATGGTTGTAGCAAAACAAGAATGCATAGGGATTAGTACATTTTTGATCGGGAGTTGCTTTTACAATGGTTTATTGCATTTCTACACCGATTTTCTGTGGCGTTTGTCCAGCCCGCCGAACGCACTGTAATGCACTGCACGCCACATGGTCCATTGGAAGCCCTGATTGGCTGACACAATGAAGGCTTTGCCCAATCAGGGCACAGAACACTGTCAAAGCCAGGATTGGAGAAAGTATTCAATTTAAATGTCATTTTATTTTATTTTTTTCCGTTCTAATTGCAGCAGGTTCTCCACACCAGTGTTTAACTCCAGTCCTCAGGGCGCCCCAACAGGTCATTTTTTCAGGATTTCCCTCAAATGAATTACCAAGGCAGTGAAACTGATCAAATCACCTGTGCAAAATAATGGATAGCCTAAAAACATGACCCGTTGGTGCGCCTTGAGGACTGGAGTTGAGAAACACTGCTCTACACGGTACAGATGCACCACTTTACAGGCAGACTAAGGGTACGCCCCAGGCACTATATTTAACCACTTCAGCCCCGGAAGGCTTACCCCCCCCCCCCCCCTTCACGACCAGGCCATTTTTGCAATATGGCACTGGGATGTACACAAATTTATGTGTTTTTTTTTTTCTACAATTTTTTCTTTTGGTGCTATTTAATCACCTCTGCGTTTTTTTGTTTATAGCGCAAAAAAAATATTTATATATCCAATAAAATATTTTTTTTTTAATTTAGGCCAATATGTATTCTGCTACATATTTTTGTTTAATAAAATCCCAATAAGCGTATATTGATTGGTTTGCGCAAAAGTTAAAGCGTCTATGGGATATTTTTATGGAATTTTTATGTTTACTAGTAATGGCGGCAATCAGTGGACAAATCGGACATTTAAGTGACTTTTTTGGGAACCTGTGACACTAAGGCCCCTTTCACACGGGGTGGATCTGCCGGACAGGCTCCGTTAGCTTAGCGGGGGATCGCTCCGTTGATCCCCGCTGAGCAGGCGGATGATGGATTCAGGGACCTGTCAGGCCCGCTGTTCTTTATGGGGAGATCGCATGAAAACAGACAGCCTTTCTGTTTTCATCCAATCCGCTGGACGGATGGCGAATGTATTACCATCCATCTGTTTTAAGCGCATATCCGCTGACATCCGCCTGCCCCATAGAGGTTAATGGCTGGCCCACTCGGATCTGCCTAAAAAATGGACAGGTGGATCTGATCGTGTGAAAGGGGCCTTATACAGTGAGCGATGCTAAAAAAAATATATATATATATATATGCACTGTCACTAGTAATAAAACTGACAAGGAAGGGGTTAACATCGGACGATCAAAAGGTTAAATGTTTCCTTAACCACTTAAGACCCGGACCAAAATGCAGGTAAAGGACCAGGCCCCTCTTTGCGATTCGGCACTGCGTCGCTTTAACTGACAATTGGGCGGTCGTGTGACGTGGCTCCCAAACAAAATTGGCGTCCTTTTTTCCCCACAAATAGAGCTTTCTTTTGGTGGTATTTGATGACCTCTGCGGTATTTATTTTTTGCGCTATAAACAAAAATAGAGCGACAATTTTGAAAAAAATGCAATATTTTTTACTTTTTGCTATAATAAATATCCCCCAAAAACGTATATACATTTTTTTTTTTTTTTTGCGGTCCGTTATCCTTTTGAGGAGGACTTTCTAAAAAAGTGGACCTCTTTTCCGTCAGTGGATCCCCCCTGTGTCCAGACTAAACAAGGCGACCACGTTGCCGGTGGAAGGGGCGCCCGCTTTCAAGGACCCCGCTGATAGAAGAGCTGAGGCTGTGGCCCGCTCCATGTTCACAGTGGTGGGGTCGGTGGTGAGACCGGTCTTGGCCGGGGCTCTAGTGTCACAGACACTTACTGAACGGGTAAAGTTGTTGTTTCAGGGGTTGGAAGTGCATCATGCCCCTCCGGACTGTGTGGCGCTGGCCGACCAGTTGGTGCAGGGCCTAAAATTTGTCTGCGAGTCGGCCCTGTATACGCTTCATTTTCTCACCAGGGCCTCGGCCTACGCGGTGGTGTTGCGCTGCCTTGTCTGGCTGAAACGTTGGTCTGCGGACCAGTCTTCTAAGAAGGCCTTGGTGGATTTGCCCTTTAAGGGTGAACGGCTTTTTGGAGCTTCTCTGGATGACATAAAGAATGCCAAGGGTGGTAAGAGCACTCTGCTCCCACAATCTGGTAAAGGGAAGGAGCCTAGCCGTAGACAGGGGCCCTCCTTTGCCACACCCAAGCATTTTTTTCCTCCGTCCGGTGCGGCAGGTAAACGTTCCCAGGGTGCTAAGGCGCCCGCTGAATGGCAGAAGCGCCCCTGGTTCAATAAGCCTGCCGAAAAACCTGCTTCGCATGAAGGTCTGCCCCCACCCGTCTCTTGGGTGGGGTGCCGACTTCGCGGCTCGGAGGTCTCTTCTTTCCGACCGGTGGGTTTGCAAAGTAGTTTCCTCGGGGTACAAGATAGTTTCTCTCTTGTCCGCCAAACAGATTTTTTCCTTTCAACCTCCAGCCCCCTCAGGGTCGTCGGGAGGCCCTGTTTGGGGATGTTCAGGATCTGCTGGTCAGGGGAGTTATAGTGTCGGTTCCTTTACTGGAAGGGTTTCAGGGGGTTTTACTCTCTGTGATAGCGGCACTCCATCAGGGGGATTTCCTGGCGTCCTTGGATATCAAGGACGCATACTTGCATATCCCCATATGCGCAAAGCACCAGAGATTTCTGTGCTTTGCGGTCGGGGAGGACCACTTTCCATTTGGGTGCCCTGGCTTCGGCGCCAAGGGTTTTCACCAAGGTGCTCGCTCCGATTCTGGCCCTGCTGAGGCAGCGCGGGATCGCTATTGTTGGATACCTGGATGATCTTCTTCTGAGAGCTTCTTCAAGCTCAGAGTTAGAGGTGGATGTGTCTATCACCTGCCAGACCCTCCGGGAATTTGGTTGGCTGCTAAATGCTCAGAAGTCGGTGTTGGTACTGTCTCAGCGCCTGGAATACCTGGGGTTGGTCCTGGATTCCTCGGAGGCGAGAGTTTTTCTTCCCACGGAGAAATCGGACACTGCAAACTGCGGTGAGGCGGTTGGCAACCCAGAAGTGGTCGTCGTTCGCTTTTGCATGCAAGTTCTGGGTCTGATGGTGGCCTCCTTCGAGGCGGTTCCGTATGCTCATTTTCACACGAGTGTTAGAGAGAAATTCTGTTGCGTTGGGACAAGCTCTCTTCATCTCTGGATTACCAAGTCCGGGTAAGTCGCCTGGTCAGGTCCTCCCTAGTGTGGTGGCTGACATCTCCGGTACTTCAGGCCGGGAAGTCGTTCCTGCCGTACCACTGGACGGTGGTCACAATGGATGCCAGTCTCTCCGGCTGGGGGGGGAGTCTGGGGTGTTCAGTCAGCCCAGGGTCGCTGGACTCTGGAAGAGTCCTGCCTGCCAATCAATGTCCTGGAACTCCGGGCGATCAGGCTGTGCCTCTCCAAGTGGTCTCTGATACTGCAGGGTCGCACAGTCAGGATTCGGTCGGACAACGCCACGGCTGTGGCATATGTCAATCATCAAGGGGGCACACGGAGCTCGGCTGCGGCGGCGGAAGTCGCTCACATCCTCCGTGTCTGAAATGGGGCACTCCAGACGTGGATCTTCTGGCGTCCCGACTCAATCGGAAAGGTGTCACAGTTCGTGGCCGGGTCAAGAGACCCGTGGGCAGACGCGTTGGTGGCTCCGTGAGGTCACTATTGCCTAATCTACGCCTTCCCTCCTCTGAAGCTTCTTCCTCGTCTGCTGCGCAGAGTGGAAGCCGAGGGGATACCAACAATCCTAATTGCTCTGGATTGGCCTCGCGGTCCCTGGTACGCGGATCTGGTGCGTCTGGTAGCAGATGTTCCGTGGCGCCTGCCACTGCGAAAGGATCTTCTGTCGCAGGGTCCTATCTTGCATCCTGCTTTACAGTCGTTGGCTTTAACGGCGTGGCTATTGAGAGCCAGGTACTGAGGGACCGGGGTCTGTCTGATTCGGTAATCTCGACCATGCTGCGAGCGGGGAAGTCTACTTCCCGGAAGATTTACCATCGTACGTGGAGGGCTTGCATCTCTGTGTGAGGAGATGAATTGGAACCCCGTACATACGTGATGTCCAGGATTCTGCTGTTCTTACAGTGTGGAGTGGATCAGGCTCTCGCCTTAAAGGGGAGTTCCAGCCATTTGTATGTTTATTAAAAGTCAGCAGCAACAAAAAGTGTAGCTGCTGGCTTTTAATAAACAGACACTTACCTGCTCCAGCGACGCGCCGGCTGGGGCTCCGCTCCTCTCCCCCCCCCCCCCCCCTCCCCGGCCGGCGTCTTCATTCTCAGTGTGGGCACCCGGCCGTGACAGCTTTCGGCTTCACGGCCGGGCACCCACTGCGCATGCGCGAGCGGCACTGCGCATGCACGAGCGGCGCAGCCCGGCGCTGCGCCGCTCAATTGGCCAGGAGATCGCCTAGGACCTGTGACGTGTCCTAGGCGATCGCCTACAGCAGCCCCTTCCTGTAGGCGATTAAGCTTGGTCGCCTACAGGAAGGAGGAAGTGGGACAGGAAGTCCCACTCTTCCTGAAGCCCCCACTCCCCCCCCCCCCCCAAAAAAAATTACATGCCAAATGTGGCATGTAAGGGGGAGAGGAGTGGGATAAGAGGAAGTTCCAAATTTGGGTGGAACTCCTCTTTAAGTACGATTTAAGGGTCAGATTTCTGCCTTGGCTGTGTTTTTTTTTTTTTTTTTTTTTTTTTTTTCAGCAACCCTTGGCGGCGCACTCGCTGGTGCGTACGTTTGTGCAGGGGGTCCGGCATGTGGCCCCTCCTGTGCGTCCTCCACTGTCGCCGTGGGACTCAAATTTTGTCCTCTCTGTGCTTCAAAAACCTCAGTTTGAGGGCATTAGGGAAATCCCTTTATTGACTCTTTTCCAGACACCCGTCAACCAGACGGGTGTCTGAATTGGCGGCCTTGTCTTGCAAGGCTCCCTATTTGGTCATCCACAGAGATAAGGTGGTGCTGCGTCCGCAGCCGCCATTCCTTCCTAAGGTTGTTTCGGCCTTTCACATTAATGAGGACATTGTTCTTCCATCCTTGTGTCCTCGGCCGGCGAACCCAAAAGAGGCTGCGTTGCATTCCTTGGACGTGGTTCGAGCACTACGGGTGTACCTGTCTGCTACGGCTCCGTTTCGGAGGTCGGATTCACTGTTCATGTCGGTGACTGGTCCTAAGAAGGGTCTGGCGGTCTCGTCAGCCACCATTTCTAGGTGGATAAGGCAGAGGGCCTTCCTTTCCCGGTTACGGCGCATTCGACTAGGGCAATTGGTGCCTCTTGGGCTTTCCGCCATCAAGCGTCTGTTTTACAGGTGTGTAAGGCAGTGACCTGGTCGTCGGTCCACACCTTCTCAAAGTTTTACAAGGTGGATGTGAGTGCATCTTCGGATGCCTCCTTCGGCCGCAAGGTTTTGCAGGCGGCTGTTTAAGGTTGAAGTTCCTCCGTTAAGGAGCTCTGGTTTGTTTGGGGTGAAGTTGGTTTGCTGTGTTTTCCCACCCCTCGATTTTTTGACACTGCTTGGGGATGTCCCTAAGGTCAATTGCTGCTGTGTCCGTCCATGAATGGAAGAGAAAATAGGATTTTTGTACTCACCGTAAAATCCTTTTCTCTGAGTTCATGGATGGACACAGCACTCGCCCCTCCTTTGTTTGTACTGCTTGTTTACGAACTGGGGCTGCAGAGCAGAGGATGGGGGATGTACCATGGGGAACCGCCCCCTGGGAGGTACTGTACTGTGTGGAGTGTTTAACACTTAACATGCTGTTTTTTCTGCCTAGTCAATCTCCTAAAAGGGAGGATAATACCCTAAGGTCAATTGCTGCTGTCAGTCCATGAACTCTGAGAAATGGATTTTACAGTCAGTACAAAAATCCTATTTTTTTTTTCATGAGGCATTGCAAGTTACAAATACTCCCAGAGGCATGATGGGACTTGTAGTTCTGGAACAGCTGGATCGCCCCAGGTTGCCTACCTCTGATCTAGATTCCCCTCTTCGTTTTTGTATTCATTACATCAGCTCTTACACTTTAAAAGTTGTTTACTGGTTAACATTTACAGTGTTTTTCCTTTTCTTATATACAGTGACTGCACCTGCATACAAGTAACCTGAATACCTTTTTTTTTTGTTTTTTTTTTTCTTAACTAATGCTTGTTATAATGTATGGACTAACCCATCACATTGTGTTTAATTGCTATTGATGTGCCTTTTTTCTATTCTTTTTACAAATATACTTTTTTTTTCCCCTGACAGACCTGATCATTTAAGTTGTCATGTGAAGCATGTGCATTCTACGGAAAGGCCCTTCAAATGCCAAGTAAGAAAACAAAAATCTGTTAACGCCAGTAGTTTATTTATTGCAGGTACTTAAAATAGCGCTGTCAATTTATGCAGCACTTTACATATATTATATTTGCATAAGTCCCTGTCCTCAAAGAGCTTACAATCTAATGTCCCTAAGACTGTTCACTATACGTCTGTCAAAGTAGTACTCAAGTCGCCTGGCAAGGTCACAGCAGTGTGAACTGAGTCTAAATCACATACACTAGGGGCAGTTTTAGACAGGAGCCAAATAACCTACCAGCATGTCTTTGGAGTGTGTGAAGAGTTCCCAGAGGAAACCCATGCAGGCACAGGGAAAACAAGAAAACTCTCTAGGCAGGTAGTGCCATGGTTGGGATTCAAACCAACAACCCTAGTGCTGCTAGGCAGAAGTTGTGCTGAAAAACATCAGCATTATCAATGCCTCCATTTTGCATTATTATATAGCATTATATTTGCAATTTATCTTCTGATGAATGTAAACAGTGGGCGCAGAAAGTATTTATGTAAAAAGGATTAGCTTGGCCATACTGAATTTGACAGTAGATGGTTATAAAATGCTTAAAGCAAAGTTCCACCCAAAAGTGGAACTTCCGCTTTAAGTACACCTTGCCCCCTTTCATGCTACGAAATATTTTGACTGGGTACCTGGTTATGACCGGTTCCTGTCCTGCTTCCGTCTTCTCGCTGCCTAGGCAGCGACTCCTCTCCCTCTCTGCAATCCCCTGGGACATGTCACAGGTCCCAAAAGATTGTCTGGGCACGAAGAGCGCAGCGCGACTCGTACATGCACAGTGCACACCCGGCTGTGAAGTCGCAAGCTGTCACAGCTCGGTGCCCACACTTGCAATGACGGAGAGGCGGGGGAGAGAAGCGAGGCTTCAATCGGCCCCTTCACCTGACCGTGGGGCAGGTGAATGTCTTAAGTCAGCAGCTACACTTTTGTAGCTTCTGACTTTTAATATACTGAAAAACTAGTGGAACTCCGCTTCACCTACTGTACACCTGTGATGCTTTAAAGCGGAGTTCTACCCAAAAATGGAACTTCCGCTTTTTCGGTGTCACATTTGACACCTTTCAGGGGGGAGGGGGGTGCAGATACCAAATAGACTCATGCGGGAGTCACGCCCCTTCCCGCACCCCCGCTGTCTCCTGGCAAACACACTGTTCCCAGGAGAGAGCGGGGACCAGTGATGGCGCGCCGCGCTACTCGCGCATGTGCAGTAGGGAACCAGGTAGTGAAGCCGCAACGCTTCACTTTCAGATTCCCTCACAGAGGGTGGAGGCGGGTGCAGCTGAGGGACAATCGATTGCTCGGCCTCGGCTGCCAACATCGCGGGCGCGCTGGACAGGTAAGTGTCCATATTTTAAAAGTCAGCAGCTTCAGTATTTGTAGCTGCTGGCTTAAAAAAAAAAAGTTTGGCGGGAACCTCCGCTTTAACTACATAATTACATAAAACATAAATGAAATTTTAAATGAGAAGTCCAGCCTGAGCTTTTTATGCTGGGCTTCTCCTAAGGGTCACAGGAGTGCAATTTGTTTTGCACTCCTGTGACCCGTTTTCATCGGCGAACGGTCTGAAGTCCACTGTCTGCGCTGACGTCACTGCCATCAGTTGAGGCAGCCCATCATCACGACTTCCCAAATTGGAGTCCGCCAGCTGCCTTAATTGATGGCAGTCTCGGCGAGCCGCAGAGAAGTCCACCCCTCCACTGCTCAGCGCTCCAATGAGCGTGGAGAAGAAGACCAGAAGCGGTGACTGACAGTCGGCGTCACTCTGCTCGGGGAGGAGTGAGAACAGAGCCATCGTGGTGTTCGGTGGCTCAGTTCTCAGTGCAGAGACGCCGGGGGACAGCTGCAGCATCGGTCTGATGCGCCATCCACCGAGGTAAGTATGATTAGCAAAAAAAAAAAACATACATCTTTTAAAATTGTTGCATGATAAAAGTGCTGACATTTCTATATGCTAATGCTAACCTATATAAAAAGATTTGACTTGGAATTCAGTTTGAACATATTCAAACTGAATTAGCCTCTGTGTTCTAGTGAACAAAAGGTGCCTTACGCTGTTAGCTTGTTGATGGCAGGCACACATCTTTTGTAATTCCGGTGCCATTACCATAAATAAACATTGTAGAAATGCACTGAATGCAGCTTTGTCAATAAAGGTTCGTTCATGGCAATATAAACTAGCAATAACTTGGTCAATACCACATGCTTCTATTAACGTTTTATTTTGTCAACTGTGTGAAGGACTTAAGTCAGTAGAAGTTGTAAAATTCTTCTCTTTCAGACCTGTACTGCTGCCTTTGCCACCAAAGACAGGTTGCGGACCCATATGGTGCGACATGAAGGAAAGGTGTCTTGCAATATATGTGGCAAACTTCTTAGTGCAGCCTACATCACAAGTCACCTAAAGACACACGGACAAAGTCAAAGTATTAATTGTAATACCTGTAAGCAAGGTAAAAAGTTTCAAGGTAAATATCTTTTTATTTATTATCTTAATTGTTCTGTATTCTTATGTTCTGCACTGTCTAAATCGGTGGTTCTCAAACCTGTCCTCAAGTACCCCCAACAGAATATGTTTTGGGAATTTCTAAAATGGCTGTCCAAAATACCAAGCCATTGTTGTGGGGTACTTGAGGACGGGTTTGAGAACCACTGGTCTAAATCATTGCTTCCAGTGATCCTTTTAGTATTTGTCTTTCTAAGACTGTTGACAGGCTTTTGGCTTAATTTAGAACTTTGACAGGAGCTTTTAACCTTCTGGCATTCATTTGACCTACAGTCCTGGCAAAAAAATTGAGAATGACACACACATTCATTTTCACAAAGTCAGCTGTCTGTTTTTATGATGACAATTTGCATATATTCAGAACGTTATGAAGAGTGATCAGATGAACTGAAATTAATTGCAAAGTCTCTCTTTGCCCTTAAAAATTAACTTGATCCCCCCCCAAAAAAATGTCCACTGCATTTCAGCCCTGCCACAAAAGGACCAGCTGACCAGTGTGTCGAGTGATTCTCTCGTTAACACAGGTGTCAGTGTTGACAAGTACAAGCCTAGAAATCACTCTGTAATGCTGATTGAGTTAAAATAACGTACTGGAAGCTTTAAAAGGTGGGTGGTGCTGTGCTTGAAATCAAGCAGGGAAACGCGTTGTTCTTGCTTTTCAAAAATAGATTCACATTGTTCATAAATCAACCATTTATCGCATAGTCAAGAACTTCAAGGACAAAGGTTCAATTGTTAAGGCTTCAGAGCGCCTAAAAGTCCAGTAAGCGCCAGGACCCTCTTACAGTTGATTCAGCTGCGGGATCTGGATACTACCAGAGCAGAGCTTGCTCAGGAATGGCAGCAGGCAGGTGTGGATGCATCTGCACCCACAGTGAGGGGAAGACTTTTGGAGGATGGCCTGGTGTCAAGAAGGGCAGCAAAGAAGCCACTTCTCTCGAGTAAAAACATCAGGGACAGGCTGATATTGTGCAAAAGGTACATGGATTGGCCTGCTGAGGACTGGGGTAAAGTAATTTTCTCTGTTGAATCCCCTTTTGTTTGGGACATCTGGGGAAAAAAAAACGTGTGCAGAGAAGGTGAGCGCTACCATCAGTCCTGTGCCATGCCAACAGTAAAGCACCCTGAGACCATTCATGTGTGGGGTTGCTTCTCAGCCAAGGGAGTGAGCTCACTCACAATTTTGCCTAAGAACACAGCCATGTATACAGAATGGTACAAAAACATCCCTTGGGAGCAACTTCACCTAACATCCAAGAACTGTTGGTGACAAACAATGCCTTTTTCAGCATGATGGCGCACCTTGCCATAAGGCAAAAGTCAAAACTAAGTGGCTTGGGGAACAAAACATCGGTCAATGGCCAGGAAACTACCCAGGCTTTAATCTATTAAGAACTTGTGGTGAATCTTTAAGAGGTGGATGCACAAAAAAAAAATTCTGACAAATTGCAGGTATTGTGATGATTGGGGTATCAAGAACTGCGCCCGACTGATAACCCACTACTGCGCCAAATGGAAAGAAGTTAAAGCGCCTAGCTGCTGCTTAAATTAAATAGTATGTGAAATAAAGGAATATATTTTGTACATAAAGTACCAATATAAAACCACAGCGCTGTGAGAATAAATCAATATTCAAATCTAAATATATATACACAGGTGTACAATGTGATATCACAATTATAAGTTAATAAACTTATAAACTTGTAAACATGCAAAATAAGTGAAAAAAAGTTCGTGATGCTACAGAAAACGTGACGTATTCAAAAAGGAAAGTTCATGTGACTTCAAAAATAGTTGATCCACTTTTCCAGGACTTCCACCACACCTGCACTGAACACTGAGGTGTGGTGGATGTCCTGGAAAAGTGGATCAACTATTTTTGAAGTCACATGAACTTTCCTTTTTGAATACGTCACGTTTTCTGTAGCATCACAAACTTTTTTTCACTTATTTTGCATGTTTACAAGTTTATAAGTTTATTCACTTATAATTGTGATATCACATTGTACACCTGTGTTTATATATTTAGATTTGAATATTGATTTATTCTCACAGCGCTGTGGTTTTATATTGGTACTTTATGTACAAAATATATTCCTTTATTTCAAATTGCAGGTATTGATTATGCAAAAATGGGCTGCCATCAGTCAGGATGTGGCCCATAAGTTGATAGCATGCCAGGGCGAATTGCGGAGGTCTTGAAAAAGAGGGGTCAACACTGCAAATATTGACTCTTTGCATAAACGTAATGTAATTGTCAATTAAAGCCTTTAAAGCCTTTGACACATATGCTTGTAATTATACTTCTGTATACCATAGTAACATCTGACCTAAAAAAAAATCTAAAAACACTGAAGCAGCAGACTTTGAAAATTTGTATTCGTCATTCTCAAAACATTTGGCCAGGGGCTGTACTTCAAGCTCATTTTGCATTTCAATGGTACAGTATTGGGTATGCAAAACTTGGCTGACGTGAAAAAAAGCCTATCAACACCAGTCCAAAATTTTTTTCTCTAAATGTGTTTTTTTTTTTTTGTTTTTTTTTTTTATAAAGCATGCTCAAGATATTTGAAATTACTTTTTTGATCATTAAGAATTGAAATGGATAGGAGGTTTGCAAAATAGTAGATGAATTCAGCCTTTTTGGGCATCATTACTAGATGGAAAAAAAATACCTCTGTGCCCCATAAGTATTACATAAAGAGCTGCAGCCTATCGTTACAGCTTCCAGCAGCACTGCTTCTATGACATAGCTCCAGTGTGCCCTTGTTATCTTAGATTTGTAGTGTGTTTTTATGGTTTATCCTGCAAATTGGTGTATACAAATTTATGCTGTTCAGTTTCTCTTTCAAATATAATCCTTTTCCTAAAACATACTACTTTTCTGTGTACCTCATCATTTAGGGTCCTGTTCCTTCCAGCCTTATAATTTCAAAGGTGAGAGTGTTGCAAGATTAGAGCCTGCTTGAACTTACCTGTAAAGTATGTGGTTACAGCCTTGCTGTTAACTGATGATAAAGCAGCCACAGTGAAATAACCTGTTATGTACGGTCATTCTCCTGAGGGCAATCATTACTCTTCGTGGAAGCAGTGGCCTCTCTGAATTGGTTTGACAGAGCTATCCATTTAGGAGTGTGAGCTTTGCTGAGTGGGGAGCTCTGGCTCTGATTTCAGAGGGTAGAGCTGCACGATTCTGGATAAAATGAGAATCACAATTTATTTGTTTAGAATAAAGATCACAATTCTGAGGAACTTTTTTATTTTAAAGATTTACAGCCCCTGAACATTAGGTTATCAAACAGCCGCAACTGAGATAGCTCTCTATTCCATAGAGAGCTAGTCGCCATCTCCTGTCATGCGAATTGGATGCGCATCCAATTTGCATAGGTGTGAACCTAGCCTTAAACTGACTTCATTTGCAGACCAAAGTTCATACATTTTTGATCTGTAAATGAATATGCAGGACAGATAAGAAGATAGAATGTTTTTTTTTTTTTTTTCTTTCCCTTTCCATGCTGAGCAATGTTGTTAATAAACATTGCAGGCTACCTTTTACATAATTCGTGGAAATGCTGGATTGAGATCTTGTGGGGGGTTGAATCGAGATTGCGATATTTCTAGCGATTATTCATGCAGCTCTAACAGGGTATGTCAGACTGAGTGTTTCCACATGATGCTATTTTACTATGGCTGCGGCTACTTGATCAGTTTACTGCATCTGAAATCTATTCCCACAGTTTTTTACATAATTCAGTTGAGCTTTACCTCTAGACATGCAATTTAATAATTTAAACCTAGATGTGGGTATGTATCGCAGAGCTGTGCAGATTACTGCAGCATCTGATTACTGCAGATGGATTTTGCTGGAACTATTGAGGCTAATGCGATTGTGGTTGGCAGCAGCAAAGGGCTAAGAAAATCGGACTGTTGGCCTAGTACCACCCCAGAATATTCGGCTGTGGTTGTCACCTTGAATACATAAAAATAGCAAGTACTTTAAACCATAGCATGGCAACACATGAAAATAAACAAATCGCTTTTAAGTTCAACTCAAGGGAAAAAAAAGTTTTGGATAATTTTAGTTTGGACCGTGAGCAATGGTTGGAACCTCTCTGCCTGTTTTCAAATGCTGCGTCTAAATTTAGGGTAGTTAAATTTTTAAATTAACCTTCCAAATAGGGATACATACAACAATAAAATGTACACAGAAGTCCTTACAATTTTATCCACCTAATACAAGCTCTGTCTGAAGAAAGATTTGGAGTCCCATAAATATATTTAAAGTAAAATTCCAGTCAAAACCTTACTAAGCTAAAATCTACTCCCACTTCAATTTTAAGCCTATTTGAAGTCGGGTCAATCACACAATCGGGCCCCAAAGTAAGCCTATGGGTGACGTAATTGCCTGGACTCTACAGCCCTTGTCGCTGCTCTCTCCTCTACACTGGACAGATCCTGTGACCAGAGCAACTTCAGAATAAGAAGTAACGGCATCTTTCCTTTTACAGGGTAGATAGAATTTGCTCAGATATGGGGGGGGGGTCTATGAGTAAATTTTAGCTTGATTTTTACTGGAATTACACTTTCAACTTCTCTCTAAAGGTAAAGAATCCCAGGAAATAACTGTAAATGTATAACTTGGAGGGAGAAAAAAGGGTCATCTATCCAATTACGCTGCTGGCTTGCTGTAAGACAAAGTTCTGAGTACAGTATATCTCTTTAAACTTCTGCTAACCACAGCCGTGTGCTTGGTATTGAAGAACTTGTGGTCCCACTGGCACCATCCTTCTGTCTGCCCATCACTTTATGGACCTGGTTTCAACATTGTAAAGGATGGTGCAGTAAGACCAAATCAAATTTACTTCTTATAAGGCAGTAGTAGGGGAAGAGAGCTGGAGATGTGTGTAGGGAAATCTGATTGAATTTGACCACCAGCAACAGGAGCCAATGGCAGTGTGGAGCATTTTTTACCTTGATGCAGAGAAAACATTAAAGCAAAAAAAAAAACGTAAATCTTCGTTCTCGCTGCTGCGACAGCAAAGTCGTATGATCCCATGTTGCAGTAGTGTGAACAGAGCCTTAGAGTTTATACCCACTGTAACAACTACATAGTGGGAGTGAGTCATTGATGACCGATTACCATTTTTTTCTTCAACCCCTTCACACCGACTTCAAGGGGTTGTACTGGGAATGCCTGTATGTGTTTTCTTGGCTTTCTTGTAATAACAATCAATACGGATCAGCTGTTATTACAAGCGGGGAGGCGGGCACGTCCAAAACCTATTCCACGAGCGTGCGCAATTTTCAAGCATGACATTTTGGGTATCCATTTACTTGACCCAACATCATATTTCACATTATACTCCTTTTTTTTTTTTTTTTTTAAATCGTGAAGGTGTATTCCAAAAAAAAAAAAAAAATGCATTTGAAAGGCTGCTGCACAAATGCAGTGTCACATGTTGCAACAATTACCATTTTATTCTCTAGGGTTTCTGCTAAAAAATATATATGTTTGGTGGTTTCAAGTATTTTTCTAGCAAAAAAAAATTATTTTAACTTGTAAGCGACATGTGTCAGAAAAAGGCTTAGGCATGAAGGGGTTAAAATGAAATGACTGTTTACTGCCTGCGCTATAGCTGAAAGACGGCTACAGCGCGTGCTTACTTTGCCAGGAGGGCGTACATGGACGTTGTCCTGTGAGCGTGCAGACTCAGCAGATTGGCGTAAAGGGCTAATCAGAGCGGCCCTTTACCACGTGATCAGCTGTGTCCACTAATAGATAGCTGGTAACACAAGCCGATTATCAGCTTTTCTTTCCTCACGCTAACAGCGTGAAGAGAGGCAATAACTAGCTTGTGTCAAAGGGACATTGATACTGATAATCAGGACACGGATTATCAGTGCAAGTGCAGTCCCAAGAGTGCCACCCATCAGTGTAGCCGCATCGGCGCACATCAGTGAAGGCGAATAATGACTTGTTTTGCATTTTTTTTTTTTCTAACAAACTGAAAAAAAAATTTCCCCCCAAAAAGTGCCCAGTAGGCAAGTGGTTAAATAGGCTTTATTCCTCCTAAAGTGTTTGTTTTGTTGTGCACTTTCTTTTTGGTAGGTGTGAAAATGTCTGCTCTGTAGTGCCATATAACAAATCTACGCTTTAATTGTAGGTCAACTTCATGAACTTCAAACTCCAGTTCATTGCAGAATTAAATATGAAGGTATTTGAATTTTTCTATACAATATATTATAAGTTTTGTTAAAAACAGACTTTTGAGATTCTTGGGTGGTATATACTTCACTTTGTGTCATAGTTCTTTATCTGCCCTCCTTGTAGCTTTAAAAAGTTTGTATGTTCCTAAAAGTATTACAACACGTAGATACTCCCTGTTACAGCTTTTGTTCAGAATTAACATTGTCTGTGAGATGGGAGCAGTTCATCGAGTGACTTTCTATGGAGCTAATGTTTCAAGGCAAATACTTCCTTATTTACAAACACTGCATTCTAATAAGATCCTTTTTTGTTTTCAAATGGGCTATTTTTTTTTTAACAAAAGTAATGCTCAATCAACTTTTATTATTGCTCATCCCTAAAAAAAAAAAAAAGTTTTTCAAGAATCGGTTCACGTTCCTTATCCAGTGTAATTCTGAAGGTCTGAACTGTGATTAGAGTTTGGTGGGTAGCTGTTTACATTTTGATACTTGCGCTAGATAGCACTAAATTGGGTATGAAGAAATATGTGCTGTGAGTTTTTTGCCTGGGTTAAAAATTTATTGCAAATTTCCAGTTTGTATTTTGCAAATTTTTTAGAATGATGGATGGGCATAAGGCCCCATGCACACGAGACGCTGGTAAACGCGTGTTCAGAGGCATTTGGACAGCTTTTTCAACTGCCCCTGAACACATTCAATGTTATCCTATGTGTCCATGCACACAGTCACGTTTTTCTGCATTTTTCGGCAGTTGCGTTTAATGCTCGTTTTTTCAGAAGCAAAAAAATGGGTTCATGCGCAAAAGTTTCCGCATTTCAGACGCAAAACGCTGGTACCGATTTCGTTTATAGGTGTTTTTTAAAGGGTGACCTATTTTTTTACATTAGAAATCTCAAAAATTATGGCAAATGATGAAAAAACATTAATAAAACATAAAAAAAATTAATTGCTTGCATTGTGGACAATCCACAAGTTGTGGCAGGTGACGTGGCAAGTGGACAATCCACGACTTGTGGTAGGTGACGTGGCCAGGTCACGTGGCCAGTGGACAATCCACAACTTGTGGGCAGGTGACATGGCCAGGTGACGTGGTAGATGGCGTGGCAAGTGGACAATCCCCAACTTGTGGTAGGTGATGTGGCAGGTGACGTGGCCAGGTCACGTGGACAATCCACAACTTGTGGCAGGTGGCGTGGCCAGGTCGCGTGGTAGATGACGTGGCAAGTGGACAATTCACAACTTGTGGCAAGTGGACAATCCGCAGCTTGTGGCAGGTGATGTGGCAAGTGACACACTAAATACATGTACACTGCTGCTCTCTCAGCTGCTACTCACTCTGGTCTCACAAAATGGCTGAAATGGTTAAAAAATATTGTTTTTTGAGCTTAGGGAGGGTCTTATGATGTTTCTTAACTAAACGCTTATAAACTAAAATGCTGTAAAACGCTGTGAAATTTGCGGCAAAAACTGGCGTTTTAAACACCGCTTGTTGCGTTTAAAAACGTGTGTTTAAATGAGTTTGCATCTGCGTCTTGTGTGCATGGGGCCTAAGAGACAAAGACAAATTGTGCAAAAAGTTTTATATAATTTTGTTTATTTACGGTACTTCGTGAAATTTTATAGATTTTATTTTAGACAAGGTAATGTTCAACTTTGAAAATGCTGATCCATGCTAAGAGGTCCTTTTTTTAAAGGAGTTGTAAAATCTCAAGGATTTTTTTCACCTTAAAGTTTAACCGCTTAACGACCGCCGCATGTATATATATGTAGGTCCACAGAATGGCACGTACAGGCAGATGGGCGTACCTGTACGTCCCTGCCTTTCTGCGGGTCGCCCCCCCGGGACATGCGGCGGTCGGAAATCGCCTGGGAGCTATCCGGGATGAGGGCGCGGCTATTCGTTTCTAGCCGCCCCCTCGCGATTGCTCCCCCGGAGCTGAAGAACAGGGAGAGCCGTATGTAAACACGGCTTCCCCGTGCTTCACTGTGGCGGCTGCATCGATCGTGTCATCCCTTTTTTTAGTGAGACGCAATCGATGACGTCAGACCTACAGTTGTAAACACACACTAGGTGAAGCATAACTCCTTCAGCGCCCCCTATGGTAAACTCCCAAACTGCAACTGTCATTTTCAGAATAAACAATGCAATTTAAATGCATTTTTTGCAGTCACAATGTCGCAGTCACGAAAATTTTTTTTTTTTTTTTTTTTTTTTTTTACCAAAAATAGGTAGAAGAATACATATCGGCCTAAACTGAGGATGTTTTTGGGGGATATTTATTATAGCAAAAAGTAAAAAATATTGCATTTTTTTCAAAATTGTCACTCTATTTTTGTTTATAGCGCAAAAAATAAAAACCGCAGAGGTGATCAAATACCACCAAAAAGCTCTATTTGTAGGGAAAAAAGGACGTCAATTTTGTTTGGGAGCCACGTCGCACGCAGTGACGAATCGCAAAACCTGGCCTGGGCATTTAGCTGCCTAAAGGTCCGGGGTTAAAGTGGTTGTAAACCCTTGGTGACAAAAAAAACACCTGCAAGACAAAGGCATAATGAGCTAGTATGCATAGCACGCTATTATCACCGGGTCACGGACTCGGGTGATCACAGATCCGAGGCCCCTTACCACATGATCGGCTGACAGCTGATCATGTGATG
Organism: Rana temporaria; assembly: GCF_905171775.1. Classification (NCBI taxonomy): domain Eukaryota; kingdom Metazoa; phylum Chordata; class Amphibia; order Anura; family Ranidae; genus Rana; species Rana temporaria. Next base: position 380,360,344 of record NC_053490.1, read on the forward strand.
TAAACAAAAGCTCTGTAATCACTTTTTTTTCTCCTGATCACGGCTCTTGTGTAAGGGACATCGGTCCCGAAGAGGAGGGGGCACAGGCACCTCATCTGTGCCCACCAGTACTGCCTGCCAGTGCCCACCAGTGCAAAAAAGTGCCACCTATCGATGCCCGCCAGTGCTGCCTGTCTGTGTCGCCTACCAGTGCCGCCCATCGGTGCAGCCTCATCAGCGTACATCAATGAAGGACAAACATTTTATAACAAAATATAAAACGGTTTTGTATTTATTTATTTTAAATTTTAACAAAAAAGAAAAACTGCAGAGGTGATCAAATACCATCAAAAAGTAAGCTCTATTCGCGGTAAAAAAAAAAAATTATAATTTTTTTTTTTATTTGGGTACACTGTTGAATGACCACGCAATTGTGTCTAAAAATTGGTCTGGGTAGGAGGGGGGTTTAAGTGCACAGTAAGCAAGTGGTTAACTTTTGGGTTGTTTCTAAGTTTTCATAGTAAATATTTCCTAGTTTTTACCGGTTATTAAAATACACCCAATGTTGGGACTTTGATATATTACTTTGCCTCTTATTTCAGCTCCAGACTCACTCTTTTGTGCTGTGGATCAGAATCATAGGACCTTTTCAATAGGTGATTGTATGTCTTCATACCAGTTGATGCGTAAGAATTTTACATGACACTATAATGCCTCTTATTGCCAGGACAATTTATTTTTTAATTTAAAATAAAAGTAATCACACCTGGTAAAGAAATGTATGAAAATCAAATTGTGCTTGTGTGGTAAAAAAAACTTGCTTTTTATTTATTTTTTAGACACAAGCAACATGTGCCAAACTTCTACCGCAGCCCAGACGTCTGTGACTCTTACTTCTCCCTTCAATATTACGTCCGCAGCATCAGGGACCCTTACAAACCCTGTAACGGTGGCAGCAGCCATGAGCATGAGAAGTCCAGTGAATGTCTCCAGCCCTGTCAATATCACTTCTTCTATGAACCTAGGACATCCAGTGACCATAACAACGCCGATTTCTATGGCTTCACCTTTGTCCTTAACATCTCAAGTCAATTTGCCTACCTCAGGCACTGCTCCAATGAACATTGCACATCCGGTCACTATAACAAGCCCTATGAATCTGCCTACATCAATGACTTTAGCTTCTCCATTAAATATAGCTATGAGATCAGTGGAGAGCATGCCGTTCTTATCACAAGCTCTGCCATCTACCCCACCTTGGTAATGGGAAAGCGGAAAAAAACATAGATATATTTTTAAAGCAGTATTATGGGGTTGTTCAGTAGTTGTTTACCAGCAACTGACAGTCGTGATTTTATAAGAAGCTTACAGCTACGTATTGATGTTTGAACCCCCTGAGTTTTACAATTTTTTTCATCCATTCTTCTGCCTTCAGAATTATTCTGGACCATACCCAACTAAGGAGAAGAATGCAACTAAAAAAAAAAAAGACAATATAGGCTAGATGACTGTTTGTTTGTTGGCAGCATTTTTTTTTTTTTTAAAGAAATGGTTTTAGTATTTTACCCAGGTAACTATTGTCTTTAAATAACACTAGCAATGAATTCCTTCATTTTTATGCCAAAAATGGGGATATTTTTTTGTCACTACTATAATTGAGATACTAGTATAGGTGCTACTCTGTGCTTCTTGACTGTTTTTAAATTTATGACGTGTAATAACTAAGGGAAAAAAAACAAACAACATGTATTAGCAGTATGCATTTCATGGTGATGGATTTTGGTTTTCCAGCACTATCGTAAAAATAAAGAGTCCCTACTCTATCCGGCACAGAACATTATTTGTGATTTTGAATTCACACGCTGATTAAGTATCGGGCACATTGGCAAAGGTTTAAAACACATGGCAGAGGTGAACTTGACTTTTGACTCTCCAGAGGCGTAGAATCTTCCATTGGAAGCTGCTTCTAAGCTCCTTTCTTAAGTACCGGGCATATCTTGAAGCAGTTGCATGCAGTCTTTAAGAAGTTGCCTACTAGGGTCCTGGGTTGCCAGCTTCTCCAACCCTTCATTCTTTACAAAAGCTTCACTGCCCTTATTAGAGTTGAAAATATGTATTTGTGCAGAAAAAAAAAAAAAAAATCAGAGTACCCGAAAAAAAGTATTAAAATATGGACACAAAATCCATGTCGGTAATGATCCAAGAGGAATTTGGACTCGGGACCTTTGTTGCAGCAGAAATCCAAATAATAAATATAAAATATATATATTAATTTAAGTAGACATTCTCTCCAGCTTGCACAAAGAAGGTTTTTAGAATATGGTATCTAGGGTTTTGCTGTCGGGGAACCTACACCTGCTGAAGCCTTGTTGCAAGTTTTCCCCTCACAAAATTGAAATATGACTATGAATGGACTGTGGCCTGTTGTAGCCTAAAATAACCTTTCCGCAGGAGGACATGTACAATCGACTTTCTTGATGTAGAGAAGCACAAAGAGAAACTGCGCTTAGTATCCCAATTTGGACTTGCTGATGCATTGGAAAAAAAAAAAATATGGAAAAGAACTGTTAATGCAATTGTATACAGTATATGTTTTTTTTTTAACCACTAAGTAGTTAGCCCAACAGTGCAAGCCAGGATTTGGTTTTTGGTTTTGCATTTATTTTAATTTTTATGGGGACTTCTTAAATGTGTGTTGTAAAAATGTTCCTTTTTATAACATGTAAATATTTTCATATTTAGATCTGTGTTTTGATATATATATATTTTTTTCCTTTCAAGTGACAGTGGGATAGTTCCACTTTGGCCTGTCCCCGGTATGGTCAATTATCACTCTTAACTAGACACCACCTCCAGCTACATGCATAGATATTTCTTATTTTGACCTTTTTATTCTTTCTTTTTTTTTTTTTTTTACATGGTAATTATGTTTAGAAAACCAAAAGATTAAAAAAAATTCTGCATTTTAGAGTAACATTACATTAACCTTTTTTTGTTTCTTCGTTAAAATCTTTTAAGTGCTGTAGATAACTAGAAAACACATTTTATAAGAAAGGTGTTTTAAAACTTTTACATCCATTGAATTTAGAGATATTAAAAAAATAAATAAAAAAAATAAACTACATTTTTGCTAATAGAGAAAGTTTTATTTATACATTCAGCCTGTTCTCTGTTGGTTAAATTATGCCAGCAAATAATGCGATTGCAAGGGATGTCTGAGCAAAAAGGGCCGTTCAGCCATGGCAGTAGGAAAAAAAAAATGAATGCTTTAATATAATTGAACAGTGTTCTCAGATCAGAACTGTCTGGGCAGAAGGCAACAGACAAGTTGTAGGGGCTTGATATATACAAGAAAGTAGAATTCAGTGTAAATTATTTTATAACTGATCTTTTATATTGTAGAACATAAAGTGTACATCTTTTGTATATACAAAGCTTAGTTACTTTCTGTTTAGCAGAAAGCAGCTACATTCCTACACTTTCAATGTATGTTTGTTATAATGTTCATGTAAACATATGCCCCATGTTTGTGCCTTTTTTTAATTAGTTTGTCTCAATAAACAACAATGTAGAGAGAAGTTTTATTCCCCAACTTGTCTATATGGTCAATGTGTTTCCTATTCATTGATATACACCAAAGAAAAATATAGATACCAAAGCAACTAGCTATGAATTGTGTTCATGCACATTTTATTTCAGATTGATAATTATTCAAAGAAAATGGTTTGCATTTTCAAGACTACATTTTTTATATATATATATATATATATATATATATATATATATATATATATATATATATATATATATATATATATATATTATATATATGTATGTATATATGTGTGTGTGTGTGTGTATGTGTATATATATATATATATATATATATATATATAATCATAAATGTAGGCCTATGCTGACTTTTTAGGGCAAGTGTTGATGAGCAAATGCGGCTTGCCTTCAGGTGCATTCTGCTGCCATTTAACATAATTTATTGACAGGCACATTTGATTTGTATGTGACTTTCTAAGGTGCATCAACCTACTTTTTAAGGTGCTTTTGAACGTGCATAAAGAGTAAAGCAGTTCTGACATAGAAGCCTGTCGACGCAGGCCCAATGGCATTCAAGTCTCCAAGTGGTTTTGTTAAACTTTTAGCGCATATTCAACCCTAGCATGAGCTTGTTGATCCAAGCTAATCAAGGTAAGGAAACAGCAAATACTGTTGCTGTTGTGCCAAGATCATACTAAGGAATTGCATTGGTGTACACTGAGAAAAATTTAAACATGCTGAATTTTTTTGCAGCCCATAATCGGTGCATTGACTTGCATAGACGTTAAAAATAGGGGGAAAAAGCACACATTGCAATGTGTTCACCCTGCATACTAGTGCATATGCGTTTTGTACACAATAAGACACGTTGTCATGGAGTCATTTAAAGCTTGGCTTATCATTCATGTTTAGGTAAAATGGGGGAGGAGGGTGTTTATGCGTGAAACTTATTGGATTTAACTATATTTGGTGATGGGTAATGAGGGAGGGTGTGGCCTAAGGAAATCGGCACCCTATATAAAGGTGTGCATAATTATTAGTCGGCTTCTTTTCCTCAGGCAGAATGGGCCAAAAAAAGATTTAACTGTCTCTGAAAGTAAATTGTTTTAAGTCTTTCAGAGGGATGCAGCACTCTTGGAATTGCTAATATATTGGGACGTGATCACAACCGTCAAACATTTTGTTGCAAATAGTCAACATGGTCGCAAGAAGCATGTTTTGAAAAAAACGCAAATTAACTGCGTGAAGCTACCAGGGACCCATTATCCTCCAGTGCTGTCCTATTTCAGAATTGAAAACTACTGGAGTGCCTAGAAGTACAAGGAATTCAGTGCTCAGACATGGCCAGGGTAAGGGCCACTACTGAACAGGGCACATAAGTTGAAAAATCCTGTATTTCTTGGCCTAGTCTTGACATTTCAAAGGTTTTTTTGGACTAAGATGAGTGACTCTTGATGGACCAGATGGGTGGGCCTGTGGTTGGATCAGTAACTAGCACAGAGCTCCACTTCGACTCAGCCATTACCAAAGTAGAGGTATAGGGTACTGGTATGCTGGTGGTATTAACCACTTAAGACCCGGACCAAAATGCACGTAAAGGACCAGGCCCCTTTTTACGATTCGGCACTGCTTCGCTTTAACTGACAATTGCGCGGTCGTGCGACGTGGCTCCCAAACAAAATTGGCGTCCTTTTTTTTCACACACACAGAGCTTTCTTTTGGTGGTATTTGATCACATCTGCGGTTTTTATTTTTTGCACTATAAACAAAAATAGAGTGACAATTTTGAAAAAAAACAATTTTTTTTACTTTTTGCTATAATAAATATCCCCAAAAATATATAAAAAAAATTTCTCTTATCGTCCATGGACGGACACAGCTCCTTAAGTCTTGACAAGTGGGTTATGTTCCCTGTTTACAGGAGAGGACTAGGCAGAAACATGTTAGATACATGTTACATTAACAGAGTTTAACAGCCCCGCCCAGGGGACGGTCCCTCCAGACATAACCCTCACTGCAGCATGCAGCCTCAGTTTCGTTCTGCCTAGCAAAGGAGGACGTATGGTTCCCTTTGGGCCCAGCGCCCTGAGGAGAAATTTTATTTTATCCTATTTTATTTTCACTTTTTCTTGAAGAATCTTCTTTCAACTGTCGGCTGAGTGACAGGCTGGATATTATAGATCCTTGTAGTCTACTCAGTCCGACCAGCAAGCGTGGACACACCTATGCAAAGAGGCTTGGTCTGCCACGCCATACCTCATGACTCCTGAGGTGGCCGTGAGCTTTGCTCCGAGGTCCACATATGACTGGGCTGTGATGTTGCCTCACTCACAGTGGACTGGGCCGACAGCTACCTCCATTACGGTTGTAGGTCTGTCAGGAATGCGTCAGCGAGTCCTCGCTCGGATGGGTAAGTACAGTCCCTCCCGCTTTGGTGGGTTGGTACGGCTGGGCATTCCTGGGGTTCGGGGGTGCTCTTCTCCCTTCCCTGCTCCTTTCCCATGCTGCATTGCTAAGGCATGCTGTCGGGGGGGGGGGGGGCTTTCCTGAGGGCTGTGTTATCTGCCACCTTTTATTGTTTTGATACTGGGTTTTTCCTGTGGGGGTTTTCACTGTAAAAGCCCTATGAGGCTTTCCCTGTTTAAAATGCGGCATTTTGCCGACGCTGGCGCCATTTTTTGGGAGGTTTTCAATTACATTGGAAACTCCCATTGGCGGCCATTTTGTCGTAGCCGCGCCATGTGCAGCGGGTGGCCATCTTTGTGCAGTTCTGACCCCTAGTGCTGTATCTACGGCGCACACAGGGCCGCAGTTCCTTGATGGTTTCTTTCCTCTCTACACGCTGTGTGCTGAGAGCGGTCGGCAGTGCTGGGCAGTCTCCTCCTGAGGTGAGTCCCCTGGCTATGAGAGTAACACTTATATTGGTATAAGTTTTAAATACCCCGGGTCAGCGCAGCAAGTGGGCAAGATGCCCTGTATAGGGCCCTGGGAGTGTCTGTTTTTATGTAAAGACAGGTCCATTACATACACACTATGTAAATGTCTTTTATATTTGGAGTCCGTATCTGGTCTTCCCCAACATGCTCAGCAGCAGGTGTTGGCACCTGGGATCTCCACAGAGACTTGTTTGTTAGCCCTGGACACTTTTGGGCCAGGCTGGGGGCGGACAGGCGGGGATTAAGAGTGCCCCTCCCTCCGTTATCCCCTGGGGAATGCTTTTTTATATGGTCTATATGACGCCTTTTTGTGTGTCACCTTTAAAGTCCCACCCTCAGGGGGTACTTTTGTTTTTTCTGCTATGGAGCCACGGACCAGGTGCCTGGGTCAGTGCAGGATAAGGCATTTATGGGTGCGCTTCTCACGGCTGTAAGGGACTCTCTTAAGCTGTATAGTGCAGCTGTGTTTCCGCCGAGGGCTCAGTCTTTTTTGGATCGCACAAATCAGACCGCTCTGTGTAGGTTCTCTCCTTCTGTGCCCTTCTTTGATAATTTTTAAGATGCGGAATGAGAAAAGCCACTGAGGTAGTCCCTCACCGCCTGGCGGTTCAGTGCCCTTTTGAGGAGAGCCCTTTCAGGGGATCCTTCGGGTGTCATGTATAGCTGACCACTCTCCCTATTATGGGAGTCCCCGCTTGTATGGATCTGGCTGTTAGAAGATCCGAAGTACTGGCCCGGGGTCCGTCTTGCGGCCTATTGTGGCTACTACTCTGGGGTCTCAGTCGATTTCTGAGTGAGCATTTTGCACCAGACAGTGGAGGAGCACCATTTCTCTACCAAAGATATTAGGCTAGCGGACCTGTTGGTCCAGGGCCTCATATAGGTCTGTGATGCTTCTTTGAATGCTGCGCCCTTGTAGTGATTAATTCCATTACTTGTCAGCAAGAGTCATTGGTCCGAATTCCGGACACTGACAACCAGGTACTCTGGTTTCTTCCCACCCTCCAAAGACTTGTGTGCATACACTTCCATAATATACATACACACTTTGTGTATGTATTATTTTGGGGGCCGACAAGGGCTCAGCTGGGGGACTAATTTGTCCCTGGGTGCGTAAACGCCGGCACCCAAATCCCACCTATGCAGTCATCTTCCCTCCCTGCTCTAGGTGGGGGGGGGGGGGTGGCTTACAGGTTCACAATTCAGTGAATCTCCCTGCTCTCTGACTGGTGGGTCTGCGAGGTGGTCTCTTCAGAGTCCTAGATAGGGTTTACGCCTATCCATAGAACAGAGTTATTTTCTCGTTTATTCCTCGCCCGGCTTGTCGGTCTGCCTGAGCAGTGTGGGACTTGCAAATCCCGCATTGACGCATACATGCATGTCCCGTTTTGCATATATCACAGAATTTTCTGTGCTCCGTGATGAGGGAGGGCTTCTGTCAGTCTGTGGCCCTCCCTTTTGATCTGGCGTCAGGACGGAGGGTTTTCACCTAGGAGCTCGCAATTATCCTAACTTTGTTGGGACAGTGAGGTTTTGCCTCGTGGGCTTCTTGAACGACCTTCTTCTGAGGGCAGCTTCTGTCTCAGACCTAGTGGATGTGTTTATAGCCATTCAGACCCTCCGAAGTTTCGGGTGGGTGCTAAACATTTGGAGCCGGTCCTGATTCCGACTTAAAGGGAGCGAAGGTCCTTCTTCCCCTGGAGAAATTGCAGACTCTTTAGTCTGCAGTGAGGGTATTAGCATCACGCTATCGGTCTTCTCTCCGGGTACATGCAGGTCCGGGGCCTGTGGGTAGCCTCCTTCGAGGCGGTACTGTATGCCCAGTTTCACACTTGGGCTTTCCAGGGGGAAATACTGTCCAGGTGGTAAGAAATTTCTTGTCTCTGTAATCGCCAGATTCAAGTGCGCCATCTAGTCAGTCTTCTGAGTTGGTGACGGAGATCCCCGGCCCGAGAAGTTGTTTCTTCCTTCCAGTGGTCGGTGTTTACGACGGACGCAGGCCTCACGGGTTGTGGGGACTCCTGGGGGGGGTCCAGTCGGCCCAGAGTCGCTGGACTTGCATGGACCTACGGCCACATCTCCCTGAATGTGCCTGCTCTCTTCTGATCTCGGTAGCTACCCAGGGTCGGGCCTGGTTAGTACCTAGGTGGGAGGCCACCTGGGTGCTGTGGACCCTGTCCTACCGTTCATTGTCCCACTATTTGGGTGATCGGGCTTTGCCTCTGGGTTCAAGCCCAGGAAGATCTGTGTCGTTACGTGACCCGGGCTTGCCTTGGTTTTTTCCACTTGTGGATCTCCTGGCCGCTCGTCTCCACCGCAGGGGTGTCGAAGTTAGTGACCAGGTCTAGTGCTCTGGTACTGAAGCGTAAGTTGCGCTGGTGACCCTGTGGGGGTCTGTATCGGCAGCCTTATACCATTCCTCCATTTGTGTTGCTTCCTCGGCTGCTCCATAGGGTGGAGGCTGAGGGGATCCCGATGTTCCTAATCACTCCAGATTGACATTGGCGTCCTTGGTACGCCGATTTCGGGCACTTCATAGCGGAGGTACCCTGGCCGTCGCCAGGGCGAGAGGTCCTTCTGTCTGGAGGTCCCATACTTCCTTCTGTTGTACAGTCACTGACTTGCTCAACATGGCTATTGGTAGCCAGACTTTAGGAGACCGGGGTCTGTCTGACTCGGTCATCGCAACCATGCTGAGGGCACGGTAGTCTTCCAGGAGAATCTACAGTCGCACCTGGCAGGCCTACATCTCTTGGTGCGAAGAGATGAAGTGACGTCCACGGACGTATTCGATGGCCAGGGTCCTGCTGTTTTTTACAGCTTGGAGTGGATCTCAAATTACTTTTAAGCACCGTTTGGGGGCAGAGTTCAGCCTTGGCTGTGTTCTTTCAGTGGCCGTTTGGGGCCCGTTCCCTGGTGGGTACCTCTTTGTGCAGGGGGTTTGTCCTATTCTTTCCCCTCTTGGCCCATCTTTTCCCCAATGAGTTTTGACTCTGGTGCTCTCGGTTCCTCAGGAGCCTTCCTTTTGGAAACATTGGAGAGATTTTCTCTTAACACTATCTCGGAAGGTGGCCCTTTTCTTCCGTTAGAGGAGTCTCTGAGCAGGCAGGCTTGTCTTGCAAGCCGCCATGCTTGATCCTCCATAAGGATTAGGTGGTGGTGCGCCCGCGACCTTCCCTTCTTCCGAAGATGGTCTCGGACTTTCGCCTGAATAGGGACATTGTTTTGTCCATCCTTTTTGCCCTCGACCGGCGCATCCTACGGAGGTTGCTTTTCATGCTTCAGGCGTGGTACCCGCTTTGCGGGTGTACCTACCTGCTACGGCTGCGTTTTGGAGATCTGACCCTCTTTTGTGTCCGTGTCTGGTCCACAAAGGGCCTTGCGGTCTCGTCGACCACCCTGTCTCAGTGGATCTGACAGACCGTCATACAGGCCTATGCTCTTAGGGGACGGGCCCCCCTTTTCCGGTCACGGCACTTTCGACCAGGGCACCTGGTGCTTCCGACTTCATACGTCGGTGTCACAGGTGTGCAGGGCGGTGACTTGGTCGTCCGTTCACGTTTTTGTTTTTCAAAATGTCCTGGTTGCTGTGAGTGCATCTTCTGATGCTTCTTTCGCCCGCTAGCGTTTTCAGGCGGCCGTTTGAAGTTGCACCTCCTCCGTTTGAGGAGCGCTGCTTGTTTTGGGGTGAAGTTAAAATTGGTTTTACTGATATTTCCCACCCCTCGTTTTGACACTGCTTGGGGACGTCCCACTTGTCAAGACTTAAGGAGCTGTGTCCGTCCATGGACGATAGGAGAAAATAGGATTTTTTGTACTCAACGTAAAATCCTTTTCTCTGACGTCCATGGACGGACACGGCTCCCACCCCTCCTTTTTAGGTTTGTACTGCTTGCTACGAACTGAGGCTGCAGTGAGGAGGGTTATGTCTGGAGGGACCGCCCCCTGGGCGGGGCTGTTCAACTCTGTTAATGTAACATGTATTTAACCATTTAACATGTTTCTGCCTAGTCCTCTCCTGTAAACAGGGAACATAACCCACTTGTCAAGACTTAAGGAGCTATGGATATCAGAGAAAAGGATTTTACGGTGAGTAAAAAAAATCCTATTTTTTCCTCAGTTTAGGCCGATACGTATTCTACCAATTTTTGGTAAAAAAAAAATCGCAATAAGCATTTATCAATTGGTTTGCGCAAAATGTATAGCGTTTACAAAATAGGGGATCGTTTTATTGCGTTTTTTTTATTTATTTTTTTTACCACTAAAGTCGGCGATCAGCGATTTTTTTTATTTTTTTATTTTTATTTTTTATTTTTATTTTTTTTAAATGTATTTATTTATTTTTTCGTGACTGCGACATTATGGCGGACACATCGGACAGTTTTGACACGTTGTTGGGACCATTGTCGTTTTCACAGCAAAAAAAGCTATAAAAATGCATTGTTTACTGTGAAAATGACAATTGCAGTTTGGTAGTTAACCACTAGGGGTTAAGTGTGACCTCATGTGTTTCTAACTGTAGGGGGGCGGGGCTGGACATATGACGTCATTGATCGCCATTCCCTATATCAGGGAACAGGCGACCAATGACAGCGCAACAACAAAGAACAGGGAAGGTGTGTTTACACACACCTCTTCCCGTTCTTCAGCTCTGGGGACTGATTGCGGGACTCCAGGGGCGATCGGGTCCCGCAGCCATGGAGCTTTGGACCGGTCGGTTAAAGGTTGAAGAATGATGATATGGCCCCCTTCCTCATCTGACCTAAACCCTATTGAGAACTTGTGGGTCTTTTTTAAACTGCAGAATTACGGTGCAAAATGGTACACCTCTCTGAACAGTGTATGGGCGGCTGTGGTTTCTGCTGCACAAAAAGTTGATCGTTAAGATCAAGAAACTGACATACAGTACTCCATTAATGGGAGGCTTGTGATTGTTATTGAAAAGAAGGGTGGATATATTGGTCGCTGGATTATTTTTTTTTTTGAATGTCCAAATGTTTCTAAAAAATGTAGTTTACTGTTCTCACTTTAAGGGCCCTTTCATACTGGTGTGTTTTTCCCGCGTTTTCGTGGTAAAAATAGCGCTATTAAAACGCTACCCATGCCCCTCCATTGAAATGAATTAAAAAACGCTGTAAAAAGGAGCGTTAAAATCGCGGTAAAACACCAATTTTACAGCGTTTTTAATTCATTTCAATGGGGAGCGTTTTAATAGCGCTATTTTTACCGCAAAAATGCACAAGTGTGAAAGGGCCCCAACAGATGAAAATAAACACGTGAGATGGAAAAATTTATATTTAGTTGCATAATAATTCTGCACACTAATAGTTGCCCAATAAGTGTGCGCACACAGATATTCTTCCAAGCCAAACTTTTTTTTATTATTATATAAATATTCAGATATGAGGTTTAACATTTTAAATTGAGAGCACTGTATTTAAACAATGAAATTAATCCTCAAAAATACCACTTGCTTAATTGTGCATGCAGTATTGCTGGCACTACTTGATGAGGAACAGCAGTTATCTGGGCATGTTTATCCTGCCTGATTGTTGATAGTAGTTGGCATATGGACAGTCAAAATGTCATAAGTAGAGTTGAGCGGACACCTGGATGTTCGGGTTCAGCCGAACTTTGGAAAAAAGTCCAGTTTCGAGACCCGAACTTGACCCTGAACCCCATTGAAGTCAATGGGGACCCGAACTTTTTATTACAAAAATGTCTCTAAAACACTAATGGAAAGGGCTAGAGGGCAGCAAAATGTTGGTAAGAGCATGGCAAGTACTCTGCAAATAAATGTGGATAGGGAAATAACTTAAAATAACATAAAAATAAAATAATCTTGACCTAGGAGGACGAGGTCCATGTGGAGTAGGAGGTTGAGTTGGCGGTGTAGGTGAAAGCGGCGGTGGAGGAGGACGAGGTAGCCAACACAGCAGGTTTTTGTTTTTAATTAATTTTTTTAATTAGGGTACACCCCAAAAGAGTGAGAAAGATCTAGGGTTGCTACCTCATCCCTTTAAACCCTGAACACATTAATTACACAGGTTCTGGGGGTAATTTAATGTCGATAAGGCACCAAGTGAGTTTAATTAGCACCTTAATCAGCCAGAGAACCTGTGTAATTAATGTTTTCGGTTTTAAAGGGATGAGGTGGCAACCCTAGAAAGATCAGAAATACAATTTTAATGAACGTGAGCTTGTCCACATTGGCTCTGGACAGGCGGCTGCGCTTGTCTGTGATAATGCCCCCCTGCCGTGCTAAATACACGTTCAGATAATACAATGGCTGCAGGGCAGGCCAGCACCTCCAAGGCGTAAAGGGCAAGCTCAGGCCATGTGCCCAATTTGGAGACCCAGAAGTTTAAGGGGGCAGACCTGTCATTCAGTACGTGTAGGCGTGTGCACAGATACTGCTCCACCATGTTGGTGAAATGCTGCTTCCTGCTAAAACGTTCCATATCAGCTGGTTGTGGCGTGCTGACAAAGCTTTTCCACATTTCGGCCATGCTAATCCTGCCTTCTGAGGTGCTGGCGGTGCCCCGGCTGCGTTGGCGACCTCTTTCTCCTCCTCTGCCTTCGCCTTGTGCTTCCTCTGTGCTCCCGCTGTCAGGTGGGAATTCTACCAGCGTGCGCTTGTACTCGCGCATCTTGCGATCACGCTCCAGTGAGGGAATTAAGCATGGTACATTGTCCTTGTAACGGGGATCCAGCAGCGTGGCCACCCAGTAATCGGCACCTGTTATAATGTGGGAAACACGGCAGTCGTTGCAGAGACACTGCAGCATGTAATCGCTCATGTGTGCCAGATAGGGATGAGCCGAACATACCCGGGTTCGGTTCGCATCAGAACGTTCGAACAGACCGCGGGTTCGCGCGAACATTTAGAACCCCATTGAAGTCTATGGGACTCGAACGTTCGAATTCAAAAACGATCATTTTAAAGACCAATATTCAATTTAATGTTGGTAAACGTCTTTCAGAACCCGGGTCTTGCCCCAGGGAACATGTATCAATCGAAAAAAATATTTTAAAAACGGACGTTTTTGCGGAGCAGCAATTTTAATGATGTTTAAAGTGAAAAAAAAAAAAATGAAAAATTCCTTCAAATATCACACCTGCTGTGTGTCTCTAGTAGTGGCACATGTTTAAAATGTCCCTGCACAACATTAAATTATTATAAGAACAAAGTAATTTAATACTGGTTGCGCACGTGCTGTGTGGGAACAATATCTCGATTATTTTAGGGGTGGTGGGGGGGTGGCATTATCTTTTTGGGAAAGCAAAATTGTAGAAAAAAGGGCACCCCTCAAACATACTGTAATTGTAGCGCAACAAAGAGCCACGTGCAAAGTATTGCATCAAAAATTGTTATTAGGCGCCCTTGTTACACAGGGGCATAAAAATGTGTCCGTAGGCGCAACATAACACTGCAACCCCTCCCAATATCTGTAATTGGAGCGCAACAAGGAGCCACGTGCAAAGTATTGCATCAAAAATTGTTATTAGGCGCCCTTGTTACACAGGGGCATAAAAATGTGTCCGTAGGCGCAACATAACACTGCAACCCCTCCCAATATCTGTAATTGGAGCGCAACAAGGAGCCACGTGCAAAGTATTGCATCAAAAATTGTTATTAGGTGCCCCTGTTACACAGGGGCATAAAAATGTGTCCATAGGCGCAACATAACACTGCAACCCCTCCCAATATCTGTAATTGGAGCGCAACAAGGAGCCACGTGCAAAGTATTGCATCAAAAATTGTTATTAGGTGCCCCTGTTACACAGGGGCATAAAAATGTGTCCGTAGGCGCAACATAACACTGCAACCCCTCCCAATATCTGTAATTGGAGCGCAACAAGGAGCCACGTGCAAAGTATTGCATCAAAAATTGTTATTAGGTGCCCCTGTTACACAGGGGCATAAAAATGTGTCCATAGGCGCAACATAACACTGCAACCCCTCCCAATATCTGTAATTGGAGCGCAACAAGGAGCCACGTGCAAAGTATTGCATCAAAAATTGTTATTAGACACCCCTGTTACACAGGGGCAGAAAAATTAGGCCTTAGGCCACGTGCAAAGTATTGCATCCAAAATTGTTATTAGGCGCAACATAACACTGCAACCCCTCCCAATATCTGTAATTGGAGCGCAACAAGGAGCCACGTGCAAAGTATTGCATCAAAAATTGTTATTAGGTGCCCCTGTTACACAGGGGCACAAAAATTAGGCCTGATGCCGCGTACAGACGGTCGTTTTTTGCGATGAAACTTCATTTTCAAAAACGACGTAGCATACAGACCATCGTTTTTCGAAAAATCTCTAGCAATGCGCGCTGACGTCCATCACGTACGACGGGACTATAAAGGGTAATTTGCATGCGGAAGACGGCCTCTTTTGCTGATATCGTGTTGCTGCGTGTTAGTAAAAGTTTGGTGAGAGACGATTCGCGCTTTTCAGTGTTTGTGCTTAAAATTTCGTTTTCTGTCGTACAGTTTGTGTATTTGTAGTCGGATCTGTGATACAGTGCTTGTATTTAGGACGTATTTGTTTTGCAAGTGCGTTCTTGTGTGCACGTTGCTGTTTTGCAGGTCGTTCTTCAGAGGCCTTTCTGTACTTCAGGGCAGAATTTTTAGTCCGATCTGATTTGACGACCGTTTTCTAGCCATGTTGCGGGTACGTTCTCGTCGCCGAGATCGTGCTGTGCATGTTGTTATGATGTGTGCTGCATCCCGGCTCCGGTCCTTGAGGAGGAGGAGAAGGACTTTGTGGGCCAAGAACTGGTTTCTTTGCAGGGACCAGTTCTCTCATATGCCTCTGCTGCGGGAGATCCAAGAAAATAACCCTGATGATTTCAGGAATTTTCTTCGGATGTCTGACCCCGTATTCCAGCAGCTTTTGGCTTCGGTGTCGCCATATATCACCAGGCAGGACACCAATATGCGGGAAGCCATAACTGCTGAGCAGCGGCTAGTTGCTACGTTGCGATACCTTGCAACAGGGAGAAGTCTGCAGGACTTGAAGTTCTCGACGGGCATCTCCCCCCAGTCTCTGGGCGTCATAATCCCGGAGACGTGTTCTGCCATAATCCAGGTTTTGCAGGAGGACTATATTAAGGTAAGTTCTGTCCTTTAAATGCATAAACTATGTTTCTTCTTTTGTTTTTTAAACAGTCCCTAATTAACCTTTTTTTAATAATATGCTGGTAATGTTACCTTTGTCTCCATGCATGTATTATTGTATTTTTTTTTGGTCCTACATGCATCTTTTATCTAGCCCACATGTCCATTTTGGGTTATTTTGTTAGTGGCAAACCCACCTAGCTTAGTCCCTATATCCCCCTTGATTTTTTTCCTCCATTGTAGTGCACGACCAACCCCCCCCCCCCCCCATGTTATTTTTGTAACTGTCTATTTGTATTAATTTGATGTTAAACCAGCATTTTTTGGAGGTCACAAACTGATCTTGGGGGGGGGGGGGCCCCATCACACTTGTATGTTAATTTTTCTTACCATGAGAGGGTGTGATTAATCTGCTTAGTGATCCCTTAATATTGTTGTTTTTACAATAATACCTGAACTAATATTTTTTATTTTTAGGATCCAATAATCTTTGGTGATATTCTGTTAGTAATGTACTATCTTACAATTTTTTTTCTGCTTTATTTACAGTTCCCCACAACACCACAGGAATGGCAGACTGTGGCAGCGGACTTCTCTCAGCGATGGAATTTTCCAAACTGTGGAGGAGCTATTGATGGCAAGCACGTCCGCATCGTGCCACCACCCCATTCTGGATCCCATTATTTCAACTACAAAGGGTTCCACAGTGTCGTACTGATGGCGGTGGTGTCTGCCAATTATGACTTTCTCTATGTTGATGTGGGGAAAAATGGGCGGATGTCAGACGACGGGGTCTTTGCCGAGACCGAGTTTGCCCAACGGCTTCAGGCGGAGGACCTTGCATTGCCACGTGCGGAGGATAATGAAGAGGGGCTGCCCTTCGTTTTTATTGGTGATGAGGCGTTTGCCTTGGGTCCCCACCTCATGAGGCCATTTCCCCAACGTGCCCTCACCCATGAGAGGAGGGTCTTTAATTATAGGCTGGCCAGAGCCAGAAGAGTGGTTGAAAATGCGTTTGGCATTATGGTCAGTCGATTTCGCTTGTTTTTAACCGCCATAAACATGGCAGAATATAAGTGGAACAATATTATTTTATGTTGTTGTATATTACATAACTTTCTACGAAGACATTCTTCAAATTATTTGACATTATTGCCTGATGAGGGAGTTGATGTCCCAGAGGCGGCCCATGAGGCAGGCCATCCAGGCTTGGCCCCCCGAAACGCACGTGCAGTGCGCCAGGCATATGTTGACTATTTTATGGGTAGGGGGGCCATTCCAATGCCTGATCTTTGGTGAATGAACATAATAAATATTTTATGCAAGAAACATTGTATTTTTTGTTCTTATTGTTTTGAATGTTTGTGTATTTTCTTTGTCTCCTAGGTTATCATAGTTGCATGTGTTTTGGATGGACTAAATATCCTTCCTCGTTCTATGTTCCCAGCCTAAATTTCACTTATTTTTAGGTTTAATGTCATCATTGATCTAAAATAACAAGCCACAAATATATTGATCTGCATAATTTTTATTTGACAAATTTTGTGAAACCAATTTTTCAGTCTCACATGTGTTTTTTGGTTGGTCGAACAAGTAAAATCACATATTTTTATTTTTTTATTTTTTTTGATCAATCAACATATCAAATCATATTTTTTCATTTTTTTGTATTTTTTGGATCAATCAACATATAAAATCAGATTTATAATTTTTTTGTATTTTTTTGATCAGTAAACATATAAAATCATATTTTTTCATTTTTTTGTATTTTTTTGATCAATAAACATATAAAATCTTATTTTTTCATTTTTTTGTATTTTTTTGATCAATAAACATATAAAATCTTATTTTTTCATTTTTTTGTATTTTTTTCGATCAATCAACATATAAAATCTTATTTTTTCATTTTTTTGTATTTTTTGGATCAATCAACATATAAAATCAGATTTATAATTTTTTTGTATTTTTTTGATCAGTAAACATATAAAATCATATTTTTTCATTTTTTTGTATTTTTTTGATCAATAAACATATAAAATCTTATTTTTTCATTTTTTTGTATTTTTTTGATCAATAAACATATAAAATCTTATTTTTTCATTTTTTTGTATTTTTTTCGATCAATCAACATATAAAATCTTATTTTTTCATTTTTTTGTATTTTTTGGATCAATCAACATATAAAATCAGATTTATAATTTTTTTGTATTTTTTTGATCAGTAAACATATAAAATCATATTTTTTCATTTTTTTGTATTTTTTTGATCAATAAACATATAAAATCTTATTTTTTCATTTTTTTGATCAATAAACATATAAAATCTTATTTTTTCATTTTTTTGTATTTTTTTTGATCAATCAACATATAAAATCTAATTTTTTCATTTTTTTTGTATTTTTTTTGATCAATAAACATATAAAATCATTTTTTTTTTTTTTTTTTTTTGATCAATAAACATATAAAATCTTTTTTTTTTCATTTTTTTGTATTTTTTTGATCAATCAACATAAAAATCTTATTTTTTCATTTTTTTGTATTTTTTGGATCAATCAACATATAAAATCTTATTTTTTCATTTTTTTGTATTTTTTTGATCAATAAACATATAAAATCTTTTTTTTTTCATTTTTTTGTATTTTTTTGATCAATCAACATAAAAATCTTATTTTTTCATTTTTTTGTATTTTTTTGATCAATCAACATATAAAATCTTTTTTTTTTTTTTTTTTTTTTTTTTTTAAATTCAAGAATGAGATGAAATCATTTTTTTAAATTTTTTTTGGTTTTTTTCACACCCTACCCAAAACATCCAGTAAATTTTTCAACTGGACCTCAACACTTTTCGCATTTTTTAGTATTTTCCGGGCTGCTATCTGTAGGTCTTCATTCTTTTCCCGGCAGGACCAAATTTCGGCAATGAGGAGCTGGGCAGTGTCCCTGTCAATTGAGGAGCCAGCACGAGTTGCTCCTGAAATGTGCAAGCAAACCATGTATTACAAATATGTTTCTCCTACATCTACATTACCTGTGTATCTTTTGAATATGATACTTTACCAGATGTGGTGGCAGCTTCACATTCATCAAGATCCCTCGGGGGTGTGGCTTGTGAACTTGCGTCCTGCCTTGATGCTTCCTTTCGCCCTACGAGATTGAAGAAAGGGAAAACACAATGGTAAAATTTTAGATGAAACTTTAATTCGAGATTTTCCTAGCTTGTGACGGAAAATATTGATTATATGAAGACAGGAGGCGAGTATCTTATGCATTATCTTTCTTTAATAATGCCCATAGCAGAAATACAGTAAACATTTATTGTAACTTAAAAGAAAACATTCAAAGAACTACCCTTCCCAGCAGTCCCTGGGCCAGCGTAGCCCCTCCCAGACCGTAGTCTATATAAGGGACTGTCTGAGGTAACCTATTCCTCTTTCTTCATGCAAATTAGTGTAAACAGGAACCGCAAGTCCAATTAGACATCTCCGCGGCTGCCGGGAACCTTCCGACCGGAACACAACATCTGAATCTGGAGGAAACGAAAAGACAAGGCCAACACGGACCAACTTCATCTGGACCAACTTCATCCCAACGGGGACTATAGGAAAACCAAAACCATTCGGAGCCGACCGGTCACTCGTCTTCAGGAACATGGACCAACGGATTCAGTCAACGGCATCCTGACTCCGGATCTGGAACGTAGTAGGAGCCTCCATCTGCGGTGAACTAAACCCATGGATCGAAACGGAACAGCAATCCCGACGGGGTTAGTGAAAACGAACTGCCGGGGCGTGCCAGCCTCCGACTTGCAGGGTGTGTGGTTCAACAGTCTAGAACGAGAGAGAGACAACCTCGTGACAGGGTTGGGTCGGGAGGGAAGATACTCGCCTCCTGTCTTCATATAATCAATATTTTCCGTCACAAGCTAGGAAAATCTCGAATTATACCTCAGACAGGAGGCTCATATCTTATGCAAGTTCAAAGCTATAACAATGCATATATAGATGATAACAAATGAAACAACTACAAAATTGATATAGATATGTGTTCCTCCGATCCAAGCAGAATTGGCGGAAAGCAATCGTGGTTACCAGTCCGCCGCTAGCCGTAAATCCTATAGGGAGCCGCCCGGGGTGATGACCTAGGAGCCACCGCTCCTCTGGAGGGGTGGTCGCCCAACGGGGTTACGTAAGACCCTGCCATTTCCATGATTGATCGTACCCCTCTGGCTAGCGTAGCTGAGGAAACCGGAAACTGAGGTTTAGCGTAGGAATGAGGAGTAGGAAGAGATGCGAAGATCGCAGTGGGACCGTGAAGGACTAAGAAATCCGTAGACAACGGAGTACGATGTGCGGGGAAGAACGGGTAGAAAAAAACGATGAAGTCCCGCACGACGGAAAAACCCAGACTCTCCGAGGCGGGAGCCGACGCCTGGAATGGCCAACGTCGTGACACCCGATATGCGTCTGACGGAATCAGACACGAGGGGGCAGTAGCTCAAACGACAATAACCTCCGACAGAGTGAGATTGTCCCCCCAGTCCTGGCGCGTGGTCAGGACCACTGATCACCTCCCAAGAGCGTTGATACCCTGGGTGTGATGGGCGTTGAAACTTAACGCTTACTAAGTCGGTACACCATGGGTGTTATCCCACCGGTAGTAAGTCTACAAGGGAGCGGTAGTCCGAGTTCGCAGCGCGGAAGGCGCAGGGGAGCTATAGGACCTCCCGGACTCAAACGAGTCCACCAGGTAGTTGGTCATCTCAGACGAACGCCTTCATGAGGTTAACTTGTCGTTGATCACCAACTAACCCAGAGTCCTCCGGATGATCGAAATGTATATCTAGTCCCAAGGCCTAGATCAAGGCAAGTGGAACCCCCGTTATAAAAGAAAAGGTCGCTGTCCGTGACCGACACCCCGAAAACCCAACCATGCGAAGAGAAGTAGGACGTGCGTCGTGAATAGAGGGTGCAGATCCCCGTACAGACTGGGGAGAGAAAGGATCCCATAAGGGAGCAAGGGCCAGGAACACTGACCGGTGCAGTCGTCAGTCGATGGAATTGGGCGGGTAACGAGAATTCCAATCTAACACCATAGCGGAAGTGCCTGGGGTACATTTCGCAGCTGGAACGATGTCGCGTTCCAGGCAGAAATGTCAGAGATCTTGCTAGATCCGTTAGGATTTTGGGTCAAGGACCCCCCAAGCGAAGGTCGTACTGGACCGCGGATACGGTGTCCATACGCAAGAACACACCGTAGGTGGACGTGTGTCGCATTAGTGTCCTGATGGCAAGGCGGTCGTCAGGATTTCCACGTGTGAACGTGCAGCAGAGACTCCGCTGTGGGCCACGCCCCTCCTGTGGACGAGGGACCGCATCAAGTACCCCAACCGAGGTGGTTGGCAACCTATTCCAAGATGAATCCGTCGTGGAGTTGCAGGTGGACCTGCCGTGCCGTCTGTCGACCTGACGTAGCCACCACCGTAGTTCAATTATGGCTTCTGTGTCCAGAGTGACGACGTCTGCACAGTGAAGCCCCTGGCAAAGACGTAGGGACTGAGACTCTGAAGGTCTCGATAGTGAAAAGAAGCTGGACAAATGGCCTGGATTAACGCCAGAAACAGGCCGACCAGGCGAGCCAGTCCGCGTAAGGATACCCGTCGTTAGCCCAGCACGATACTGACCTCGTGCAGATGGCGGCCAAGTGGTCATGGGTAGCCGAAGGAGCACTAGGTTGGTGTCCACCAAGAACCCTAAAACTCTACCTCCTGAGATGGGGAGAGGATAGACTCCCCGTGATCTATGGGGGACTGTCCCGGAGGCGTGTTCGTTCGCCAGGCGAGGGGTACGAGCCATTAAGAGTAGGTCGTCCAAGTAGATAATCAACCTCACCCTTTGTGTCGCAGAATGTCGTAAAATTGAATAATGGATTTAGTTATATATTATAAGTAATAATATATATTAATAATAATATCATTAATAATAAATGTATTTATTCATTCAATCCTTAGATAGTTATTAAATACATTATTTATTAGGAGTATGTTGTAGGGAATAAATTCCCCGGAGATAAACATGCTATAATTTCTTTATTTAATTTATTGATTTATTGATCTATCTACATATTGATTATTTATTTATTAGGATAAATAAGGTATATGTTCTAGGGAATAAATTCCCCAGAAATATAATTTGGGTATATATTGAATTATTTATTGTAAATTCGGTTATTTAAATTATTTAATTTAATTTATTTATTTATTTATTTATTAGATATTGATTCATTGGAATGAAATATATATATTTATATATATATATCTGAAAAGATGTACTGCCATCTAGTGGTTGAAAGCATGGTGAAACAGCAGCAGGTTCCTGGCTACGACACCGCTGGGAAGGACATCCTGCGGTGTGAGGGGAGTCTGAGGAGATTCTAACTCCAGAGGCGAAGTCTCGCGAGACTACGGCCTCTGGAGTTCTTATTGGCCCGAGGTTGTGAGGGACGGAACGGTCGATGAGAACCGTTCTCCCCCGTCTCGCTCTCGATACCGAGAGAGGCACTGAAAGAGAGGAGAGGAGGAGAGGAGCAGCCGCGGCGGAGACCCCGCCCCCCACCTGAGCGCGCGAAGGGGAGCGAGGGGGGGTTTGACAGTCGCCCAGGCATGGCGCCCGCCGAGGGAGCGAATGAAAAACAGCGCGGATCCCGCACGGACGCCGCAGTGCTCCGGCGTCAAAGAAAGGGAAAAAACCCGAGCAAAGAATCAAAGAATTGGATACAAACAAACGTGGCCTCTCAAACATATCTGCCTGACACCGCTCCGGTGTCAGGCAGACAGAAATAAAGCGCAGAAACGGGGGATAGCAGGGAGAACCCCCAGTATTCCACATCTTCCAAAACTACAGAACAATCAATTCCGACAAAATACCTGACACCGGGGCATTCGGTATCAGGGAGGAATTCCAGGGAAACTCCCCATGTTCCACAATACCTCAAACATATCAGTCAAGACTGAACAAAATCACCCGACACCGGGGCACTCGGTATCAGAGACCATATATACAATCAAACAATAAAGGTACATGAAACACCTATCTTGTAAATAATAAAGATACAAGAAGTACCTATCCTGTAAATAATAAAGGTACATGAAATACCTATCTTGTAAATAATAAAGGTACATGAAATACTTATCTTGTGTGCTCTGCCATGAGCAGAAAGAAAGAGGAATAGGTTACCTCAGACAGTCCCTTATATAGACTACGGTCTGGGAGGGGCTACGCTGGCCCAGGGACTGCTGGGAAGGGTAGTTCTTTGAATGTTTTCTTTTAAGTTACAATAAATGTTTACTGTATTTCTGCTATGGGCATTATTAAAGAAAGATAATGCATAAGATATGAGCCTCCTGTCTGAGGTATAACTCACAATTTTCAAACAAATAAATCCCTATGTGTATAAATCCTCTGCTGAGTATACTGTCCTTTTTGTGCATATTTTATATCGAAATTATTAAGATCTAATTAGGTAAACATGTACATAAATGTTTACAAATTGATGTCACATGAAACCCAATAAATTTTTTGAAACTGGAATATTTGGGAACACAGGAAATGGTCGTATGAGTCGTCGTTCGTTATAACATAAATCAGACAAATACGTTTTTATTTGTGGCTGATACAGTGATTGCACTACAATTTGTCCATGTGAAATAGGCATGTTGCAAATTATCGGGAATATCGTCGTTTAATATTAGTTAAATTAACGAATGAACGACAACACATACGACAATTTTTAGTGCCCACACAAATACATTTCAACCTGAATGGAAAAGCACATGGCACAAAGAACAAACACCTAAAATTAGGGAACATAAAATTCACTTACTTTTTGCTCGAATCAATCTTTTTATTGCCCGAAGTTGCTCTGGCTCTCTTTGTTTCAGGTCTGACCACCTCTTTCTTATTTGTTCTTTTGACCTGCGTTCACCAAATTTCTGCCGGAGCCTTCTGATTACTTTATCAGTAATGTCCGCCTTCGCCTTATTGGGGTGCAGGTAAGGCCCGTGCTTCCCATCATAATCTTCATTAGTGAAGATGGTGACCATCTCTACCATCTCCTGGAATGCCATGTTTTTGGCCTTGTACCTCCGCCTGGATCTTCCTGTTGCCTGGGCCTGGCCTACCTCATGTCTTGAGCCTGACATTTTTTGCTGCTTGTCTTCCAACACCATAAATCACACCCACAAAAAAAGAACGAGAAAGGGGCGTGTAAAGGACGAGACGGAACGTCAGGGGCGGGGTATCGTGCGTTGCGTCACACGTGCGCAGTGTTTAAAGGGATCCGACGTCATTGAAAGCGACGTATACAGTCTGTGGAAAAAGGCGGAAGTAAACGATCGTGAAATACGACGGTACGTAACTCTATTTTTGACATTTCTATTACTGAAGAGTGGATCAGTTTGTGGGCTAGATGATATGGTGTAAAACAGGGAAATGCAATTCTCGGACCTCCAGCTGGTGCGGAACTACAAGTCCCATGATGCATAGTGAAACTCTGACAGCCACAAGCATGACACCCAAAGGCAGAGGCATGATGGGACTTGTAGTTTTGCAACAGCTGTAGGTCCACTAATTGCAGATCCCTGGGGTAAAAGCTTGTTGTAGTAGTAGTGGCTTTACTGACACTTTGTTTTTTATGTAATTTTTACATACAGAAATAATGGACCCCTTCAAGGAGCCAGAATTTTTCACGGAGTTTATACAACGCTGGAAAGAACTTCCTGTGCTCTGGCAAACAAAAAGCAAAAAAAATAAAAACAAAGATGCCAGGAAGCAAGCACTGGAGACCCTGCTTGCATTTGTTAGCCCAAGGCTCCCACAGGCAACAACTGACACGGTCAAAAACAAAATTAATTCGATTAGGGGCACCTACAGGACCCAACGGTCACAAGTCCTGGCCTCTATGAGATCTGGAGCTGCAGCTGACAGCATCTACAAACCCAACCTGTGGTACTATGGTCAGATGCAGTTCATTGATGACCATCTCGAAACACGGGCATCCGTGTCTACCCTTCCCCCAAGGAATCAGTCCAGTCTTCCCGGCAGCCAAGAGCAGGCTACATCTGATGAAGATCTAGACTTCATGGAGGACACAGATTGTGACCCATCGAGCCAGGTATTGCATTTTAATACTAATTAATGAAATGCAAAGTATAATAATGATTAGAAATGTAGGTTACAAGTGGTGTAAAATTTAGCAGAGTTGGCAAAACATTGGTAAAATAGCAATAGCCAATACGGCCAAAACAGAATGGGGACAAGATACATAAATGCAGAGGTCATAATGATTGTGGGTAATTTTATGTTACGCCATTAGGGGGGTAAACGCTAGACACCTGGAAGGGGTCACAGATATCTAACAAACTTTGTGTTCATTAACATTTTTTCTACTTTTTTTTAACTAAACAGACATTCCTAGCTTTGAGAAACGCACCCTACTTAGCAGGTTCAGTCAGCATCAACCCCCCCCCCCCCCACACAACTCCAGGGGGAAAATATCTGAAGCTGGGTAAGGGGCAACATAATTAGGGATGGCGGGCCTCATTTAAATCTATTTCCGCATTCACTTCGCATATGTCATGATTTTTAAAATGTGTGTGATTAATGAAGCCAAAAAATTAAATAAGATCCTTTTTTTTTAGCCACACACAGAGCAAAGCCAGGAGGAGGCAGGCCCCACAGGGAGCCAGGGTGAGGCAGAGGCCACTCGGAGCCAGGAGGTGGCAGGCCCAACAAGGAGACAGGGTGAGGCAGAGGCCACTCGGAGCCAGGAGGTGGCAGGCCCCAGTGGGATACAGGAGTCACGCAGGCGGGATTGCATCTCCCAGATCCCTCCTTTTCGCGCTCCAGGAAAAAGAACAAGGAGACTGATGCA
Source organism: Rana temporaria (assembly GCF_905171775.1). NCBI lineage: Eukaryota > Metazoa > Chordata > Amphibia > Anura > Ranidae > Rana > Rana temporaria. Next base: position 380,385,862 of record NC_053490.1, read on the forward strand.
AATGGAGGAGGAGACCCAGGCCATTCTCCGTCAAGCAGCTGCGGCCATCAGAGAACAACCATCTGAGGAAGAGGGATTCGCAGCGCTCATCGCAGCCAAGCTACAAAATCTAGAGCGGGCCCAGCGTGTGCGCTGCAAATACATCATATTCAAGGCCATAAGCATGGCCTCACTGGGCAACCTACATGAAAATATAGATCTTGGGCTGATTCCCACTCCTGTGCTTTCTGCTCTTCCTGCTCCTTCTCCTGCTCCTGATCCTTCTCCTACTCCTGCTCCTTCTCCTACTCCTGCTCCTTCTCCTACTCCTGCTCCTTCTCCTGCTCCTGATCCTTCTCCTCCTCTTCCTGAGCCTGCTCTGGTTCCTGCCACAAACTTGGCTCATGAAACCCAGCCCCCGAGGAGGCAGACTGCAGGGAAGGCTGCAGGGAAGGCTGCAGGGAAGGCTGCAGGGAAGCCTGCAGGGAAGCCTCAACCAAAGAGGAAGAAGTGAGGAGATGGTGCCCCTAATCCCAAAACATTGGCATTACCAGCCTGGATTATTTGCTTGCTGGACCCTTGCCTTGCAAAATCCAAGCAGGGTCTCCTTTACTTTATTCCGGGCTTTTTTTATTTTTTTTTTATATGTTTTTGTTTGACAGATGTGTTTAAGTTTATTTTATTTATTTTATACATGAATAAATGTATTTGTTTGTTTATGAAAAAAGTTCACATGTGTTTTTCTTAAACATATATAGAGATCATTAGTGAGGAGGCAAACACATTTCACCAAAAAAAAAAAAAAAATTAACAAGGGACAACAACCTCCTTGTGGGTAATTTGCATAAAAAGATATTATGTTGTTGTGGTGACTTCACACACTCCAAAATAACAAACATTAAACATGGTATTCATTTGCTCAAATACATTAAACAACCCAAAATAAAAAAGGGACATGGAGATGTGCATAAACAAAAAAAAATAGAAAATTAACAAAAATAATTCAAAAACAAAAAAGGTTGTCAGAACTATGTAACAAGATGAGCCACAACAAACTAGGGTTTAGTGTAGCATTTAAATGCATTGTGTCAAATGCTGCGCAGTCTTTTCTTTATTACTATTAAAACGAACGAATGTGCTGAAGCCATTCTGGACAGTAGATTTACCACAACAAGCGCTCCCGTCTCAGAAATTGCTTCTGAGCAGGCGCGGGTTTAAAACGTCGTTTTCAACGTCGTTTTGCCCACACACTATCATTTTAATTGACACAGAAAACGACGTTTTGAAAAACGACACAAAAAATTCGAGCATGTTCGAATTTTTTTTTGTCGTTTTTCTCAAGACATAAAACCACGTTTTCCCCACACACGGTCATTTGAAATGACGTTTTTCAAAACCGTTTTTTTTTTTCATCGCAAAAAAAGACCGTCTGTACGCGGCATTAGGCCACGTGCAAAGTATTGCATCAAAAATTGTTATTAGACGCCCCTGTTACACAGGGGCACAAAAATTAGGCCTTAGGCCACGTGCAAAGTATTGCATCAAAAATTGTTATTAGACGCCCCTGTTACACAGGGGCACAAAAATTAGGCCTTAGGCCACGTGCAAAGTATTGCATCAAAAATTGTTATTAGACGCCCCTGTTACACAGGGGCACAAAAATTAGGCCTTAGGCCACGTGCAAAGTATTGCATCAAAAATTGTTATTAGGCGCCCCTGTTAAACAGGGGCAGAAAAATTAGGCCTTAGGCACTGGTGGCGGAGCACAGAAAAACAAAATTTCTTACTAGCTAACAGCATGAAAAGTGAGGAGGAGAAGGATATTCCATCAGCAGCACAACAGGACAGTCACTCAGCATCAGCAGTCTCAAAGGGATCTGATATTTCAACACAAAATTCTTATTCAGTAACATCAGCATCAGGTGCTTGGTAGCCGGTGTTGATCCAAGCCTGATTCATTTTGATGAAGGTCAGTCGATCAACAGAGTCGGTGGAGAGGCGTACCCTGTGATCGGTCACAAAGCCTCCAGCAGCACTGAATGTACGTTCTGAAAGAACACTGGATGCAGGGCAAGCCAGTAGCTCAATTGCGTACTGTGCAAGCTCTGGCCAGTGATCCATCCTCAAGACCCAGTAAGCCAGAGGATTTTCCGTGGGGAAGGTGTCCAAGTCGGATCTTGCCGCTAGGTATTCCCGGACCATGTAAACCAGACGCTGGCGATGGTTGCTGGAACCGGTCAGACCTTGGGGCTGCGGATTAAAAAATTGTCTGAACGCATCGGTCAGACGGCCACCTTCTCCACCGCTCCTTCTCTGACTCACCGAAGCCTCAGCAAGACGTTGTCCAGGGCCAGGTTTTGGTAATCCCCCCGGTTCTGGGAACGCATTGCACAGACCCTTCTGCAAGGCCTCCCGCAGTAGTTTCATCTTCTGCTCCCTCTGCGATGGCAACATAAGATCCGTTACCTTACTCTTGTAACGTGGATCAAGGAGAGTTGCCAGCCAGTAATGATCCCTCTCCTTGATAGCACGTACACGAGGATCCTTACGCAGGCTTTGCAGAATCAGGGAGGCCATGCAGCGTAGGTTTGCAGAGGCATTCGGGGCACAGTCCTCTGGGTCACTGAGGACGACAGGATCCTCAGCCACCTCATCCCAGCCACGTAAAAGTCCACGTGTTCCTTGGGACTGTAAATGATCCCTTGAAGACTGCTGCTGTTGATGCTGAGTGCTAGGCTCCACCTCCATGCTGCTGATACAATCCTCCTCCTCCTCCTCTTCCTCATCCTCCTCCTCCTCTTCCTGTGTTCCAGGTGGGCAAGCAGGAACAGTGTCTGGATAAAGGGGGCCTTGAGAGGTAAGGAAGTCCTCCTCTTCCTCCCTCTGTTCTGCCTCAAGGGCCCTGTCCATTATTCCACGTAGGGTGTGCTCCAACATGTGAATAAGCGGGACAGTCTCACTGATGCATGCACTGTCACTGCTCACCATCCTCGTGGCCTCCTCAAATGGTGACAGGACAGTGCATGCATCCCTGATCAAGGCCCACTGGCGTGGTGAAAAAAACCCAAGCTCCCCTGAGCCAGTTCTGCTGCCATATTGGCACAGGTACTCATTGATGGCCCTCTGCTGCGTGTGCAGCCGCTGCAGCATGGCCAACGTAGAGTTCCATCTGGTGGGCATGTCACAGATTAGGCGGTTCTTGGGCAGGTTGTATTCCCTCTGGAGGTCTGTCAGCCGAGCAGTGGCATTATATGACCTCCGGAAATGCACACAGACTTTCCTGGCCTGCCTCAGGACATCCTGTAAGCCAGGGTACCTGCCCAAGAACCGCTGCACCACCAAATTGAGAACATGCGCAAAACAGGGCACATGGGTGAGTTTTCCACGTCGCAGGGCAGAGAGGAGGTTGGTGCCATTATCGCTGACCACCATTCCAGGCTTCAGCTGGCGTGGCGTCAACCACCTCTGAGCCTGCCCCTGCAGAGCTGAAAGAACCTCTTCCCCAGTGTGGCTCCTGTCTCCCAAGCACACCAGCTCTAGGACCGCATGGCATCTCTTGGCCTGCATTCCTGCGTAGCCCGTCGTACGCCTACGGAGCACGGCTGGTTCTGAGCCAACATCACCACAGGAAGAGGCCACAGAGGAAGAAGAAGTGGAGGGGGTGGAGGAGAGAGGTGTGTCACAAGCAGTTGTAGTGTTTTGGAGGCGTGGTGGTGGAACAACCTCCAAAACTACTGTGCCTTGACCTGCGCCCTTCCCAGCTGCCAGCAGAGTCACCCAATGGGCCGTAAAAGACAGGTAACGTCCCTGTCCATGCCTGCTGGACCATGAGTCAGCGGTAAGATGCACCTTACCACTGACCGCCCTGTCCAGCGAGGTATGGACATTGCCTTCCACATGCCGGTAGAGAGCCGGAATCGCCTTCCGTGAAAAAAAGTGGCGTTTGGGTACTTGCCACTGAGGTACTGCACATTCCACAAACTCACGGAAGGGGGCAGAATCTACCAACTGAAAAGGTAGCAGTTGAAGTGCTAGCAATTTTGCTAAGCTAGCATTCAACCGCTGGGCATGTGGATGGCTGGGAGCGTACTTCTTTCGGCGCTGCAGCAGCTGGGGCAGGGAAATTTGTCTGGTAATATCAGTAGATTGGCCGGATGTACTACCACTACTACGTTGTGACACACCTATTTCTACACCTTCGGTGCAGGCTGCAGAGAGGACTAGGGGTCTAGTGGGGTTTGAGGTCACAGAAGGGCAAGGGGAGGACCGCTTTGGTCTTTGGTGTGGGTCTTTCTGGTATGCCTGCCAACGAGCTGCATGGCAGGTCGACATATGTCTGGACAAGCATGTGGTGCCCAAGCGGGTGATGTTTTGGCCACGCGAGATACGCTTGAGACATATGTTGCAAACAGCAAAGGTAGCATCTGATGGACAGGTTTCAAAAAAGGCCCACACCAAAGAACTTTTGCTGTACCGTTGAGACACAGCAGCGCCACGTAATGCAGTTGGTGTACTGCCCTTAAGCTGACCCCTGGAGGGCTTCCTGCCTCTTTGAAGATGTGCCTGTGCCTCGTCCTCTTCCTCCTCCTCCTCTCTCCTACCAGGCACCCAGGTAGAGTCAATGACCTCATCATCCCCTCCCTCCTCATCATCACTGGCGACAACCTGGCAGTATGCTCCAGCTGGGGGAACATCACTCCCAGATTGTTGTCCCTCTCGGCCACCCCCTCTCCCTGGGCTCACATCAATGCCTTCCTCTATCAGTGTTCCGTCATCGGAGTCTTCAAAACGCTGTGCATCTTCAGCTAGCATGTACCCAACACTGTGTTGAAACAGTTCGGGGGACTCCTCAGGAGGACACGGTGGGACTAGGGAAGGATTGTGTGATCCCATTGTGCAGAGGGTAGAGGACGCCTTGGCAGCTGCTTTGCCAGACAAACTATAATCAGTCTGTGTGAGAGAGGATGAGGAGGATGAGGACGGCTTGGTCATCCACTCAACTAATTTCTCAGCATGTTGAGGCTCAACACGGCCAGCTCCCGAAAAGAAGGACGAGCGGCCACGGCCACGTGCTGAAGAGGATGCACCACATCCATCACCAGCGTTACCTCTAGATGCAGAGCCTGCTTGCCCTCGTGACTCTCTGCCTCTCTTTGTCCTTCCAGCCATAGTTATGCGTTCAGGTGTTATGTAACAAAATAGTCGCTGTCACACCGACTGCGTTCAGATGGTATTAAACAGCAACCACACAGTAAGAGCGACTTGGCTCAAGTGTAAAGTAACAAAGTAGTCGCTGTCACACCGACTGCGTTCAGATGGTATTAAACAGCAATCACACAGTAAGAGCGACTTGGTTCAAGTGTAAAGTAACAAAATAGTCGCTGTCACACCAACTGCGTTCAGATGGTATTAAACAGCAACCACACAGTAAGAGCGACTTGGCTCAAGTGTAAAGTAACAAAATAGTCGCTGTCACACCAACTGCGTTCAGATGGTATTAAACAGCAACCACACAGTAAGAGCGACTTGGCTCAAGTGTAAAGTAACAAAATAGTCGCTGTCACACCGACTGCGTTCAGATGGTATTAAACAGCAATCACACAGTAAGAGCGACTTGGTTCAAGTGTAAAGTAACAAAATAGTCGCTGTCACACCAACTGCTTTCAGATGGTATTAAACAGCAACCACACAGTAAGAGCGACTTGGCTCAAGTGTAAAGTAACAAAATAGCCGCAGTGACACCAACTGCCTTTAGTTGCTATTAAACAGCACGCACGCAGTAATAGCGACTGCGGTCAAATGCGATTTAACAGCACGCACGCAGTGACACCAACTGCCTTTAGTTGCTATTAAACAGCACGCACGCAGTAATAGCGACTGCGGTCAAATGCGATTTAACAGCACGCACGCAGTGACACCAACTGCCTTTAGTTGCTATTAAACAGCACGCACGCAGTAATAGCGACTGCGGTCAAATGCGATTTAACAGCACGCACGCAGTGACACCAACTGCCTTTAGTTGCTATTAAACAGCACGCAGTAATAGCGACTGCGGTCAAATGCGATTTAACAGCACACACGCAGTGACACCAACTGCCTTTAGTTGCTATTAAACAGCACGCACGCAGTAATAGCGACTGCGGTCAAATGCGATTTAACAGCACGCAGTGACACCAACTGCCTTTAGTTGCTATTAAACAGCACGCACGCAGTAATAGCGACTGCGGTCAAATGCGATTTAACAGCACGCACGCAGTGACACCAACTGCCTTTAGTTGCTATTAAACAGCACGCACGCAGTAATAGCGACTGCGGTCAAATGCGATTTAACAGCACGCACGCAGTGACACCAACTGCCTTTAGTTGCTATTAAACAGCACGCACGCAGTAATAGCGACTGCGGTCAAATGCGATTTAACAGCACGCACGCAGTGACACCAACTGCCTTTAGTTGCTATTAAACAGCACGCACGCAGTAATAGCGACTGCGGTCAAATGCGATTTAACAGCACGCACGCAGTGACACCAACTGCCTTTAGTTGCTATTAAACAGCACGCACGCAGTAATAGCGACTGCGGTCAAATGCGATTTAACAGCACGCACGCAGTGACACCAACTGCCTTTAGTTGCTATTAAACAGCACGCACGCAGTAATAGCGACTGCGGTCAAATGCGATTTAACAGCACGCACGCAGTGACACCAACTGCCTTTAGTTGCTATTAAACAGCACGCACGCAGTAATAGTGACTGCGGTCAAATGCGATTTAACAGCACGCACGCAGTGACACCAACTGCCTTTAGTTGCTATTAAACAGCACGCACGCAGTAATAGCGACTGCGGTCAAATGCGATTTAACAGCACGCACGCAGTGACACCAACTGCCTTTAGTTGCTATTAAACAGCACGCACGCAGTAATAGCGACTGCGGTCAAATGCGATTTAACAGCACGCACGCAGTGACACCAACTGCCTTTAGTTGCTATTAAACAGCACGCACGCAGTAATAGCGACTGCGGTCAAATGCGATTTAACAGCACGCACGCAGTGACACCAACTGCCTTTAGTTGCTATTAAACAGCACGCACGCAGTAATAGCGACTGCGGTCAAATGCGATTTAACAGCACACACGCAGTGACACCAACTGCCTTTAGTTGCTATTAAACAGCACGCACGCAGTAATAGCGACTGCGGTCAAATGCGATTTAACAGCACGCACGCAGTGACACCAACTGCCTTTAGTTGCTATTAAACAGCACGCACGCAGTAATAGCGACTGCGTTTCTGTGCAATTCAATAGCCCAGTTGCATTAACAGCGACTGCGCTTCTGTGCAAATAAATTGCACACGTGCAGTAACAGGTAATGCGTCTGTGTGTGCAATTAACTAGCACACGTTAAATAACACAGAATTATTATATTTAAAGTAAATCCCTAATGCAGGCAATACAACACGTTAGAGCGCTGCATGTAGAACAATCTCCTGCCTGATAGATAAACTAGCTGAGCTGTACAGTTTATAAATATATTGACAACGCCTAAGGATGTGAATATATTCTCTACAAACTGTACTTTTAACTATACTGACTACACTTCCTACTCTATCTATCTATCTATCTATCTATCTATCTGGTTAAGACACTGTGGGCCAGATCCACAAAAACCTGACGTAACTTAAAAAATCCAATTTAAGTTACACTGCCTTAAAGTTTCTACCTAAGTGCCTGATCCACAAAGCACTTATCTAGAAATTTCAGGCTGTGTAACTAAAATTCCGCCGGCGCAAGGCGTTCCTATTCAAATGGGGCGAGTCCCATTTAAATGAGGCGCGCTCCCGCGCCGGCCGTACTGCGCATGCGCGCCGGCCGTACTGCGCATGCGCGAAGTTACGTTACGCCGAGTTTTGAGGATCGCGACGGCTTAAAGTTGCGTCGGGGATAAAAAAAATGACAGCGGCATGCATTCCTGAGGGAGAACTCCATGCCCATTTTCAAAGAAAAAAACGGCATGGGTTCCCCCCCCAGGAGCATACCAGGCCCTTAGGTCTGGCATGGGTTGTAAGGAGACCCCCCCCCCACGCCGAAAAATTGACGTAGGGGGTCCCCCTACAATCCATACCAGACCCGTATCCAAAGCACGCTACCCGGCCGGCCAGGAAGGGAGTGGGGACGAGCGAGCGCCCCCCCCCTCCTGAGCCGTGCCAGGCCGCGTGCCCTCAACATGGGGGGGTTGGGTGCTCTGGGGCAGGGGGGCGCACTGCGGGCCCCCCCACCCCAGAGCACCCTGTCCCCATGTTGATGAGGACAGGACCTCTTCCCGACAACCCTTGCCATTGGTTGTCGGGGTATGCGGGCGGAGGCTTATCGGAATCTGGGAGTCCCCTTTAATAAGGGGGCCCCCAGATACCGGCCCCCCACCCTAAGTGAATGGATATGGGGTACATCGTACCCCTATCCATTCACCTGGAGGCAAAAAGTAAAAGTTAATAAACACACAACACAAGGCTTTTTAAAATATTTTATTATTCTGCTCCGGATGCCCCCCCTGTCTTCGTTATTAGCTCAATTACCAGGGGGGGGCTTCTTCTTCTGCTCTCCGGGGGTCTTCTCCGCTCTCCGGGGGGGGTTTCTTCTTCCGCTCTCCGGGGGGGGGCTTCTCCGGACTCCGGGGGTCTTCTTCCATCTTCTCCCCTCTTCCGCTCTTGACTCGGCGAACCCCGGTTCTTCTGCAGCTCTCCGGTGCCTTCTTCTTCAGCGCTGGCTGCCTGCTATGTTTGTGTGTTAGCTCGATTTCAAACAGGCAGCCGGCGCGGTCTTCTGTGGCGTCATCTTCTCTTCTGGTCTTCTGTTCTTCCGATGTTGCCTCGTCGCCTGTTGTCGCTGTAATGATGGAAGCGCGCCTTGCATCACATTTATATAGGCATCACCGTCCCATCATGCTCCGGTAGGTACCCACGTGGTGGGTGCACGTGGGTAGGCACCCACCACGTGGGTACCTGCCGGAGCATGATGGGACGGTGATGCCTATATAAATGTGATGCAAGGCGCGCTTCCATCATTACAGCGACAACAGGCGACGAGGCAACATCGGAAGAACAGAAGACCAGAAGAGAAGATGACGCCACAGAAGACCGCGCCGGCTGCCTGTTTGAAATCGAGCTAACACACAAACATAGCAGGCAGCCAGCGCTGAAGAAGAAGGCACCGGAGAGCTGCAGAAGAACCGGGGTTCGCCGAGTCAAGAGCGGAAGAGGGGAGAAGATGGAAGAAGACCCCCGGAGTCCGGAGAAGCCCCCCCCCGGAGAGCGGAAGAAGAAACCCCCCCGGAGAGCGGAGAAGACCCCCGGAGAGCGGAAGAAGAAGCCCCCCCTGGTAATTGAGCTAATAACGAAGACAGGGGGGGCATCCGGAGCAGAATAATAAAATATTTTAAAAAGCCTTGTGTTGTGTGTTTATTAACTTTTACTTTTTGCCTCCAGGTGAATGGATAGGGGTACGATGTACCCCATATCCATTCACTTAGGGTGGGGGGCCGGTATCTGGGGGCCCCCTTATTAAAGGGGACTCCCAGATTCCGATAAGCCTCCGCCCGCATACCCCGACAACCAATGGCAAGGGTTGTCGGGAAGAGGTCCTGTCCTCATCAACATGGGGACAGGGTGCTCTGGGGTGGGGGGGCCCGCAGTGCGCCCCCCTGCCCCAGAGCACCCAACCCCCCCATGTTGAGGGCACGCGGCCTGGCACGGCTCAGGAGGGGGGGGGCGCTCGCTCGTCCCCACTCCCTTCCTGGCCGGCCGGGTAGCGTGCTTTGGATACGGGTCTGGTATGGATTGTAGGGGGACCCCCTACGTCAATTTTTCGGCGTGGGGGGTCTCCTTACAACCCATGCCAGACCTAAGGGCCTGGTATGCTCCTGGGGGGGAACCCATGCCGGTTTTGTTTTTTACAAATTGCCGTGGAGTTCTCCCTCGGGAAAGCATACCAAATGCCGTCGCTGGAATGGGCCTTTACAAGGTGTGACTAACTTTACACTTTGTAGAACGAGCCCTAATTTTACACTTGCAAAATAACACTTACGGCGCAAAAAGGAAGCTAGAAAGCTTTGTGGATCGCCTTAAGTGCTAATTTGCATACTAGCAACGGCATTTCGACTCGAAATGCCCCCAGCGGCGGATGCGGTACTGCATCCTAAAATTAGGCAGTGTAATTCAATTACACATGCCGGATCTTCTGTGTAACTTTGGAAAAAGCCTTTTGAGGATCGTTTCCAAAGTTACACACAGACTGAACAGCAGTTAAGTCGGAGTATCTCTTTTGAGGATAACCCCCTGTGTCTCTATCTCTCTATCTCTCTCTGTCTGACTGACTGATCTTCTCTAGAACCGCCAACACACTACACTAGGCAGCCGTGCAGGCTGCCTTTTATAGTGGGGGGCGTGTACTAATCCCCCTGAGCCATAATTGGCCAAAGCCACCCTGGCTTTGGCCAATTATGGCTCTTCGTTTTTTGAGCGCTGTGATTGGCCAAGCATGCGGGACATACAGCATGCTTGGCCAATCATCAGCGCTCAACGCCCCAGTGAATTATGGGACGTTTTGCGTCACTCGAATTTGGCGCGAACGACCCGTTTTGTTCGAGTTTCGACGAACGATCGAACGACCGATGTTCGAGTCGAACATACGTTCGAATCGAACGCGGAGCTCATCCCTAGTGCCAGACTGCCCAGAGGCAATGAAAAGCTGTCCTGTGTGGGAGGTGTATCATCTGTGTCCTCTGTATCCCCCCAGCCACGCACCAGTGATGGCCATGAGCTGGTCTGGTGCCACCCTGCTGGACAATTGTGTACCTGGCCTTTGTTGGTGCAGGAACCCACCCTCGGAGCAACTTGTGAATGACTGCCCTGAAAGCCTTGGAAATGATCCCGATTCCTGCTCCTCCTGTGCCACATCCTCTTCCATCATCACCCGAAGCGTTTTTTCAAGGAGGCATAGAACTGGGATAGTAACGCTGAGAACGGCGTCATCGGCACTGGCCATGTTGGTGGAGTACTCGAAACAGCGCAACAAGGCACACGGGTCTTGCATGGAGGCCCAGTTATTGGTGGTGAAGTGGTTCTGTTTCGCAGAGCGACTCACACGTGCGTGCTGCAGCTGAAACTCCACTATCGCATGCTGCTGCTCACACAGTCTGGCCAGAATGTGCAAGGTGGAGTTCCACCTTGTGGGCACGTCACATAGGCGGTGAGCGGGAAGGCCGAAGTTACGCTGCAGCGCTGCCAGGCGAGCAGCAGCAGGGTGAGAACGCCGAAAGTGCGCACAGACGGCCCGCACTTTCTGCAGCAGCTGTGGCATATCGGGCTAAGTTTTCAGGAACCTCTGCACCACCAAATTCAGCACATGCGTCAGGCAAGGGATGTGCGTCAAACCGGCTAGGCCCAGAGCTGCTACGAGATTTCGCCCATTATCACACACCACCAGGCCCGGCTTGAGGCTCACTGAAGCCAACCACTCATTGGTCTGTTGTTCCATGTCCCTCCACAACTCCTGCGCGGTGTGGGGTTTTTCCCCCAAACAGGAAAGTTTTAAAACTGCCTGCTGGCGTTTACCCATGGCTGTGCTGAAGTTGGTGGTGAATGTGTTACGCTAACCGGATGAGGAGGCGGTAGAGGATGAGGAAGTGGAATAGGAGGAGTTAGCAACAGGAGGCAAACGGAAGCGCCCTGCAATCCTCGGTGGTGGAATGACATGCGCCAAACTGCTATCCGCCTCAGGCCCAGCCGCCACTGCATTTACCCAGTGTGCTGTTAGGGAGATAGAACGTCCCTGACCGTGCTTACTGGTCCAAGTATCCGTAGTTAGGTGGACCTTGCCACAGATGGCGTTGCGCAGTGCACACCTGATTTTGTCCCCCACTTGGTTGTGCAGGGAAGGGATGGCTCGCCTGGAAAAGTAGTGGCTGCTGGGCACGACGTACTGTGGGACAGCCAATGCCATCAGGCTTTTCAAAACTCTGCGTCTCCACCAGACGGAATGACAGCATTTCAAAGGCCAGGAATTTTGAAATGCTGGCATTCAGGGCCAGGGGTCGCGGGTGGGTAGGGGGGTACTTCCTCTTCCGCTCCAGTGTTTGGGAGATAGAGCTGAATGCTTCCATGGGACATTGTAGAGATGTTTGGTGACCCAGGTGGTAGTGTTGCTTGCCGGTCCTCTAATTGCGGGGTGGCAGGTGGCACTGTCACTACAGAGGTGGATGAAGAGGCCCGAGACTGAAGCAGAACAGGAAGCAGGAGGAGCCAGAGACCTTTCTTGGTTTTTGAGGTGTTTACTCCACTGCAGCTCGTGCTTTGCACTTAGATGCCTGGTCATGCAGGTTGTGCTCAGGTTGAGAACGTTTTTGCCTCGCTTCAGACTCTGATTGCACAGCGTGAAAACCACTCGTGTCTTGTCATCAGCACGTTGTGTGAAGAACTGCCATGCTAGGGAACTCCTTGGACCTGGCTTTGATGTGCTCGGTCCCTTGCTGCGTTGGGCAGTAGCAGGCGTACTGTCTAGGGGACGGACGCTCCGCTTTGGCACCCTGCTCCCTCTTCTGCTGTGCTGGTGGCTCTGTGCGACCACCGCCTCTTCCTCCGAACTACATGGGTCACCTGTATGAGGTTGATTCCATGTGGGGTCGAGGACCTCATCGTCCACCACATCATCTTCCACCCAGTCTTCACCACTGCCCTCCTTGTCGGTCTGCACAATTGGCAACTGTGTTTCTTCATCATCCGAGACGTGCTGTGATGGTCCCCCCATGTACTCATCTTGAAACATAAGTGGTTGGGCATCGGAGCACTCAATCTCTTCCACTTCTGGGGCAAGGCTAGGTGGATGGCCCTGGGAAAACATGCTAACAGAGTCATCAAAAAGCAGAAGAGACTGCTGCATGATTTGGGGCTCAGACTGCTTATCTGATTTGCAAGGGGGTGAGGTGAAAGACTGATGGACATCGGCTGCAGGCGCCAACTCTGATCTTTCAGCACAAGACTGGTTGGAAGACAATGTGAAGGAACTGGAGGCAATGTCAGCAACCCAATCTACTATCGCCTGTTCTGCTCCTGGCCTCAACATTCGTAGAGCCGGATTAGGCCCCACCAAATACCGCTGCAGGCTCTGTCGCTTACTCGCACCTGAGGAAGGTGTTTCACTTGTGCGTGTAGCTGGCACAGATCGACCACGTCCTCTCCCTGTAACAGGAGCTCCACCAGCAGCACCACGACTGGTGCCACGTCCGTTATTTGACGTTCTCCTCATATTTCTCAAATGTATGATTTTGCCCTAAATGGGTGTTTTTTGAATAGAACAATAGAAGAACACTAGCTAAAGTGTTTATCTCACAACTACAGATATGCAGGAAATGCACAAAAAAAAAATGATTTGCCCAAAATAATTTTTTGGGGAATAACACAATAGAAAACAGTATGTAAAGTGTGTATCTCACACGTACAGATATGCAGGAAAGACTGCAAACAGTGGAAAAGTGTAAAAAACAGTGTAAAATATATTTCTTGGCCCTAAATGGGTGTTTTTTTTAAATAGAACAATAGAAGAACACTAAAAAAATGTGGGGAAAAAAATTGCGCTAGTTAGAGAAATTTAGACCATGTAGCAGCCAGCACACAAACAAACAAAGTCAAGTATAAACAGAAAACAATAAGTGCAGCGCTAAAGTTGATATTGAGTGGAAAAATGTTGCCAAAATCACATATCATTGGAAGTGAGAACAACAGAGGACTGTGAGGAATGTGAATGGGAATTCACTCAGCATGGGGGCAATGCTTGTAATGAGTCCATGTGTGTATAACCTAACAGGTGAATGGAAACACCGACCAGGTGCAATGAACAATGAAAAGTTCAATGAACAAATGGAAACAGTTCATAGGTATGCTTCCCAGTGGAAGGATAAAACACTTCAAACGTAATGCTGGTTCAGATAAAGAAAGTAGCAGTCATGGCTTGTCTGTAACAATCTTCAGAAAATCATAAAGAGGGTGGATACTCTTACCAGCTACGGTGGACTTGCATGTTAGTACTAACATCAAGTCGGATACAGCATGGTGGTCACAGCGGACCCTGGGCTCTGTACGGATGGATCTGTGGGATGGTCTCTCCAACTGGAACGATGGAACCGATCTTGTCAGATACCTCTCTCAGGAACAGAAACCCAAATGGACAGGGCTGATGACTCATGGATCAACACAGCATGTGTGGAAAGGAAAAAAAATGCTCCAATGGTGCAGGTCAAAAAAAACCGTGAAGGCTTTATTTGTAAAAAAATTGAACAATAAAATCACGTGAATAGTTATAAAAGGCAGTATGGGGTACTAAGCATGTTACCCGACTAGTTTCGGCTCTAAGCCATCAACAGGGAGCTTAGAGCCGAAACTAGTCGGGTAACATGCTTAGTACCCCATACTGCCTTTTATAACTATTCACGTGATTTTATTGTTCAATTTTTTTACAAATAAAGCCTTCACGGTTTTTTTTGACCTGCACCATTGGAGCATTTTTTTTCCTTTCCACACATGCTGTGTTGATCCATGAGTCATCAGCCCTGTCCATTTGGGTTTCTGTTCCTGAGAGAGGTATCTGACAAGATCGGTTCCATCGTTCCAGTTGGAGAGACCATCCCACAGATCCATCCGTACAGAGCCCAGGGTCCGCTGTGACCACCATGCTGTATCCGACTTGATGTTAGTACTAACATGCAAGTCCACCGTAGCTGGTAAGAGTATCCACCCTCTTTATGATTTTCTGAAGATTGTTACAGACAAGCCATGACTGCTACTTTCTTTATCTGAACCAGCATTACGTTTGAAGTGTTTTATCCTTCCACTGGGAAGCATACCTATGAACTGTTTCCATTTGTTCATTGAACTTTTCATTGTTCATTGCACCTGGTCGGTGTTTCCATTCACCTGTTAGGTTATACACACATGGACTCATTACAAGCATTGCCCCCATGCTGAGTGAATTCCCATTCACATTCCTCACAGTCCTCTGTTGTTCTCACTTCCAATGATATGTGATTTTGGCAACATTTTTCCACTCAATATCAACTTTAGCGCTGCAATAGAAGAACACTAGCTAAAGTGTTTATCTCACAAGTACAGACATGGAGGAAACACTGCAAAATATATATTTTTGCCCTAAATGGGTGATTTTTGAATAGCACAATAGAAGAAAAGTATATAAAGGGTGTATCTCACAGTAACATATTCAGTACTGGTGTAATTTGATTTGTGAAGCAGGACTGACTCCTATGTATTTCTCTCCCTATAAGCACAATCAGGAACCTTTCCCTAAATTATCTAATGCAGAGAGGAAAATATGCAATGCTGGTGCAATATGCAGAGTATCTCACAGGAAAATATGCAGTACTGGTGCAATATGCAGAGTATCTCACAGGAACATATGCAGTGCTGGTGCAATATGCAGAGTATCTCACAGGAACATATGCAGTGCTGCTGCAATTTGATTTGTGAAGCAGGACTAACTCCTATATATTTCTCTCCCTATGAGAACAATCAGTAACCTTTTCCTAAAGTATCTAATGCAGAGTATCTCACAGGAACATATGCAGCGCTGGTCTAATATGATTTCTGAAGCAGGACTGACTCCTATATATTTCTCTCCCTATAAGCACAATCAGGAACCTTTCCCTAAATTATCTAATGCATAGTATCTCACAGGAACATATGCAGTGCTGGTGCAATATGCAGAGTATCTCACATGAACATATGCAGTGCTGCTGCAATTTGATTTGTGAAGCAGGACTGACTCCTATATATGTCTCTCCCTATAAGCACAATCAGGAACCTTTCCCTAAATTATCTAATGCAGAGTATCTCACAGGAACATATGCAGTGCTGGTGCAATATGCAGAGTATCTCACAGGAACATATGCAGTGCTGCTGCAATTTGATTTGTGAAGCAGGACTGACTCCTATATATTTCTCTCCGTATAAGCACAATCAGGAACCTTTCCCTAAATTATCTAATGCAGAGTATCTCACAGGAAAATATGCAGTGCTGGTGCAATATGCAGAGTATCTCACATGAACATATGCAGTGCTGCTGCAATTTGATTTGTGAAGCAGGACTGACTCCTATATATTTCTCTCCCTATAAGCACAATCAGGAACCTTTCCCTAAATTATCTAATGCAGAGTATCTCACAGGAACATATGCAGTGCTGGTGCAATATGCAGAGTATCTCACAGGAACATATGCAGTGCTGCTGCAATTTGATTTGTGAAGCAGGACTGACTCCTATATATTTCTCTCCGTATAAGCACAATCGGGAACCTTTCCCTAAATTATCTAATGCAGAGTATCTCACAGGAAAATATGCAGTGCTGGTGCAATATGCAGAGTATCTCACAGGAACATATGCAGTGCTGGTGCAATATGCAGAGTATCTCACAGGAAAATATGCAGTGCTGGTGCAATATGCAGAGTATCTCACATGAACATATGCAGTGCTGCTGCAATTTGATTTGTGAAGCAGGACTGACTCCTATATATGTCTCTCCCTATAAGCACAATCAGGAACCTTTCCCTGAAGTATCTAATGCAGAGTATCTCACAGGAACATATGCAGTGCTGGTGCAATATGCAGAGTATCTCACAGGAACATATGCAGTGCTGGTGCAATATGCAGAGTATCTCACAGGAAACTATGCAGTGCTGGTGCAATTTGATTGTGAAGCAGGACTGACTCCTATATATTTCTCTCCCTATAAGCACAATCAGGAGCCTTTCCCTAAAGTATCTAATGCAGAGTATCTCACAGGAACATATGCAGTGCTGGTGCAATATGCAGAGTATTTCACAGGAATATATGCAGTGCTGATGCAATATGCAGAGTATCTCACAGGAACATATGCAGTGCTGGTGCAATATGCAGAGTATCTCACAGGAAAATATGCAGTGCTGGTGTAATATGCAGAGTATCTCACAGGAACATATGCAGTGCTGCTGCAATTTGATTTGTGAAGCAGGACTGACTCCTATATATTTCTCTCCCTATATGAACAATCAGGAAGCTTTCCCTAAAGTATCTAATGCAGAGTATCTCACAGGAACATATGCAGTGCTGGTGCAATATGCAGAGTATCTCACAGGAACATATGCAGTGCTGCTGCAATTTGATTTGTGAAGCAGGACTGACTCCTATATATTTCTCTCCGTATAAGCACAATCGGGAACCTTTCCCTAAATTATCTAATGCAGAGTATCTCACAGGAAAATATGCAGTGCTGGTGCAATATGCAGAGTATCTCACATGAACATATGCAGTGCTGCTGCAATTTGATTTGTGAAGCAGGACTGACTCCTATATATTTCTCTCCCTATAAGCACAATCAGGAACCTTTCCCTAAATTATCTAATGCAGAGTATCTCACAGAAACATATGCAGTGCTGGTGCAATATGCAGAGTATCTCACAGGAACATATGCATTGCTGCTGCAATTTGATTTGTGAAGCAGGACTGACTCCTATATATTTCTCTCCGTATAAGCACAATCGGGAACCTTTCCCTAAATTATCTAATGCCGAGTATCTCACAGGAAAATATGCAGTGCTGGTGCAATATCCAGAGTATCTCACAGGAACATATGCAGTGCTGGTGCAATATGCAGAGTATCTCACAGGAAAATATGCAGTGCTGGTGCAATATGCAGAGTATCTCACATGAACATATGCAGTGCTGCTGCAATTTGATTTGTGAAGCAGGACTGACTCCTATATATGTCTCTCCCTATAAGCACAATCAGGAACCTTTCCTTGAAGTATCTAATGCAGAGTATCTCACAGGAACATATGCAGTGCTGGTGCAATATGCAGAGTATCTCACAGGAACATATGCAGTGCTGGTGCAATATGCAGAGTATCTCACAGGAAACTATGCAGTGCTGGTGCAATTTGATTGTGAAGCAGGACTGACTCCTATATATTTCTCTCCCTATAAGCACAATCAGGAGCCTTTCCCTAAAGTTTCTAATGCAGAGTATCTCACAGGAACATATGCAGTGCTGGTGCAATATGCAGAGTATTTCACAGGAATATATGCAGTGCTGATGCAATATGCAGAGTATCTCACAGGAACATATGCAGTGCTGGTGCAATATGCAGAGTATCTCACAGGAACATATGCAGTGCTGGTGTAATATGCAGAGTATCTCACAGGAACATATGCAGTGCTGCTGCAATTTGATTTGTGAAGCAGGACTGACTCCT
This sequence comes from Rana temporaria, assembly GCF_905171775.1. Classification (NCBI taxonomy): domain Eukaryota; kingdom Metazoa; phylum Chordata; class Amphibia; order Anura; family Ranidae; genus Rana; species Rana temporaria. The sequence continues at coordinate 380,404,125 of NC_053490.1, forward strand.
ATATATTTCTCTCCCTATATGAACAATCAGGAACCTTTCCCTAAAGTATCTAATGCAGAGTATCTCACAGGAACATATGCAGCGCTGCTGTAATATGATTTCTGTAGCAGGACAGTCTGACTCCGATCTAATTCTCTCCCTCAGATCAGATCAGCAGCAGCCTTTCCCTACCTTATCTAAAGCAGAGTGACAAGCTCAGGGCCGGACTGGGAATGAAAACCAGCCCTGGAAATAATTTCATGCCAGCCCCACAGCATTAATATACCAGCCCCCAAAAAAAGAGTGAAATCCATGAGAGAGCCAGAGAGGGGCCGGGCTGGAATGGTGAGAGAGAGGGGTGCAACATCGAGAGCAGAGGCGTTTCTAGTGAAAATGGCGCCTATGGCAAGCACTGAAACTGCGCCCCTGTCAAAACATTTGAAACCCATCTTTCAGATAACCATAACAAAAAAAAATTGCAGTAATATCTAGGGTTGGCACCTGTCCAGGATTCACCCGGACAGTTCGGGTTTGGGATCTTGTGTCCGGGTTTCAGTCTGCCTGAAACCCGGACACATTATTTAGACTGGGCTGTGGCTCCCCAAGTAACTGAGGTAGTCACACAAAAATATGTTGCCATTCGGGAGGCCGTTGTCTGGGGGCAGGTTTGGCATCACTGAGGGGGAGCCACAATTTCAGCAAGAGCAGTTTGGCCACACCCACTGTTTTCCGCAGCGCGCTGCATTACCACTGTCCTTGAGGCACCCAAAGGTGACCCAGGTCTTTTATTATCCTATTGTGTATACTTCGGGAAAAAAACGTGCCCTGTGCCGCTAAAGTGTTTGGGTTTGGCTTGAAGAAAAGGTTGCAACCCTAGTAATATCAGCTCCCAAGATTGCAGTAATATCAGCACCCAAGATTGCAGTAATATCAGCACCCAAGTTTGCAGTAATATCAGAACCCAAGATTGCAGTAATATCAGCACCTAATATTGCAGTAATATCAGCACCCAAGATTGCAGTAATATTAGCACCCAAGGGGCAGCAAAGGTGACAGAGAGGGGTGCAAATTGTAATCTGTATAATAATCTCTCTCACGAGGCATTGCACGTTGCACCTCCCCCCTCCTCTCTGAGATTATTATACAAATTTCAATTTTATTGCAGGGGCAGCAAAGGTAGGTGACAGAGAGAGAAGGGGGTGGACCCGGGGATGGGTGCAGATATGGGACACTGGGATGGGAGCACAGGGGGGACACTGGGATGAGGGAGGGGAGTACGGGGGGCACACTGGGATGGGAGCACAGTGGGGACACTGGGATGAGGGAGGGGAGTACGGGGGGGACACTGGGATGGGAGCACAGGGGGGACACTGGGATGAGGGAGGGGAGTACGGGGGGGGGGACACTGGGATGGGAGCACAGTGGGGACACTGGGTGAGGGAGGGGAGTACGGGGGGGAAACTGGGCCGGGAGCACAGTGGGGACACTGGGATGAGGGAGGGGAGTACGGGGGGGACACTGGGATGGGAGCACAGTGGGGACACTGGGATGAGGGAGGGGGGGGGACACTGGGATGGGAGCCCAGTGGGGACACTGGGATGAGGGAGGGGAGTACGGGGGGGACACTGGGATGGGAACACAGTGGGGACACTGGGATGAGGGAGGGGAGTATTGGGGGGGGACACTGGGATGGGAGCACAGTGGGGACACTGGATGAGGGAGGGGAGTACGGGGGGGGGGACACTGGGATGGGAGCACAGTGGGGACACTGGGATGAGGGAGGGGAGTATGGGGGGGGACACTGGGATGGGAGCACAGTGGGGACACTGGGTGAGGGAGGGGAGTACGGGGGGGACACTGGGCTGGGAGCACAGTGGGGACACTGGGATGAGGGAGGGGAGTACGGGGGGGGGCACTGGGATGGGAGCACAGGGGGGACACTGGGATGAGGGAGGGGAGTACGGGGGGGACACTGGGATGGGAGCACAGTGGGGACACTGGGATGAGGGAGGGGAGTACGGGGGGGGACACTGGGATGGGAGCACAGTGGGGACACTGGGATGAGGGAGGGGAGTACGGGGGGGACACTGGGATGGGAGCACAGGGGGGACACTGGGATGAGGGAGGGGAGTACGGGGGGGACACTGGGATGGGAGCACAGGGGGGACACTGGGATGAGGGAGGGGAGTACGGGGGGGACACTGGGATGGGAGCACAGTGGGGACACTGGGATGAGGGAGGGGAGTACGGGGGGGGGGACACTGGGATGGGAGCACAGTGGGGACACTGGGATGAGGGAGGGGGTACGGCCTCTCACCATTGCATGGTCAACCCCCCACCCCCTCTCTCTGCACCTACCTTTTCTGCCCTGCAAATTGTAAACTGTATAATCTCTCTCTCTCACACACCACCATTGCATGGTGCACCCCCCCCTCTCTCTGAATTATACATACAGATAGTTTAAGGTAGGTGACAGAGAGAGGAGGGGGGGCCCGGGGAGGTGCACCATTATATGGTGAGAGAGTCGAGATACAGTACAGGATTTTTAAATCTATTTGTTCTTTACCTTGTTCTCCACAGGTGGCCGGCGCTTCTCCTCTGCGGCTCTGCCTTCACACATGAGTAGAGAAACATAGTGGGTGGTGCTGGGCTGCTGGCGCCGCATGGGACGATGGAAGCTCTGACGCTCGGTTCTCCTGCTCGGCTCCTCCCCTCCCTCGGACACGTTAGCTCCAGTCCACAGTACACAGCGCGGGAAGGAAAGGAAAGTGCAGCGGCTAGCATGGTGGCTGCAACCCGCCGCTGCTTTTTATCAACATACATTATGTGATGTGACCATTAACATGACACTGACTGCAGCTAGGCATAGGGCAGGCCGCGTATAATTGCAAAGTGCGGCCGCGATGGCGGCCGCCGTCGTGGTCCACAGGCAGCTCAGCTGATTATTTTGACTGACACCAGGCTGCCTACCGGGAATTTTCCCGGTCTCCCAGTAGGCCAGTCCGGCCCTGGACGAGCTGTGCTATGTCCCTCTAGCTGGGTCACATGCTGCACTGGCCAGTCACAGCCATGCCATTAGTAGGCATGAGTAATATAAAAGTGATCGAGGGTGCTGGGGTTCTGGGTGGGAACCAATAGTGGACACAAAGTGGTGAACTTGTGAATGCGATCCACCTGAAATGGTGGATCCAATGAAAATTGGGTGGAATGAACCAACAGTTACAAATATATTATGTGCAATATAAGTGACTCGCAACAAAAGAAGTTAATTAGGAATGGAAAGTCCAGCAATCAATTCTTGATACAATAGCATATATGGAAACAATTCTTCTGGAGGTTGTCATGCAATCTCATTCCCAGGTGATAAGAACAGCCTTCACCATCTAATCCGTTTCACCCGAAGTGCTCTGGATAATTAATGCGCTTACCACAAAACATAGACCACTTTAATGAAAAAGTAGGTCATGTACGCTGGGCAGGATTAGTGCCTGCACACTTTGCGGCAATAACTGGAACATGGACTCCAATGGCAAAAAGCGGTGTATTCAAACCAAAAGAAAACAAATGGGATCTCATAGCATGTTACCGTTTTAATTAAAAGACATGTAAAAACAACAGCTGATTGGCCTCTTACTTGAGAAGTGCCTGCCTGGCACTGGGACTGCGTGCGTGTCAAATTTCTTAGTATGGGACCTCGCTCAGTAGCATGAAGGCTTGCGGCTCGGTGTCCTGTACTGTGACTGGCTTGTAGGGTGCCGGGATCAGTTGAGGTGTGGGGTGACCAGATCTAAAGCCGCCGACATATGTTTCATGCGTTGCACATCATCAGTAGGCATGGCTGTGATAGCTTTTAGGTCAAAGAAGTAAAACAAATGGTGATTGGCTGCCCTGCAGCGCGCCATTACATTGCCGAACACCGGACCCGAACTTACAGTTCGGGTTCACTCAACCCTAGTCATAAGCGTTATAAAGCACTTTATTCCCTCCGAAAAAAAAGTTTTTTTATTATTATTATAATGGTAGATTTCAGAACACAGAAGTAGTCGGGTACATAAGGATATGCAGCTGCCTTCAGGAGATTGGACACTGGCCAGAACAGGCCAGTATAACCCCCCCCCCTCCCCCCAGCTTGCCTCAGTTTTTATGACACAGAGCACCATAGTAATTACTATGGGTTATAGGGCACCTTCAGGTGATGGACACTGGCACACCCAAGACAGGAAGTCCCCCCTCTATAAAACCCCTCCCATACAGGAAGTACCTCCAGTTTTTTCACCAGTGTCTAAGGTGTTGGTCACGGTTAAAGAAGAGCTCCGCTGGAAGGATCCTTACAGGATCAAGGGACTATGCAACCGGATCCATTCACAGGTTTTGTCTGTAATGCTTCTCTTGGAGGGCTGGACCCTGGGATTCAGCACTTTTAGTCATACAAAGATGTTCTGGCAGGGTGCTGTATAGGTCCAAGGGAGTGGAACCCATATAAAGGGGACCCGGTCCTTTGAAGGTTTTTTGACACAGCCCACCGTGATGGGTGAAGATTGGTTCTGTCTGGTTTCCCGCAGTATCCTGCAGCGGGAAAGTTAAGTGAAGATAATCCTAAAGAACACATATCTTTGCTTATGGTAGTAGATGTTGGCTTGTCTGTCTTTCGCCATTAGAGGGTGTAAAAGTGCAGCATACCTGATGTTTTCTGTACCTTGCTTCCCCAGTGATAAACTCTGTGTCAGCAGGCCTTGTGTGGAACACCTTACTTCCTCTCGGCTCCAGTCTTAGCCACCTGAAAGGGGGGATTGCCCATCTTTTACATCAGCGCTTGGCATCCCCCTTAATGGTAGTAACCCTCTTCCTCTTCTCCCCCTGCCGGATATCCCGAGCCACGCGCGGGAATTAAACTTTAAGTAAAAAAAGGTGTTCCCGGACAGAGGGAGGTGGCTTAGCCCGGCAGGCTTGACAGGCCGGTGTGCACGTGTTTTTTCACACGGCGTGAGCTGGCTGCTTTTAAAAAGCCTTTGCACGGGAGAATATCGGGGCATGTAAGCTGTGTGGGTGAACACAGGCATTCCTAAGACACATCTTACTCAGCATCAGGCTGAGCAGTGATGGCAGCATATATATTAAATTGGTGGACTAAAGCTCAGCAGTGGATGCATTTGTATTAGTACCTCTGCTTTTGTGCTTGGGACTATGCCTTCCCAAAGAGGGGGTGCAGGTACAGCAAAGAAGGGCGCAAGGGCGTCGCCATCAGGATCTGAGGATCCTAGTCACGCTTCTACAGAAGAAAAAGAAAGGCGCACCAGCCTAGTGTATTACCGTTTGACAATTTAATAAATAGATAAGATAAAATATAACTACTCACAAACAAAATGGTATAAAAGGCTTGTCAACAACGATATGATGATGAATACCCCTCGAGCCACGCTCCTGGATAGGGGGGAAAAGAGGTGTGTCACTGCTGGCTGACGCGTTTCAAGGCAACAGGGGCCTCTTCATCAGAGCTCAGCAGTACCTCACGCTTCCACAGTACCATCCTCTCCTGAAAAACCTGAAGTATCTGGCCAGGATGAGCCATTGGGACTGTCGGACATTGCAGCTATTTCCAACGTCTCAGCCCCTGTATACCTCACTGAGGATGTTTTTTCTTCGGCTTTTGTTGTCTTAGAAGAAAGGCTAGCTGCTTTAATCGCATCTTCTTCCCAGAGTGGGAAAAGGTGCGGTAGGTCCCCTTCTCCTGCCCTGGGCCCTCAAGCAAGCGAATGACAGTGGGCAGATGAAGATGAGTCACCATCAGGGGACCAGGAAGAGGGACATACTGATGATTCCTCTTCTGAGGAGTCGGCTTCAGAAGAACCTTTCTCAGCCTGGCAATCTCAAAGGTTGCTAGTGCGATCCCTTACAGAATTGGTCCGGTCTGCATATAAGTTGCCCTCAGCTGAGAAGGCTGAAACCCCCATGTCCTCTTTGGGTTCTCTAAAGCCCCCACAGGCTCTACATGCCTTTCCGGTTCACCCATTGCTGGTGCAGCTTATATATGCTGATTGGGATCACCTAGATTGGCATTTTCCTCCTTCAAAAAAGTTTTCTTTTACTTTATCCCATGGAGAAAAAATTCACCAAGATGTGGAGAGTGCAGCAGTTGACACTGCTATCTCTTGTGTGAATAAAAATCTAACTTGTCCAGTAGACAATGTTCAGGTGTTTGGGGATCCAGCAGATAAGACTGGAATCTTTGCTTAAAAAACTTTTTTGCTGTGGCTGGTGCAGTGGCTCAACCTGCAGTAGCAGCAATAGGCATTTGTCAATCCCTAAAAGACCAGATGAAGCAGGTTCTCAAAGCTGTTCCTGCTCAACAGGAACTTAGCCGAGTTACCAAGGGCCTTATGTTTTGCAGTTGATGCTATTACAGGAACTTAGCCGAGTTACCAAGGGCCTTATGTTTTGCAGTTGACGCTATTAAAGATTCTATTCAGGCGTCGCGCCTTGCTCTCCTGCTAGTGCATATGCGCCAAATTCTTTGCATAAAACACTGGTCAGCCGAGTCGCCATGCAAAAAGCTTTTGGCTGGGTTTCCCTTTCATGGTGAATGGCTGTTCGGGGATGATTTGGACAAATGCATCCAGAAAATTTCAAGTGGTTAAAAGTACCCCTTTTACCAGTTAAAATAAAGAGTAGACATCCTTCATTTAAACAAGCTTCCTCTCCAGGACCAGGGGCGACAGCTTTTAGGCAGTCGCAATGGCCTTTGCCGTCAGGTTCAAGAGGTAAGAAAAGCCCTGGGGGCAAAAGCCTATAAAGCAGAGTCCCAAGGCCTCCTTATGAAGGGGTGCCCCGCTCCCTCGAGTGGGGGGATGGCTTCTGCATTTTTTAGGGACTTGGCGAGAAGAGATCCAGATCAGATGGGTCATCTTCACAGTATCTCTAGGTTACAGACTAGAGTTTCAAATGTTTCCACCGTCTCGTTTTCTGAGATCAAGTGTTCCCAAAGATCCGGTGAAAAGATGATCTTTGTTTCTGGCACCAGACCGATTGATGTCTCAAGGGGTAATCATAGAGATCTCCACAGAAGAGCAGGACTTGGGGTTTTATTCAAATCTCTTCATGGTACCAAAACCGAATGGAGATGTCAGACCGAATCTAGATGTCAAGGATCTAAATTGGTTCCTAAATATCCGCTCTTTTCGCATTGGAGTCAATCTGGTCAGTGGTTTCCATCCTATGGGGAGGAGAACTTCTAGTGTCGATCGACATCAGGGATGCATATCTGCATGTGCCCATTTTCCCTGCTCACCAGACGTTCCTGCGATTTGCAGTAGAGCGGCACCACTTTCAGTTTGTAGTCATGCCCTTCGGTTTGGCTATTGCACCCTGACTGTTCACAAAGGTTCTGGGCCCACTTCTGGCAAGATTAAGGTTCTAGGGTATAGCAGTAATGGCATACCTGGACGACCTCCTGCTGGTAGATCAGTCAGTAGCTTGCTTGGACCAAAGTGTGGTCAGCACCGTCAAGTATCTGGAACACCTGGGTTGGATTCTCAGCCTAGAGAAATCATCCTTGTAAAAAGGCTGGAGTACTTGGGTCTGGTCATAGACACAGCCCAAAGAAGAGTGTGTTTGCCCCAAACAAAGGTCAGCGCTATAAGGGAGCTGGTCTAGGTGGTCAAGGCGAGGGAAAAATCCTGCCAGTCGCCTTTGCATGAGGTTATTAGGGAAGATGGTGGCTTCATTCGAAGCAATTCCCTATGCCAATTTCATTCAAGACTATTGCAAAACAGTATCCTGTCTGCTTGGAACAAGAATATCCAAGCCTTGGACTTTCCAATGTATCTGGCCCCAAGGGTGCACAAGAGTCTCAGTTGGTGGTTAACCAAAAATTTGCAGAAGGGGAAGTCCTTCATTCCGGTTAACAGGAAGATTGTGACAACGGATGCCAGCCTTTTGGGCTGGGCAGCAGTCCTGGAAAAGGCTACTGTCCAAGGGAAGTGGTCCAAAACCGAGAAAACCTTGTACATCAACATCCTAGGAATTTGGGTGGCACGTCTGGCTCTGAGGGCCTGGACCTTCAGGTTGCAGGATTGTCCCATCAGGATTCAATCTGACAATGCCACAACAGTGGCACTATATCAATCGCCAAGGGGGCACCAGAAGTCATGCAGCCCAGAGGGGGTTGAACCATATTCTGACTTGGGCAGAGAGGCATGTACCTTGCCTATCTGCAGTCTTCATTCCTGGAGTAGAGAATTGGCAGACAGATTTCTTAGGTGGCCAGCAGTTGTTCCCGGGGGAATGGTCTCTACACCCTGACATCTTCATGGCCATATGCTGAAAAAGAGGTACCCCGGACGTAGACCTATTGGCGTCCAGGTTCAACAGGAAGTTGGACAACTATGTCAAGGACAAGAGATCCACTCGCATACGGAACGGATGCAATGGTGACCCCTTGGGATCAGTTTTCACTGATTTAAGCACCCCCCAGTTCAGCTGCTACCGCGGCTTCTTGGTAGGATCAAGGAGGAAGGGAAGCCAGTAGTTGTAGCCCCGGCATGGCCCAAAAGATCGTGGTATGCATAAATCGTAAAGATGGCAGTAGGGGACCCGTGGACCCTTCCACCGCGTCCAGACCTGCTGTCGCAGGGACTTGAATTTAGTTTTGTCAGTGTTACAAAAACAGCCTTTAGAGTCAATACGCCATATTCCCTTGGTCCTTTTGACAAGGAAATCGTTTTTTTCTGGTTGTTATATCCTCTGCAAGAAGGGTATCAGGCCCCATACACACGGCCGAGGAACTCGACGTGCTTGGCATGTCGAGTTCCTCGTCGAGTTCTGGGATGAAGCCGCCGAGGAGCTCGGCGGGCCGCCTTCTCCCATAGAACAACGAGAAAATAGAGAACATGTTCTCTATTTTCTCGTCGAGCTCCTCGGCGGCTCCATCGAGCCAAAACTGTACAGACGACAGAGTTTCTCGGCAGAATCCGGGTTTTGACCGAGTTTCTCGGTGAATTCTGCCGAGAAACTCTGTCGTGTGTACGGGGCCTCAGAGTTGGTGGATTTCTTGTAAAGGGCCATATTTAATTATTCACAAGGACAAGGTGGTGTTGCGTCCTCACCCAACCTTTCTGCCTAAAGTAGGGTCAGGTTTTCATCTGAACCAGGATGTTGCCCTGCCTTCCTTTTTTTCCAGAACCTCGTTCTGCGGAAGAAAGGTCTTTGTATTCTCTTGATGTAGTGAGAGCAGTCAAGGTCTATCTGAAAGCGACAGCTCAGATACGGAAAACTGATGTTTTGTTTGTTCTGCCAGAAAGCCCCAGGAAGGGGCAGGCACCGTCAAAGTCTACTATTTCTAAGTGGATTTGGCAGGTTATTATTCAGGCTTATGGTTTGAAAAGGAGGGTTCCACCTCCTTTTCAAAGCGCACTCTATCAGAGCAGTAAGTGCTTCATGGGCAGTGCATCACCAAGCCTCCAGCAACTTGGTCTTCAGTCCATACATTCACTGGATTCTATCAGGTGGATGTAAAAAGGCATGAGGATGCCGCTTTTGGGCGCAGTGTGCTGCAGGCAGCAGTAAAGGTCCTTGCGTCTGATGGTGGCCTGCTTTTATTTGTGTCTCCCTCCCCTCAGAAGGCATTGCTTTGGGACATCCCACATAGTAATTACTATGGTGCTCTGTGTCTTGTGATGTACGATAAAGAAAATGTGGATTTTTTTAACGGCTTAACTGTAAAATCCTTTTCTTGGAGTAAATCGTGGGACACAGAGGTCCCTCCCCTCTCTCTTGTTGGGATACCTATTGCTTTTCCTCAAAAACTGAGGTACTCCCTGTATGGGAGGGGTTATATAAAGGGGGACTTGTCTTGGGTGTGCCAGTGTCCATCACCTGAAGGTGGCCTATAACACACATAGTAATTACTATGGTGCTCTGTGTCCCGTGATGTAGTCTGAGAAAAGGATTTTACAGGCAAGCTGTTATAAAAAAAATCCACATTTTGTTATGCTGCAGACATATTCCTAAATGGATTTTAAAAAAAATCTCAAATTCTCCAAACAATATCCCATAATGACAGCGTGAAAGAAGTTTGTTTGAAATCTTTGCAAATTTATTAAAAAGGAAGAAAATCCCATGTACATAAGTATTTGCAGCCTTTGTTCAATATATTGTTGAAGCACCTTTGGCACCAATTACAGCCTCAAGTGTTTTTGAGTATGATGCTACAAGCTTGACACACCTATTTTTGGGCAGTTTCTCCCATTCTTCTTTGCAGAACCTCTCCAGCTTCATTGAGTTAGATGGGGAGTGTCTGTGCACAGCCATTTTCAGATCTCTCTAGAGGTATTCAATCGGGATCAAGTCTGTGCTCTGGCTGAGCCACTCAAGGACATTCACAGAGTTGTCCCGTAGCCACTTCTTTGTTATCTTGGCTGTGTGCTTAGGGTTGTTGTCCTGTTGGAGGAAGAACCTTCGTCCCAGTCTGAGGTCCAGAGCGCTCTGAAGCAGGTTTTCATCAAGGATGTCTCTGTACATTGCTGAATTAATCTTTCCCTCGATCCTTACTAGTCTCCCAGTTTCTGCCACTGAAAAAGATTCCCACAGCATGATGCTGCCACCACCATGCTTCACTGTAGGGATGGTATTGGTCAGGCGATGAGTGGTGCCTGGTTTCTTCCAGACATGATGCTTGCCATTCAGGCCAACGAGTTCAACCTTCGTTTCATCAGACCAGAGAATTTTGTTTCTCATAGTCTGACTCCTTCGGGTGCCTTTTGGCAAACTCCAGACAGGCTGTAATGTGCCTTTTTTTACTGAGGAGTGGCTTCCATCTAGCCCCTCTACCATACAGGTGTGATTGGTGGAGTGTTGCAGAGATAGTTCTTCTGGAAAGTTCTCCTCTTTCCACAAAAACACTGTTGCTCTGTGTAACGGAACGCCCCACACTCCGCTTGAGTGCTTCCTCCATATACTGCTTCCTATCAGTCTGGATATATATATCAGATATTCCAGCTGCTCACAAGCACACAACGAGACGAGACTTGTTTGTCTGCTGAACATGGAGTGTTTAATAGAACTAGGAATACAACCCTATATACAGTTAAAGAGGTAACCAGAACATAAATTAACATGAGCTAATTAACTAATCATTTACCCAGAATAGGCGACTCATAGATATGACCTTTCAGGGTAGACGTCACGTCTCCTCGCACACCTGCAATACAATACACATTATCATAAGTGTAAACACAGGACATCTTCACACAATATCAGGGTCAATTAGCACAGAGAACAGACAGATGGCTGGAGTTGGTGACATTAGCATCTAACAGTATGTGTCCCAACATTATGAATGAGTCACTCTTACAATTAACCTGTTTGAGTTCAGAATCAACAAACAGTAAATAGTTCTTTACAGATATCCTGGAATAAATTGTGGATAATAATTACATAATAATCCCATCTCAGGTAGTCCAAGATATCATTTCTCAGTCATCCTATGCCCCTAGTGGACATAGGATGATTTTAGACATAAGAGGGTCCAGGAATGTCCCGGGTGAGTCTGTCACATTTCTCCCCCATAAAAAGTCGACTAACAAGGTCCCAGACCTCCACCTGGTCTGGACATGCGTTAGTCGGACAAAGTGAACTCACATAGTCTGTCCGCATGTCCTCCAATCTTGGCTGCAAGGAGTAGTTGACACCAGTAGGTGTGGGGCAGAGGCCATTGACTCTGTCCAGCTGCAAGCGCTTCAGCTGGGTGGTTTTTAACATTCCGGGGCTCGGTCTGCTGCTGGGCAGAGGGGCCGACTGCCCCAGCTTCCTGAAGCTGTAGAGACACTGCTGGTGCTAGGCAGAGGCGCTCTGCCCTCTTGCCAGCACTTCTGCTGGGGACTCCATATCATCCGCTCCGGCTAACCTCTGGGGAAGCAGGCTGGATTCCTCCACACCCAAACTGTGTAGCTGCCATTGGGGAGTAGTGTTGAGCGGAATACGCCATATTCGATTTTGCGATATATCACGAATATATAGGCGAATATTCGTGAAATATTCGCAAAAATCGAATATTCGTGATATTTTAAACAAAAAAAATTCATTGCGAAATTTCGCTAATGCGCATGCGAAAATGATTGCGAAATTCTCGTCCGCGCATGCGCGCGAATAACACGCGAGAAAGAAGAGCATTTCCTGGATCTTTGCCAGTCAATTTTCGGATCGCTATTTTGTGCTGCCCAGCGAAGCGAAGATGGTGGGGAGTAACTTTTCATCCAGTGAGGAAAAACTGTTGATTAGTGTAAGTAATTTCACCACAGTTATTTCATTATCTTTAACTGCATTTTAGACTAGTTTAAAAGTTAGGATATAAGATCAGATATTAGTATTTCCCAAACAGTGTGTCTCCAGCTGTTGCAAAACTACAACTCCCAGCATGCCTGGACAGCTGCAGACACCCTGGTTGGTAAATGTGTATTTAGGCACTTTCCTTGCTATTTAGCATAATTAACATGTTGTGGACATAGGACGTATGCGAACGTCCTGACTTCAGAGTCCTTAAGGCCCAAGGACGTTCGAATACATATTTTGCCCTCTAGATGTTGCAGAACTACAACTTCCAGCATGCCTGGGCATGCTGGGACTTCTAGTTTTGCAAGTTCTGCAGGCCCACATTTTTCAGACCACTATACACGGGTCTCTAAACTGTGGCACTCTAGATGCAGCAAAAGTAAAATTCTTAGCATGCACTGACAGACCATGCCTGATGGGAGTAGTAGTTTTGCAACAGCTGGAGGCGCACTGGTCTTGAAACCCTGAGTTAGGTAACAAACTCGCAGTGTTTTGCAACCATTGTGCCTCCAGCTGTTGCAAAACTACAACTCCTTGCATGCAACTGGCTGCAATAACCCCCCCTCTCCCCCAATGTGAATGTACAGGGTACATTCACATGGGCTGGGGCTTACAGTGTGCTTCTAGCTGAAGCAAATTTGGCGCTGCAGCTCAAACCCTCAGCGGGAAACTACTGTGAACCCCACGCCCCTCTGACTGTACCATAAAAACACTACACCACACTAAATAAAAATTAAAAAACACAACATATACACATACCCCTACATAGCCCCCCTCCCCTCCACAATAAAAAAGAAAAACGTCTGGTACGGCACTGTTTCCTAAACGGAGCCTACATCTGTTGCAAAACAACTCCCCAGTATTACCGGACAGCCATTGACTGTCCAGGCATGCTGGGAGTTAAAGTATAATTGTGGTACAGCTGGTGACTGTGAGCTACATGGTGTATCAGAGCATGCTGGTAGTTGTAGTTTTTAAATAACATCAACTCCATTATTTATTCAAAATTAATTCATCAAAAAGTCAAAAGAAACAAACATATTATTGTTCATATATAAAGATAGGGATGAAAAAAAATAATCTATTGTACAGGCCCAGTATAAGGGTCAAAAAATAATTATAGCGGTCAGATGAATAGCAACTCATTTCTCCCCTATACGTGTATCCTGTGTTGTTACTCATATATACATAATTATGCAAATGATAATGGCTGCTATATTTATGCAAAAAAGGTGGCGACCAAAATGGCAAGATATAAAATCTGTCATGTTACCCCTGTCAGTGATTAATAAGGCGAGAATGCTTCCAATTGTTGAATACCATACATTTACGTCATATATCCATAAGGGTTTAAACAAAAGTATTATAATATACTTTGTTCTTCATCTTGCAGAGGTTCCTGCAACAGGGATATGATGAAATCCGGAGCCAGCAGGACAAAAAAAAAATAGTCCGCTCCCTATTGCGGGAGTTACGGAAAATTCATGGCCGCACACATGACCACATGGCCATCCTAAAAAAGTGGTCTGACCTAAAGAGGCGCCACATGGCCCGGGTCACACAGATCCGAGATGAATTTCATCCAGGTAAGTTATTGGTGACAGTTATGTAAGGTCATATGTAATTAACCTTAGGGCAGATGTTGTTAACCCAGACGCCATGTTGTGGTAACATATATCTTCACCACCCAAGGTATTCATAGTACTGTTGAAAAAAGACATGGGACAGCAGACAGGAACACTTATTAACTATAAATAAAAAACAAGACACACCATTATTGGACTAATACTGGCCGAGGCTGCTTTATTATTGGATTTCAGACATATATTTTAAATAAATACTTTAATAACTTAAAAAACAGCCTAGTAGTCACTACGGCTCAGGCTGTACATAAATATATTCCAACTTTAAAATTTATCCAACAACAACTAAACTAAACAGATTTGTCTCCCTTAGTATAATTTAAACTTTTTTTTTTTTTTTTTTAAACAAAGGTGACCATCCCACATAATTAGCAGCCGCGACAAAAAGAAAAGAAAAAAGGGGGGGGGGTGTTGGGGAACACCACAGTCCTGTCTACTAAGGCGACTGAGAGCAAGGCTGACGGAACCCTACTTATATACCCCTAACTAACACTGGATTTTTCCAGAACCAACTGGTACCAGGCCCACAGGCCTAAAAAGTGTGGGAAAAGCATGTGTAGGCCACGTGATCACCTCGTGCTCACCAAAAAAACGGGAAAAACACGTTTTCCAGCTAACTAGGCCACGTGAGGACCAGCTTACACCTAAAGAGCCCTATTAGGTTCCCAAAAGGGGAACTTGAAACCGTCACTACTAATTTTATTAAGTCCTGCCGCTTTCCCATGAGAAAAGGGGGAATTGAAACCTTCTCCCCCTTTTCTATCATTATTCCATCAAGTTAAACCATGGAATTAAAGTGGTGGTGTGGTGGGTTAAAGGGGAAGGGGTGGTATTTTATAACTCAATTATCACTAAATTCCTGTGCTAGGCGTGGGGTTATCATAGTAATCCTGTGTACTCCATCAGGCCCTTTTTTTAACCACTTAAGCCCCGGACCAATATGCAGCCTAAAGACCCAAGGTGTTTTTACAGTTCGGGACTGCGTCGCTTTAACAGACAATTGCGCGGTCGTGCGACGTGGCTCCCAAACAAAATTGGCGTCCTTTTTTCCCCACAAATAGAGCTTTCTTTTGGTGGTATTTGATCACATCTGCGGTTTTTAGTTTTTGCGCTATAAACAAAAATAGAGCGACAATTTTGAAAAAAAAGCAATATTTTTTACTTTTTGCTGTAATAAATATCCCCCAAAAACATATATAAAAAAAATTTTTTTCCTCAGTTTAGGCCGATACGTATTCTTCTACCTATTTTTAGTAAAAAAAATCGCAATAAGCGTTTATCGATTGGTTTGCGCAAAATTTATAGTGTTTACAAAATAGGGGATAGTTTTATTGCATTTTTATTTTTTATTTTTTTTTTACTACTAATGGCGGCGATCAGCAATTTTTTTCGTGACTGCGACATTATGGCGGACACTTCGGACAATTTTGACACATTTTTGGGACCATTGTCATTTTCACAGCAAAAAATGCATTTAAATTGCATTCTTTATTGTGAAAATGACAGTTGCAGTTTGGGAGTTAACCACAGGTGGCGCTGTAGGAGTTAGGGTGCACCTAGTATGTGTTTACAACTGTTTGGGGGTGTGGCTGTAGGAATGACGTCATCGATCGTGTCTTCCCTATAAAGGGAATGACGCGATCGATGCGCCGCCATAGTGAAGGACGGGGAAGCCGTGTTTACACACGGCTCTCCTCGTTCTTCAGCTCCGGGGAGCGATCGCGACGGAGCGGCTATAAACAAATAGCCGCGCCGTGGTCCCGGATCGCTCCCCGAGCGGACCCGACCGCCGCATGTAGCGGGGGGGGTCCCGATCGGACCCCCCACCCGCTAATAGGCGAGGACGTACCCATACGCCCATGTGCCTGTACGTGCCATATTGTGGACGTATATGTACATGGGCTGGTCCTTAAGTGGTTAACACGAGATCGTCAGAATAATACAAAGGAAACACAAACAGCTCATTTTACCATGGTGGCAGCCCAGCTCACACTCAGTCCCCTGTAGTGCCAGCAAGACCCTTTAATATAACATTATCCCATTGGTTAACTGTCTATATAAATACATTTGTATTCATATACAATACAGCAGAGTACACAGAATTTGCATACGTTATTAGAAATCATTTTTACATATATGAACATTGTGTTATTATAGGAGCTCCTCTACCATCTGTGCGCCCCAAGCGCACAAGGCGACAGGCCGCAGAGGAGGAGGAGGAGGATGAAGAGGAGGAGCAGGAGGAGGATGCACAGGAGGAGCAGGAGGAGGATGCACAGGAGGAGAGGGATGAGGAGCAGCCAGGGGCCTCCCAGTGTTTACCACCCCCAGCTCCTGTTGAGGAGCAAGAGGAGGAGCTGCAACCCCCCCCCAAACTCCTGGTGAATCGGATGATGGAGAAGAGGAGCAGGAGGATGAGACGGTTCCTGTGAGCCTCAGTCAGGAGGGTAAATATGTGCACAAAGATTAATAACATTTCAACAATAAGATGTAGATATAAAAATGGACAGCATTTAAAGCGCACCCGTCAGATTTCAGAACAATAATATGGTATTTATGATAGAAGTATATGTGCTAGACACATAACAATTGTATAGACATGATAATGATTGTTTAATAAGCAACATAAATATTTTATTTATTTGGTAACGGTCTTTGAAATCCTATTTTTTTTTCTTATATCCTAACAGTTTTAAAAAAGATGGAGGAAAACCACAGTCTCATCCAGAGGACCAATGATAAAATCCGCTCAAATCGCCGGAAAATGCGGATCCTAGACCTCCAAAACCAACAGCTGGAGCAACAGCAGAGGAATAATTTTGACGCGATGGCTGAGCTTCACAAGCTCATGCAAAATTACATTTAATTTTTTTTTTCTTTTAATAAAAAATGTTATTCTTTTAAAATGTTTCCTTTCTTATTGAGATTGTTAGGTTTTTCAACACATCTAACTTCACATCTAACACATCAACATCAACATCAACATCAACACATCTAACTTCATAATAACCAAAAACATTTTATACTATTATTTTATTTAACACAAACCTAAGACAAACTTAAATACACGGACACAGACACTACTAACACAAACTAAACTGTTGAAAAATTAATATAACAAAAGCTACAATATATATATAGATATAGAGAGAGAGAGAGCGAGAAAGAGAGAGAGAGTGCAGATTTGCTCTTGCAGACAGGATAATGGTTGCAGTATAAAGGCCGTAAACCAGGGTTTAACATAAAGTTCAGTGTTTTAGTCACACTTGCTGTTACGATCCGGTCTGGTAGCTTGTAGCGGAGGCTGTTGGTGGATCCGCTGTGCCAGAGAGGTCATGAAGCATTACTCAGCATGAAGGCAGCAGCAGTAGTATTAAAATATAATGTAATTATCACACAGGCAACATTTACAAGCAGTAGTGGTAATAGTACTAGATAGCATCTAAACACTTGGGCAAGACTTGACAGCAGCAGTAGTGGTAATAGTAGTATATAGTGGCAAATAACTTGTGACATAGGTGTCGTGAGCAGCAGCAGTAGTAGTAATAGTAGACAATATAGTGTCAAATCACTCGGGCAAGAGGTGCCATGATGAACAGCAGCAGCAGCAGTGGTAATAGTAGTATATAGTGGCAAATAACTCGTGACATAGGTGTCGTGACTGAGCAGCAGCAGTAATAGTAATAGTAGACAATATAGTGTCAAATCACTCGGGAAAGAGGTGCCATGAACAGCAGCAGCAGCAGTGGTAATAGTAGTATATAGTGGCAAATAACTCGTGACATAGGTGTCGTGACTGAGCAGCAGCAGTACTAGTAATAGTAGACAATATAGTGTCAAATCACTCGGGCAAGAGGTACCATGAACAGCAGCAGCAGCAGTGGTAATAGTAGTATATAGTGGCAAATAACTCGTGACATAGGTGTCGTGACTTAGCAGCAGCAGTAGTAGTAATAGTAGACAATATAGTGTCAAATCACTCGGGCAAGAGGTGCCATGAACAGCAGCAGCAGCAGTGGTAATAGTAGTATATAGTGGCAAATAACTCGTGACATAGGTGTCTGAGCAGCAGCAGTAGTAGTAATAGTAGACAATATAGTGTCAAATCACTCGGGCAAGAGGTGCCATGAACAGCAGCAGCAGCAGTGGTAATAGTAGTATAGTGGCAAATAACTTGTGACATAGGTGTCGTGAGCAGCAGCAGTAGTAGTAATAGTAGACAATATAGTGGCAAATCACTCGGGCAAGAGGTGCCATGAACAGCAGCAGCAGCAGTGGTAATAGTAGTATATAGTGGCAAATAACTCGTGACATAGGTGTCTGAGCAGCAGCAGTAGTAATAGTAGACAATATAGTGTCAAATCACTCGGGCAAGAGGTGCCATGAACAGCAGCAGCAGCAGTGGTAATAGTAGTATATAGTGGCAAATAACTCGTGACATAGGTGTCGTGACTGAGCAGCAGCAGTAGTAGTAATAGTAGACAATATAGTGTCAAATCACTTGGGCAAGAGGTGCAATGAACAGCAGCAGCAGCGGTGGTAATAGTAGTATATAGTGGCAAATAACTCGTGACATAGGTGTCGTGAGCAGCAGCAGTAGTAGTAATAGTAGACAATATAGTGTCAAATCACTCGGGCAAGAGGTGCCATGAACAGCAGCAGCAGCAGTGGTAATAGTAGTATATAGTGGCAAATAACTCGTGACATAGGTGTCGTGAGCAGCAGCAGTAGTAGTAATAGTAGACAATATAGTGTCAAATCACTCGGGCAAGAGGTGCCATGAACAGCAGCAGTGGTAAGAGTAATAAAAATGGCAAATCACTCGGGCAAGAGGTGCCATCAGCAGCAGCAGCGGTAAGAGTAAGTAAAAATGGCAAATCACTTGGGCAAGAGGTGCCATCAGCAGCAGCAGCAGCGGTAAGAGTAATAAAAATGGCAAATAGCTTGGGCAAGAGGTGCCATCAGCAGCAGCAGTAGTAATAGAAAGTGGCAAATCTCTCGGACAAAAGGTGACAGCAGCAGTATAAGTAATATATCGGTACATAATCAGTCAGCCTTTTGGCATTAGCAGTAGGAGCCCATATGGTGGCAAAATTACAAAAGCTTGAAGTTGCAGTAGCATGGTGATTAAATTTGAAAAGCAGAATGACACAGACCTTAAGTAGCTGTAGCCTGACTATACCATAGTGCCTCATAATTTAAAAGTTTGATTAATGTTATTTCTATGCTATACGTGACTTTTTAAATTCATGACGAGCAATTACTTTTCAAAATAATGTGGCAGCAGCATCAGGACTCCTTATAGTGGCTTAATGACACAGCATGGAAATATTTATGCCCTTAACACTACCTGCCCACTATGAGTTTCAAAGGTATAAATACATCAAGGAATGAATGACAAGGGACCCTTCATCGCCCTGAACCGACGGCGGGTGCCAGAAAGTCACCGCCGATCCAGGACTCATTCATCTTGATGAATGTGAGTCTGTCCACGGAGTCTGTGGACAGACGGGTCCTCTTGTCCGTGACCACCCCACCTGCCGCGCTGAATGTCCGCTCAGATAGTACGCTGGAGGGGGGGCAAGACAATAACTCCAGCGCATACTGAGCGAGCTCGCGGCAGGTGTCCAATCTGGCAACCCAGTACTCCATAGGGTCATCGGTGCTCATACTGTCAGAAGCACAGACGGACCCCATGTAGTCTGCCACCATGTGGGCCAGCCGCTGGTGGTGACTGCTGCTGCTGCTGCTGGTACTGGGTCGCTCAGATTGGAAGAACATCCTCATCTCACCCATTAGGTCCCCTGCTCGGCTGCTGCTGGGTGCAGCCACCTGCTGGGTGAGATGAGGGGGGACAACTGGAGGCCGGGGAGTTGCCTGCTCCAACCGGCTGACTATGCCTGCAGTTCCTCCATCCGGTGCTGCCTCCGGCTGGCTGGGAGGAACTGCTGCAGTTTCCCCTTGCATCTTGGATCTAAAAGGGTGGCCATCCAAAATTCATCCCTCTCCTTGATAGTCTTAACCCAGGGGTCCCTCCTGAGGCATCTCAGCATGTGGGCAGCCATGGGGAAGAGCACAGCCCGCTGTGACTCCTCATGGCTGCCCGGGTCCATGACGTCTGACTCTTCATGCTGGAGGCGCTGCTGCTCGCGCTCAGAGATGCCCAACCCCCGGACTATCGGTGCCCCCAACACCGGCTCTCCCTCCTGACCAGGCCCTGACTCCAGGACATCACCAGTAACCTCCTCATCATCATCATCCTCCTCCTCCTCGTCCTGGGCCTGGTCTTGGTGGAGCAGTGTTGCCTCCTCCTGCTCCACCAAGTCACTCTCCCCAGCTTCGAGCAGGCGATCTAGTGCCCTGTCCAGCAGGAACACTATAGGGAGCACGTCATTGAGGCCGACATGCTCCCTGCTCACCACCTTGGTCGCCTGCTCGAAAGGGGCCAACACATGGCAGCCCTGGTGTATCTGCCCCCACTCCGCACTGGTGATGTACGGGAGTGTTTGTGATGGCCCGGCAGTGCCTTGCTCCAGCAGGTATTCCTTCACCGCCCTTCGCTGCTCCCACAACCTCTCCAGCATGTGGAGGGTGGAGTTCCACTGCGTCACACTGTCCACAATCAGCCTGTGAAGGGGCAGGCTGTTGTCCCGCTGCAACTTGGACAGGGACGCAGTAGCGGTTGGGGAGCGCCTGAAGTGGCTGGCAATCCTACGTACCCTTAGCAAAATGTCACTCAACCCGGGATAGGTGCGCAGGAACTTCTGCACCACGAGGTTGAGGACATGTGCCAGACAGGGCACGTGGGTCAGACTGCCAGCCTGGAGGGCGGAGAGTAGGTTGCTACCGTTGTCACAGACAACCATACATGCCTGGAGCCTTCGGGGTGTCAGCCACTTCTGGACCTGAGCCTGAAGTGCGGTCAGTACTTCTTTTCCAGTGTGTCTCCGGTCCCCTAAACTAACAAGCTGGAGCACGGCCTGACAGCGCACGTGCCCCACACTTGAGTAGCTAGGGGGGCGCTTGCTGGGAGGCTCAGCAGCTGCGGAGACAGTGGCTTGACGGAGACCAGCAGTTCTCCCCTGGACACCCCGGGGCGGCACCACAAAATCTGATGCCGCCGATCCCTCCCCGGCGCCTCGGAGGGAAACCCAATGGGCCGTGAAGCTGATGTACCAGCCCTGCCCATGCCTGCTGGTCCAGCCATCCATTGTGAGATGCACCCTGTCGCTGACAGCGTGATCCAGCGACAGGGTTACATTCTGCACAATGTGCTGGTGTAGGGCAGGGACACCAGTCCTGGCAAAGAAATGGCGGCTGGGGACACGCCATTGGGTTTGGGCCTGCTCCAACATCTGCCTGAAGGGGTTGCAGTCAACAATGTTGAAGGGAAGCAGATGTTGGGCAATAACCCTTGCCAGGAGCCCATTGAGGGAACGCACACGTCGGTCTCCAGGGGGGAAGGGAGTGGTGCGTTCGAAGGCGTCGGAAAGCGACGCCTGGCGCCGGACGGCAGTGCAGGACACAGACAAGGAGGGTGCTGTGGAAGTAGAGGTCTGGCTGCCGGTACCAGTACCTCTACTAGAGGGAGCGGGGGGCATGACCTGCTGGGAACAGATGAAGCTGTGGCAGGGGCTGCTGTACCCTGCTCACTTGTGGTGGTGGCGCTGCTACCACCACCACGCTTCATCTGGTCATACTCCCGCCAGTGGTTGATTCTCAGGTGCTGGTTCAGAGCTGTGGTACCCACCCGAGCCAAGCACTTCCCTCTCTTTACCCTGGCACGACAGATCTGTCAGATGGCTATGGTCTGGTTATCTGCTACCAGGGTGAAGTAGGCCCAGACAGGTGACTTCAGCGCCGCCCTCCTGTCAGATGGGGTGACGCTGACTTGCACCTGCTGGGACTCGGTGCGCATAGGTGGAGCTGCCTGCTGCTGCTGCTGACACCTCCTGCTGCCATCACCAGTGGAGACCCTGACGCTGGTCTCCCTGGTGACCTGGCGCACCGTTTCCCCAGGGTGCCTACCTTCCTCGTCGTCACTGCTGCTGTGAACCGACAAGGCAGGTGGCACCCATGTTGGGTCACCCTCCTCTTCGCCCCCAGATATGTCAGACCCAGGGCTGAAATTTGGTGGTCTGAGGGAACCAGCTGACATGGAGCCGCTAGCCTGGCTCCGCTGTCCCCTCACCGACGCCTGGGTCTGACTAGGTGCGGGTGTTTCCTGCCCAAAAACACCAGCACCACTTGGAAGGGATGTCTCTGGGATACTGACAGCAGGTACCCCATCCTCCTCCTCCATCATCCCTTCAAAAAGGTCCTGACCATCAGGACAGAACTGGAGGTCTGCCTAATGCAGGGCCTCCCCCAAGATATCCCTCTCACTGTCGCTGTCAAACAGTAAGAGGCTGGACTCTTGGGGGCTGGGTCCTAAAGGCACCGGTGTACTGGTGGTGCTACTGGGAGTCAGGACTGATGACTCAGTGGCACTGCTGTGCCCTATATACTCCAACACTAATGGAGCCTGAGAAGGCAATATCGGGCGGCCGCCCGAGGGAAAAAATTCGCGGATGAGGCGGACTCCCCTTCCACCTGATCCTCTACCACTAGTAGGGGCGCGAGAGGTACCCCGTGCTGGCAGCGACCCAGCACTGGGAGTAACTCCCCTACCCCTGCTGCCACGGCCACGTATGCTGCTCATACTTGCTGATGTGGGGGGGGGGGGGTAAACTTTATTGGGGGGGGAAATGTGAGAAAGGAGTGTTTGTTTTTTTAGCAAGACAGGCACGCAGACAAAGACGCAGACAAAGACGCAGACAAAGACGTAGACAGCTACTAAACTAGAAAAAAATACACCTAAAACTTTTTTTTTTTTTTTTTTTAGACTGAAGGACGCAGACAAGGACGAGGACTACAAATACTAAACTAATATGCACTAAACACTAACTCTACTTACACAAACTTATATGACTAAACTAAAGCTAACTTATTTTTTTTATTTTTTTTTACACTGACTGACAAGGACAAAGACGAGGACTACAAATACTAAACTAATATGCACTAAACAAACACTAACTCTACTTACACAAACTTATATGACTAAACTAAAGCTATTTTTTTTTAGCCACAAAACACAGACACTAAACATACACTAAACTAAGCTACCTTAAAGTAATGTACACTAAGGCCCCGTACTCACGACCAAACATGTCTGCTGAAACTGGCCCGCGGACCAGTTTCAGCAGACATGTTTGGTCGTGTGTAGTTATGAGCGTACAGAATTTCACCGTACATTTGCCTGCCGGGCCGTTTTTCAGCAGACATTTATTTGCAAACTTGTTTTAAAACCGTCCGCTCAAATCCTGTCCGAACGGACATGTTTGGTGGTGAGTACACAAAACCAACGTACAAAAACCCCGCGCATGCTCAGACTAAATGAGGCCACGGGAGCGCTCGTTCAGGTAAAACTCACGTTTGTTTGGGATATGGCACATTCGTCACTAGAAAGATTAATTCTAGCAATAGAACACTGAAGCAAACCACACAATAAACAACACTTGATGCCGTCGTTTTATTCATTCTTCTCTTGCTAGAAATAATCAGTTATTTAGCTCATGTTATTTCAACTGAGTTGTTCCATACTGAAAAGTGACATTTGTTAGCTGTGATGTAGTAAGATTTTAGCAATCTTTTATTGGCCCGACGTATCATATTTTTAGTGGTCCTCCACATGTATATTTTTTTGCTTTTAATGTTTAATGTTTATCTTTCCCACTTTATTTATGTGTTTATAGTTATGTCACCATTTAGAAATTGTTAGGATTTTGCATTTGTTTGTATATTTAACTTGATTTTTTTGAAGGTTGTTTAAATTGTCTACCATGTTGGCACACCAAATGCCCCCCCCCCCCCCACATGAGTTAGTGAATATTTTAGATGAAACATTTTATTTGTTTGTAATGTTTGATGCCTAAAATAATACCCACAGTATTCCAAACAATAGGCACGTTTTTAAATTAAAAAAAAAGGCTTTTATTTTAGCAAATGATAAAAAGGAACAAAAACAGAATGGCAGCACTTGAACAGCTAGCAAAATACATGCAAACTTGCATTGTCAAACATGGTGAAGGCTAAACTAGCCAACCTCAGGAGGCACACAAACTAAAATCTGAAGCAGCAGCACATAACACCAAAGGAACCCAAGCTGTGATAGTCCAAACAAGATGCCATTTGTGGGGGATCAAATGGAAGGCAGGGCATCAACGTCTCCTCTTCCTTGCAACCTTCCTTCCAGGCTGCCTTACAGCGGGTCTTCCCTGGGCCCTTGCAGGTGGGGATGATGTGGCAGCAGGAGTATGATGTTCAGCAAGCCGGGCCAGGTCACATAGCCCAGTGTCTGGGGTCAGCAGCTCCCTCTCCATCCACCAAAGGGCCTGGTTGATGATGCCCTTGGCCAATTGCCTCTGCTCCTCCGTGCCTTTATTCAGATCATGTGCCAGGGAGGCACTGTAGGCCTCAGTGGGGTTGAGGGGGGCCCTCATGATGGCACTCGCCTCCTTAATCATTTGGAGGCTGGCTTCCTCCACTGCCCCCAATTTCTTCTTACGGCCTGGTGGCCTAATATAAAGGGGAGGAGCCTGGCTGGTGGTGGTTGTCCTGGGGAGCTGCTGAACGCCACTGGGCCCGGCCTCCTCCTGGCTGCCACTGACCCCTTCGGCCTGGCTGTCAGCGAGGAGAGGATCTGCCACCTCCTGGCTGGTCTCTTCTTCCTGTTTAAAAAAAAGGGACATGTTGTAATATATTTCTAAATATAATCACTCACATTTTCATGCTTGAATCTTATTTTTTGCATTGAATTTAAACTTGAAAACAGACTCACCCTCTGAGCCCTGCAGTTGTCATCCCTGACACCTATTTGTTTGCCCACGACTTTTCATTTTTGCTTCACAGCTTGTATTTTATTAACCAATATCAAGTCAAGAATCAAACAATAATTAATATTATTCCATAAATAGTTATGAAACTACTATACCTCATCATCGTAGAGGCGCAGATCTGCCTCTCTGTCAGCCAGGCCCTCTTCATCCGACTCTGCAGGGCTGTGGTGATCTGGGGAAGTCCCGCTGGGAGGTAGCGTGGAGGGAAGGTTGGGATTCAGACTTGACATAGATGGCCTGCCTTCCAGTTGATCCCGCAAAAATGACATCTGGCTGTAATACCACAGCTTGGGTTCCTTTGGTGGTCTTGCTGCTGCTCCAGATCTTAGCTGCTTTTGGTGAGCTTTGTATGCTCTCCTATATGTGCCCCTGAGATTGGCAAGTTTATCCTTCACCATGTTGGCACTGCATTCTGGCACCCATGTCCTCATGTATGCTGCTAGCTGTTCAAGTGCTGCCGCTCGTACGTCCTTGTTATGGTAGGTGGGCTGCTTTGAATCCCACAGGATGGGCATTTCCCTAAATTTATCCAGCAAGTGCTGGATAATCTCTTGGGTCTGCAGGAGATCCATTGGTAAATCTTGATTGTTATAATTTTATTCTAGATTACAAAAATAACAAGAAACCAAAAACACGATTTAAAAAATGCTCAGCATTTACATTGATAGAATATGTTGTTAAAAAAGTAGGACCTATATAGAAATACAAACACAGTGTCTCTTGTTTCCAAAATGCTGGCCAGCTCTGCCCCATTGGTTGGTTGTAGCTAACATTTTTTAAATACATGCCGCCCCTTTGGTTACATTGCAGGAAATAATAGAAATCTACAACCATACACAATTATTACAAATGACAGCATTCATCAAGGCACTATTGCATGTGTAGATATCCTGCCCCTCAGCATTGATTACCTGAAAGAAACTTCCTAATGACCTCTGTCCAACCAACACAGAACAATACTTGGCCTGATCTGAATACACCCTACATAATTGCTAATGAGTCACAGCATTTTTGACATCTCTATTTTGTGATGTCTCCAAAAGCATTTGGGTACGAAAATCACATTCTGGTATCCAAGAGACATAATAGCTTAATAAAACTGTGCAACCAACAGACCAAACCCCCATCCCATGGCTCTACATTTTATAGCCCGCTGCTGATCCCATGTTTAAATTTCTTACCTGCCTCTCTCAAAATCCTCGTTTGTTACGCTCGATGAATTAACACGTAACCTACGTAATCACGTCAAGCGCCTTTTATCCACTCCGCGTATGTATGAAACGCCGCCCTCGTCACCTTTGCCATGCCCCTAATCAATTGAAAAAGTAAATATGGCGTTAACTGTGTAGGTTCTGGAATCGCGCGAATATTCTCTGTGTAACCTACGTCAATACGTTGTTGGCATTCGCGACACTCCGCATATGCAAGAATCCCCGCCCTCATCTCCGCCCCTGACGGGACATTTCCTCGTTTCCACGCCCCTAATCTCTGTGGGAAGGAAAGATGGCGATGTCACACGAGCGGGCACGGAGCTCTCATGGCGCAAGTGAAGGGACAGAGGCAGGACCGTCCCGATCCAGGCCTAAAAGATATAAAGCCACTAATATGGCGTTTGAAGAAATGGTGGAGTTGGTTTACATCATGAGGAGGAAGGATTATGATGGTGAATGTGGGCCCTACAAAACACCGAACCGTAGAAAGTCACACATAATGGACAAGGTGGCAAGGAGAATGAGGAGAATGTTTGGTGTCACCAGGTCCAAGGAGCAACTCCGGAAGCGTTGGTCCGATTTAAAATTGAGGGAGCCACATCACATGAAGAAGATCCTCAAAATTCTGCGTAAAAGTAAGTCCATATTATTTAAGGGGGGGGGGAATGTCTGCAATAATGTGTTGACATGTAGTTTTTCACATCTGCCTCCTTGGCCTGCTTGTACTTTTGAACACGTGTAGATACTGTATTGTGTTTATGTAAAATAACAACCTTTAACAAATTTCGTGAAATAGTAAACACGCGTAATATGACATTGTTTTGCAAAAAAGCGAGGTGAGTCCAGGAACAACACACCTGGACATGGCTGACTGGCCACAAACTTTGTTTTCAAACATTGTTGAATAGCAAAATCACATAAATTAAATTGAGTGAATGTGACAGGCAAACAAGATTCATTCTCCAAAATGCAAATAAAGCTGATGTTTTAACATCTGGAAATGCAAAGCACCTGTGTCTCAACAATCAAAGGATATTTATTTGGAGGGTCGACGAGAATTAATGTTTTGGGGGGACATCCATTTGTGTCACTTCTTTGCAAAAAAGGGGCAGGATCAGAGCTTGGCCTAGAACTACGCCAAAAATGGAGGATTGCTGAAAGAATAAACAAACAAAAATCATCATAAATGTATCGTCTATGCAATGTGTGCGATTTATGATATCCAATATCAGTGTGCTGATGAGTATACCTTTTGTTTTTTCTTATTTCTTATAGGGGAAAGAAGACGCCAGCAATTGGAGGAGGCAGAGAGGGCCAGACACCCCCAAAATCAAACACCTCCACATGTTGAGGAGGCTGTGGAAGGAAGAGAGGAGGATGTGGAAGGAAGAGAGGAGGATGTGGAAGGAAGAGAGGAGGATGTGGAAGGAAGAGAGGAGGAAGACTTAACTCTGGATTTAGAATTCGGTGAAGATGAGGCGGAACTGGACGAAGCAGAATTGCGTGATTTAGAAGGGGTAGTGATGGATAAAGAAGGAGTTCTGGAAGAAGATGGAGGAGTCGTGGAGGATGAGGCTGAGGTGGTGGAAGAAGGAGGAGTGATAGAAGATGAAGAAATTGGGGATGTGGAAATTATCAGGCCATCAGGTCAGTGTCACCCCTATATTAATAGGGCCAAACATATGCAGATAGGCCGGAAACTATTTACATATTTTGAATGCCAATTTGTTTCTTTTTAGGGGATGAAGATGGTGTAGCACATTTTTCACGTGCAAGTGCTTCAATAATTGTACAGCAAGTAATGGAGTGCAGCACGGAAATGGACAATATGCGGGAAAGGATGGTCGTCATGGAGCAGAATGTGCGAAATGTCATTTCAGAGTGCAGCACGGAAATGGACAACATGCGCCAAAGGATGCTAGTCATCGAACAGAATTACAAAAATATCATTGACATGATGGGCCGTGTCAAAGACTGAAACACAAAAGCCCATCCCCCGCCCATCCCCCGCCCACAAAACAATTTTTAATTTTTGTACTTTATAATACGCCAAAATTTCTAAATGCATGCACAGTGTGCCAATATGTGCTATCTGCCATCACAGAATATCTATTGTCTGTGCTTTGTGGGTACAAACCCCTCCTCGATCCTCAAGTAGTTGAGAGGAAGAAGGGTTTGCTCCCACAAAACACAGACATTGATCACCCATGATGTCAGATAGCACATGTGGCCATTTGTCTGTTTAACCAATGACATTTGGCGATTTTTCACTGAATGTGTGCATTTAGAAATTTTGGCGTGTTCCAGTGTGAAAGCACACCATCCATGACTGACTGCTGTTCTTTTTTTATATTTTTGTTTGGTGTTGATCTTTTTTTGTTTGTAAATGTTTACAGTTTCAGATCACAAAACGAACAAGAAATCTCACCTAAAGATATAAGTTAACTAATTATCTTTAAAAAATGTAATAATTTTTTGTTGTGTTAAAATTTATAAAAAAAAAATATACACAAACAAATACAAAGCAAAAAATATTTTTGTAGAAAAACAATACCCAAACATTTCTAAATGTAAATAAATGTCTTCTAAAAAATAAAAAAAAATTTAAAACTAAAAAATAAAAAAATTTGAAAAAATACCCCCAAAAAAAGCAACATATACATTATTCTGGGTTATTGAAAACCAAAATAAATAAAACCTTTAATTTTGAACAAAAGTAGAAAAAATATATGTTTAGAAATGTATATATATATATATATATATATATATATATATATATATATATATATATATATATATATATATATATATATATATATATATATATATATATATCTCTAGAGATAGATATATAGGAGACAAGCCAAAAAATTCTGGCGTATAGTTTCAGTGAAATTATTATTACATTGTGTTTCGATCTGTATTATTGCTAATCACTGTCAATAAAGAAAAATAAAAAAATAATTCTAAGCCAATATTTTCTCAAAAAAATTAGTAAAAATTTTTTTCTGCCAAAAAATACACATTTCTTGTTGAAAAATGACAAAAAAAAAAAAATATAGTTGTGACATCAAAAGCAGAAAAATGAGTGGCTTCTTATTTCTAGACTGAATACACAGTTTGTAGATGAGTGAATAATGTGCAAATGTGGTTAGTTAATACATCTGAGTAAGTAAATTTGGCACTAGAAGTGCACTATTTTTGGAGAGAACCTGGAAGACAGAAAAATAGAGAAAAAGCAGTAATGACAAACAACTGTATAAAGTCCAATGGTCTAATTATTTATTAGTTCTGAGAATATTCCTTTCTTTTGGGGGCCGAATTAGAAAGAAATATGATCTGGCATAGCAATGGCCCCCCGACCCATGAAGTACTCAACATATTTGTCGCGTACCTCACGAGCAGATTGGGGGGCCAAGCCAGCGCGACCAGTGTCCAGGCCAGGAATGTTCTCTGAGGGTAGTCCTGCCTCAGAGCCCATGGGGGCTAGGTACGTCTGGGAGTGCCTGCGTAGAAAATTGTGCAAAATGCAGCAGGCAAATATAATGGTGTTCAATTTATATTCCGCCAGATGTATCGATGTCAGGAACAGGCGGAACCGGTTGGTGAGTATCCCAAAGGCATTCTCGACTACCCTCCGAGCCCTGGACAACCGAAAATTGAACACCTTCCTCTCTAAGGTGAGGGTCCTCTGGGGAAAAGGCCGCATTAGGTGAGGTCCAAGCCCGAAAGCCTCGTCCGCTAGGAACACAAACGGAAGTCCTTCCACATTATCTTCATCTGGTGGCAATGCCAGACCACCAGTTTGGAGACGATCATAGAAATCAGTCCGTGAGAACACTCCCCCATCTGACATCCGGCCGTTCTTCCCCACGTCCACATATAGAAACTCATACTGTGCCGACACCACCGCCATCAACACAATACTATGATAACCCTTGTAATTATAATAGTAGGACCCCGAGTGGGGTGGGGGCACTATGCGGACGTGTTTCCCATCTATTGCTCCACCGCAGTTAGGAAAATCCCACCGCTCGGCAAATTGGGAAGCCACAGACTGCCATTCCTGTGGTGTGGAGGGTAGCTGTGGGGACAAACAAAAAAAGAGATTTAGTACTTTGGCACATAAACATAGCAAACATAATCCTACAAGCATCCTTGTGCAACTTTACATTTTTAAAATAGCATTTGCAAATTATGAAGGGAGAATTTCGGGGCACAAATAGATAGGCCCACTTAATTAATAAGAGACTCCACAGCCCTCTGATGGGGACAAAAACACTTTTAAGGGGGGGTGGGGGGTGTTTAAACTGTTTTTAGAAAACAAAACCCAAAATATATAAAGTGGCAAGGTGGGGGTTGGCCCGAAGATAGCATGCTGGACAGGTTAATATTGGGTAAGATCCAAAGATGCAGGTAGGCCAAAATAAAAAGAACATGTAAAAGCTGATATCAACATGCATAGGGAGAAAATGGAACGTTAGTTTTTTTTTTTTAAATCAAAAAAGTTTTTATTGCTCACAGAACAAGCAAGAAAACAACAGTATGACATCACATACAGGTTACAAACATTACACTTCACATACATCTCTTCGTTCGGAACATGCATGAATACAGTCTGCTTTATATTGCGCCCTCTCATCCCACTCTCCCAGTTCTAACGGGTTTAGTTGCCTCCTAGCAATCTCGTCTGGACGAGCTCCACAGGGCTCAGACCTGGTGTGGCTAGCCATGCATCCCATATTTTGTCAAACTTGCCCGCCCTACCCCTGTGCTGATATATATATTTTTCCATCACGAGCATCTTGCCCATATGTGTCACCCATAGTTTAAACGTGGGGGGTACCTCCAGCTTCCATTTCAAGAGAATGACCTTTCTGGCCTGGAATAAAGCTCTATTAAATGCCATTCTAGTCATCTCCTCCGCCACCGCTCCCTCCAATACTCCTAGCAGGCAATAGACCGGTTCCAGGGGAACGGAAGTCTGGAAGACAGAGTTAAGCGTGTCCAGGACCTCCCTCCAGAACCTATGGAGTTTGGGGCAGCGCCAGAGCAGGTGGATCAAGTCACCCGTTCCTACCCTGCACCTGTTGCACAGGGGGTCGGGGACCCTGCCCATTTTAAAGAGCTTCACCGGGGTGTAGTGGACCCGTAATAGGATGTATAATTGCGATACCTTTTGTGCAACGTTTAGGGAGCACCTGTTTACCACCTGCATCGCCTCCTCCCACATGTCTCCTGTCAATGGCCCAACGTCCGCCTCCCACTGATCTGCCACCTTCATGGGGTGTCCTTCTAAGAATGAGTCAAGTAACATATTGTAGCACTGCGAGATAATGCCCTTTGTCTCTGAGGCGTCCCGCAGGATGCGGAATACCGGAGTGGGGGACTGAGCCCACTCCACCGCACTCCCCTGGGCCCTTATTGCATGTTGCAGCTGGACGTAGTAAAATAGCATGTTTTGTGGAAGCGCATACCTGGACCTTAAAGTGTCAAATGGGAGCAGTGTGCCCCTACGAAAAATCTGTTTGAGGAGGGCGACACCTCTAAGGCGCCACCTGGGACCCTGATCCAGTTTGGCCAGTTCAGTGAACGTGTTGTTATCCCATATCGGGCTAAATTCAGTAAACCCCGTGACCCCCTGCAGCTGCCTCACCTTATTCCACACCTTCTGGGTAAGTACATATGTGGGCATTTTCCTATTGGGCTTCTGAAAGTGCTGAGCCTCTAGACCCTCCGGTATCGACCGGGCCCCAGTGCCAAACAGCAGAAGCCTGGCCGAGGAACCCGCCGGGACCGGGGACATGGCACCAATCAGGTGTTGTAGCTGCGCAGCTAGGTAGTAGATCCATGGGTTAGGAAGTGCCAGCCCCCCTCCCTCCTTGGGGCGTTGCAATTGCTCCAGTTTTATCCTGGGGGCTCTAGTGTGCCATAGGAGTTGTCTAAAGAGCGAGTTTACCACTCTAAAAGTTTTAAGGGTGATAACTATTGGGGAATTGTGGAGCAGGTATAGCAGCTGCGGCATCAGGATCATTTTGATGAGATTAGTCTTACCCGCGAGGGACATTTGCAACCTATTCCATATGTGGATTTTGTCTCTAAACCTGGTCAATAGGGGAAAGATATTCAATCTGCTATAGTCAGTCACATTGGGGGACACATGCACCCCCAGGTATTTAAAAGAGGGCACTATCGGGACGGGAGTTGAGGGGCCACCCTCGGTCATAGGAGGTCCGTCCAAGAACATCAGCGCGGATTTAGTCCAATTTATGGTGAGGCCCGAGAAATGTCCAAACCTCACCACAAGGGACATCACCCGGCTCAGGGAGTCCCCAGCATCCTCCAAAAACAGGAGCATGTCATCTGCATACAACATGAGCTTCTCATGCATGTCTCCGTAGCGGAAGCCCTTTACTGCTGGGCAATCCCGTATCAGAGCCGCCAGGGGCTCAATCGCCAGGGCGAAGAGCAAAGGGGACAGGGGGCAACCCTGCCTGGTCCCCCTGCCCAAAGCGAAGGCAGGAGACATCCGGTCCGACAACCGCATGGCCGCCTGGGGCGCGTCATACAATAGTCTCACCCATTTTAGAAAATTGGGGCCAAAGCCAAACTTGGCCAATACCGCCCACAGATACCGCCAGCCGACACTGTCGAAAGCCTTATTGGCATCTAGTGACAACAGTGCCCTTTGGCCGACGGAATCCGAGGGGGTCTGCATGTTTAGGTACAAGCGGCGGAGATTGGTGGCGGTGGAGCTGCGAGGCATAAAACCTGCCTGGTCTGGGTGGATTATGGATAGGATGATCTTATTAACCCTCATGGCCAGTACTTTGGCTAGAATTTTTACGTCGCTCTGCAGCAGGGATATGGGCCTGTACGAGCCTGGGTCAAGGGGGTCTTTGCCTGGTTTTAACAAAAGAATGATGTTGGCCCTTGTCATGGATGGAGGGAGCTTCCCCTGTTCAAAAGCAGCGTTGAAAACCTCTAGCAGCTTGGGGAGAATCTCCCCCCCCGTATTGGGTGTAGACCTCCATAGGGATGCCATCGTCTCCCGGAGCCTTACAGGTAGGGAAGGAGGCGGCCGCCTCCGTTAGTTCGTCAAGGGTCAGGGGAGCGTCCATCGCAGCGCGTGCTTGTCGGGACAACACCGGGAGGGTCACATCGTCTATGTACGCCTGTAGCTCACTATCAGGGTAGTCGTCACAGGGTTTATACAAATCCATGTAGAAGGCCGCCAACACGGCGACTATCTGCTCTGGATCATTCACTAGCCGCCCCTGAGAGTTACGAATCGCTCCAATGGCCGGGGACGCCTGCTGGGATCTGGCGATCCTGGCCAATAACCTGCCGGTCTTTTCCCCCTCCTCGTAGTAAGCCTGTTTGGTGAAAAAGCGTTTTTTTTCCGCGGTGGACGCTCTCAGCCGGTCCAGGGAATCCTGGCCCGACATCCAAGCCTCCCTCGCGGAGTCCGAGGGGTCTGTCACGTACTGTAGTTCCAGTCTCTGCACCTGATCCCCGACCTGCTCCAGAAGTGCTGCGGAATTACGTTTAACTGCTGCGATTTCAGCTATGAATGTGCCCCTAAGACAGGCCTTAAATGCATCCCACACCTCGACTGCGCCACCCACTTGGCCATTTTCCGCAAAGTATTTTCCTATCTGCTGCCCTATTCGCTCATGTGAGGTGAAGAGTTTTAACCAGAATGCGTTCAGTTTCCAGGGGGCTCTGGGTAGGGAGGAGGCCGGGCGGGTAACAAGGTGTACTGCCAGGGGTGAGTGGTCTGATACTCCTCGAGGGAGGTATTCCAACTTGGATACCATGTGCAGAACCTGGGTGGACCCCACGCAAAGGTCTATGCGTGAAAGCGACCCATGGGTCTTAGAAAAGCAAGAAAATTGTTTGGTCGTCGGGTGTCTGGCTCTCCAAACATCAATCCAGCCCACCTCCGCTAGCAGGCGGCTCAAAATGGTGCCTCTGCCCCCCAGTGGTGGTATGGCTGGCGGATGTCTATCTAGCCTAGGGTCCAGGCATCCATTAAAGTCCCCCATAATCACAACAGGCATATCAGGCTTATCTGCTAAGTATGACAGGAGACATTGTATAACCTCTCTAGAGAAGGGGGGGGAATATATACAAAGGCAAGTATCATTGTCACAGTATAGAGTTTGCAATACAAAAAAACATATCTCCCTTGGGAGTCTATTACCGAGTCTATTTCCTGGTAGGCCAAGGATTTGTGAACCAAAACACTCACCCCCCGTGAGTAGGAGGTGTGTGTGGAGTGGTATGCCTTGCCCACCCAGGAAAATCCTAGGCACCCAATGGTGTCCTTCGTGAGGTGCGTCTCCTGGAGACCTACCACAGCGGGATGGAACTTCCTCAAGCATGAGCCAATCATAGTACGTTTCAAGGGATCATTGACACCACGGACATTCCATGATACTATGGTTGTGGTAGCCATATCTGGTGGGGATTAACGGTAACGCCGCATGGCGGCAGTGTCACAAGTCCTCTTCGAACACTGGGGTCCAGAAAAAATGATGCATGCCCATTTGTAACAGTCCATGTGCAACGTGGGTGGAGGCATATAAAGTATAATAAGGGGGGAGGGGAAGCAGCATAAAGTGTAGTGAAGTGAGCGAAAAACAGCAGAAAAACATAAGTGAGACAACATTGTCTCCGGAACTCCGTGCCAACCTGGCACCTAACAGTCCACTTCCGACCTTGAGGTCGTGGTCTAACGTGCGCGACATAAAGGGGGGGCCTCCCCCGCTGCCGCTCTGATTCCAACCTTGGAAGGGTCATTGTACAACAGCTCTGAGCTCACGCTGCCCAAAACACAGCTGGAAAGAAAAATAGCAATGTCCCGCATTTAAAGATAACAATAACAGGTAATTCCCACAACAGGTGTCATACCTAGTCCACAGAGTGTAGTTTGGTGCTTCAGTCCCCCTCGTCTACTTCCCTCCTCCTGCGCAAATCTTGTTCGTTGCGGTCCAGCCAGTCCGCAGCGTCCGCTGCGGATTCAAAGAAGGTGGCCTGGCCTCTGACTGTGACTCTCAATTTGGCTGGGTACAGCATGGCGTATGTTACTGGAATTTTTTGTAGGCGCTTCTTTATATCAGCAAATTTAGCTCTCCTGCGCTGTACTTCTGCAGAGAAATCCGGGTAGAATGAGACCCTTGCTCCATTGTAGTGTACAGTCCCCTTCTCCCGCGCCAGCCTGAGCACTATTTCTCTGTCCCTGTAATTGAGAAGCCTGGCTAGCATGGGCCTCGGCGGATTACCAGGCGGGAGAGGTCTGGGTGGCGTGCGGTGTGCCCTCTCCACCGCAAAAAGTGTAGTAAATGCTTCTGCACCAAACATCTCTTGGAGCCATGACTCCACGAATGCCGTGGGGTCCCGTCCCTCCACCTTCTCCGGGAGCCCAACTATACGGACGTTGTTCCTTCGGAGGCGGTTCTCGATGTCATCCGTCTTTGCGTTCGCCTGGCCCGCTTGCTGCAGCGCTGTTCTGGTATCTCTGATGAGGGGGGGGCATCTGGTCCTCCACCTCGCTAACTCGCCCCTCCACCGCCGTGGTGCGTTCTCTGATTTTCTGGATGTCGTGCCGGATAAATGACACTGTTTCCGTCAGGGCCCCAAATTGCAGCTTTAGGCCGTCTACTGATGCAGTCACAGACGTGGTGCAGCGTTGCACTGCCTGCAGGATCTCACTCAGCGTGGGCTGTGGAGCATCGTCTGGCCTCTCAAACAGGTCTGTTATCTGTTCTTGGGACACCTCAAGGGGTAGTGTGTCGTCCAGGGCAGAGGCGCCATCTTGCCCCCCGGCCTCATGTAATGGCGTCGGTAGCTGAGGGGAAGGGGAGCAGCTCGGGCCCTGTAGCTTTTGGGCATAATACAGCATGTCTTTGGGCTGCTCCCTCCCCTGCTGTTTTTGGGTCTTAGCCGGCTTACCCGTCTCCTTGTGCGTCTCCCAGCCACGCGTAGCTCTCTGAGGGAGGACGGAGCCGGCGCCATCTTGGAGGGCCAGGGCCGCCACCGCTGCCGCTTCCTTGTAGCCTCTACGGGCCATCTCGAGGATCGGGGAGGACTCCGTGTGGTCACCGCTGTGTGGAGGAAGGTGAGGTGAGTCTGCCAGCTCTTTTTTGCGGTACAGGATCGCTGCGGGAAGGATCGATGCAGGGTCAATAGCGGGAGCTCCGTGCCAAGCGTCCGCTCACATGCCTGTCCAGGCCACGCCCCCAAAAATGGAGCGTTAGTTAAACACACAGCATATCTGGGAATAAAAAAAAAATGTTAGTTGCCAACATTATTAAAGACACATTGTGAGGTTCAAATGAGGGAACTTACCTTAATATACTCCTCGTGCAGAACTTTGATGATGGCAGCACACGTGTCCGGTATGATGACCCCAAGCGCCTGCGGAGAGATGCCTGTCGAGAACTTGAGGTCCTGCAGGCTCCTCCCAGTCGCCAGGTACCGCAACGTGGCAATAAGCCTCTGCTCGGCCGTGATGGCTTGGCGCATCACAGTGTCCTGCCTCATGATATAGGGGGACAGAAGATCCAGCAGACTGTTGAATACGGGGTCCGTCATGCGGAGAAAATTCCTATAGTCATTAGGATTATTCTCCTGGATTTCCCTAAGCAGAGGCATATGTGAGAACTGGTCACGCTGGCGCAACCAATTCTTGGTCCAGAAACGCCTCCGCCCCCTGTTTCTGGCCAAAGTACTGGAATAATGAACATATACAGCAGCCATCCCATAAACAGCACCAACTCGCGAAAATTGACGCTGCTGCTCCATCATGGCTTCAAACCGGCCGGCTGGTCAGTCAAGAACACACTACAACAGAAAGCACAATCAAATCCAGCGGTACCTGCAAAGAACGCACGACACACAGATACGAACGCACAGTACGAATCTGCAAAGCAGAACGAACTGCACGCCTGTACCCGAATGCCAACTACGTACCCACAAGCACACGCACTGAACGAGAAAATACTACCTGCTAAAGACTGGAGACCGAGAAGCGCGAATCAGCTCTAACCAAACCTTCACTAACACGAGCAAAGCCGTAACTAGCAAAAGCGGAACAGAGGGCGTCGCCATTGACTTTGGCCTTTCCCTTTATAGTGACGTCAAACGTGGATTATGTGCACGCGTTCAGGTCCGCAGGGAAATATGGTCCGCTGGTGTGTACAAGCCAGCGGGCCAAATGAAAAAACAGCCTTGTACGCCGGAAACAGCCCGTCGGACATTTCCAGCGAACATGTTTGGTCGTGAGTACTCGGCCTCACACTAACTACACAGAAATCTATCTAACACTAAGCTACACTAACCTGGACAAAACAACACAAATCTGAGCTTTTACAAAAGCTGTTGGGTCTTTTGCTTTGAAAAAAGCAGTTTATAAGCAGAAAACTCAGAACTGAAAGCACTATAGGAAGCACAATGCTGATGCTCTAAGCTCTAAGATCACACAGAAACACTCCACTCTCTCTAGCCACCTTGTGAATCTGCACTGAAATACTGCTGGGAGTGATCTTATATACTGGTCGTGCAGGCAGGTTCCTATTGGTTGCTATGGAGGTTGCTAACCTCTGACAACTGTGGTAGGAGAACTCTGATTGGCT
Organism: Rana temporaria; assembly: GCF_905171775.1. NCBI lineage: Eukaryota > Metazoa > Chordata > Amphibia > Anura > Ranidae > Rana > Rana temporaria. The sequence continues at coordinate 380,441,858 of NC_053490.1, forward strand.
CTGATGCAAAAGAAGGGCGGAGAAAATATTCGCGAATATTCGGAAATCGAATATTCGCGATTGCGAATATTCGGCAACATAAAAGGATCGCCTCAGCTTAGCTACTCGGCCCAGGGTCTCTAATCATACCAGCAATGCTTTTAGACGTCGATGGAGATCACTAGGATGTGATCTGTTTTTAAAATAAATTAGAAAAAATATGAATATTCGGAATAGCGAATATTGGCCACGAAATTCGAGTTATTCGCGAATACTCGAATATGCCATATTCGTAACGAATATTCGCAATGCGAATATTCTTGAGCAACACTATTGGGGAGGTGAGCTGGCTGCTTCCTTTCCCGTTCCCTCATCTGGCTGCTGGGACAACATGTCTGTGGTACTGTCTCCCAGATGCATGGATCTTTGCTGGGGAGGAAAGACCACGTTCTCCACCCTGGCCAACTGTTGGGGAGGGACGATGAACACTTCCTCTCCCTTCTCCCCCTGCTGCTGGGAAGTGATCGCCACCTTCTCACCCTGAGCCTCCGGAACTGCCACAGGTGTGGGGCAGAGGTCTTGAACCCTCTGTCTGGTGACAAGCGCTTCAGCTGAGGAAGTTCCTTGCAACTCCACAGATACTGCCCTTGGTGCTCGGCAGAGCACAGTGAAGTTTGGCCCTGATACCAGCTCTTCTGCTGGAGGCTCCTCAGGTTGTTCTTCCTCAGCAGAAAAGTCTATTAAATCCCCTGCCTCTGCAACTGGTGTCAGGGGATAGAGGTTCACCATCTCCTGTCCATGGAACCCAGAAGATGCTATAGGTACTGGGCAGAGGTTAGCAGAGCTCTGCCCTGCGGTCAGCACTTCAGCTTTGGGAATGGCAATCTCCAGATTTTACACTGCCGATTCTCTAGCATGCTGCTGGACAGGCACATTCCTCCATTCAAGATCATCCCTGACCCTGCTGTAGCAAATTGGATCATGCTTTGCTGGGATTTTTTGCCTTCCCCTGGATCAACTGTGGGTATAGAATTGGGTATATGTGATTGTACGATACTATTATTATTTTATTTCTTATGGTTGAACTTGATGGACTTGTGTCTTTTTTCAACCTGACTATGTTGGATCCCATGCAGAAACAGGATCATCAAGGTCAGTCAGCACTTGCTGCATCCGCCATAAGACCTCCACGTCCATAGCTGCGGGGGCAGGTTGGCAAAGCTTACTGTTACTCTGCCACATTGCCGACTCTTCCGCCAGGACTTCAGAGTTGTCAACTGGTATTTCCTGATAGTCCCAGGCAAAGGGAGCCCAGCCCTGGCGCTGAGCAGAGTCTAGCAGCTGTCTGTAGGCGATCTCCAGCTCCCATTCCTGAACGGCCAGAAACTCTATATCTTCCAGTGCCCAGTGCACTTCTGAGATGTTCAGTAGCCCTTCTGAAATCCATGATTTCGTCCAACCGCCACTCCAAATCACTCCCAAAGTTAGTTCCCTGTCAGCTTCACATACAACAATCAATCAATCAATACGCTATCAAGGGACATGCTTGGGATACATGGTAAGAGGAGAATTGAAATTCCGCGCTAGGACTGGGTAGATGAGCTGCTGCCCCCTGTATGGCCCCCACAGGGAGGGAGAGTAAGGGTTGAGTTGAGTTATGTATTCAGGGTGGTGGCGCTGCTTAGGTGTAGTATTTGTGTGTCCTTGTCTTCAATATAGTGTGACAGGAAGTCAGGTAAATCTGTGGGTGTTGTCACAGACGGGAGATACATTTCTGCCTTGTTTAGACAATATACCAATTATTATCAGGTGTCGGCTGCAGAAGCAGCCAGAAAGATTTAAGGGCGTTGAAAAACTTCAGCTGTTCAGAATGAGGCAATTAAGGCCTCTATAAGTAATCCAGAGGATTACTACTGAATGCTGCATCCTGAGGCTTTTTCAGTGAAGGAGAGCAGTGAACAGAAATACTTCTGAAGAGGTGAGGTGCTGTTGATTTTTCTGTGTGATAAAAATCAAAAAGACTATTAGTTTTTCTGCTGTATGACCAGCAGTGTCTGCTCAGCAGTAGGCTGTGCCAGACTCCATAGATAGGTTCCTGTGTGGTGAAGGTAGACGCCCCAAGTGGCCAGGGTTTATTTTATGTTTGATTTTGTTTATGCTGTTTGGATGCTTGCACTTGTTTCCAGCAAGATGGAAGAATAAACCGAATTCTTTGTTTTCAACCGTCTTCGGCTGTTTCCCTGTATCGTTCAGTGTGTAGTGAACCCATTCAGGGGGGTCACACACCCCCGTTACCGAGCTAACCCCTTACACATGGTGGAGTGGCGCTGTGACGGTATCGGTATGATATCCCCGTCAAGCATTCCCTCCTCTCCATACAAGAACATCACAGGATCCCCCACACATGAGTCAAGACTGGATGCTGGAACCAAGACTGAGTTTAATGTTATAACACACACAGCTTATATGTCATTTCCAAAACTGTTACAATGACAAATCTCCGCCCCCCTCTTACACAGTGGGGGGTCTTCAATACAGCTCCTTTGAAATAAAGATATTTCTTTGAACTACTCAGTATCTAGCCGGTTCGGCACCGCATATAGAGAGATAATTACCACAATGAAGCAATCAGCATAATTAACATGAGCCACTTATCTAATCACAGTAACCAGTAAACACAGGGCTAGAACAATTAACATTTGAAACAGGACTGGCTGCAGAAGGGTAAATACAATTAACAGCCTTAAACAAGCAGGGAGGATTAACCTGAAGCATATAGGTAAAAAGTCCTTCACAATGGCCCCCCTTTTTCTCCCTGCTCCGGAAAACCCGGTTGGACCTTCCCTGGTCCAGTAGGGTTGACGGGTTCAGAGCTTTTAGTCCGAGGTTAACTCCGTTTGGCATGACTGACCTCCCTTGGCAACTGCTTCAGACTCAGGTATGCCGCCGGGTCGTCAGATCACACGCCGGTCAGTCCCCAAGTCTTTGTGCGATCTGCAAAGTCACCAGAAGTCAGTGTGAAGACGGTGAATGGGTCTGTGCGCCGCCATCTAGGTGTCCCGCTATGGGAGGGGCAGGTTATGGCTCTGAAGTGACAGTCACAGGAGATTCATAAAAAGAAAAAGTTATATTTGTTGAAATGCTGTAGCACTGGTGCTCAGAGTCCGGGGGGGGGAGGGGACTCAGGGCCCCATAAGGTCAGCCACCCCCTGCTCCCTCCGCAGCCGCCGGTTCTCCTCTTTGAGCTTCTCCAGCTCCATCTCCAGTTCATGGAGCCTGGGGGGGTCAGCCCGCTGTGACCTCAGGTGGTTGTTCTCCTCCTCCATGCAGCTTATGCACTCCTCCAGCTCTATGTACTCACGGATCAGCTCCTGCTTGCTCATGTCCTGCAGGCTCTCCACGTTGTCCTTCATCATCAGGAACTGGGTGGTGGTGTAAGGGGCCACCGGTGGGCCCTTGGCGAACATCTCGGCCCGCATCTGGGGCGCCCGCTGCGATTCCATCTCCTCCAGTCGCTTCTTCTCCTCCCAGGTCCGCTGGTTATATGACTTCCAGGACCTCTTCTTCTTGGGGGGTAGCTGGCGGTGCCTCTTTCTGCCCAGCTCCCTCCAGGGCCCCTCCGTCTCATGGCTGTCGCCCATGACCAGCTGACAATGGTGTTCCCTGTTGTCCGTAATACCCGATTGTACCGTGAGGACTTCGTAAACGGTGTCCGATGGTTCTTCCGGACCCAGCTCCTGGAGATCCCAAGCCGAGTCTACACAATGGGCTGCTGCTGGTGGGCGGTACCCAGGTTGAGACCAATTTGACCTGGTGTTGTCGTTCATGGGGCAATTCTGCTTGAAGTGACCCAGCTGTTTGCACCGGAAGCAGCGTTGTTCGTTGTCCTCCTGGCGTGGGTAGCGAGGGCTAGATGTCACCGGTCTGTTAGGAGGTTGGTATCTAGCGGCTGGTGGGTGTGAGGGCGCCGTTGGTCGTGGAGGTTGTACCCGTGGTGTGACCTGGTTCGTCTTGCGAGTATCCGCATATTCATCCGCCAACTTCGCGGCCTCTGGTAGAGTCATGGGCCTGCGATCTCTCACCCAATCTTTGACATCCGTCTGGATGTGATTGTAAAATTGCTCCAGGAGCATTAGTTGCAAAATGTCCTCTGCGGTGGCGGCCTGGCTGCTGTTAACCCAGTTAGAGGCCGACAGGGACAACTGGCATGCCCACTCCGCGTAAGAGTCTTTCGTGGTTTTGCGTGAGTCCCTGAACTTCTGTCGGTGGGACTCTGGGGTTACTGCATAACGAGCTAGGAGCACTTCTTTAACCCGGGCGTAGCTATGGATATCCTGATCTGGCACGGTCCGGAAAGCATCAGAAGCTTTGCCTGACAGTTTGCCTGGCAATATTGCAACCCACTCTCTTCTAGCTATTCGGTGCAGGTTACATTGTCGCTCAAAATCCGCCAGGTAGTTATCAATTTCACAGTCCTTTTCATCAAAAGCTTTAAAAGCGCTAAACGGAATCTTCCTTGCGTCTGCTGTGCTGTACTCACTGTTCGGAGAAGGTGCGGCTGCTTGTTGGACTGCTGCCAGTTTTAACTGTAGTTCTGCGTCCCTTATTTGTTTATCCTTCTGTAGTTCTGTGTCTCTTATTTGTTTATCCTTCTGTAGTTCTGCGTCTCTTATTTCTTTAGCCTCCTTCGCTAACAGGTCCATCACTCTCAGCACCACATCTGCCGTTGGGTTCGGGCCGAACCACGCTAGCTTCTCTCTCATTAGCTTGTTGGCTGGCGATTCCTCCTCCTGAATCACTGGTGTCTCCATCTCTTGTACTGCTGGCGTTGCTGCAATCCCGTCCTCCTGGTCTATCTCCATTGATTCTGCTATGATGACCCGTTCGGTTTTGTTGCTAGCAATCCTTCCACGAACTTCCAGTAGTTCTTCCAGTGTCTGCTTGGAATCCCGGGTGTAAGAAGGGAAAATCCCACTGCTACCAACCAATTGTGACGGTATCGGTATGATATCCCCGTCAAGCATTCCCTCCTCTCCATACAAGAACATCACAGGATCCCCCACACATGAGTCAAGACTGGATGCTGGAACCAAGACTGAGTTTAATGTTATAACACACACAGCTTATATGTAATTTCCAAAACTGTTACAATGACAAATCTCCGCCCCCCTCTTACACAGTGGGGGGTCTTCAATACAGCTCCTTTGAAATAAAGATATTTCTTTGAACTACTCAGTATCTAGCCGGTTCGGCACCGCATATAGAGAGATAATTACCACAATGAAGCAATCAGCATAATTAACATGAGCCACTTATCTAATCACAGTAACCAGTAAACACAGGGCTAGAACAATTAACATTTGAAACAGGACTGGCTGCAGAAGGGTAAATACAATTAACAGCCTTAAACAAGCAGGGAGGATTAACCTGAAGCATATAGGTAAAAAGTCCTTCACAGGCGCGGGCAGTTAAAGTAAACCCAAAATGGAGGAGATACTGAAACAGCTGGCTATAGCAAATGCAAATCAACAGCAGACGAATGCAGGTTTGCAGCGGAGCATTGCAGCTTAACAACAGGCTCACGCAGCTCAACAACAGGCTCACCAAGAGAGCATTGCAGCTCAACAACAGGCTCACGCAGCTCAACAACAGGCTCACCAAGAGAGCATTGCAGCTCAACAACAGGCTCACCAAGAGAGCATTGCAGGCTTGGAACAGAGAGACCAGCACCAAATTGAGGCCATCGTGAAACAGCTTCAGAGACAGGAGACCGAGGCTGGGAGTCAGGCCAGTGACATACCAACTTTTCGGGTAAGACACTTATTGCCAAAGATGACTGCAGATGAGGACCCTGAGATGTTTCTGACCACGTTTGAGAGAGCAGTGGAAAGAGAGAGTTGGCCTAAAGAACAGTGGGCTGGACTGGTGGCCCCCCTATTATCTGGAGAAGCCCAAAAGGCATATTTTGATTTGGAGCTGGCAGACGCGAAAAACTATGATCGGTTAAAAAAGGAAATATTGGCACGTTTTGGTGTAACCCTGGATGTCCGTGCTCAGCGGGTCCACAATTGGAGTTATCATGGAGGAAGCCACCTCGGTCGCAGATGTATGACCTCATCTATTTGGCTAAGAAATGGTTGCAGCCAGAAACTCTGTCCGGACCAAAAATTTTGGAGCGAGTAGTCATGAAAAAATTTCTTAGGTCTCTTCCTAACACCCTGCAGAAATGGGTGAACCATGGTGGTCCGGAAACCGCAGACAAACTTGTAGACCTGGTCGAAAGGTACCTAACAACAGAGAATTTGTCCTCTTCCACCAGAGACGCACAGACTTTTCACCCCAAGACCAGACCCTCCCCACCTATAGGTAAGACTGCATCAAGGGATGGGGGTGGAGAGAGGGACCAAGGAGCAACTAGAGGAATTATTGGGACTACTGCTAATGTTTGGCGAGAGCGGCCTGGAAGACCCATCCCACAGGAGAGGACCAGAAGGTTGATTGGTTACCGTTGCCGGGAAGAGGGACATGTAGCAGCGGTTTGCCCAGCGGGTGATGAACCTATGCAGTGTGATTTTCTGACAGAGAGACGACAGTCCCTTTTTGCAACAACATGCACTGCAGTAAAGGGAAATGAGAAACCTTTATGTAGAATGTGCTTAGATGGTAAAGATGTTGTAGTATTGTTGGATTCAGGTAGCCTGGTCACCTTAGTGAAAAGTGATCTAGTGGTGGGAAAAACCTTACATCCTAGGAAAATGGCTGTAGTTTGTGTACATGGGGACATTCGAGAATATCCAATAACTACGGTTTCCTTTGAAACCTCCCTCAGTAACTTGTGTCACCAGGTGGGTTTAGTTCCCAAATTGCCACATGACGCCATTGTGGGAAGGGATTTCCCAAAATTCTGGGAACTCTGGGACTGCCCATATTCCCCAGTAGGTGGTTCTTCTGAGCCTGAACAATATACTTCAGAATCCTCTAACTGTGAGGATTCTCCTGAGTTTCCATTTTCAGTCTTAGCAGGGGAAACACCAGTCCCTAGGGAGGAGCCTGCTACCTCAGAAGAGGAACAGCGGCCGATAGGGTTTGATGATCTCGAGGTGCACAGAGAAAATGTTATCACTGAGCAATTGAGGGACCCCACATTGCTAAGAACCCGGGAGAATGTAGTAAAGATAAATGGGGAGTTAGTTAACCCTGATGAGAGGGTTGCCCTCCCTTACTTCATTATTAAAAGGGACCTGTTATATCGAGTGTCACAGAGGATAGAGGACACCATTGAGCAACTGGTAGTGCCTAAACTGTACCGCAAGATGGTTTTGGAACTGGCCCATGGGCACATTCTTGGGGGACATTTGGGAGCAGAAAAAACCCGGGAGAGGATCACCCAGAGGTTTTATTGGCCTGGGATCACTAAGGAAGTGGAATTGTACTGATCTTCCTGTCCAGTGTGTCAGATTACTGCACCCATGCCACATTTCCGCAGTCCGTTGGTACCCCTGCCCATTATCGAGGTCCCTTTTGAGAGGATCGCCATGGACTTGGTTGGCCCCTTACTGAAGTCCACTAGAGGGCACCAGCATATCTTTGTAATAATGGACTATGCCACCCGTTACCCAGGAGCGATTCCTCTCCGAAACACCTCTGCTAAAACCATTGCCAAAGAGTTATTTCAGGTTTTCAGCCGTGTGGGTCTTCCTAAGGAAGTTCTAACTGACCAGAGCACCCCGTTTATGTCTAGGGTGACCAAAGAACTTTGTAAACTCCTGAAAGTGACCCAATTACGTACATCAGTATATCACCCTCAGACAGACGGGTTAGTGGAAAGGTTTAATAAAACCTTAAAACAAATGTTGAGGAAGGTGGTGGATAAAGACGGAAAGAATTGGGATTATCTGCTCCCTTATCTGATGTTTGCCATAAGAGAGGTTCCTCAATCGTCCACAGGGTTCTCTCCGTTTGAGGTACTGCATGGGAAGCACCCCTGGGGCCTACTGGACATTGCCAGGGAAACATGGGAGAGTGAGATTTCCCCTCATCGAAGTGTGATTGAACATGTGGCACAAATGCAAGATAGAATTGCCCAAGTGATGCCGATTGTGAAGGAACATTTAGCCCAAGCCCAATTGGCTCAACAAAGGATTTACAATCGTGGGGCCCAGGTCCGTTCCTTTGCACCTGGTGATAGGGTGTTGGTACTGGTCCCCACGGTCGAAAGTAAATTCCTAGCCAAATGGCAGGGTCCCTATGAAGTGTTGGAGAAAATGGGGGTGGTGAATTATAAAATTAGCCAACCGGGAAGATGAAAACCTGAGCAGCTCTATCACGTGAACTTGCTGGAAGGATAGAGAGTCCTTGGTCGCTAAGACTACCCGATTTTCTGCTCCATTTAACCTGGCTGTCCCTGAAGTTGGGATAACGGAGACTCTATCCAAAACTCAGCAACAGGAGGTTAAAGAATGTGTGCTCCGTTATAAGGAGAAGTTTTCAAACCTGCCAGGTTGGGTCTCCGGAGTTGAACATGACATTATCACCACACCAGGGGATAAGGTCAAGTTGAAGCCGTATAGAATTCCAGAAGCCCGGCAAGAGGCAAGAGTCAAATAGTGATTGGTCCAGTCCCATTGTCTTAGTGCCCAAACCAGATGGAAGTTGGCGGTTTTGTAATGACTTTCGCCGCCTGAATCAAATCACTAAGTTTGACACCTATCCTATGCCCCGCATAGATGAACGGATTGATCGCCTAGGCACTGCCCGGTACATGACGATGTTAGACCTGACCAAAGGTTATTGGCAAATTCCTCTCTCAGAGCCGGCCAGGGAAAAAACAGCATTTGTAACTCCAGACGGATCTTTCCAATATCGGAGAATGCCTTTTGGGTTACAGAATGCTCCCGCCACATTTCAACGCACCATGGATAAGACCCTTCGGCCTCATCGAGCCTATGCTGCTGCATACCTCGATGACGTTGTCATCCACAGTGAGGATTGGGACTCACACTTACCAAAAGTTCAGGCTGTGTTGGCAACCGTAGACACCCAAGATGCCTATCTGCACATGCTCATTTATCCACCTCACCAGCATTTTCTATGCTTTGCTGTGGCAAACAATCATTTCCTGTTTGTCACACTGCCTTTCCCTATGCTCCACTCCCGGAGTATTCACAAAGGTCTTAGTACCTCTTCTTGCCCTTCTCAAAACTCAGGGTATCCACATCACGGGTTATCTAGGTTACCTTCGACTGAAGGACTTATTTTCCTTGCATCTGTCAGCAAATGTCCACAGGACAATTCAGATACTCCAGGTTTTCAGTTGGGTAATGAATTTCCAAAACTCTGCTCTCCAGCCTTCTCTTTGCCTGGAATACAGTTTAGTCTTGAGAGAAGAAAATTCTCTCTCACTCACTAACTCACACACTCTCACTCTCATCTTGAAAGGAGTCTCACAGTGACTTTGCAGGATGGCCACACCCCATGGCTATATATGAACCGGCAGACAGCGGAGCTGGCACAAAGACGGGATACAGCGTTGGAGGAGGACCAGGTCAGTGGTGGAAAAGACAGCACCGGGGGAAGAAGACTGGGCAAAGAACAACAGAGGGAGTAGACCGGAGGAAGATTTGTAATAAAGGACTTGTCAGAGCTGTCTCTCTTGTTTTTATTTAGACTACACTTCCTTTTTTTGGGGTGAATGAATAGGGGTACAACGTACCCCATGCTCATTCACATGGGGGGCCCCTTGTTAAAGGGGGTCTTCAGATTCCAATAAGCTCCCTGCCCGCAGACCCCCACAATCACCTCCCAGGGTTGTCAGGAAGAGGCCCTTGTCCCCATCAACATGTTGCATATTGAGGGCATGTGGCCTTGTACGGTCCAGGAAGGGAGAGGGTTGCTCGCTCGTTCCCCCCGACCTGCCAAGCAGCATGCTCCGAACAGAGTCTGGTATGGATTTTGGGGGGACCCCGTGCCTTTTTTTTGGGGGGTTTCCACTCAAAATTTATACCAGACGGAAGGGTTTGGTATGGTCTTGGAGGGGGGCCCCACGCTTTTTTTTTTTTCCGGCGTAGGGTTCTCCTTCAAGCTTTTTAGTGCACAAATTGCACCACAAGTCGAATCATGATGGCTTGGATGCGACTTTCATTCAAATCAATGGGCTGAAAGTTGGATCAGTTAAGATGACTCTCATAGGGAACCATTGATTTTGAAAACAGGTCACGGGAGTACAGAATGAACAGCTAAACAAAAGCGCTGCTTTCAAAGCACTTTTAAAGCAGTGTCCATTCATTTCAATGGACAGCACTCAGGCTTTCACTCTGGGGAGACTTGAGAGGCGCTTTTCAGGATCTTTACATGCATTATTTTTAGCGCTAAAACACCTTAAAAGCGCCCAGTGTGAAAGGGGTATTAACCTCTTGACCACTTTCCACTTAAACCCCCTTCCTAACCAGATACATTTTTAGCTTTCGGTGCTCTCACAATTTGAATGACAATTACTCAGTCATACAACACTGTACCCATATGAAATTTTTGTCCTTTTTTTCCACACAAATAGAGCTTTCTTTGGTGGTATTTAATCACCGTTGGGTTTTTTATTTTTTGCGCTATAAAAGGAAAAAAGACTGAAAATTCTGTTAAAAAAAATGAATTTTTCCAGTCTCTGTTATAAAATTTAGAAAATATGTAATTTTTCTTCATAAATTTTGCCCAAAATTTATACTGCTACATATCTTTGGTAAAAATAAGTACAAAATGGTGTATATTATTTGGTCTTTGTGAAAGTTATAGAGTCCACAAGCTATGGTGCCATTATCTGAAAATTGATCACACCTGAAGTACTGATGGCCTATCATTTCTTGAGACCCTAACATGCCAGAAAAGTACAAATACCCCCCAAATGACCCCTTTTTGGAAAGAAGACATTCCAATGTATTTAGAAAAAGGCATGGTGAGTTTTTTTAAGTTATAATTTTTTTCCCACAATTCTTTGCAAAATAAAGATATTTTTTTCTTTTTTTTTTCACAATATTTTCATATTAGCAGGTTAATTCTCACACACAGAATATGCATAGCACAAATTAAACCCCAAAACACATTCTGCCATTACAATACCACATGTGTGAGACTTTTTAACAGTGTGGCCACATACAGAGGCCCAACATGCAGGGAGCACCTTCAGGCGTTCTGAGCACCCAGGCCAATTCTGACATTTCTCTCCTACATGTAAAAATCATAATTTATTTGCTAGAAAATTACATAGAACCCCAAGACATTATATATGCTTTTTTAGCAAAGACCCTAGAGAATACAATGGCGGTCATTACAACTTCTTATCTCGCAAAGTATTTGCGCAGCAATTTTTCGAACGCGTTTAAAAAAAAAAAAAGTTGTGTGATTAAAAAAAAAAAAACAATAAAGTTAGCCCAATTTTTTGCAAAATGTGAAAGATGAAGTTACGCCGAGTAAATAGATACCCAACATGTCACCCTTAAAAATTGCACACGCTCGTGGAATGGCGCCAAACTTCGCTACTTAAAAATCCCCATAGGCGACGCTTTAAATATTTTTATTTTACTTTATTTATTTTAGTTTGACACATTTTTCCCCAAAAATACATTTTTTGATCACTTTTATTCCTATTATAAGGAATGTAAACATCCCTTGTAATAGGAATATAACATGACAGGTACTCTTTACAGTAAGATGTGGGGTCAATAAGACCCCACATCTCACCTCTAGGCTGGGAAGCCTGAAATAAAAAAAATAAAAAAATGATCCTGGCTTTGATCGTAGCGGTGAGTCGGTAGAAGCACCGGAGGGTGGCGGGAGGGGGGGACGTATTGCGGAGTATTGCACAGGGGGTATTGCACAGGGGGTATTGCAGAGTATTGCACAGGGGGGTATTGCAGAGTATTGCACAGGGGTTAGTTGCACAGGGGGTATTGCAGAGTATTGCACAGGGGTTATTGCAGAGTATTGCACAGGGGATATTGCAGAGTATTGCACAGGGGTTATTGCAGAGTATTGCACAGGGGATATTGCAGAGTATTGCACAGGGGATATTGCAGAGTATTGCACAGGGGGTATTGTGTATTGCAGAGTATCGCACAGGGATGGGTGAGCATGGTGGGATGGATGGCTGGATCTGTGACTGCAATTGTCACAGATCCAGCCCACAGCACTGCCATCCCTCTCCTCTCACACGTCACGGATGATTTCGGGAGCGCGCCCCAGGGGGCACGCAGTGGCAAGATTCTGGGAGGACGTCCATAGACATCCTCCCAGAATAACTGGACCGCGCTGTAGAGGTATTTTGTATATAGGCCGGTCGTCAAAGGATCACTAAAGTAAAAATTTATATATTTTTTTTAAATAACAAACATGTTATATTTACCTCCACTGTGTGGCTCGTTTTGCAGACAGTGGCCCTGATCCACGTCTTCCTCGGCGGCTGTCTCGGCTCCCCCCCGCAAGAGCTTTCCACCTTAATGCGAGCGAGCTTGCATGGTGGAAAGCTCTTGCTGGCGCGCTCCCGTGATACAGTGGCGGCCATAGCCGCGTTATTGGATGTGACTGACAGCAACGCCATCCAGTGTAGCCAATCAACAGCCAGGCTGAGAACTGAGGAGGATGACGGGGACGAGCGTGGGACTTTCGAGGGGTCAGGTAAGTAAAACGGGGGTTCGGGGGCGGTATTGTCCGATGTTTTTTCACCTTAATGCATAGAATGCATTAAGGTGAAAAAACATTTACCTTTTCAACCCCTTTAAGATAAAAAAAAAAACGAAGGATCAGTGCGTACAGATGTATCGGTGAGCCGAGTTGTATAGGTGTGTGGGGGGGTTGAGTGCATACAGGTGTGTAGGGGGGTTGAGTGCATACAGGTGTGTAGGGGGGTTGAGTGTATACAGGTGTGTAGGGGGGTTGAGTGCATACAGGTGTGTAGGGGGGCTGAGTGCATACAGGTGTGAGGGAGGCTGAGTCTGTACAGATATGAGGGGGCCGAGTCCATACAGGTATGATCAGTGAGGGGGGTGCCAGATATAGGATCCGCCCTGGGTGGCAAATGCTCTAGGTATGCCCCTGCTAAAACCCCATACACACTTTTAGATTTTCTGCAGATTCTTGTCTTCAGATTTACCAAAACCATATAATATGAAGCCAAACCTTAGAGTTTCGATTTGTATGCAATGAGGCAGGCCCAGTTCTGGCCCAAGACATTGTGCTGCCTGGGACCAAGAATGAAATGCTGCTCCCCCCCCCGAAAAAAAATCACGCCAACCAAAAGGCCCCCACATTCATTATTTTATATCATGATAACTAAAGGGGATCCGTTATGCAGAGGCGTATCTAGTGAAAATGGCGCCTATGGCAAGCAATGAAACTGCGCCCCTGTCAAAACATTTGACACCCATCTTTCAGATAATACTGTCAGTATATACAGGTATATAGAGAGAACAGTAGGTTAGTTGTTGGGGCCTTTCTTGGTTTGAATCTGGGCCAGGAAGCTATCTGCATGTTCTCTTGGTGTGGGCACATTCCAAAGCCATGTTGGTAGGTGATGGTCCCCTGTCTGTATGAAGTGGCAATGTACATGGGTGATCACATTCTGCATGCCACCCCCCCCCCCCATGCCTGAAAAATTATCCAAAATGAGCGCTGGCCCAAAATCTGGCAAGAGCTGGATAGGACTGAATGGAAGTATACATAGATATGTGTAGGGTCCTCTATGATTGTAGGGTCAGTGTAGAATATGATTAGCCATGTACACTGCCTGTCTGTACACGGGGTACAATTCACCTACCTGCATGTGTTTGGAGTGGAAGAGGAACCCCACTGGGAGAACATGCTAACTCCATGTAGCTAGTGTCCTGGGCAAGAGGGGAGCCCAGTATGATGTATATATGTGTGTGTGTATATATATATATATATATATATATATATATATATATAATGGGGTAGACATTGGTGGGGTACCTGCCAGGTTAGGTGGTATGGTGCCAGGTTAGGTGGTATAGTGCCAGGTTAGGTGGTATAGTGCCAGGTTAGGTGGTATATTATGCCAGGTTAGGTGGTATAGTTCCAGGTTAGGTGGTATATTATGCCAGGTTAGGTGGTATAGTTCCAGGTTAGGTGGTATATTATGATAGGTTAGGGGTTGTAGTTGCCAGGTTAGGTGGTATATTTTGCCAGGTTAGGGGGTGTAGTTGCCAGGTTAGGTGGTATATTATGCCAGGTTAGCGTATATTATGCCAGGTTAGGTGGTATATTATGCCAGGTTAGGGGGTGTAGTTGCCAGGTTAGGTGGTATATTATGCCAGGTTAGGGGGTGTAGTTGCCAGGTTAGGGTATATTATGCCAGGTTAGGGGTTGTAGTTGCCAGGTTAGGGTATATTATGGCAGGTTAGGGGTTGTAGTTGCCAGGTTAGGTGGTATATTATGCCAGGTTAGGGGGTGTAGTTGCCAGGTTAGGTGGTATTTTTTGCCAGGTTAGGGGGTGTAGTTGCCAGGTTAGGTGGTATATTATGCCAGGTTATGGGGTGTAGTTGCCAGGTTATGGGGTGTAGTTGCCAGGTTAGGTGGTATATTATGCCAGGTTAGGTGGTATAGTTCCAGGTTAGGTGGTAAATTATGCCAGGTTAGGGGTTGTAGTTGCCAGGTTAGGTGGTATATTATGCCAGGTTAGGGGGTGTAGTTGCCAGGTTAGGTGGTATATTATGCCAGGTTAGGTGGTATAATGGCAGAGTAAATACATGACAACATGAATAGATAAGAGAATGCTGGTCCTGTTCCCCTCTTCCTCTGTCACCTGCACTAAATGTCTAAATGAACACATGGCTGTCTCTGCTGCTGCAGAACCTCCTTCTCCCCCCTTTCTGAAGTAAACAAAGAAAGACAAAAAACTCACATGGGTGCTGACATGCTGAGGTCTGATTATGGCTTCTTTTTCCTGGAACTGAAGTCAAAATGTGGCGGGTGGGAGGGGAAGAGGGAGGGGCTGCAACATGGGCAAAGTATTATTGGCTAACAGTGAGATGAAATGCAAATATCTCCCCTCCTCCCTGTGATGGTCGGGAGTGGACACTGAAATTATAATCATGCAGCTCTGAATCTTACTGCTGTGCTGTGAGCCCTTCTGCACACAGTACAGGTTAGAGATCTTCTGCTGGAGCTGGCTCTGCCTTTTGTCATTGTGACAAGCAGGAGCCCCGACATTGAGCTTACAGGAGGGAGGAAGGGAGATACGAGTGATTCTCTGTGTGTAATTTTTTTTTTGGGGGGGCACAGCTGTGCAACAACTCCGCTTATTCTCCCACATGCTGCCACTTCCTCCCGCTCACCTGTATACACTGCACGGCCGCGGACTGAATAGTGAGTGCCCACCCTGCAGGGAAAACATTGTGGTGTGCCGAAGGGGGGAGTCCCCTCACCCACACACTAAACACACTTTACCAGCCTTTCCCAAGAGAGGAGCCCGCCGACTGTGTGTTCTGCTGGGAGACATCTGAGCAGAGTGTAGCCTGACAGCTACTCACCAGCGCCCCTTCATGTGTGCGCCCATGGCACTAGCCATGCCTGCCATACCGTGGATACGCCACTGCCGTCATGGCTCTATACATGTATAAAGAGGACCTGTCATTACTCTTTACATGTAAAGGAATATCAAGAGGACCTGTCATGGTTCTATAAATGTATATAGGACTATAAAGAGTACTTGACATGGCTCTATGCATGTATAAAGGAGTATAACGAGGGCCTGTCATGGCTCTATAGATGTATAAAGAGGACCTGTCATGGCTCTATACATGTATATAGAGGACCTGTCGAGACTCTTTACATGTAAAGGAATATAAAGAGGACCTGCCATGGCTCTATAAATGTATATAGGAGTATAAAGAGGACCTGTCATGGCTCTATACATGTATAAAGGAGTATAACGAGGGCCTGTCATGGCTCTATAGATGTATAAAGAGGGCCTGTCATGGCTCTATACATGCATATAGGCGTATAAAAGGACCTGCCATGGCTCTATACATGTATCCAGGAGTATAAAAGGACCTGTGAATTGCCGGCGGCCACAATGTCTTTTGCGCAAACTAATCAATGTACGCTAATTGTGTTTTTTTTTTTTTGGTACCAAAAATATGTAGAAGAATACATATTGGCCTAAACTGAAGAAAATCGTTTATTTTTCTAAATTTTGGGGATATTTATTATAGCAAAAAGTTAAAAAATATATATATTTATAGCACAAAAAATATGCTGCCCCCCTAAAAGTGCTGCCTAGTACCCATGGTACCACCCGGTCCCATCATAGGGCCGGCCCTGGGCAGGCCCTTGCACTACATATTTTTGGTAAATCTGAAGACAAAAATCTGCAGAAAATCTGTATGGGGCTGGGGCTGTATAGTGTGTATGGGGCTTTAGAACTACTTTAATGCAACATGTTAACTTTTACGCAGTAGCGCACAGCAATAAAATGACATATTTTGAAGGGTGTGGACTATGATGATTTAGAAAGGGGCTTTGCACAATGGCAGGAATGTGCATTCCATATGTTTTAAGAAACGTCCAACTTATTAAATCTTAGCTAAGCTGTCTGTGATTTTAGAAAATATGTTTTAAAGCAGTTCAGAGTTGATAGGTTGTACGCTTTTTTTTTTAAAAAAGAGTCATCATGGTCTATTTAAAGAAATATACAGTATGTAATTGCCTTATGATTGATTTTAACTCTGAACCAAAGTCTAAAATGTAAAAGTTACAAGCAGGTAGGCTCTTTATTGTAGATGAAACATGCAATGTCTCTTCTGCAATTAATAAACCTGCCTGTTTGTAGGCTTTTTTTAAATGTACACTGAGCTGAGCATGTGCAAAGCCTGACAAGTAAAGTGAATAAATGCAGTCACCACCTCTAGTAAGCTGCAATATATAACATTTTTGTTGTTAAATTTAGATACATCTCTCTCATCCAGACAGTCCATGCCTTACAACTCCTCAGAATTTTCCACCAACTGAAAATATATAGGTAAAGTCTGATTTGCTTTTTTTAAAACATATGTTGAAAGTGTATAAACTCTAATAAGCAGGGCCACCCTAAACCTCCTGTATTGAATTGTATTATAACTGTGTTGTCTACTTTTATTTTGTAAAGTGCTATGCAAACTTTTGGCACTATATGTATACTGTAAAATAATATAAAAACTTTATAAAATGATTCTCTGTAATACAACTATTTATTATAATCCCTTCAATATTATATGTGTGTAGCACCCTCTACCTTAGGTAGGTGCTAAGTCTAGTTTTTTTTGTGTAAGCTGCCAGTACATGTAAATTTAAGCAGGCCTGTGCTGCGAGCTAGGCCTGTTTGTTTTGATCTGGGGGCAGGGGTGTGGGTTAGTGTAGCAGTGGGTGACTGACATGTACTTTAGCTCTTGGGCACCTCCCCTGTTTCCAGGGAGAATGTTCTGTTAGAGGGGCAGGGCAGAGAGCTGGAGTGACATGGGGTACATGTGAGGAGCTCTGACCAATCCCCAACTAGGATTGGCAGGGGGCCTCCTACATATACCCATAGTCAGCCTGCTGGGGGGGGGGGGGGGTTTGTCGGCTAGGTGAACTGAAGAATTGAGTGTTAGATTGTCGTGCCTGAGGGAACCTCCATCTGGGGGGGGGGGTGTACCTCAGACGGAGGAGCTCGGGAGCTGGGAGGGAGCCTCTCCTTAAATGGTCATGGAGACATGTCCTGGAACAGGAGCTGGAAGAGACAGTTGGTCCGCACGTCCGGAGTAAGTCCTCCAGGGCAGGTGTCGGTGAGTGAAAGCACAGTGGAGAGATCTGGAAGAGGCATGCCAGGCTATCTGGGTGCAGAGCCAGAGGGAGAGACTGTGGAGTTAGTGTCAAATTGATGCAGCCATGAGGGCGGGCAGGATTTGAAAGTCAGACTTGCTAGGATCAGTAGTCCATCACCTTTTATTCTTCTCAAGTAAACCGTTGCTGCCATAAAGGGGTACTGCAGGCCCTGGTCTACAAAGGGTCAAGTAAATTAACTGGGACTTATTCAGAGTGAGGCCTAGTCATGTTCTGATGGCGTGACAGGATTACTAATACTGTGACAGAAAGTAGTGTGTTGGAGGAAGAAGTGTTCTGAGGTAAAAGGCTTTCTGAGAAATGTTACTATATTCTTCAAAGTACAAATTTTTTCTATGGGCATCCCATGTCCCTTTCCCCAACCAAGTTCAATCCCCTAATAAAATAACAAAAACAAGCATTTACTAAAGGAGTGTGTCTAATGGATGTCTGGCAGCAGGGTGGAATGTGTGGATGTTGTAACTCGTAGCAAACCAACCGCTACATGTGGTAATCTGCAGTGATTATTACAAATACAGTTGTGCTCATCAGTTTACATACCCTGGCAGAATTTATGATTTCTTTGCCATTTTTCAGAGAATATGAATGATAACACAAAAACTTTTCTTTCATTTGTGGTTAGTGTTTGGCTGAAGCCATTTATTATCAATCAACTGTGTTTACTCTTTTTAAAACACAATGACAACAGAAACTACCCAAATGACCCTAATCAAAAGTTTACATACCCTGGTGATTTTGGCCTGATAACATGCACAAGGTGACACAAAGGGATTTAAATGGCTATTAAAGGTAACCATCCTCACCTGTGATCTGTTTGCTTGTAATTAGTGTGTGTGTATAAAAGGTCAATGAGTTTCTGGACTCCTGACAGACCCTTGCATCCTTCATCCAGTGCTGCACTGACATTTCTGGATTCTGAGTCATGGGGAAAGCAACAGAATTGTCAAAGGATCTGCGGGAAAAGGTAGTTGAACTGTATAAAACAGGAAAGGGATATAAAAGGATATCCAAGTAATTGAGAACTCCAATCAGTGTTCAAATTTTAATCAAGAAGTGGAAAATGAGAGGTTCTGTTGAAACCAAACCACAGTCAGGTAAACCAACTAAAATTTCACCCACAACTGCCAGGAAAATTGTTTGTACACAAGGAAAAAATGTGCAAAACCTGAATACAAAAATTCCTTGATATTATAGAAATAAAAGTATGGTAATGATACACAAGATTTGCACAGTATAGAAGAGTCCAAGCTCAGGGAGGTACAAGTTTAGGAGAAAAAGTCCAGGGATGGATGGAGAATTGTTTTTGCAGGGGTCACAAATATAACCTCAGGGCTGCCATCACAGAGAAACAGAAACCATGGGCCAGATTCACAAAGAATTGTGTTACACTGCGGCGGCGTAACGTATCTCATTTACGTTACACTGCCGCAAGTTTATAGCGTAAGTGCCTGATTCACAAAGCACTTACCTGTAAACTTGCGGCGGTGTAACGTAAATCCGCTCGGCGCAAGCCCGCCTAATTCAAATGGGGCGGGCACCATTTAAATTAGGCGCGTTCCCGCGCCAAACGTACTGCGCATCCTCCGTCCGTAAAATTACCCGACGTGCATTGCGCTAAATGACGTCGCAAGGACGTCATTGGTTTTGACGTTAACGTAAATGGCGTCCAGCGCCATTCACGGATGACTTACGCAAACGACGTGAAATTAAAAATTTTGACGCGGGAACGACGGCCATACTTAACATTGGCTAGGCCACCTAGAGGGCACCCTTAGTTTTACGCCGCGTATCTCTAAGGAAACAACGTAAATTTAGAGCGACGGGCAAAGCGGACGTTTGTGAATCGGCGTAACTAGTCATTTGCATATTCTACGCCGACAGCAATGGAATCGCCACCTAGCGGCCGGCCTAGAATTGCATCCTAAGATCCAACGGTGTAAGTCAATTACACCTGTCGGATCTTAGGGCTATCTATGCGTAACCTGATTCTATGAATCAGCCGCATAGATACGACAATCGTATCTCAGAGATACGACGGCGTATCAGGAGATACGCCGTCGTATCTCTTTTGTGAATCTGGCCCCATGTTCCAAGACTGTAACAAAAAAAGCAAGGGAAGAGGCGCCTCTAAGTGTAGATGTTTTAAACAATTTAATAAGTAGATAAGTACAGGCAACTCACATTTGGTGGAGTTCAAATAGGCATTTGTACATAAAACCTGATGATTTCTCCCAAGGATTTGATGTATAAATGCCTATTTGAACTCTACCAAATGTGAGTTGCCTGTACTTATCTACTTATTAAATTGTTTAAAACATCTACACTTAGAGACGCCTCTTCCCTTGCTTTTTTTAGGAAAATTGTTTGGGATGCAAAGAAAAACCCACAAATAACTTCAGGTGAAATACAGGACTCGCTGAAAACATGTTTTTTTGATAATTGTAAAAGAATATTGAATGTGATGTATTGTGGATTGCAAAAAAAAAAAAAACTATGCACGGAATCCCGCTTTAACCACTTAAGACCCGGACCATTATGCAGAAAAAAGGATCTGGTCCCTTTTTGCGATTCGGCACTGCGTCGCTTTAACTGACAATTGCGCGGTCGTGCGACATGGCTCCCAAACAAAATTGGCTTCCTTTTTTCCTCACAAATAGAGCTTTCTTTTGGTGGTATTTGATCACCTCTGCGGTTTTTATTTTTTGCGCTATAAACAAAAATAGAGCGACAATTTAAAAACAATTCAATATTTACTTTTTGCTATAATAAATATCCCCAAAAAATATATAAATTTATTTTTCCCTCAGTTTAGGCCGATACTTATTTATCTACATATTTTAATTTTAATTACGCAATGAGCGTTAATTGATTGGTTTGCGCAAAAGTTATAGCGTTTACAAAATAAGGGATAGTTTTATGGCATTTTTGTTAATATTTTTTTTTTAATAGTAATGGTGGCGATTAGTGATTTTTTTTCATGACTGCGACATTATGGCGGACACATTGGACACTTTTGACACATTTTTGGGACCATTGTCATTTTCACAGCGAAAAGTGCTATAAAAATGCACTGTTTACAGTGAAAATGACAATGGCAGTGAAGGGGTTAACCACTAGGGGGCGCCAAAGGGGTTAAGTGTGTCCTATTGTGTTTTTTTTACTGTAGGGGGCGTGGCTGGACGTGTGATGTCACTGACCGTCGTTCCCTATGACAGGGAACAGACGATCAGTGACAAGCCACAGAGAAGAACGGTAGGTTTGTTTACACTCACTTCTCCCCGTTCTTCAGCTCCTGTGACCCGATCGTGGGACACCGGCGGCGATTGGGTCCACGGGTCCCGCGGGGGCGGTCACGGAGCTCAGGACTAGGTTGCGAGAGCGCCGCCGCCTTTGCGACCCACGGCTGGGCTCTTAAAAGCGATGTGCCTGTGCCCAGCCGTGCCCTTCTGTGGATGTATATCGGCGTGAAGGGGTCCTCAAGTGGTTAAGGGTGTTGGGCTGTGTTCCTGTAGCAGTACAGGCGACTTCCCATGCTTCTCCTCCATTCAGGAGAAGCCTTGTATTTTTATCAATTAATACAAGGCTTCCTCTGATTGGCAGGTACAAAGGTGGGTGGATGATGTCAAACCTCCTGCATTGGAGTCATAAACTTCTCAGGAATTGTGGCAGGCGCAGCACTATAAAGTGCCTCATGCGCTGTGGCATTAGAAGAATTGTGATATCTCTGACTTTCAGTCCAACAAGACTGTCTATTACTCTGAAAATTCCTCTATTGCCGTTCTATGGAAGCAGTAAGGTTTAAAGAGCACACCAAATGCTTAAAACAACTTCTTTATTAACTTCACTTTTCTTCATAGATATCACTGCTGCTTTGCAGCAGACAGTCCATGTACAAACACGTGTTGAATAAGTATAACAGAAAATGGCGGTTCAAATATTCAATCTTGTCATTCAATATAAAATGGTGGATATATTTCTTTCTTCAGTATTTATACTCTCTCTCTCTCTCTGTAAGTTATCAAAGCATTCTCTGATTTCTCTGAAAGGTATAACTGTGGTTTGCAACTTGGTTTGCAGGGTTTGTTAGCTCGGTGCAGTTAGCTTGTTAGAGTGGATGGATGGATGTGACTTAGTTCGATGACTTAGTTCGAATGACTGAATGTGGCTTAGTTTGGTTAGATGACTTTGTTTGAATGACTGAATGTGGCTTAGTTTGGTTAGATGACTTTGTTTGAATGACTGAATGGTGGAACTACAAGTGAACACACAACTAGATCGGTATACAGTTCTGATCACACAATTTACAATAAGAACATATATGTAACTTGTGCAACATACCTATTTAGGCCCTTGCTTCCATAAAACTGAACTCTGTATGTCTGTTCTGCTCTCTGTCTTCATGTGGAATGAATGCAGCACATGTACAGTATTAGGAACCTCCCAGACAGAATGG
Organism: Rana temporaria; assembly: GCF_905171775.1. Lineage (NCBI taxonomy): Eukaryota > Metazoa > Chordata > Amphibia > Anura > Ranidae > Rana > Rana temporaria. Next base: position 380,464,152 of record NC_053490.1, read on the forward strand.
ATGCAAAGGTGGCTGTGATAGGTCAAGACTGCTCCATGTGAGATTAGCTGTGATTGGGCAAGGCTACTGATGAGTCACAAAAACTTAACTCTATGCTTTCTGGTATAAATTCTACTGTGTAATTTGAGCTTACCTTCACTGTCATATAAATAAACGACTCTTAGGCCCCATACACACGACCGAACATGTCTGCTGAAACTGGTCCGCGGACCAGTTTCAGCAGACATGTTCGGTCGTCTGTACAGCCGAACGGACAGGATTCCAGCGTACATTTGCCCGCCGGGCCTTTTTCGAGACATGCCCGCTGGAATCCTGTCCGTCGGACATGTTCGGTCGTCTGTACAGACTTACCGTACATGTCCGAGCGGCCGCCATCCCTCGCATGCTTTGAATGACTTTGACGCATGCGTGGAAGCATTGACCTTCCTGCGTCGCGCACGTCGCCGCGTCATCGTCGCGGCGACGGCGCGGACACGTCACCGCACTGTCTGTCCGCGCGGATTGTCTCTAATTTCTGTCTGATGGTGTGTACAACCATCAGACAGAAATCTCCGACCGGACATGTCCGCTGAAAACGGTCCGGCGGACCGTTTTCAGCGGACTGTCCGGTCGTGTGTACAAGGCCTTAAAGGCATATTTTTTCTTTTGCCTCTGTGAACACAACATACAACTGTTATATGACATTCAAGCATAAAATCACAGTGAATAACTTTGCTTTTGTCTCTCACATATAAACATGTGCACTACATTTAGGTTCTTAGCAGGTTTAGCTGTATATACATGTAGGTTATATTAGCTACCTAGGACAGGTTCTAGCTGGCCAGCTACAGGTATCCAGTACAAGAGAAAACTGCATCAGAAAGCTCATCTGGAGAAGAATATGAGGGTAACTTCTTTTGGGCTGCTGTCTCCTGTTCTAGGCATGTTTTGTCATAGAACTTCTGTGTCAGCACATTTTTCCTTCGAAGAGATTTCCTCTTGCTTCCGTTTGTGTCTCTATCACAGGAAGCAAAGGGGAATCTTCCCAACTGGAAAGCATAAAGAAATGAATAGAGATTTAACTGCTCCATACTCTATTCAAAACAAACAAAAAATTTTTTTGGCTTTAGATATACTTTTATTTAAAAAAAAATAATTAAGATAAAAAAAAAAATATATAACTTCTGACTTAACAACTCCTTTAACCACTTGCTTACTGGGCACATATACCCCCCTCCTGCCCAGGTGAAATTTCAGTTTCCGGCACTGTGTCGCTTTAACTGACAATTGCGCGGTTGTGCGACGTGGCTCCCAAACAAAATTGACGTCCTTTTTTCCCCACAAGTAGAGCTTTATTTTGGTGGTATTTGATCACCTCTGCGGTTTTTATTTTTTGCGCTATAAACAAAAAAAGAGCGACAATTTTTTACTTGTCGCTATAATATAAAGCCCGATTAAAAAAAAAAAAAAAAAAAAAATCTCAGTCTAGGCCGATACGTATTCTTCTACATTATTTTGGTAAAAAAAAAAAAAAAAAAACGCAATACGAAGTGACTGGTTTCCGCAAAAGTTATAGCGCCTACAAAAGAGGGGACAGAATTTTTTTTTTTATTCTTTTTTTTTACTAGTAATGGCGGCGATCTGCGATTTTTATTGGGACTGCGACATTATGGCGGACACATCGAACACTTCTGACACCATTCACATTTATACTGCGATCAGTGCTATAAATATGCTCTAATTACTGTATAAATGAGACTGGCATTGAAGGGGTTAACACTAGGGGGTGAGGGAGGGGTTAAATGTGTACCCTGCATAGTGTTTCTAACTGTGGGGGAAGGGAACTGACTGGGGGAGGTGACCGATCTGTGTTCTATGTACAAGGGACACAGATCGGTCTCCTCTCTCCCTGACAGGATGTGGATCTGTGTGTTTACACACACAGATCCACATCCTTGTCTCTGTAACCGCCGATCGCGGGTGCCTGGCGGACATCGCGGCCGCCAGGCACGCGCATCGGCATCTCAGCATACGGCGGGCACGCGCGCGCCCACCAGTGGCTGGAGGCCGGAGGCCGTATATATACGACCACTCAGAGATTAAGAACCACACTGCGGCCGTACAAAGTCGTACGGCCGTCAGGAAGTGGTTAAAGTATTACTAAACCCAGGACCCTGCATTCACTATATCTGGTCTCCCACAGTACACAGCAATTATTTTTATAAATATAAACCGCTAAATACCTTTTCTCATTAGCAGTTAGGTTCTGTTCACACTGGAACCAGTTGCGGGTCGCAGTGTTTCCCTGTTTCAGGGACGAATCTTTGCCTGAATTCAGCCCTGAAACTGAGCCAAAGACGCACAGCTTCTGTGCAGTGCGCTCCGCAGCCGCCCCCGGAGATATGTGAACCGGCTCCATTCTCCTGCTATGCGAATTGGATGCAGGAAAACCTGCCTCCAATTCACATAGGTGTGAACGCAGCCTGAGACCAGTCTTGTGGGGTTGATTTACTAAAGGCAAATCCACCTTGCACTACAAGTGTACTTGGAAGTTCAGTCGCTTTAGATCTGAGAGGAAGATCTGAAATCAGGGGAAGCTCTGCTGATTTTATCATCCAATCATGTACATGCAAAAATTCTGTTTTTATTTACCTTGCATGTCCCCCTTGAATCTATAGCGACTGAACTTCCAAGTGCACTTGCAGTGCAAAGTGGATTTGCCTTTAGGACCAGTTCACACCACATGCAGTCCAGTGCGTTTTTTTCCTGCATCCAAAAGGCATGGAAAGTAGGTTATATGGTTTTCAATGTCATAGTTCACACCAGTGCTTGCAGTTCCATGCTGCATTTTACCTGCACTGGAACGCTGTAAAACGCATCAAAACGCATTGGAACTCACCCAAATGCACCAAAAACGCACTGGAACACGCTTGTTCTTATCCAAGGTTAATAAAAAAGAGGGGTGAAAAAAAAGCACTGGACTGCATTAACCTCTTGACCACCGCCCCATGTCCAAAAGACGTCCTGTTTTTAAAGATGGATATCTCGGTAACGGCAGCAGCGGCTGCCACAACCGAGGTATCCATCTTTTCAGTGGGCGGTGGTGTACACGATAACGGCGGTCTCCCGTTATCGGTGGCGGGAGAGGGGCCCCCCCTCCCGCCGCTCTCCCGCGCCCTCCGTCGCTTACCGGAGCCGTCGGTAGCGGCAGAGGAGATCGGGTGCGTTCGGCAATTGACTGGGGTTGCGAGTGAAGGAAAAATCTCCTTCGCCCGTCCCCATAGCTCTGCTGGGCGGAAGTGACGTCAAAACGTCAGTCCCGCCCAGCGTCTTAAAGCAACATTTTTTTTTTTGTCATTTGAAAAAATGACAGTTTCAATTTTTTTTTCTTTTTTTGCATTTAAGTCTAATTATGAGATCTGAGGTCTTTTTGACCCCAGATCTCATATTTAAGAGGACCTGTCATGCTTTTTTCTATTACAAGGGATGTTTACATTCCTTGTAATAGGAATAAAAGTGATCAATTTTTTTTTTTTATTTCAGTGTAAAAAATTATTAACTAAATAAAAATAAATAAGAAAACAACAAAACATTTTTTTAAAGCGCCCCGTCCCGACGAGCTCGCGCACAGAAGCGAACGCATACGCGAGTAGCGCCCGCATATGAAAACGGTGGTCAAACCACACAAGTGAGGTATCGCCGCGATCGTTAGAGCGAGAGCAATAATTCTAGCCCTAGACCTCCTCTGTAACTCAAAAAATGCAACCTGTAGAATTTTTTAAACGTCGCCTATCGAGATTTTTAAGGGTAAAAGTTTGACGTCATGCCACGAGCGGGCGCAATTTTTAAGCGTGACATGTTGGGTATCATTTTACTCGGCGTAACATTATCTTGCACAATATGTAAAAAAATTGGGCCAAATTTATTATTGTCTTGTTTTTTTATTAAATTTTTTTTATTTTTTTCCAAAAAAAGTGCGCTTGTAAGACCGCTGCGCAAATACGGTGTGACAAAAAGTATTGCAATGACTGCCATTTTATTCTCTAGGGTGTTAGAAAAAAAAAAATAGATATATAATGTTTGGGGGTTTTAAGTAATTTTCTAGCAAAAAAAACTGTTTTCGTCTCGTAGACACCGAATCTGAAAAACAAGCGGTAAAGAGGTTAAAAACGTACCAAAAACGCACTGGAACGCGTCAAGAACGTGCATGCAAAAAAGCACCTGGAACACATCCGGATAGCGTTTCTATGGTGTGAACTGGCCCTTAATAAATAACCCCCCCCCCCAACTTCTATCAGTGTCCAGCCAAGCACTGGTTAAAGCTTGCAGGAGGAGTTTTCTGACTGACCTATGAGACAGCAAGACCCCTGATCCTCTGCCTGGACATTGCTGATCACATGTATCCTCCCCCAAAAAAAAAAAAAAAAAACCTCTCTAGCAATACGCACTAAACTGAGCATGTGCAGCCTGACTCCATAGACTCTGTTATTGGGAAATGATTATTGGACAGTGGAAGAAGGGGAGGATCAGAGAAGACAATAATGAAACAGCTTTTTTTACACAATGTGGAGGATTAACCCCTTAGGTTCCACAGTGAGTATAACAAGCATGCTTTACTGCATATACAGACTGATTTTACTGTAGTGGCTTTATAGGAGCTAAAATGCCAGCCAGGCTCCATTTTGTAGCAGCCTGACTTTAGTAAAGTTGATTGTGATTGGTTCCAGCACTGTGTATTGAATGAGTTGGCATCAGCTGAGCCCCCATCTCCTCTTCCTACGTTGTCAGGCTTGCATTGAGTAGCTAGCTACATCCAGAGCACTCAATTCCCTCCTCCAGCTCTATTATGTATGAGTATCCCTGGAGGCAGCAGGAAAATAAACATGCCTCCCCTTCCCAAGATGCTCCTTGTGCCCCTCCTCCTCATTATTCACTGCCCCTGAAGCTGGATCCTCCTCCTCCAGGATCTCACCCAGCACCTCCTGTACTTTCCTCAATACCATAGAGTTCTGGGGGAGATAAGGGGATTTCCCCAGCCTTCCTTCTTTCCCTCCTTCTCTCCGGCCCCCTCCACACCCTCCTCAGCAACTCAACACATTCTTCAGAAAGATGCAGCGTGATGAGCAGTGACACTAACTCCGCACAGCACGGGGGGACTTCAGCCTGTACTGAGGGCAGGAGCCAGCCGACAATCCGAGGACAGCCCGGCCATTCACAAGCTGCATCTGGAAAGTTCTCTGTGGAAGAGGTTAGTAATAAGGGAGAGAAGGGGGGAGGCAGGGATCCCCATTAAGCGATGATGGGCTCGCAGTCATTGGCACTGCAGGCAGCCCCCCCGCAGAGGCTGATGGACTGGCCCTGTTGCCAGGATCTGGTGGCTTGCTCCCCTGGTTTGGTGAAAGTTGGGTCATCCCGGAGGGATGGTGGGCAAATAGGAGGGAGCACAGAGCTGGCGTCATTGTTGATGTTGTCTGGCGAGATTAGAGGAGGCCTCCTTCTTCTTCTCCTTCTTGGCTCTTCCCTGGCCTGCCTCTGGGCTCAGCCTGCCTTCAGTGCCAAGGCACATGCCAGTCATCTTGTGTTTGTTGTGTTTGGATTCCGCTAATGAAGTTCAGCATCTGCTGTGTGATGTGCCCATATGTAGCCCCCTCACACTGGGCTCCATACTCTAGGCTGAATGGAGGAAATAACAAGAAGCACCCTATGGCTGTACATGTCATTGAATGGCTAAGGATGCTTCACAAAGTGACCCGCGTTCTAGCTCTTGGGTTCATGTGGCGGCAATCGTGATCGTTCGAGATGAGCACTGGTGTGTTCAGATCCTGGGGAGCCCTCCCGCCAGGAAGCTCTCGCTGTACTGGGCCAGCCATTTGATGCCAGGGCTTTCCTAACCCCACAGTTGCACATATATAAGTGGTTTGTATGTTTGCGGCTGCAGGGCAGGGAATGTCTCAGCCGCTTATGATTGGCCCAGTACAGCGACCGCTTCCTGGCGGGATTGCTCACTAGGATCTGAACACACCTGCGCTCATCCCTATATGATCATCTACGCCAGGGCTCAAAATTTCAAGTCCTGCGCTACTAGCCAAGCCTTAAGGGTTACTCGCCACCAGTTGACCCAACCAATCCCTACCCTGCACCACCCCTAATTCTGCCCCTAAACACGCCCTCAAATTATCTCATGAAATGACACTTACATGTTTTATGCCGAATTAAGTTACAAACTTTATCGTCGCAGCCTCTGCCCACTGTGCCCACCATCGCAGCCTCTGCCCACTGTGCCCACCATCGCAGCCTCTGCCCACTGTGCCCACCATCGCAGCCTCTGCCCACTGTGCCCACCATCGCAGCCTCTGCCCACCATCGCAGCCTCTGCCCACTGTGCCCACCATCGCAGCCTCTGCCCACTGTGCCCACCATCGCAGCCTTTACGCACTGTGCCCACCATCGCAGCCTTTACGCACTGTGCCCACCATTGCAGCCTTTACTCACGATTGTAGCCTCTGCTCACCTGTGCAGAGGATAGCCCCAGGGGAAGAGGAGCTGGGAGTGGGGGGGCGTGGGTACCGCCGGCATGCAGGGATTGATTGGTACCCGCGCTCCCCCCCCCTCCACTCCTCGCCAGAAACGATTTTGCACTCGCAAAATGCGAGTAGGCGAGGGGAAATTTTGAGGGCTGATCTACGTCATCGATCAATGTAGACTTGTGTTTCTCAACTTCCGTCCTCAAGGCGCCCCAACAGGTCGTGCTTTCCCTCAGATGAAACGGCTGTGGTAATTACTAATGGTCCGTACACACACCGAGAATCGTATGAAAAATACCGCCTTTGACGCGATCGTATGATAATCGGATCGTTGGTACAGAGCTTTCGAGAGCCAATCACAACAGTTCATCCAATTTATTATTCGATTGGACAAGTGCGAAAATTATTTTCGTTTAATCAGTACAGTTGTCGTCCGAAATTACAATACAAGTACATTAAAACCTTGGTTTGAGAGTAACTTGGTTTGAGAGCGTTTTGCAAGACAAGCAAAATGTTTTAATAAATTTTGCCTTGATATACAAGCGATGTCTTGATATAAGAGTAGCGTCATGTCACAACTGAGTATAAAAGAGAAGAGAGGAGCCTCTTAGTGTAGCAATATGGTTACATTTAATGAAGGTACAACATTTAGCAACTTATTGCTACACTCAGAGGTGCCTCTCTTCTCTTTTATACCCTGTAAAAAAAATGCTTTGATATACAAGTGCTTTGGATTACAAGCATGTTTCTGGAACGAATTATACTCGCATTCCAAGGTTTTACTGTACTCTACAACACATGGCCACTTCAGATAATTTTTTTTTTTTACATTCTGTCGTATGGCAATTTTCGTAGCAAACTCTTCAGGTTCGATGTACGACTAGCATACAAAAAAAACGGACATCTGTTGTCAGATTTACAGATCATGTGTATGGGGCATAAGGCAGTGAAACTGATCAAATTACCTGTGCAAAATAATGGAGAGCCTGAAAACATGACCTGTTGGGGCGCCTTGAGGACTGGAGTTGAGAAACACTGGTGTAGAAAACTTACAAGGTATAGGGGTTTCCACTGCAGCCTGTGACATCACTGAAAGATGGCTAACCCACATTGCCAGGATGGTGTCTATGGATGTTCTCCCATTTCCCGCATGCCCACTGCAGCACACATCGGCATGGATGTATGATTGCAGTGCCCTTGGGGGACAGCTGATCATAGATCAGGCTAAAGATCCAATCACGTGACCAGCTGTTTTCAATCATAGCTGATCACAGTGTAAACGGGATCTGCCTGTTTTCAGGTGACAGCGCATGGCGAGGGCCAATCACCAGCAAATCCACACAGGGAACATCTACGCTGATAATCAGGGCGCTGATTATCAATGTCATGATTATCAGTGCAGCCCCATCAGTGCTACCTGTCAGTGCCCATCAGTGAAGAAGAAAAATGAAAGCGGAGCTCCACCCTATTTCAATATTTTTTCCTATTTTTTTAAACCTGTTTATAGCTGGTTGTTAAAGGAAATGTAAAAAAAAAATTGCTGGCTAAAAAAAAAAAAAAAACCGTCAAATCGCGGTAAAAACTCACATCAAAAAAACGCAGCAAGCACCGCAAAAAGCACTGCAAAAACGCTCAAAAGCAACATGCATAGGTGTGAATCGAGCGTAACAAAACCGTGACTACAGTTTACAGTCACCATTTACAACAGGAGCATACAAAGGTTAGCACAAGCAGGCTCTCTTCTATCTCCCATCCTATCATCTCTTCCGGCTGCTTACGCTGTTTTTTTTTTTTTCGTTGCCATCGCGGTGAGGTGCGGAAAGCGCATGCGCGAGAATGGGGCGGGATGGGACGGTGCATGATGGTCATTCATCATCACCGTATACAGGAAGTAAGTGCTTGTGGGCTTCACATGCCCACAAGCAAAATGAGAACCGAGGAGAACATTTTTTAAAAAAAGTTTATTCGGGAGATCGGCGGAGGATTTAAATACAGTAGGTGAACTTGCATATACAACGTTATTCCCTCATGAGACGCATATATAGATTAAATTTGTTAAATGTAGTGGGAGCTCCACTTTAAAGAGAAGCTTTACATTTTTTTTTTTTTTCATTTGTTTTAGCAAATCTTTCTAAAAAAAAAAAAAAATGTTGTTTGGGTACAAGGTTGCATGACCGTGCAATTGTCATTCAAAGTGGGACAGCGCTGAAAATTGGCCTGGGCCAGAAGTGGGTGAAAGTGCCCAGTAGGCAAGTGGTTAAAGGAGATCTATGATCACAGTATACATTTCATTTTATGACCCCAGGCTTGTAATAACAATGCAAGTAATAGTTCTATTTGACAATCCAATATAATCTTGGAAAAATCTCTGTGAAATGTGTAACACATTAGTGGTCATCAACAAGGCATAGTGAGTATGTGTCAAGGCTGTAAGGCTCTTTTCACACTTGTGCAACTTGGGACTGCAAAGTCGCATGACGAGTCGTAACACATGATTTCCAATGAGTACCATTCATATCTATGCGACTTCAAAGTAGTCCCTGCACTACTTTGGTCCTACTTTGATGCAACCTGAGGTCCATAGACCTAAAGATTACACAGGCATTGTGAAAGGGGCCTTAATGTGTGAGGATTATGACAAAGCAAGTTTACAAACTTCAAGAGCGTTTAAGTTAATGGGGTTAGGCTAGAAATAATTTAAATACAGGGTGGAAATGTTATATTTGATTTTACACTGTGACCATATACCAGTGAAGGGACTATCTTCAGGTAATACCTAGAGATAAATCGCATCCTCCTACATAAGTTGTATCTGTCTGAGCGGTCAGAGAAAAGGGGGTGGGGGGGGGGGGGCTGAAGTTACACTCTGCAGAGCTCAGTGAGAAGAGCTCTAAAAGCTGATTGGAGGAAAGGGACATGCCCCTCCCCCTTCACACAGGTTTTCAATCAGCTGGCGGTCCCTCCCCTGTCACCAAACATGTTAAAAAAAAGTTTTTATTTTGTTTCTCTTATAAAATGTAAATACGTTTTTCTCCTTCAATGATGGGCACTGATAAGGCAGCACTGGGCACTGATGGGCATTCATGGGTGGCACTGATGGCCACCGATAGGCGACACTGGGCACTGAAAGGCTGCTCTGATAGGTACTTATGAGTGGCACTGATAAGCATCACTAATGGCACTGGCAGGCGTTGGGGATTGGCACTGATTGGCAGCTGCTTGGGCACTGATTGGCATGGCATTTCTCTGGTGGTCTAGGGTGACATACCTGGTGGTTCAGTGTGATGGTCATCCCATTGGTGGTTCTGAGGGGGGCTGCGCTGATAGATGTGAGTGAGGAAAAGCCGATCAATGGCTCTTTCTGTATACATTGTGTTCAGCCGTGATTGGACACGGCTGATCAGGTGGTAAAGAACCAGAGGTCCATGGACGCCCTCCCGGCAAAGTAGGTCCGCGCTGTAGCCATCTTTCGGCTATAGCGCGGATCTGAAGTAGTTAAACGCCAGAGCTGTTGTGCATGGTAACCAATCAGCTTCTATCTTCAGCTTGTTCAGTTACTCTTTGAAAATGAAAGAATCTGGTTACTATACAGAGCTGCTTCAGATTCTGCCTGCTCCAGTTTTGATATGTTCCCAAAGCATTCTGTGAATGAAAAGGAGGAGCGATTGGGGTGGTTAAATGTCAGGATTGCCTCCATGTGTGAGAGCCATAGCTCTGAGCTGCAATGCCAGAAGTGCAGCGATAACTGTAGTCTCCAGCATATAGCTATATTATCAATTGGCAAGTAAATAGAAAGCTGTTGCCTCTTACAATTTAAGTTTTTGTAAAAATGTCTGTGCCTGGCGTTCTGCTTTAGGTATATAGAAACTGCCTGTCTCTATATACTTTTTTTTATATACTTAAAGCAGAACCCCGGGCACTGTTTTTTTTGACAGGTACCTGCTCCCACATCCAAGAGATCTTGCCATGGCGAGATCACTTGGACGTTCGGCCCCCGCCACTGGGTCATTCAGAAAACGCAGCATGCTTTGCGCATTCACAGTACGGAACGGGTTTTCCTTACACATAATGGTGGCAGCACCCATGGAAACATCTGCTGCGTTGCCGTCATCGCTGGATTCCAGGACAATATTCTATCCTAATATTAAAAGTCAGCAGCTACAGTCATTTTTTTGCTTGGGGTGGGGGTTGGAACTCCACTTTAACCACTTGTCGACTGCCTAACGTACATATACGTCAGCAGAATGGCACGGGCAGGCCAAGCAACATACAGGTATGTTGCCTAGCCGCGAGCTCCGTGACCATAAACAAGGCATTTTCCTGTTCTGCCTAGTGACAGGACAGTGATCTACTGCTCCCTGTCATTGGGAGCAGTGATCACTGTCATGTCACTGGTAGCCCAGCCCCCTCACAGTTAGAATCACTCCCTAGGACACACTTGGAGCCCTTTCACACTGCCTGCGCCCGAAAAACGCTGGTAAAGCGCCGCTAAAACTAGCAGCGTTTTTCAGGCGCTAGCGGGGTGCTTTTAACCCCTGCTAGTGGCCGAATAAAGGGTTAAAAGGGCCCACAAAGCGCTGCTGCCAAGGTGCTTTGCAGGCACGTCCCATTGATTTCTATGGGAAGGGGTGCTTTAGGAGCAGTGTATTGTTAGGAGCAATGTTGTGTGTTTTATTTTTTATTTTTTTTATACTGTATCAATAGGAAAAAGCTTTGTTATTCTTTGTCAGGGATATACCTCCCTTTGTGTCTTATAAAGTAAAAAGAATCTTCCCCAGAGGCACACAAACCAGGGTAAAAACCTGAAAGAGTTTGACGCAAAAAGCACAAGATTAATAGTTTTTAAATTCTTGCTACAAGCCAAAAATGATAAGTATTATATCTTGTAAACTCGTTCAAAATTCTCCCCCAACAAAAAGGATTCAGTATTTAGAACCTCAGAACTAATAGTAAATTATTTTATCGCCAGGTCGACTTGTACAGCAAGCAAAACGCCAAAATAAGTCCTGAAAGTAAAGAGTAACTAGGGTCTTTTCATGTCACCCGGTCAATCATTTATTTGGCCTTTGAGACAGTGAGCAGACTTTTGGATGCTACCTCCATCCTGTACAATATGGAAATGTTGGGCCCCTTGCACACAGGCCATGGCTGTTGCAATCAGCAGGGGATTCGGGACCAGTCACTTTTGTAACATCCCAGTCTGTTTTTTTTTTCTACCCTCACCTTAAAGCTAGCTATAAATTTAAATTTGAACCGCTCGGTTGGGACTGCATGACTTTCAATGCATCTATGGCCATTAATGTTGGAAAGCAGTCAATCGAATGACCGACTTGAACGGGCTTGTTGAAAAATGTTGCTTCAGTCAGCGCTACACATGCATTCATTTACATCTGAGGTCCATCAGGTTTAGGTCCAAAAATATGAAATAGAACGCAGGCCTTTTTTTTTATAAATGTTTTTATTCTTTTTTTTCTTGAACCTAGACAGATTTAGAGGTACTTGGATGTAATTGGATGCATGCTTGTTTACATCCATTTCTTCACAAACTTAAGCCTGGCACTCACGATCGGGTTTTCTGCGGACAAGAAGTAGGACTTTTGTCCGTAGGTCGTTGGCCATGAACTTGTCTTGCAAAACAAACGGCAAATAATTGTCAGCCAACAAACACAAAACTACGTGGTTTTTCAGCTCTTTAGCGCCACTCTTTGAGCAACTTCTGCTAATGTTGTGGTTAGCATTGCTTTTGAGCATGGGTGTTTGTACTTTGGATTTTTTCCTGAAGGACTTCTGTACGCACGATCGGATAATCCGACAGCACACATTTGTTGGAAAATTTTAAAGCTGGCTATCCCACATTTGTTGTCAGAAAATCTGACTATATATATATATATATATATATATATATATATATATATATATATATATATATATATATATATATATATATATATATATATATATATATAGTGATACCTCGGTTCACGAACTTAATTCGTGAACTGACTCTGGTCGCGAACCGAATTGGTCGCGAACCGAGGCACATTTTCCCATAGGGTTCAATGTAAATCCGGTTAATCCGTGCTGACCTTTTTTTGGGGGTTTTTGAAGCACAAAAATTACAATACACATTAGTACAGTATAGTAATGTATAAAGAGAGGACACTAACCTTGCTTGTGATGACTTCTGGCATGGAGGAAGGCAGGTGGGAGGCAGGTGGGAGGCAGTTATTGTTTGGAGGGAGAGTCCCCCTCCATAAGGACATCAGGGGGATCTCCTTCAGGGGTTTCCTCTCTCCTTTGTCTCCTAGCTGCAGGCTCAGTTTTGCTGAAAAATCTGTCCAATGTCACTTGTCTCTTCCTGCGCTGCATAACCCTCCGGAAATGAGAGACCACATTATCATTCATGAGATTTAACACTCTGTTCACGACAGTTATGTTGGGGTGGTGCTTTTCAAAAAAATCATGGCACTCATTCCATTTTTGCATAATGGATTTTATGGCATCACTGCTAACCTCCTCCCTTTCTTCCTCTTCCTCAGTGGAATGCTCCTCAAGAAGTGCCTTCTGCTGCTCACTGTGGAGTTCAGAAAGTTCTTCCGTGGTCAGCTCCTCCCTATGTTCCTCAACAAGCTCTTCCACATCAGCACCATCAACGTCCAGACCCATACTCTTGCCCATGGACACAATTTCCTCCACTACCTCAGCATCAGGCACTTCAATGTCATGTTCACGTTCAGCGACACATTCTGGCCACAGTTTCCTCCAGGCTGAATTTAGGGTTCGGGGAGTGACCTCTTCCCAGGCTTTGTCAATGAGGTTAATGCAGTGGGCAACATTGAAATGTTTCTTCCAGAAGTCTTTCAAAGTCAAGGACGTCTCTTCAGTGACATTAAAACACCTAGTGAAGAGCGCCTTTGTGTACAGCTTCTTGAAGTTGCAGATGACTTGCTGGTCCATAGGCTGCAGAAGTGGTGTTGTGTTGGGGGGGAGGAACTTTACCTTGATGAAGTCATACTCAGCATCCATATCATCCACCAAGGCTGGAGGGTGTGCCGGGGCATTGTCCATCAGAAGAAGGCACCTTTCAGGCAGCTGGTTATCAGAAAGATATTTTCTGACGGTCGGTGCAAACACCTCGTGCAGCCATTCCATAAACAATTGCCTTGTGACCCAAGCTTTGGCATTGGCTCTCCACATGACGGGCAGTCTGGCCTTGTTCACATTTTGTTCCCTAAATGCACGAGGGGTCTGAGAATGGTACACCAGTAGTGGTTTAATTTTCAGATCGGCGCTTGCGTTGGCACACAGCAAAAGGGTCAATCTGTCCTTCATGGGCTTGTGCCCTGGTAGTGCCTTTTCCTCCTGCGTGATATAGGTTCTGTTCGGCATTTTTTTCCAGAAGAGCCCTGTTTCATCACAGTTGAACACTTGTTGAGGGACGTATCCTTCTGTCTTCATGAATTCCGCAAAGTCTAACTTGTAGGCTTCTGCTGCGGCCTTGTCAGAACTGGAAGCCTCACCATGTCTAATCACACTGTGGATGCCACTTCTCCTGCGGAATTTTTCAAACCACCCCCTACTGGCTTTAAATTCGTCACTTGCTGCAGTTGTAGAGGGGCTTCTTTGCAGTAAATCACTGTGCAATTTCCTGGCTTTCTCACAGATCATAGCTTCACTAACGCTATCACCTGCCAGCTGTTTCTCATTCAACCACACAAGCAAAAGTTTTTCCACCTCTTCCAGCACTTGCGTCCTCTGCTTGGTTAACATTGTTACTCCTTTTGCAACATCAGCTCCTTTGATGGCGGCTTTGTTTTTCAGAATAGTCGAGATTGTTGACTTTGCCATCTTGTACTCCGAGGCCAGATCAGTCACACGAATACCACGGTCATGCTTTTCTATAATTTCCTTCTTCAGCTCAATGGTTATTTTCTTCACAACCTTGCTGTCACTACTGCTCTGCACTTTCTTTTTGCCCCCATGCTTGCGCTGCACATTCTTGTCACCTGCATTTCCCCTTTGCACATTGTCACTTGCATTTCCCCTTTGCACATTGTCACTTGCATTTCCACTTTGCACATTGTCACTTGCATTTCCACTTTGCACATTGTCACCTGCATTGCTGTTCTTGTCACCTTCATTGCTGCTCTGCACTTTCGTCTTTCCACTATGCTTCTTGGGAGCCATATTGCGCTGCACATTCTTGTCACCTGCATTTCCCCTTTGCACATTGTCACTTGCATTTCCCCTTTGCACATTGTCACTTGCATTTCCCCTTTGCACATTGTCACTTGCATTTCCCCTTTGCACATTGTCACTTGCATTTCCCCTTTGCACATTGTCACTTGCATTTCCACTTTGCACATTGTCACCTGCATTGCTGTTCTTGTCACCTTCATTGCTGCTCTGCACTTTATTCTTTCCACTATGCTTCTTGGGAGCCATATTGGGTGTCCAGTGAACTGTACAATACAGCAAGAACAGCAAGAACAGTACTGTAGTACAGTACTGTATGTGCTAAAAAGCACACCAAAAATCTAAAAATACCTTGAAATGTATGCACAGTACTCGCAGTACACTTCTTTCTGTGTGTCTTCTTCTCTCCACGATCTTCCTACAGGAAGTCACGACCATGTGACAGCCTGGAAATAGCATTAAAATGGCCGCGGCTCCTGTTCGTGAACCGAGGCGGAGTTCGTGAACCGGAGCATATTTATATGAACTTTTCTGTTCGTGAACCGAGTTGTTCGTGAACAGAAGCGTTCGTGAACCGAGGTATCACTGTATATATATATTTCAGGGCTCGACAAATCCCGGGCGCCAGGTCGCCATGGCGACTAGAAATAGGGTCCTGGCGACTTGGCTTGGAAGGGGGGCAAAAAAAATAAAAAGCTGGCACCATCTGGTGGTGAGCCGTTGGTATTACAAGTTAAACAGCAATTCTAATGTAATTTTTCACTATTTTCACTGCCATCTTCTTCCCTCTAATTAGAACCCCCAAACATTATATATATTTTTTAACCTAACACCCTAGAGAATAAATTGGCGATCGTTGCAATACTTTCTGTCACGCCGTATTTGCGCAGCGGTCTTACAAGCGCACTTTTTTGGGAAAAACTTCACTTTTTTTTATTGAAAAATAAGACAACAGTAAAGTTATCCCCATTTTTTTTAAATATTATGAAAGATAATGTTACGCCGAGTAAATTGATACCCAACATGTCATGCTTCAAAATTACGTCCGCTCGTGGAATGGCGACAAACTTTTACCCTTTAAAATCTCCATAGGCGACGTTTAAAAAATTCTACAGGTTGCATGTTTTGAGTTACAGAGGAGGTCTAGGGCTAGAATTATTGCTCTCGCTCTACCAATCGCGGCGATACCTCACATGTGTGGTTTGAACACCGTTTACATATACGGGCGCTGCTCACGTATGTGTTCGCTTCTGTGCGCAAGCTCGTCGGGACGGGGCACATTTTCTGGCTCCTAACTTTTTTAGCTGGCTCCTAGATTCCAAGCAAATTTGTCAACCCTGATATATTTTCTAATTGAATTTCCTTTAGATTTACCTTCAACTATGTAGTGCAAGGGCCTGCCTGATTACTTCCAAATTGAAAGGGCTTGGGCTCTATTCACACTAATGCGTTTTTTGATGCATATGGCAGTGTGAACTGCCGTGCGAGTCGGGTGCGATGTGGGAACCCGCAGTGGATTCGCAGGGTTCCCGAATCGCACCAGTGTAAAACGAGCCTTAGTGGGAGCAGTCAGGTGACATTTGTAGGCTGTATGCTTGGAGGCTTGGTTCACACTGGTGTGATTTGGGAAACCTGCCAATCCACTGCGGGTTCCCACATCGCACCCGACTAGCACGGCAGTTCACACTGCCATATGCGAACTGCTGGGGAGTGTCATACAATAGTAATGTCACCTCCATTTCAGCTTGCATATCACACTGCGAACTGACAGTTTGGACATGAATCGGATCGCATGGGTGTGAACTTTTGCAATTCTGGTGTGGACCAAAAAAAGGGTCCTGTGTGTGTTTGGTCCAAATGAGATGCGATTTCGGCCATACAGTGTGGCTGAAATCGCATCGCACAGACCTTGCATGTGATCTGAACAGCAATGCGGTGCAAATCACTTGCGATCTCGCACAGTGCACTAATGTGAACCAGCCCCAAGTTCATTCAGCCTTACTGGGTGTAAAAGTATAAAAAGTGAGAAATCCACCCCTCCCCCACATAACACATCCTGGTAATATAAAGAAATGTTGCATATGTGATCAGGTGACCTCGGACACACACTGCAATATAATAAGCAGATCACTCAAGCTTCTACTCTGCCCAGCTCTGACTAAATACATCTCCCCTAATAACTTGTCTATGTATTTTCTGCTGGCTGTTCACTGCACCATACATTACCTCTCACAATGAACTGTGGATCACCTCCCATATTTTGATAAACATCCAGGAATGTGCATGTGTCCAAGCTAGTGCACGAGATATGTAAATAACCTGTCACTCGAAGCAAGGAGGGAGGAAAGGACTTTTTATTCAGATAGGTTTTTATCTGGAAGTCTGTTAATTTTCACTGAACAATAAAAGTGGATTGCTCGGAGCTGGATTAACTCTGTGTGGCAAGACTGGGCACAGATGATAGGAAATCTTATTCTCTACATTGTGACATAAAAAAAAAAAAAGTGGTTTACATCCACTTTAATAACCGATGAATCATGAGCTGTCAGCTGGCTTCCCGCTCCAATGTGAAAAAAATAAATATGATGGCTTAAAAAAACAAAGTAAAAAAACAGCGTGGGGTCCCCCCCCCCAGGTCCATACCAGGCCCTTGGGTCTAGTATGGATTTGGAGGGGACCCCCACACCAAAATTAAAAAAAAAAATGGTGTTGGGGCCCCCCAAAATCCATACCAGACCCTTATTCGAGCATGCAGCCCAGCAGGTCAGAAAAAGGGAGGGGACGAGCAAGCGCCCCCCCTCCTGAACCATACCGGGCCGCATGCCCTCAACATGGGGGGATGTTGATGGGGACAAGGGCCTCTTTATGACAACCCTTGCCTGGTAGTTGTCGGGGTCTGCGGGCAGGGGGCTTATCAGAATCTGGAAGCCCCCTTTAACAGGGTGGAGCTGGGATATGGGGGGCCCCCTTATGTGAATGAGTATGGGGTATATTGTACCCCTACCCATTCTTTCAAAAAAGTAGTGTAGTGTTAAATACAGTAGACAGTTTTTGACAAGTCTTTTATTAAAAATATTTTCTTCTTCCTTTGGTCTTCCTCCATCTTCTCCCACATCTTCATCCACCGGTCTTCTCCTTCTCCCCCTGCTTCTTCCGCTCTTCTTCTGTCTTCTTTGTCCAGTGTTTTTTCCTCTGCCACCGACCCTCCTCCGAGGGTGCCGACAGATCAGCGGAACAAAGCAATGTCCTGCATTTCTTAAATAATGATGGGGCGTGGAAATCTGATTACGTCATCCAATATTATTAATGAATGGACAGACTGCAGGGCACATTGTGTGGGGCACAACTCGTCGCTCTACATGGTACAGACTGCAAGGCACATTGTGTGGGACACATCTGGACACACTACTGTACATGCTTCCTTCTTATACAGCGGAGGCTGTTCTCAGTCCTCTAGTAGGATGCTGTTCCCCTGTCAGCCTCTCCTCTCGTCCATCCCAGATGATGTTGCATACAAGAACCTGGGATGGACAGGAGGGGAAAAGCACACCACAGCTAATGCTATCCCAGCCGCTTCCCTGCCTATCGTGTGTCGGCAAAGGGGGTGCAATATACCTGTCAGCTGTCTGTGATTACTGTGGAACCCCGGTTGAGAAACACGGATATAAATTGGCCACAATAGTAATAGTTTACCATATTCCATACATTTTTTTTTTTTTTTTTTTTTCCTTCTAGTTTTGGATAGGGTGGTTAGGGGTTAGAACTCCTGTTGTGTTTTACTTCTATGCAGGATCAGTGAGATATTTACCTCCACTTTCCTTTCTGGGGTCAACCTTTTCCCAGACAGCAATTCTGTGACAAGGAATCAAACAACAAAAAATTGTCAAAGGTTTTAGCATTTCCCCAAAACGAAACCCTCCTGTCCTTTACAGCCAAGGAAGCTGCCATCTTAGTAGCAGTTGCCATGGTGCTGCACATGTCATTTATGATGGCTTGACAGTTCGGTTGGCGTATAAGCAGCTATGATTGTTACCATTCACAGCATGCCTTGAATATAACAGTTTTGGTGAACACTTTAACTTTTATATGAAGGTCATAATAATCTGTTGAAGTAGACATTATTTCTAACCTACTACTAAATATAACTGTACTTCCAGCTATTCGAGAGGTACATTGCCAGCTCATCCCTTTATGTACTGACACATACAGTATGAGTAATACTTTTTGTCTACCTGCATTTGTAAACCAATACATTGGTTCTTCTGATCTACCCACTGCTGCTGTGATGATACATATCTGCATAGCAGTAAGTCTGATATAACTTACTCTACTTTCTCTTTTTTTTTTTTTTTAAAAAGCCTTTTTATTATACAATTGCTCAAATAGTACATACAATCGGTGCATTTGATCTTACAAATTAGTGCAAGAGGAAAACGTAATAGAACATGAGTCCATATAATATGAACAGTAACAATATACCGTACAATGCAACTATAGCATTTTTATTTTTACCCCCCCAACCCCAAAACTACTGCCAACGCACACGAGCATGAATAATTTTTTTAATCCCCGGTCTCTCCCGGGTTTTGGTGCATGACCATTAACGCGTTCAGACTGTAGTTTCCAACTCCTTCCCCCCGCCACCCCAAGGGGTCTCTACATAAGAAGTCTATCCATTACCAGTTGTGGTGGTGCAAGGCTAGGATCGCCCAACCAAGGTTGCCCTATAAGGTCGAGTTTACCCACTACCTTCCTGCGACTATAGGCCAGCCGTTCTCTAAAAAGTAAGGAGTTAACATAGGTAATCCATTGCTTCCCCGTGGGGACCGCAGATGCCATCCAATATCGTGCGATAAGCTTTCTAGCTTACCATACCAAAACCCAAAATAAAACCAAGGGGGGGGGGGGAGAAGGGAGGAATTGGAGTAGAACAGAGTAGGGCGGGTCCCCTGGGTCCTGGCCTCCCAGCTCTCGGAGAGATTGGAGATAAGCAATCCAGGGTTTCCAGACCCTCTCAAACCTAGCTTGCCTATCTTGTCTTATACTGGCCAGTTTTTCATTGATCATGATCCAGGACACCTTGTGTTTCCCCAATGTAACGTTGATTACAGGCGAATTTCCATGCACGGGCTATAGTTATTTTAGCTGCTAGGAGAATAAAAAAAAAAAGAGATTGTAGATGTCTGGGTGTTTTCTCCGATAAGTCTGTGATCTTATTTTGAAAATGCTAGATGCCTGGCTGTCTCTGGTTTTAATGCTTTCTGAATCGCTAAAGACTTGTTCACACTAGCTTTGCTCTCTGAAGTGTGATCTGTTTGGATTGCATTCAGCCTGATATAAGCTTTCAGCTGACTAACTAATTGGTAGAAAGGCAGATTTGTGTCACTACAGATACAGTGTAAAGGGCACATCATCTTCAATAGACAGAATGTGTTCACACTAAGGTCACCCATAGATAAAAGCAGGCTGTCTGTCTGACAGATGGGCTCCTCAAGGCCCAAGCCTTTCTTAAATAAACCTGTACTGTAAGAAATATGGGAGTTGTCAGCGCTGACCGCCTTCTGAAAATAAAATAAGAATGCAGCAAGAATATAACATTTGCACACATGTTCCAGGTCAATGACTCGTGCATGTAAGGTCTTCATCGTCCCTTTTTTTTGGTCTATGGGTATTATTATGAAGACCCATGTATATGTCAAGGCAAAATGAAACATACACAGATTGAAATTCTTTCCCACTAAAACAATGATGCAGCTTTGGCTCCCAAGA
This sequence comes from Rana temporaria, assembly GCF_905171775.1. Taxonomy (NCBI): domain Eukaryota; kingdom Metazoa; phylum Chordata; class Amphibia; order Anura; family Ranidae; genus Rana; species Rana temporaria. The sequence continues at coordinate 380,484,620 of NC_053490.1, forward strand.
GCCTTGCCTACACATTACGGAAATGGGGAATGTCTCTTGGGAAAAGGGTTTGGAAGATTCCGTTTTGAGGGCGTATTACATCAGTGGGAAGTTGGAACTGAGCTTTGCGCGACTGCCCCTGCAATGATTTTACAAGCCTAGTCATTATGTCGCAGTGAGTAATGCTTTTCACAAATTAAAAAAATAATAATAATGCTGCAACATGCTCTAAAGTGGTGGAGGGCGGTTTGGGAATAAATGTGGGTAACACCTGCGTTCCCTGCAGTGACAGTTTTTAGCATCGATTACTGTAATAATGACACTGATTCCCAAACAAGTGTCAAAAATGGCAGTTAGGTGTCCCATCTGACTGCCGGAATGTCGCAGTCCCGCTGATCACTACCATTACTAGTAAAAAAAAAAAAAATACCATAAATCTATCCCCTATTTTCTCTGTGCAGTGGTTTTGCACAGAGCAGCCCCGATCCTCTTCTTGAGTCCCCCGCCGATGCTCCTGGCCCCTCCCTCCTGTCGAGTACCCCCAGAACAAGGCAAAAATTTTCTTTTTCTTTTTTTAAAAGAGTGGAGGGAGACTAGTAGAATCTGTCATTTTTTTTATTGCTGTCTGTGCCCCCCTCGTTAAGAAGATTCGCCCTCTCTATTTCTCCTGTTTACTATTATCAGTGAAAGTAAAATGAAATCCCAAATTTTGGTACAGGGAAAATCTTTCAACGGGGACACTAGTTCTGGTGGTCCCCAAGGGATACCCTTAATTTGCAGGCATTTTCTCTCGCTTCATGTTTGGCTATGGGACAGGAAGTGAAGGGAAATCCCTGAAATAGAACACAGATGGCAAAAAAAATATGACCGGTTAGAACCCTCCCTTTCTCTATCCAAACTGGAAAAAAAGTTTTTCTTTTTTTATAGTTCTACTTTAAGAAAAAAATAAGGTAATTTTGAAATTGATGGCAGCAACACATTTCGAAAGCTGGGACAGGGCAACCAAAAGCTGACACAGTAAGTGGTACTAACAAAGAAGGACTGGAAGAAAATTGTGCAACTAATTGGCAACAGATAAGTAACACGATTGGCTATAAAATGGGCATCTTAGAGAGTCAAAGGGGGTTATTTACGAAAGGCAAATCCATTTTGCACTACAAGTGAACTTTCAAGTACAGTCACTGTATATCTGAGGGGGACATGCAAGGAAAATAAAAAACAGCATTTTAGCTTGCACATGATTGGATGATAAAATCAGCAGAGCTTCCCCATTTCAGATTTACCCCTCAGATTTACAGGGACTTCACTTTTAGTGCAATTTCAAATGGACTTTGCACTTGTAGTTTGCACTTATAGTGCAAAGTGGATTTGCCTTTCGTAAATAACCCCCATAGTGTCTCAAAAGTAAAGATCGGAAAAGGTTCACCAATCTGATGAGCTGTGTCTGAAAATTGCTGAACAAGTTCAGAATAGTGTTCTTCAACTTAAAATTGCAAACACTTTGATAATATTATGTACCGTAGATGATATAGTTAAAGGGTTCAGAGAGCATGGAGAAATTTTTGTGTGCAAGGGACAAGGTCTAATCGCAGTATTGAATGTCCTTGATCTTTGGACCCTCCGACTGTACTGCATTAAAGCGGTAGTTCACCCCCCCCCACACATTTTACCATCGAGACAGGCATTGTAGCGCGAGCTACAGTATGCCTGTCCCGATTTTTTTAACCCCATACTCACCTTGTAGTCGTCCATCGTAGATTCCGGCTCCCGCGGGGAATGGGCGTGCCTATGGAGAGGGAGGATGATTGACGGCCGGCCCTGGCACGTCACTCTCCCCGAAGACAGCCGGAGTAGGTCTCGGCTCTTCACGGCGCCTGCGCACAGGCTATGCGCACGCGTCGTGAAGACCGAGCCTATTTCGGCTATTTCCGGAGAAGCGTGACGCGCCAGAGCCGGCCGTCAATCATCCTCCGTCTCCATAGGCACGCCCATTCCCCGGAATCTTCGATGGACGACTACAAGGTGAGTACGGCGGTAAAAAATTTGTGACAGGCATACTGTAGCTCGCGCTACAATGCCTGATTTTAAGGTAAAATAAAAAAAAAAAATTTTTTTCCCGTCGATAGGGTGAACCCCCGCTTTAAAAACAGGCATGATTCTGTGATGGACATTACTGCATGGGCTCAGAAAAACTTCTAAAAATCGCTGTCTGTGATCTGTTCTCTGGGCTAGAGTTCATTTAAAATGGTTTGTTGCAAAATAGAAAACTGTCCTGTGGTTAGACTAATTAAAACTAGAATTATTTTTTTTGGCAACCACACAATGCCGCATCCTCTGGACTAAGAGGAGAGGGACCTTCCAACTTATCAACACTCCGTTCAAAAGCCTGCATCTCTGATGGTATGAGGGTGCATATGGAATGGGCAGCTTGCACATCTGGAAAGGCACTATCAATGCTGAAGGATATATCCAGGTTTTATAGCAGAATATGCTGCCAACCAGATGACATCTTTTTCAGGGAGAGCCTTGCACATTTCTGCAGGACAATGCTAAACCACATACCGCATCTATGTCAACACTACAGCATGGCTTTGTAGTAGAAGAGTCCGGGTGCTTAACTGGCCTGCCTGCAGTCCATACCCTTTCCCAATTGAAAATATTTGGCGCATCTTGAAGCGAAAAATAGTACAAAAAAGACCCAGGACTATTGAGCAGTTAGAACAGGGGTCTTCAAACTATGGCCCTCCAGTTGTTCAGGAACTACAATTCCCATCATGCCTAGTCATGTCGGTGTTTTACAATGCCTAATGGGACATGTAGTTCCGCAACAGCTGGAGGGCCGTAGTTTGAAGATCCCGGAGTTAGAATTATAATGTACGCACGAATGGGACAACATTCCTCTCCCAAAACTCCAGTAACTGGTCGTCTCAGTTCCCAGATGTTTAGAAAGTGTTGTCAAAAGAGAATGGGGTGATAAACCTAGCCCTGTTCCAACTTTTTGGGGATGTGTTTCTGGCATCAATATCAAATTTTATTTAATGGTACATTTTTCTCAGTTTAAACACTTGATGTTTTTGTCCCAACTTGGAAGTGGGGTTGTAGTAATTTTCTGGAACTTTTCCTAATCGGCCAGAAATAGATTAGTACAGCAGTGGTCTGTTGCTGCAGGGAGATGCTAGACAGAGCTGCATAGCTCTGTCCAAGAATCTGTATCCCAAAAAAGTGCTATGACATTACCTCCCTTCCTGTGTAAACACAAAGTTGGAGGATTGTGCTAATGGCATCTGCTACAAACACTCCTATGGAGCACTCTACAGCAAAATCCGAAGCCCAAGCATAGCAATGATCAACCTGTGGTTTAAGTGCTATAGTGCCATTGAGGCCTGCAGGGGCCACTGAATCCAGGTGTCTAAGACGACACTGAGACAAATTACCCACTGTCTCCATCATTGTAAAATGCCTGGGTCTCAAGTGGTTATAAGTGCAAGTGTACTTTTAGTCAATGATGTCTTCCGTCAACCATGGTCTTTGGCCTTTCTGAAGTCTGTCTTCATGTTCTAGCAGTGAGAAGGGAATTTCTATTGGCTGATTGCACAGGCTTCCTCAACAAACATGCACACTGAACAATTGGTCCTATAATCCCATGCCTTTAGGAAAGCATTGTTTACTTCAAAGATCAAGCCACCTGCAGGATGTAGAAACCAAGGTTTAAATCTTAGCCGGGTACACACTACAGTTTGACAGCTACAGACGGAGCTGCCATACTAACCATGCAAGGTTAGTTCAGTGATCTCCCCTGCTGAGCTGCTGTGTTCTGACAGGGGGGTGACCCTATACCACCCCCTGCCAGAACACTCTGATAAGCGGTCTCTGCCAGGGGCTGCGAACGCTGATCGGGAGTCTGTCAGCTGCTGGTTTTCCATTAAATAGAAAGCCTCCCTCAGCCCCCTTTGACACAATAATCCCATTTAGGTCCGCCTGTCCGCTTTTCAGGCAGATCCGAGCGGGCCACCTGTTGACTTGTATGGGCGGGCAGATGTCAGCGGAGATGTGTCCGCTGACACTCGCCTGCCATCCGATAAGATCTGCTCAAAACAGGCGTATGGCGATATATTTGCCATTGGATAAGATGAGAACGGACAGGTGGATCAATTTTCGTCCAATATGTCAGACAGCGGGACTCTGACAGGTCCGTCCCTGCACAGTGAGCAGAGACGGACCTGTCATCTGCCGGCTCAGCGGGGATCAAGGGAGCGATCTCCCGCTGAGCTGGCTGCTTAACGCATACCTGAGGTCCCATCCCTCTCCAGCGATGTCCACCAATGTCTCAGCCGTCTGAGATTCTCCCTCCTGATTGACTGAGACATAGCGGCGCCATTGGCTGCTGCTGCTGTCAATAAGTCAGCTAGCCAATCGGGAGAGAGGGGTCGGGGGTCTGTTTCTGAATGGACACAGGGAGCTGTAACTCGGCTTGGGTGCCGCTATAGCAAGCTGCTTGCTGTGGGGGCCACTGAACAGGAGGGAGGGGCCAGGGTCACAGAAGAGGTACCCGAGAAGAAGAGGATCAGGGCTGCTCTGTGCAAATCAACTACACAGAGCAGGTAAGTATGATATGTTTGTTATTTTTATGGGGGGAAAAAAACAAGACTTTAAAATCACTTTAAGCAGGGGGAGCATGTAAGGATATTTTAAAGTATAATTATAGGCAAACCCCCCCCCCCCCCCTTTCTTTTGGATAAAGTTAGGGAGGGTTATAACCCCTGTCAGACATCGGTGCAGGTTTCAATGTAAATCTCGGCCCGAAATCACAAAAAGTAGCACAGAAACCTCTTTTTGAAATCGTGCAGTGCTGCACCGATTAGGACGGTGCCATTGCCGGCAAATGCTGCCAATTTGTCAAATCGTACCAATGTGAACCAGGGCTGAAAGGCGGAGTTGCTGAGGGAATGACAAATAGTATAGTACCACCATCTCAACTACTGCTGGTGCATTTAGGCCCCATGCACACGAGATGCTATTACAAACGCCTCTAATCTCAGCTTTTCAAAGGCAAAAACCGGCATTTAAAACGCCCGTTTTTGCCACGAATTGCGCGGTGTTTTGCCGCGATTTGCGGCGTTTTACCGCGATTTGCGGCTGTCAGCGTTTATCCCCAAAACACTGTAGACCCTCCCCAAGCTCAGAATCAAACTATTTGTGCCGCGTTTTGCTGCGTTTAGCGGCGTTTTGCCGCGTTTAGCTGCGTTTTGCCGCGATTTGTGTCTAAAACGCAAAAGCTGAAAGCTTCTGAACCCAAAATTTTGGGTTTGGAAAAACGGCCCTAAACCCAACTGCTTTGAAACGCCAAAAAAACGTGATCGTGTGCATGGACACATAGGATAACATTAAATGTGTTCAGGGGCATTTGAAAAAAATGCCCAAATGCCTCTGAACTCGAGTTTAGCAGCGTCTCGTGTGCATGGGGCCTTATTGTTTCTGTATTGCAATGCTTTACAGGCTACAAGTTATAAATGCAAATTTTATTTATTTTTACCTGCAAAAAGATGTACATTTATTTGATAAAAGGTGATAAAATACCCGAAACTAATACTAGCAATACATGGCAGCAATCTAAAGCACTTTTGATGCTAGTGCTATTGAATTTAGGCAACTTGTTGTTCATAAAATAAATCGACTCGCTATCTCTGATAAGTTTTATGAATTTATTATATAATAATATTTATAAATATTCTTGCAAATGTATTGAATATGATTGCAATGGAGTAGAACTAAACTATATAGAAACCCATTTAAGCAATCTGAGAATGAAAAGCAAACACATATTCTTCTATCGATCTAAACATTTTCCTATCATAGGACAATTGAATCAAAGCTGAACAATCGGGTTTCCATGGCTAGCTGTGGGTAGTGCCGTTTTTGTTCACTCAGTCATCTCCTCCCCTTGCATTGTGGGAAGAAGCAGTGAAAAAACATCATTGTGTGGCATGCATAGCAAGAAGTAGAACCTGCATTTGTAATTATCAAATATAGCTGCCTGTGTTTTGTAGGAATATTTTTTATTTTATTTAATATGACAATTTTGTGTAAATGTTAAAATAGAATTCATGGTAAATAGAATATATATATATATATATATATATATATATATATATATATATATATATATATATATATATATATATATATATATATATATATATATATATAATATATTTTTTCTTAATTGGGACACAAAGGCACAATGTAGGTACTCGTGTATTCTAAGAAATATAGGAATGGATCACATTAGAGATTTGTGCATGAAGATAAAATGCCATAATTGGATGTTTTTTTTTTTAAATATAGGATACAGTACAAATTATGAACTCGTAACTGTTTTAGGGTCTGCATTCGTGGGGTGGATCAAAGGAGAATTAATGGTCAAGGAGATGTATAAGTCTTTTGGTCAGTGGACAGATATAGGATATAGAGGGAATTTCTGTAAGAACTGGGAGTTTGGTGGTGGTCGGTTGAGTATGGCTAAAAGATAAGGTAGGGTCCCCCTCCTAGCAGGGGGGGTTTACCCTGATGAAGCCACATGACCTGTGATGCAGGCAGAGCCTGGGTAAAGCAGACCGGAAGTGATGTATTTTGAAGGAATCTCTGTATTTCTATATGTTTTAAGGTATGCAAGCAGTTTTTAATTTGAAGTTGTTGTAAAGTCAGAAGTTTTTTATTTTATTTTTTTATCTTAAAGGGGTGGTTCCCCCTAAAACAAAATTCTAACAATACATTCGGATGTCTGCTTACACTGCGGGTAGGCTGGCTTTTGTTTTTTTGTTTTAGTACATACCTCGATATCGCAGTTTCCTCGCTTGGCGGTGGGCGTTCCTAGTTGATTGACGTTCCTTAGACCAGTGTTTCTCAACTCCAGTCCTCGGGGCGCACCAACAGGTCTTGTTTTCAGGCTTTCCATTATTGTGCACAGGTGATTTTATCAGTTTCACTGCCTTAGTAATTACCACAGCAGTTTGATCTGAGGGAAATCCTGAAAACATGACCTGTTGGTGCGCCCCGAGGACTGGAGTTGAGAAACACTGCCTTAGACGGGCGCATACTGCGCGTCACGACTTTCCGACAGAAGCCAAACGTCATTGCGCAGGCGCCGTATAGAGTCGGCTCTATACGGCGCCTGCGCAGCGACGTTCGGCTTCTTTCGGAAAGTCGTGACGCGCAGTATGCGCCCGTCTGAGGAACGTCAATCAACTAGGAACGCCCACCGCCAAGCGAGGAAACGGCGATATCGAGGTATGTACTAAAACAAAAAAACAAAAGCCAGCCTACCCGCAGTGTAAGCAGACATCCGAATGTATTGTTAGAATTTTGTTTTAGGGGGAACCACCCCTTTAATACATTCTATGCATTAATATAAACCTTCTTTGTGCAACCCCCCCTAATACTTACATGAGCCCATCTCGATCATTAGCTGAGACGGCAGCGCTGCGATATTGGCTCTGGCTGCTGCTTTCAGTTAAATACAGTGAGCCAATGAGGAGAGAGAAGAGGCGGGACTGAACCGCAGCTCAGCTCGGGTGCCCCCGTAGCAAGCTGCTTGCTGTGGGGCCAGGAGCGCTGGCAAGGGGACCTGAGAAGAGGAGCATCTGTGCTGCTCTGGACAAAACCACTGCACAGAGGAGGTAAGTATGACATGTTTGTTATTTTTAAAGGAAAAAAAAGACTATAGTATAACTTTAAATGTGAGGTGTGCGCATGAACTGATCACATTCTGCAGTCCCGTGTTTTTCTATTCATGCTTTCAAGTAAATTTGGTCACAATATTAATTTGATATTTTATATTGGTTTTATTGTATGGCACATTGATTCACTGGTGTTATTGTGCCACCTTGTACACCAAGCAGGTACAGGTTGTTATTTAGCTCACTGGAGTATTGTGGGGTTTTTTTTTGTCTCTTGAGTTTTGTGGCAGCTTATTATCTACTCACTTGGGCTTTATGGCTTTATGTTAATTTTCTCATAGGAGCTTTTAGTCTTTTTTTATTATTCTCCCTCCGTATGGAATTGTATTGCTGTTTGTTAAAGCACCTATTCAATTACATAATTGGACCACATCCCTAATTTACCATGTCCCCTTTTCATTTGGCTATTTATTTTTTATTTTTTAAAGGGGGTTTTCAGAAAATTTGAGAGGATAGGATTGTGACCAACCCTCTGGAAAAAGATTATTTGACTTTGCAAATAACAGAAATACAGCTATCCCAATAATGCCTAGTGTTTGGTGAAGACAAGTCCACCGAAAACGGTGTTTGTGTTGCTAGAGTATCTTATTCTATAGCTGGCTGCAGTACTGGCTTTTATTTTTAAATCCTAGTTGCAGCCCATGGGCACTTTTACCCCCCCCCCTTCCTGCTCAGGCCAATTTTCAGCTTTTAGTGCTGTTGCACTTTGAATGACAATTGCACGGTCATGCAACACTGTACTCAAACAAAATTATAATCATTTCACAAAACTTTCTTTTGGTAAATAATTGGACTCCCATAGAATGGCATATGAATTGTCATCATCCCTCATTAATTGAATAGGTTTTTACCACAAATATTGGCATTTTTAAGGCAATTGACAAAATATATATATATATATATATATATATATATATATATATATATATATATATATATAATTATTCGTATTTGCCGTCATATAAGATGACCCCCTAATTTTCAGCTAAAATGTTGGTTTTGGGATATACTCGCCGTATAAGATGACCCTCTTCCTACTAGTCATGCCTCGCCTCACTGTGCCACCATTACATGCCAGACTGTGCCACCATTACATAAAAGACAAAAAGCCGCGCCAAGAATAGATTAATAAAGTCCACTGTTAGTAGATTATATACGATGGATAAAGTCTGTGGTTTTTAAAGCAGAGGCAGGGTTGCACTCAATGATACAAAGACACTTGTTCCATATAGTGTGGCAAGACGATGTAATGATGGATGTAATTCCTCCAACACCCAGTGACATGCATGCAGTTTGTGAAATCCTCCACCTGAAAAACAAAGCCTCTTACCGGACGGTAAGAACTCAAAGCGGATGGCTTTAACCCAGCCTCGGCCTTTAATTTCTCCAGGGATCACAGATCAGGAGTCCGCAGTGTCAAAATCACAAGATCACAGTCGCTCCATATGAGGAAATGTATAAAAGAAGACGCATATAGCGTAATACAGTACGGTACCAAAATTTATTAAAACAGTAGTCTACTTACATCAATGTTGTTTAAAACAGTCATGTGTTAAAAATTGAACAAGCCGGCCGGCAAAACAGGAGCCCTTCCTCCCGAGCGTGGTGACGTCACTGACGTAGCCTCCCAGACGCGTTTCGTCACAGGTGACGTTATCAATGGGGGTTGGGCTCTCGACAGTGAAGCACCATTAAATAGCCACCGCTCATAACAAGAGGCAGCCCGGTTGATGTCAACCGCGCCATCTTAACTAAGGTTACATGCCCACTCGCTATGAAAGGCAGCCCAGTGGATGTAGATAGCGCCATCTTGAATGAGGTTACATGCCCATAACCAGGAGCGCGGCGCCACGCAACTAGGGCAATGTAACTCCTACATTACTTCATTACAAAATATATATTAAATTACTTTAAAATTTTAAAATTTAAATTTATTACATTTATTCTCTCCTGCCCACTACCCGGGCTACTGAGGGAAAAGGACGAATAAACTTTACAGATAAAACTCTCCTCGAAAGGAAACCTCGCAAAACAAGGGGGGGGGGAAAGGAGATCATCCTGGCACTGGACTCCTCTCACCTCTAAAGCCTTCTATATTCCAATCTCCCCAGGTAAACAAAGGTCATCTTAAACCATTCTGAATACTCCCAATGGTATTGGGAGGTGAAAACCTCTGTGACCCCATGTGGTTCCAAAAAACGCTCCAAAACCCCTAAAGGTATGGATATTACAATTATTTCAGGCATCCCAGAAATTAAATCAATTCTTTCTGTGATCTATTCTCAATTATAACCACTTAAGGGTCATGATTATAACTGTCTCCCTAAACTGGTGTATTGTGCATAGAGAACCAGTGGGACCTCACTGGAACTTAAAACTAAATTCAAAATTTAATTAACTAAATAAGTTCTAACAAGTGTGTTATGCGAATAGAAACCCGGATAATCCAAATCTCGATAAGCATAATTAGAAAGTGGTTTAGTGTAAAACAATTACGTTTACTTATAGTGAAAAAAGGAATAATTTTTTTTTATATTTTTATTAATAAGATTATATTTTTGACCATATAGGTCTTATAAACATAAATAAATGGCAAAAATTCCTACTGTGTATATATTTAACCCTTCCCTTTCCGGACTATCAATTGATGTCCAAACGTGTTTTTATATATTATCCAAAATTGTGCTTAAAAATTTATTAAATGATATAAATTTGATAATATTTTCCTTTTTATAAAAAAACTTTACAAAAAAACTTTGTGTAGAAAAATAATTTCTTATTCCACTTCCAAGGGTGCCTTTCATACCGAATACATGTTTATGCATTGTTAATAAAAGCGTTAACATCCGTGTCTATGTTTAAACCAAACGGAGTATATGATTTTAATCGGTGTATCCAACCCATCTCCATTTGGGAAATTTCCCTCACTAGGTTGCTCCCCCTCCAGTGGGGTTTAAATTTATCGATCCCTAGGAATAAGGTGTTAGAAGGGTCTCGATTATGTTTAAGTCTATAATGGTTGGATACTGAGTGGTCCTTGAAACCTCCCAAAATATTGGTTATGTGCTCGTTGACTCTTACTTGAAAGGACCTCTTAGTCCGGCCTACATATTGTAGGCCGCATGGGCATTGGATCAAGTACATTGGATCATTACATGCCAGACTGTGCCACCATTACATGCCTCACTGTGCCCCATTACATGCCTCACTGTGCCACTACATGGCTTGACGATCCCTTACCTTATCCTAAGACATGCAGTATCTGTCTGACCGCGGCCGTCCATTTTTTCAAAAGCCACGCCTCCTCCTTCTGCTGTTCCGTGATAGGCGGAACACTCAGCTTCCCAGGAGACACTGTGTTCAGTGTTCGCCTATCATGGAGGCCCTCTCGTCCTCGGTCTCACACATGCGCACACACACAGTATCCTTCAAAGTAAAGTAGAGCGTGTCCAGCTTATATAACAGTGTTAATTTTGCTGTCGCCTCCAAAAACTCCACACAGCCATTAATGTCTAAACTGCTGGCAACAAAAGTGAGTACACCCCTAAGTGAAAATGTCCAAATTGGGCCCAATTAGTAATTTTCCCTCCCTGATAGTGTTACAAGGTCTCAGGTGTAAATGGGGAGCAGGTGTGTTATCGCTCTCCCTCTCATACTGGTCACTGGAAGTTCAACATGGCACCTCATGGCAAAGAACTCTACATAAAGATTGCCTAGGCTATAAGAAGATTGCCAAGACCCTGCAACTGAGCTGCAGCACACTGGCCAAGACCATACAGTGGTTTAACAGGACAGGTTCCACTCAGAACAGGCCTTGCAATGATTGACCAAAGAATTTTAGGGCACGTGCACAGTGTTGTATCCAAAGGTTGTCTGAAATGGACATATGATTGTTGCAGAGGTTGAAGGGGTGGAGGGTCAGCCTGTCAGCGCTCAGACCATAAGCCGCACACTGCATCAAATTGGTCTGCATGGCTGTCATGCCAAAAGAAAGCCTCTTCTAAAGATGGTGAACAAGAGAGCCTGCAAACAATTTGCTGAAGACAAGCAGACTAAGGACATGGATTACTGGAAACATGTCCTGTGGTCTGATGAGACCAAGACAAACGTATTTGGTTCAGATGGTGTCAAGCATGTGTGGTGGCAACCAGGTGAGGCGTACAAAGACAAGTGTGTCTTGCCTACAGTCAAGCATGGTGGTGGGAGTGTCATGGTCTGGGGCTGCATGAGTGCTGCCAGCACTGGGGAGCTACAGTTCATTGAGGGAACCATGAATGCCAATGTACTGTGACATACTGAAGCAAAGCATGGTCCCTTCCTTTGGGAGACTGGGCCACAGGGCAGTATTTCAACATAACGACCACAGACACACCTCCAAGACTACCACTGCCTTGCTAAAGAAGCTGAAGGTAAAGGTGATGGACTGGCCAAGCATGTCTCCAGACATAAACCCTATTGAGCATCTGTGGGGCATCTTCAAACGGAAGCTGGAGGAGTGAAAGGTCTCGAACATCCACCAGCTCCGTGATGTCGTCATGGAGGAGTGGAAGAGCACTCCAGTGGCAAACTATGAAGCTCTGGTGAACTCCATCCCCCAAAAAGGGTTCAGGCAGTGCGGGAAAACAATGGTGGTCACACAAACTATTGATACTTTGGGCCCAATTTGGAGATTTTCACTTAGGGGTGAAGCGGTTTAGACATTAATGGCTGTGTGTTGAGTTATTTTGAGGGGACATACAAGCTGTACACTGTCCACATTTTTGCAAAGTGTCATTTATTCAGTGTTGACACATGAAAATATATATTTACAAAAGTGTGTGTGTGTATGTGTGTCTTTATCTATCTATCTATCTATCTATCTATCTATCTATCTATCGATCGATCGATCGATCTATCTTAAAGCGGTAGTTCACCCTCACTGGCTTGATTTTACCATCGAGACAGGCATTGTAGCGCGAGCTACAGTATGCCTGTCCCGATTTTTTTAACCCCGGACTCACCTTGTAATCGGACATCGTAGATTTCTTCTCCCGCGGGGAATGGGCGTGCCTATGGAGAGGGAGGATGATTGACGGCAGGCCCTGGCACGTCACTCTCCCCGAAGACAGCCGGAGTAGGTCTCGGCTCTTCACGGCGCCTGCGCACAGGCTATGCGCAGGCGCCGTGAAGAGCCAAGCCTATTTCGGCTATTTCCGGAGAAGCGTGACGCGCCAGAGCCGGCCGTCAATCATCCTCCGTCTCCATAGGCACGCCCATTCCCCGGTATCTTCGATGTACGAGTACAAGGTGAGTACGGGGGTAAAACATTCGGGACAGGCATACTGTAGCTCGCGCTACAATGCCTGATTTTATGGTAAAAGAAAATTTTTTTTTTTTTTTCGTTGATAGGGTGAACCCCCGCTTTAATATATGAATTAAATTGATAAAATACCTTTTTTTTCCACATTTATTTGTTTTAGTAAATATAGCGTATATTAGTGTATAGTGTGTAGTGTATAATAGCTAGCATGTGCCACGTTGTACTCCCTTTCTTCGCTCATTCTTTTTTTATTTTGGTCTGTGTGTACTTTGAAATAAAAATTGTATATTAAACCTATATTAAAAATGAAAGCTTGTGTACAAAGCGCATACTGACAAGTAGTCGGATGTGTAATTTATCCATATCAGATGACTTTGAGGTTCCAGAGACTCTTCTCTACTGTCCTCCTATAGTGCTCTGGTAAAACCTTTTCTGTCATACATTGAATGTTTATTTGTAAGACAAAGATTGTGTGGAGGGTATAAAACATTACTTTAAATCGGTTTGAACTATCTTCCTTAAGACCCCTTTCACACTGGGGCGTTTTTCAGGCGCTTCAGCGTTAAAAAAGGGCCTGAAAGAAGCTGCATCTGCAATCCAATGTGAAAGCCCGAGTGCTTTCACACTGAGGCGCTGCGCTGGCAGGGCATCAAAAGTCCTGCGAGCAGCTTCTTTGCAGTGCTTTAGGAGTGATGAATACAGGTGCTCTTTAAATGTAAGGACTTGTTCTTGCTGGTAGTTAGAATCTTTAATATTTGCAAACAAAATGAAGGTTTCCTATTTAGAATAAGCTGTCAGGTTTAGTAAATATTCCCAAACTCGGTCTCTTTTACGGCCTGCTCCCATTTTACTCCTTCTGGGTGGAATAAAGCACTTCAAGCGATGTGCAGAAAGATCATCACAAAGTTTATACGCTGCTTAGAGGGTTTCTCTTTCATGTTTACTTCTTGCCCTTCCTCCTCACACTTGGAGCCTGGTACAGATGCATTTCTCTCCAATCATACAGTTTGTTGTGTACATAGATTTACAAAACCATGGGATAAAGAAATGTCCCTGAACTTTAGTTTTTCTCATGTTTGCTGTGAAATTGTGTGAATGTTTACCAAAAGTGTAAATATTGCAGAATATACAGTCTCATGCTACATAACTAAGCTCAATTTCATGCTGAATAAAGAGATGTATTAATGTAGCTTAAAAAGAAAACAATCTTTTAGATATAATATTATTAATATATAATATATATATATTTTTACTCCTAAAGCATTTTATTAAAATAAATGTAATAAAAATCCAAAAATCGGATTAACCACTTCCCGCCCGGTCAATTGACGTCCGGGAAGTGGTTGTGAAATCCTGACTGGACGTCTATTGACACCCTGCATCTCCGATCTTGGTAAAGAGCCTCCGGCGGAGGCTCTTTACCACGTGATCAGCCGTGTCCAACCACGGCTGATCACGATGTAAACAGGAAGAGCCGTTGATCGGCGGCTCTCCTGACGGGGGGTTCGCGCTGATTGTTTATCAGCGCAGCCCCCCCCTCGGATGCCAACACTGGAGCACCAGGGAGTGCTCAATAGAGAAAAAAAAAAAACACCAGTTAAAAAAAAAAAACCAATCGATGCCAATCAGTGCCCACAAATGGGCACTGCCTGGCAACATGGGCACTGGCTAAAATGCCATCAGTGCCACCCTTCAGTGTCCATCAGTGCCACCTCTTAGGGCCCATCTATGCCTAGTGCCCACCTATGAGTGCCCATCAGTGCCGCCTATGAATGCCCATCAGTGCAGCATACCAGTGCCGCCTCATCGGTGCCCATCGGTGCTCATCAGTGCCACCTCATCGGTGCCCATAATTGAAGAAGAAAACGTACTTGTTTACAAAAAAAATTAACAGAAAAAAATAAAAACTTAATTTTTTTCTAAAATGTCGATCTTTTTTTAGTTGTTGTGCAAAAAAGAAAAATCGCAGAGGTGATCAAATACCACCAAAATAAAGCTCTATTTGTGGGAACAAAATGATAAAAATGTAATTTGGGTACAGTGTAGCATGACCGCGCAATTGTCATTCAAATTGCGACAGCGCTGAAAGCTGAAAATTGGCTTGGGCAGGAAGGTGCGTAAGTGCCTGGTATGGAAGTGGTTAAAAAAAAACTGATCTATAAAAAATAATAATAATCTGATGATCAATTTTATATTCACTCTGGCATATTTACTCTACATTCCTAATCAATGGGCTGATCCAGTCCCTCAGTAGCATTTCCCAGGTCCTGATGGTTACTTGATACTCCCCACAGCTGTAACTCTGAAGAATCAATCCCATTCACCCTCCCCTTCCTGTGCCCTCTGCCATTCACACAACTCCAAGTATTTTCCCATAATGCAAGCCACTCAATGAATGGAGGGGTGTAGTCATTCCTCTTGTCCCTCTTCTATTCACAGAATTCCTTGCATTCAGGAAAATACCAGGTGTTTTGTGAGACGCAAAGGGGTCAGGAAGGGGAGGGCAAACAGCTTGAATCTTCATTTGCAGCCACTGCCTCTCATCCCAGCATTGCCGTTAAATCAGTTGTTGGGAGTATTCCCCATCACTGAGGGGGGTTATTGTACTAACCAGCAGGACCTGGGATACGCTTTATTAGAGGTACGTTATTAGACTGGTGCTCCATTTCTCAAAAATGTACTAGACTTTATTATCTATTGTTGAGAGTTCACGACCTGACCATACTGTCTGCCAGAGATCTATGCATCACAAGTATCGCTGAGCAGAATTGTTGATCTCTGAGTGTATAAAACGGTTCTCAAATTTGTACTCAAACTGTGTATTTAGCCATTTCCCTGGAGTCAGATTTTACTCATCCATGATGTACTCTTAAAGGGGTTGTAAAGGTAAATGCATTAAGGTAAAAAAACATCTGACACCACCGGCCCCCCCTGAGCCCCCGTTTTTTACTTACCTCACCCCTGGAAAGTCCTGGGCACATTCTCGTCATCCTGTTCGGTTCCCAGCCTGGCCGTTGATTGGCTAGGCTGGGCGGATTAATATCAGCGCAGTCATTGGCTGGCGCTGCTGTCAATCACAGCTGATGACGCGGCGTGCCGGGGGGTGGGGCTGAGTGATACAGTTCGGCGACTATGGCCGCCGCTGTATCATGGGAGCGCGCTCGCAAAAGCTTTCCACCATGCGAGGGAGCTCGCATGAACGTGGAAAGCTTTTGCGAGGAGGAGCAGAGACCGCCGCCGAGGGACCCTAGAAGACAGGGTTAGGGGACACTCTGTGCAAAACGAACTGCACAGCGGAGGTAAGTATAACATGTTTGTTATTTAAGAAAAAAAAAAATCTTGCCTTTAGTGTCCCTTTAAGTCTAATTGTTTTTTTTAGTATTGCTCACATCTGAATTACCAGATGGGCAGTAAAGGCGTAATTAAACACACATACCAAAAAATTGACATCTGTTGGCTTTTTAGTCCATATGGGCAAATACCTTTTAGGAAAGTAGTATTCTTCTGTTCCCCCCCAACCCCCCCCCAAATCGTGGATTAATAACAGATGCCAAGGGGCCAGATACAAAACTTTTTCTTTCCAGTGGTTGGTCTCCACTATCTTCCACTATAAAATCTGTGCACAATTATTAGGCAAGTGAGTATTTTGACCAAATCCATTTATATGCATATTGTCCAAATCCAAGCTGTATAAACTTGAATGATTATTGGATTTAAGCGTGTGTGTGTGTGTGTGTGTGTGTGTGTGTAATATGGTAGGGTGTGGTCTAAAGAGAAATCAACACCCCATATCAAGGCGTTGATAATTATTGGGCTGCTTTTTTTTCTCCCCCCCCCCCCCCATAATGGGCCAAAAAAGAGGTTTTACGGACTCTGAAAAGTCAAAAATTTTAAAAAGGCTTTCAGAGGAATGCAGAAGATATTTGGACGTTATCACAGAACCACCAAACATTGTGTTACAAATATTCAACAGGGTCGCAAGAAGCGTGTTGCGAAAAAAGACGCAAATTAACTGCCAAAGAGTTGCGAAGAATCAAATGTGAAGCTACCAGGAACCCATTCTCCTCCAGTGCTGTCATATTCCAGATCTCCAACCTACCTGGAGTGCCCAGAAGTACAAGGCGTTCAGTCCTTTAGAGACATGGCCATGGTAAAGGAGACTGAAACCGACCACTATTGAACCAAACACACATAAGTTGAAACGTCAAAACTGTGCCAAGAAATATCTAAAGACAGATTTTTATTTTTTTTAAAGGTTTTATGAACTAATGAGATGAATGACAAACCAGATGGATGGGCCTGTGGCTGGATCATTAACGGGAACAGAGCTCCACTTCCATTCAGACACCAGAAAGGTGGGGTACTGGTCAATGGCATTGCATAAATCTATGGTCGCTGCTGCCACCCCCTTTTCAGGTGTCCGGCCCCTTGTCAGGCATCGGGCACCTGAATTCAAGCGGCGGGGTATTTTTATTTTTTTGGAAGCACCAGATTTGAGCCATAGGCTCTAATAGGCGTCCAAAATGGTGAACAGTGGGTGCCATGCTGGGCGTTCGCTGTTCACTCAGCTGTGTGTTAGGAAAGCGAATAAATCGCTTTCCTAACACTGACCCGCTTCTCAGCTAATTGGGTAGCCGGGTCTGTTACCTGATTGGCTAAACCGACAGGCGCTGTGATTGAACGCTGCCTATCAGGCGTCCAATCATAGGACAGGGTGGGCGGAAGCAGACAAAGGACATCGACTGCCACTGCCCACCTGAGATGGAGTAAGTGCCGGGTGGGCGGGGGGCACAGTGGGAGCGTTTGATGGCACAGTGGCAGCATTTGATGGGCACAGTGAGTTTGCAATTGATGTTTTTTTTTTTCAGTTTGTTTGTGCCCCCCCAAAAAAAATTGAGCACCAGCCGCCACTGGTATGGGCTGTTATTAAAGGAGAGCTAGTTGGACCTTTTTCGGGTTGAAGATGGACTCAAAATCAACTCCCCAACCTACTGCCAGTTTTTATAAGACCCTGTCTTCAATCAGTGGTACAGGAAAAAGTCTGCATCTTTCAAGAAGACCATAATATTTATGCAGGACAATGCTCCATTGCATGCATTGAAGTACTCCACTGCATGGCTAGCCAGTAAAGGCCTTAAAGATGAAAGAATAATGACATTGGCCCCATCTTCATCTAACCAAAACCCTATTGAGATCTTGTGGGCCCTTAAACAGGGGATTTACGCTAAAGGAAAACTGTACACCCTGTGTCTTGGAGGCTGTGGTTGCTGCTGCACAAAAAGTTGATCATCAACAGATCAAGAAACTAGTTACCAAAAAGTGTCCGATGTGGAGCATGTCTAGGACTTCCGTTTCCGGGGACGGTAGCGTGAGCATGGAGGAGTGAGAGCACGCTAATTCAGCATAGGTCCGTGGTGCACCTCGATAGGAGAGCGGAGGATTTGAAACCCCGACCAGCACTGGAGACGACAGACAGGGAGAGCGGCTTCCGTAGCGTCAGCTGAGAGCGGCTGCAGTAGCTTCACCTGAACAGCTGATGCCGCGGCGGGGAAGGAGAGCTGGAAGCTCGGGAAGCATACAGACGCCGAGTCACACGTACATAACGAGGTATATGACGGTGAGGAGGGAGAGCACAGAGCGGGCAGACGCTGGTGGATACAGCACTCTAAGAAGGAAATCCCTCATAGAAAGCTCCTACCAAGCCGCTGCTGTGACACCCGGAGTAGCTGCAGAGGTGAGAGCTGAAGGAGAAAGGCTGGACGCCGGAGCGGTGAGGTCCTTAACATCTATAGCCCCAACTACAGCTCCAGGGATTACAGCGCAGAGCCGGGAGACGCTGAGAGAGACAGTCGCAACAGGAAGCTCTACAGTACCCCCTGAGGTGGAGACAGAGACGGAGGAACAGCTCAGAGGAACCCCATACTCCTCTGCAGAGGTACAGATAGTATCAATAAGTAAAGCATTGACTGCACAAGATACACGAGACCCGGCAGGGGACTATATTGTAATGCCTATGGAAACACGCCCTGTAATAAAAACACTTGAAGCCAGGAGTGGGGGTATGGACAATAAAGTGGATAAATTAAAGCAGGATGATGGCCTGGTGGGGGGGAACATGCAGCCGGATCCCCAGAGGGCAGGGGGGATGACGGAGGTATGTGAGCAAGGGTTACCCCCTGATATGAAACAACTAAGTAGGCTTATCCAGGCCCTCCCATCAAAAGAGGACATACAAAAAATGCTGATGGATATAACTGGCATGTTGAAGGAGGAGATGGAGGAGGTGCGGGTAAGAGTATCCGCCGGTGAACAAAAAATATCGGTCTTAGAGAGCCAGCAAGCCACAGGGGACTGTAGACTGGAAGCACTGGAAAGAAAAGTCCAAATACAGCAACAGCAGCTGATCAGATTGCAATTAAAGACAGAAGAAGCTGACAATAGAAGCAGGAGAAACAATGTTCGCATAAGAGGCATACCGGAAAGCTGCGAGGGGCTGGCATTAAGGGAGGCTGTCCCAGCAATCTTTAATAAAATCTTAAAAAAAAGCCCAGGTGCACCAATAGAGCTGGATAGAGTACATAGGATTCCCGCAGCAAGGAATCTGGATCAGAGTGACCCTCGAGATGTACTGTGTCGGATACATTTTTTTGGAATAAAGGAGGATATTATGAGGGAGACCTGGAAAGCTGGAGAGGTAGAATGGGAGGGGTCGAATATTCAGTTGTTCCCAGATTTATGTTGGCAAACAAAGGCAAGACGCCGCTTGTTACGGCCGTTGCTTGAGCACATACGCTCCCAAGAGGCCACATACAGATGGGGGTACCCGCTGGCTATTAATATTAAAAGGGGTGGCAGAAATTTTAATCTAAGAGAACCATCACAGCTTCCAGCACTTTTTGAATTTCTTGGTACAATGCCCATAGAGGTACCAAACTGGTTGGACTTGACGCCAGCCGAGAGTGGCTTCGAAAGGATATAAGATGAGACGAGAATAACAGTGTGCATTCCCCCCTCCTCAAGTCGCGGACCCTGGACCTCTCTCTCTGTTTTCTCCTTTCTCCAAGGGAAGGGTCCTTTTTCTTTTTTTTTTAGGACTCTTTTCCTTGTATAAAAGTTTTTTCTTCTTTTTCTGAGAGAGATATCTCATATTTTGAGTAGAGAAGGGTAAAACCTGAAAGCTGGAAGTCGCTGGTTTTGGGTTAGGAAACCCTTTTTCTTTTTTTTTCTTTTATCTCTTCTCACCCTTTAACCCGGAAAGGGCATAATTTTGTGATTTTTGCATAGACATTGAATAAGAAGTTCTATTGATGGCGCAATAATGATATGTAATAATGATATGCATGCGTTTTGGGTTTAAGAGTTGCGGATATGATTGGTCTTCTTGTCCACTGTAGGGGGGGAAGGGAAGGAAAGGGGGAGGGATGGGTGGGATGGTGGTAATTTTCTTTTTTGGGGGGGTTCATGTGTGGTTTTTCTTTATGCAGGGGGGCGAGGATAAGGGGGGGGTGGATGGGTGGGCTAGGGCGGGGGGGATTAGGGGAGTTCACTATTTCACTATGACACTAATTCAATTATAAGGGGGGCTAACACTATATGATTAAGGTAGAAGGGATTCAGGGGTGCATGAGAGTAACCCCTCACAAGGGTATTAATTGGAGGGATATAGGGAATGTCCAGTATTATTTAGAGACACTAAAGACACTAAAGACAAGGGGTATATAAGGCCTTCACAGGGCCAATTCACAATGCACTGAAGTAACAGGGGGGGGGGGGATAGGGAATGTTAAACCTGGAGGGAGGGAGAGGATGGGGGACTGGGATAGGAGGGTAGGGGGGGGGGGATCGATGGGCAAGGAGGGGGTAATAAGCAATCACCAAAGCGAATGAAAGGAGAGGACGAGATTAATGGGAGTTAAAGAGTGGAGGGAGGAGAGAGAGGGGGAAGAATGGGGGGGGAGGGGAACGTTATGTATAAAAAATTTATGTATAATATTGTATAATACTGTGATCATGGAGAAGCGGAGGTTGCTGTGGGTGGACGAGCGGGGGGGGGGGCGGGGCAGGTGGTCAATTGTGGGGGGGGGGTATGCTCCCTCCAGCACCCAGTTCCTCCCCATTCCCTGTTTGGGCCCTACTCCTTTCCCACCGGATAGATTGGAGGGGGGGGGGTTTACAAGAGATAATTAGATGAGGTGCACCCGGTCCTATGCGAAGGCGTGACTCGCCTCGGTGCTCATATACTGATCCCCATTTTTAGCGCCTCTCCTCCGTGTGGAGGGAAGTCAGAGACGCTAGGGGGTTTTCTTTTTTTTTTTTTTTTTTTTTTTTGGATAGTTGTTCGTCCGAGATCCTAGGGGATTAATCGGTGCGGGCCTTTTTGTCCCGGTGTTTTTTTTTTTTTTTTCTTCCCTCTATCTCTCCTCCTTTGCTCTATCTCTCTTCGCGCGCACGGCGCCCCCCTCCTCTCCCCGCCCCCTACCCCCCTTGGGGGTCGGGCGTTCTCGCAACCGAGGGGAGCCTTCTCTCCCTCGATCTCCAGCTTAGGGGGAACACGGTAAAATTTAAAGGGAGAAGAGAGGGAAAAAAAAAAAAAAAAAAAAAGGGGGGAAAAAATGTCAATCACAGCAATGTCCTATAATGTCAAAGGACTGAATAGTCCGGAGAAACGATCTAAACTAAGGGCAGAATTATGGAGAGCGAAGGCACAAATAGTATTTCTCCAAGAGACTCACTTAAAAAAAAACAAAACACCAAAACTAGAAAATTATAGATTCCCAAAGGTGTATCATAGTTCCTCAACTCTAACAAAAACAAAGGGAGTATCAATATTGCTCTCTAAAAATATCTCATGGAAAGAATTAAGCGTAATACAGGAAGAGGAAGGAAGGCTCCTTATTGTGAAAGGATACATTGACGACCGGAAGGTGACCCTGGTAAATGTATACTTGCCCAATGAGGGTCAAGTTGGGGCATTAGAGAGATATATAAACAGGATACAACAGAATATGGAGGGGATTTTAATAATGGCAGGAGACCTAAATATTGCTTTGGATCCAATTCTAGATACATCGAGGGGATCCTCACACCTGGCATACAGTAAACTAAGCAAAGCTAATAGACTCTTGCAAGAGATACAGGTAGTGGATTGTTGGAGAACCAATCATCCCTATGAGAAAGATTACACCTTCTTTTCAGCTAAATATGGAAGCTATTCTAGAATAGACTATATAATTATATCACAAAACTCCCTACAAAGTATAGAAGAGGCTTCCATTGGGTCATTTTCAATATCAGATCACGCACCGACAAAATGTACATTAAAATGGGGGAGTACTGAAGCACGGGAATGGCAATGGAAAATTAATGAGTCCCTTATAAAAGACCCAGAATATGAAGGAAAGATAATCCAGGAGATGAAGATGTTTTTCTCCAACAATGTTGCAGGAGAGGTGTCCCCAATGTGTATTTGGGAAACACATAAGTGTTTTGTTAGAGGAATCCTGATATCTTTGGGGTCCCATAGGAAACGTAAGACAGAAGCACAGATGGAAACCTTGCTAGGAGAAATTCGAAGATTGGAAAAAATGCATAAAAAATCATTAGCTATACAGGTAGAGAAGAAGTTGAGGAAGGCACGAGAGGAACTGAACTTATTGCTAACGGATAAAGCAAAAGCATCGCTGAGAAGGTGTAGACAAGCTTTCTACGAATTTGGCAACAAACCAAGTAAAATGTTAGCAAGAGCTTTAGGAGAGGTAAGAGCGCAAAACCATATAGAGGGTATAAAATCAACAGGAGATAAGATAATAAAATCCCCACAGGAAATGGCGGAAGTATTTAGGAATTATTATGTGGATCTGTACCAGTTGAAGGGGGAGCAGGAGTCAGAAAAAACGGGGGAGAGGGAGAGAAAAATAAAAGAGTATATAGAGAAGTCGGAAATGCCAAAGCTATCAGAAGAAATAGGAAGAAGTTTAGAAAACCCAATAACAGCGGAAGAAGTTAAAAATACGCTAAAGCAGTTAAAACCAGGTAAAGCCCCAGGACCAGACGGTTTCAACCTCCTGTACTATAAGACATATGTAGAAGAACTGATGCCGAGATTCTTAGATGCATTTAATTCGATACGGGAGGGACAGGAGATGCCAGAGGAAACTTTAATGGCACACATAGCGGTCATAAAGAAAGAGGGTAAAGACCCAGCGCAATGTGCCAACTATCGCCCAATTTCATTGCTGAATGTCGATCTAAAAATCTTTGCAAAGATTCTTGCTAATAGAATAATACCATACATTCCTGGGCTGGTACACCAAGATCAGGTGGGCTTCACGCCAGGAAGAGAAGGCAGGGAAAACACCCAAAGAGTAATAAATGCTATCCACCTCTCGCAGACATATAAAATGCCCTTAGTACTAGTATCTACCGATGCTGAAAAAGCATTCGATAGGGTAGATTGGAAATTTTTAAAAGCAATTATACAACATATAGGTCTGCGAGAGGGGATGCGAAGATGGATCACGAGCCTTTATTCCAGACCTAAAGCGAAAATTAAGATAAACAGCATGATGTCCAAACCCTTCGAAATACGAAACGGAACGCGGCAGGGATGCCCCTTGTCACCATTGATTTTTATTTTGACGTTAGAACCTTTTTTGAGGACAATAAGATTATGTACAGATATTAGAGGTATAAAAGCGAAGGGGGGAGAACAGAAACTAGCGGCATTTGCTGATGACTTAATGTTTTTTGTCTCGGAACCAGCACTATCTCTACCCCCACTGTTGGCTGAGATAGATAAGTATGGCAAACTTTCAAATTTCAGGGTGAACTACAACAAATCGGAAGCGATGGGGGTAGAGATAAGCATTATACAACAACAACAATTGACTAACTTTT
This sequence comes from Rana temporaria, assembly GCF_905171775.1. Classification (NCBI taxonomy): domain Eukaryota; kingdom Metazoa; phylum Chordata; class Amphibia; order Anura; family Ranidae; genus Rana; species Rana temporaria. The sequence continues at coordinate 380,508,530 of NC_053490.1, forward strand.
TCCCATTTAGATGGACAAACTCGCATATAGGTTACCTGGGGACTAATATTCCAAAGAAATTAAGCAGAATACATGAGTTAAACCTAGCACCTTTGGTAAGACAATTGAAAAAGGACCTACAGAAATGGGATAAGGAGGTGTTTACCTGGTTTGGTAGGATAAACATTATTAAGATGAATGCAATGCCGAGAGTGCTATATTTATTACAGACACTACCAACAAAAATATCTCAGGGAGTCCTCAAAGAAATCAGAGGGAAGTTTGTAGGATTCATATGGGCAGGGAAACCAGCTAGAGTAAGAAGAGATATCCTTACATTATCTAAGGAAAAGGGGGGAGTAGGATTTCCAGACCCGCTAGCCTACTACGAGGCAGTACATTTATCGAGAGTGCTAGACTGGTGTGTAAGGCCAAAAAATAAACCTTGGATTCTATTAGAACAAGAAGTGACAGAGATTCCACTGGAGGGACTAATATGGCTCTCGAAATCGGTGATACCTCAGACAGTGAAAAGACATCCGATGATAGGGACGACAATTAACATTGTGAAAAAAATATTTAAAAACGTAACAGATGAAAACGGAGCGAACCCGATGACTCCAATCCTAGGGAACCCAGCATTTGCACCGGGTATGAAGGACTTAGGGTTCGCGAATTTAAAAAATAGCGGACAAACCAGACTGATACATTTCCAGAGAGAGAATCGGATAATGACAAAGGAAGAAATAGAAAGAGATCTATCAGAGTACATTGATCCCTACAGGAGGAGACAGTTAGGGGGATTTCTTCGATCTATACGGGGACATATTAGGATGAGAGAAATACCAACAGAGTTTGAGAAAATGTGTCTTAGGGGAGAATCGGTGAGGCATTCACTTTCCATATTCTACTCCTTGATAAATGAAATGAAAGCACCGCGGGAGATAGGCTTTATTCAGAAGTGGGAAACAGACTTAGGAGTTAGATTTACGGAAATTCAGAAAAAAAAAATCTTCCAATTTAACCATAAAGCCTCAATAGCGTCCAAATTTCAAGAAGGAGGATATAAGATACTGAGCCGATGGTATAGGACACCGGAGGTATTAAACCAGATTTACCCTCAGGTGTCAAATACCTGCTGGCGATGTCAAAAAGAAGAGGGAACACTCTTACATATTTTTTGGAACTGTGAGGGGGTTAAAGATTTCTGGAAAATGGTATCTGAAGTGATAGAAGAAATAACGGAGATAGCACTAGGAGAGGAACCGGCTACTTATCTGCTATTAGACATACCTATGTCAATAGAGAAATACAAAAAATCCCTTGTGAGACATTTAGTGGTTACAGCTAGATCGTGTATCCCGATACTTTGGAAGAGCACATGCTATCCAAGTAAGGCACAATGGCTAGCTAAAATCAAGGAAATGCAATGCATGGAGAACCTTACGGCATCTCTAGGGGAGAGGGAGGAGATAGTGAGGGAGACATGGGAACCCTATGTGAGATGGGAGCGGGGAGAGGACTAGGGAGGGACGACGGGGTGTGGGAGGAGGGGGAAAGGAGAGAGAGAGAGAGGATTTTTTTTTTCTCTTTTTTTTTTTTTTTTGGTGTGTTTTTTTCTTTTTTTTCTCTAAGCCCGGAAGAAGAGCTTGGGGGCAAGGGGGGGAGGGGGGATGTGAGGTTTTGAACCAGGGGAGAACACGAGTAAGGGGACGATACGATAGGATGAAGCGGGTTAGAAAGGAATAACAGTTCTTGGAAATGCAAGAAACACAGCAATAGAAAACTGTTTATATTGTGTGTAATGATACTAAACTGAGTTCAAGACAATGTAAAGGTGAAAAATGTAAAATAAAGAATATATAAAAAAAAAAAAAAAGAAACTAGTTACCTAACATGTCACGCTTTAAAATCGCGCACACTCATGGAATGGCGCCAAACTTCGGTACTTCAAAATCTCCATAGGCGACGCTTTAAATTTCTTTACAGGTAAAGCCCCATAAACACTATCAGTTTTCCTGCAGGTTTTTTTCTTCAGGTTTACCAAAACCATCTAATATGAGGTCAAACCTCAAGAGTTTCAATTTGTATGCAATCAGGCAGGCCCTTGCACTACATGGTTTTGGTAAACCTGAAGAGAAAAACCTTCAGGAAAACTGATAGTGTGTATGGGGCTATACTATTTTCGAGTTAGAGGAGGTCTAGTGCTAGAATTGTTGCACACGCTCTAACGCACACGACGATACCTCACATGTGGGGTTTAAATGGCGTTTACATATGTGGGCAGGACTTGCATGCGTGTTCGCTTCTGCGTGCAAGCTACCGGGGATAGGGGCTTTTTTTATTTAAATTTTTTTTAATTTTTTTTTATTTTTTACTTTTACACTTTTTATTTATTTATTTATTTTTTTATCACTTTTATTCCTATTACAAGGAATGTAAACCTCCCTTGTAATAGGAATCAGTGTGACAGGTCCTCTTTATGGAGAGGTATGGGTTCAATAAGACCCCACATCTCTCCTCCCGGCTTACAAGCATTAAATCGGTGAAAAAACATTCACCGATCTCACCGACAGCCGCGATTTCGGCTTTGTTTACTTCCGGGTACCGGGCGTGACGTCATAACGTCGCGCCCGGGCCTCCGACGGTCATAGAGATGACTAGTGACCATCTGGTCACCAGTCACCTCTATGCTTCCCCAGCCAGCGCCGGCCGATTCGCTCTCCGGGCCCCCGATGGCACAGGAGAGCCCGGAGAAGCACCGGATGGCCTATAAGAACGATCAAGCGGCGGAACTGCCGCTTTGATCATTCTTATTGTGCACAGAATCGCTGGCTGAAGACGGTGATATCTGAATGATGCCTGTAGCTGCAGGCATCATTCAGATATCACCGCACAAAGTCGAGGACGTATATTCTCGTACTGCGGTGGGCAAGTGGTTAAAGTCTCAAAATAAAAAAAATAAAGTCAAATATTAACAAAAAAAAAGTTTTAAAGCGGGATTCCACCCGCGATTTTCTTTTTTAAAAGTCAGAAGCTACAAACACTGTAGCTACTGACTTTTAATAAGGACACTTACCTGTCCTATGTGCTCACGATGTCAGCCCTCTCGAGGCCGACCCCTCAATCGTGGAGGGTCCCGGCGCCGCCATCCTCGGTAAGGAAAACAGGCAGTGAAGCCTTGCGGCTTCACTGCCCGTTTCCTACTGCTCATGCGCAAGGTTTGTGCCGCTTTGTGAATGGGTGGCTGCCTTCTGGGATAAAAGGATTTTTGTGTATTTTATTTTTTATAGGGTGGAACACCACTTTAAAGTGCCCTTGTCCTTGTGTGCTCGCACGCCAAAGCGAATGCACACGTAGGTCCCGCCCACATATGAAAACTGTGTTCAAACCACACATGTGAGGTGTCGCCCTGAACGTGAGTGAGAGCAATAATTCTAGCCCTAGACCTCCTCTGTAACTCAAAACGCGTAACCAGTAAAAAAAAAATTGAGTCGCCTATGGGGATTTTTAAGTACCGACGTTTGGCGCCATTCCACGAGCATGTGCAATTTTGAAGCGTGACATGTTTGGTTATCTATTTACTCTGTGTAACTTCTTTCACATTATACAAAAAAATTGGGCTAACTTTACTGTGTTTTTTTTTTAAAGCGTGAAACGCGTTTGAAAATTGCTGCACAAATACCATGCGAGATAAAAAATTGCAATGACTGCCATTGTATTCTCTAGGGTCTCTGCTTAACCACTTGTTTACTGGGCACATAAACCCCCTTCGTGCCCAAAATTGACGTCTTTTTTTTCCCCACAAATAGAGCTTTATTTTGGTGGTATTTGATCACCTCTGCGGTCTTTATTTTTAGCGCTATAAACAAAAAAAGAGCGACAATTTAAAAAATATATATATATTTTTTACTTGTTGCTATAATATCCCAATTTAAAAAAAAAAAAATGTCTCAGTTAAGGCCGATACGTATTTTTCGACGTATTTTTGTAAAAAAAAATCGCAATAAGCGACTGGTTTGCGCAAAAGTTATAGCGCCTACAAAATGGGGAACAGAATTATGTTTTTTTTTTTTATTATTATTTTTTTTTACTAGTAATGGCGGCGACCTGCGATTTTTAATTGGGACTGCGATATTGCGGCGGACATATCGGACACTTTTGACACAAATTTGGGACCATTCACATTTATACAGCGATCAGTGCTATAAAAATGCACTAATTACTGTATAAATGTGACTGGCAGGGAAGGGGTTAACACTAGGTGGTGAGGAAGGGGTTAAATGTGTATCCTGGGTGTGTTCTAACTGTGTGGGGGGTGACTGGGGGAGGTGACCGATGCTGTGTCCCTATGTACAAGGGACACAGATCGGTCTCCTCTCCTCTGACAGCACGTGGAGCTCTGTGTTTACACACAGAGCTCCACGTCCCTGCTGTGTTCCCGACAATCGCGTGTACCCGGCGGACATCGCGGCCGCCAGGTACACGCATCGGCTCTTCAGCGATGCGTCGGGACAGTGTTTACCCACTGCGCGCCCCCGGGTAATGCACTTTAAATTACGTCCAAAGACGTCCACTTGGCACTTGAGAGCCGCGCTGTGGATGTCTTTTGTCTATAGCGCGGGTCTCAAGTGGTTAAAAAAAAAAAAAAAACATATATAGTGTTTGGTGGTTCTATGTAATTTTCTAGCAAAAAAATATTTTTACATGTAGGAGCGAAGTGTCAGAATTGGTCTGGGCTTCAAGTGGTTAATAAATGGAATCCTCCACTTGTTAGAACGATTTGACCATTTGTTTGATCGAGTAGTTAAAAATGTTTCAGTTAAACTGGGCCTGCATCCAATCAACTGCGGACACTGTGCAGGCATTCGGCAGCCGCTGCTAAATACAGTAGCCGACTGCTGGAATTCCTCCATCCACAATGTTTAATAGGGAAGGAGAAATGGTCATTCCACCCCATTGGTTGAACAAGCAAAATCTACACGTGTATGGCTAGCTTTAGTCTATTTGAAACACTCAGGAGAGCTACATGTTCTTTACAAAACATAAATGAGCTAAACATACTGTAGAGGAAGAGAAACCTTATAGGACGGTTCCTTCCTTTTTTTTTTTTTTTTTTTTAATGCAGAAGTGTCTTTCTGACTAGTCTATTTTTGTTAAATTGTTTCTCTTCACAGTGGACTTTATAATTATACTGTGTTAGACCTTGTTAGCCCTCAAAACCTCCTGTGTCCAAAGAACATTTATTGGGATACAATGTTGAGTAATGTGATTGGGTGTGCTTTGTGTTCTGTCATAGCATATAATGCGTCGGGAAGAGATGTCGCTCTGTTCTGTATCTGTGAAAAATGTCCCTGCTCGTTTCTCTTCTGCTTCTTCCCTTCCATTATGTGCACATCATTAGCCAAGTTCCTGTAAATGCAGAAGGTTTTCAAATATTAATCTTTCTATCCATTTGTTCAGGGTGCTTATCCTCCTGTGTGCAGTGTAGCACTAAGCTGTCCCTGGAATTTACTGTAATATTTATCAGTACATATGGTTTCTGAAGCTTTTCTTATGGTCTGTGATGTCATGACCGGGGGGATTAGGAAGAGGCCTAGCTGATACTAGGATAAGGACAAGGTGAGGTGTGCTGGGAGGGGGCAACATCTAGTATTTGGTTTACAGGATCAACGTGGAAGGAATTAGTGGTAAGAGAGCAAAATGGCTAACAACCGCTTCTGCTTGTGTTACCGGCAGACAGCTCCAACTATGCCGCATCATGTGGACAATCACAGGAGCTCCATGAAAATCGAAGGCCCTATTAGCATCTTTACAGTTTAACCAAAACAGAAGAAGTATTCAGTGAGGCTGTTCAGATCTTCCCAGCACTGCCATTTGAACAATGAGGCATATCCGTTTTTTTTTTTTACTCTATTACATAACCTAAGGCCTCGTACACACGATAGGTTAACCAGAGGACAACGCTCTAATGGACAGTTTTCATCGGTCCAAACCGATCATGTGTGGGCTCCATAGGTTATTTAACCATAGGTTAAAAAAAGCCTACTTGCTTTAAATTTAACCTATGGATTCCTAACCGATGGGGGGGAAAAAACGATCGTTATAGGCACAACCATCGGTTAAAAATCCACGCATGCTCAGAATCAAATCGACGCATGCTTGGAAGCATTGAACTTCGTTTTTTTTCAGCACGTTGTGTTTTACGTCACCGCGTTCTGACACGATCGTTTTTTTAACCAATGGTGTGTAGGCACGACGGACCATCAGTCAGCTTCATTGGTTAGCCTAGGACAACGGTCCTTCAGACCGTTCTCATCGGATGGACTGATCGTGTGTACGAGGCTTAAGGAGTATCCCTTTCAGGGCTAAGCAATAAATGTACTGAGAATATACGTAGTGTTGCAGGGCTGGTAGAACCAGGGTGCGCAGCAGGAATCCTTTCAAAAGGGTGCAAAGATAGGGCTCACTGCCTCACGAAGAGGTACGTTTTTTCCCTGGCCGTTTTTTTTTTTTTTTTTGTGGCGACCGTAGTTAAGACTGGAACTATTTTGACAGGGGTGGGTGAAAAGTTCTCAGCCCTATGCAACCTCTAAAGCCCTGTACACACGATCGGTTTGTCTGATGAAAACATTGGTGAAAAAAAATAGAACATGTTTTAAAATTTTCCTATGGATAAAAAAAACATAGGAAAAAACGATCGTCTGTGTGGAAGTCCATCAGTCAAAAATCCACGCATGCTCGGAATCAAGTCGACGCATGCTCGGAAGCATTGAACTTAATTTTTCTCAGCACGTCGTAGTGTTTTACGTCACCGCGTTGGACACGGTCGGATTTTTGACCGATGGTGTGTAGGCAAGACTGATGAAAGTCAGCTTCATCGGATATCCGACGAAAAAATCCATCGATTAGATTCCATCAGATATCCGATCGTGTGTACAGGGCTTAACTTGGAAACATGCACAGGCCTTCCACTTTTACTACTGGTGGGCTGGTAATCCGTTTAAAACGCAAGGTAGGCTACTAATATTAAAGCTTACATCAGTAAAACAAGCTGGGAGGGGGAACTATGGGTGGAGGAGGCCGGTGAAAGATTTTTAGTGGGGCACAATGGTGATCAAAACAGACTTTCTAATGTGTCCGAATAATTTTTTCTAGTCAAGCCGTGGCTGACAAGGGTGATGCGTTTTTATTACCTGATCTGATAAGTGACAAGTGTTCTTTCATGTCTGAGGATACCTTTTTTTACTTTCTAGTGTTGCTATAAACCATAATGTTGTCATGATCAGATAGTATGGCTAGAAAAGTAATGTAACAAATCTATAGAGATTTGTAAGGTTAAAATACAAAAAATAACAACAAAAGAAACAAACATGTCTGTTCTGCAACGAAATTGCACAGAGCGGCCCCTTAACTCCTTATCTGGAGTCCCCTGGGCTGTGTGCGCCCCCATAGAAAGCTGAGTGCTATGGAGACACGTGCAGGCCCACTCCTGAGCTAGGATGTGGGCATCCATAGACATACACAGCGTAGTTCAGCCATGTCTCGCCACTCCCTCTTCACAGGATTTGATTGACACCAGCAGGAGGCAGTGCTGCCTGCATGTCCTATCATGAGGAAGAGAGGAGAGTGGGGTTGCAGACAAGAACCCCGCTTGATCAAGAGAGGACTTTGGTAAATGTATAGGGGCAGGAGACTGACAGTGGAAGTTTTTTTTTATTTTTTTTATACCTTAATGCAAAGAATATTAAAGCGGTAGTAAAGCGGCTGCTGTTTTTTTTTTCCATACCTGTAAAGCAAAAGCCATAATGAGCTAGTATGCACCGCATACTAGCTCATTATGAAATACTTATCTTGGAACGAGGTTAGGGGAACTTACCTGGTCCACGCCGAGGGAGATGTCATCTTGCCTCGGCGTGTCTTCCGGGTATCGCCGCTCTAGCGCTGTGATTGGCTGGAGCGGCGATGACGCCACTCCCGCGCATGTGCGCGGGAGACTTCTGTCCGGCGGCTGCCAGGCCTTTAGCCGAAGATGCCCGCTGCAGGTTTAGGAGATATTCCCCTCGCAATGCCCCGCTGGCATTCTTTATACTTGCAGGTAAGCCTTATTATAGGCTTACCTGTAAGTGAAAGTGGTAGTACAGAGTTTACTACCACTTTTTAAGGTTAAAAAAAAAAAAAAGTAAAGAAAACCTTTTGACTTTAGAACCACTTTAAAGTGTTGGCTCCCCCCCAGACCCCTCCATAAATGCCTGCCTTAGTTGATTCTCGATGCAGCGCTATCTCATTTGCTTCAGCTCATCTCTCCTCTTCCTGGTCTCACCAGAGGCTCTGACTGTTCTCTGCTGTCAGTCAAAACCAGAGAGCGAGAGGGTGGGGTCAAGCCTTGCTGTGTGTGTGTGTGTGTGTGTGTGTGTGTGTGTGTGTGTGTGTGTGTGTGTGTGTGTGTGTGTGTGTCAATAGATACACAAAAGAATAGAAAAACATGTAGTTGCACTGTGATAATGTATATGAACAAATTACTGCAACAAGTGGTAATAAACAACAAGTGGTAATAAAACATCTAAATGTAACTATAACAATTGTGTTTAAAATAAAGTCCAAGAAAACACAATTGGTGCAAAATCTTCTAAGGGTTCAAAAATTGAAGAAACCCACCACCAAAAGTGAAGGCATCAATAGAAATGCAGGCTTACCAGATGGCAAGCAAGGATAGCTTGCGGCTGTAACATAACATAAGCTGCGACATTTGCCAATGAAGGCAATCAATGAATCCTCAAGACACAGATGTTCCCAGGCAGATTGAATACCGAGAAAATAATAGGGACTCGCAATAGTCAAATACCCTAAAAGTAATATCAAAATTTAATGAGATAAAAAACACTTACAAGAAAACGATCGTAAGTTCAGCATGTAAAATAAAGCCGGCCGGCTAAGCAAACGCCTGTCCGCTTGGACTGTCACGCCCCAGACAACGTCATTTGTGTGACGAAACGCGCGTCGGGAAAAGGAGACTTGCTGACGTTACCGCATGACAGTCCGAGCGGACGGGCGTTCGCTGAGCCGTCCGGCTTTATTTTACATGCTGAACTTACGATCGTTTTCTTGTGTTTTTTTTTTTCTCATTAAATTTTGATACTCCTTTTACGGTATTTCCATATTGTGAGTCCCTATTATTTTCTCGGTATTCCATCTACCTGGGAACATCTGTCTTGAGGATTCATTGATTGCCTTCATTGGCGAATGCCGCAGCTTATGTTAAAGTCCCGGGCTGGGGTTTACAGCTGCAAGCTATCCTTGCTTGCCATCTGGTAAGCCTGCATTCCTATTGTCTTCAGTTTTGGTGGTGGTTTTCTTCAGTTTTTGAACCCCTAGATTTTGCTACACTAATTGTGTTTTCTTGGACTTCATTTTAAACACAATTGTTATAGTTACATTTAGATGTTTTATTACCACTTGTTGTTTGTTACAGCTTGTTGCAGTAATTTGTTCATATATTTTATCACAGCGCAACAACATTTTTTCTATTGTATATTTTGTGTGTATATCACTTTTTAGTTGCTGCTTTTTGTAATTGTTCACATAGCGCGGTATTTTTCCTGTTTTGCAATGCATACACAAAGCCTGACTCGGCAGCGTGCCGCCATAGCAAGTGGCTTTTTGTGGGAAGTTTGGGGCTGCTCTGTGCAAAACTTTTGCGTAGAACATGTTTAAAAAAATTTAATAAATGGCCTTTAGAATCACTTTAATGTTTTACTTACTATGGTAGTTGTATTCATGTAATCAAAAAAATATATATAATTGCAGATAGATGCCTTGCACTAAACTCCTGAAATACAAAAACCATTGTATTGCTCGTACCTACCAAGAACATATACAAATGTAATGTGTCCTCCATAATATAGCATTTCTGTACAAGAAAATACCAGCGACAAATGCATGTTATATGGCCTTTTAAAAACGTACTGACGTTCATTTTCCTCAACAGGTAGAGAAGATTTTCCTGACATTTGCATGGTAAAATGTCTGTTGGCAGGAATCTTCTGAAGAAGCCAAACTTGGCAAGAGTTTAAATGGTTCAAGGACAACAATCCATGCAGATATTGGTATGTAAGCTTTACCGAAGCATTAGTTGTTTAATATAAAGCCTGTATTATACTTGGATTTGTCTTTTTTCACAGAAAGTGATAAATATAAAACAAGATGGCCGCATTTAAAAACGAAAAAAAAAAAAAAAAAATCCATATGCCGCGTACACACGATAATTTTTCGGGTTCTAAAAAATGACGTTTTTTTTTTATGTCATTAAAAACTATTGTGTGAGGGCTTCAGAGCATTTTTCGGGTTCTAAAAAATGGGCAACAAAAAAATCGAGAAGCAAGTTATGAGACGAGAGCGCTCGTTCTGGTAAAACTACCGTTCGTAATGGAGTAAGCACAGTCATCACACTGTAACAGACAGAAAAGCGCGAATAGTCTTTTACTAACACAAAATCAGCTAAAGCAGCCCCAAGGGTGGCGCCATCCGCATGGAACTTCCCCTTTATAGTGCCATCGTACCTGTTGTACGTCACCGCGCTTTGCTAGAGCATTTTTTTTTCACGATCGTGTGTAGGCAAGGCCGTTTTTTAATGATCAAGTTGAAAAAAACTTAGTTTTTTCTAGAGCCTGAAAAACTTTATTTTTTAGAACCCGAAAAATTATCGTGTGTACGCGGCATAACATATTTACTTGCATACTCTCTTCTCCCCATCTTTTACTACTAAAGAAGGGGCAAGTTTCCATACATGTATTATGTCGTGAAACATGTAGAGGATTACGTCTGGACCGACATCTCCTCTTTTGTTCTTCATACACCAATGGGGTTTTCACATCCGCCTTTTGTGAATTTCTGTCTTTATATGTAATAACCTCCTGTACTGAATGAATGTTGTTGGTTTTTTATTATTGTAGTGTTTTGTTAATACATTTTGTACTTTTTATATTTACCTTGTCTTCATCCCTTATTTAAATGTATGATGAATATGTATTGGGGATAAGTAAGGAAAGTAAATGAATAAATAACAAAGTATGTTTATAAAGAATAATACACATTCAAATCGTATGCAATGAGAGTCCCACTATGTAAAATGTGGATCTATAAAGCATATAAGAAATACAATTATTTTTGTACGTGCTTTGAAGCAGGCCAAAATATTATCAATACAAAATATTGGTGTAGTAAAGATGGAGTCTCTATAAAAGTGATCGCTTGCAGTGTTTCTCAACTCCAGTCTTCGAGGCGCCCCAACAGGTCATGTTTTCAGGATTTCCCTCAGATGAAATGGCTGTGGTAACTGCTAAGGCAGTGAAACTGATCAAATCACCTGTGCAAAATAATGGAAAGCCTGAAAACATCACCTGTTGGGGCGCCTTGAGGACTGGAGTTGAGAAACACTGCTATAGAGCATAAAAAAAGCCTGTAAGGGCCCTTTCACACGTACGGACAAACGGTCCATTTTTTACAAGTCCGTAAACAGACTTGTAATGCTTCCCTATGGGATTGCAGAAGTTAGCGGATGATGCATCCGCTAACGTCCGCAAACATCCGCGTCCGCAAAGAGCCGCTTTTGCGGACTGAAGAAAACCCTATTTTTCTTCCGTCTGGCGGAACGGATCGGATGAATACGGACACACGGTCCGTATTCATCCGATTCCCCTATGGGGAGAGCGGAGGAAAGACAGGGCGGTCTCTGCACAGTGTGTGGGGACCGCCCTGTCCGCCGACAGCTCAGCGTGGATTTACGGATGATCCCCGCTGAGCCGACGGACACACACGGGGCGGATCAATACGGATCCGCTCTGTGTGAAAGGGCCCTTAATCTGGCATTTTTAAGCTGCAGTGTGCATGAGGCCTATAACTTTTTACGCAGACTAAATAAATAATATACACCGATTTTGGTAATTTTACCATAGAAATGTAGCAGAATACATTTTGGCCATAATTTATGAAGAAATATTGTTCATTTCCAAAATGTTATAACAAAACTAAGATACACTTAAAAAATAAATAACGGGAAATTTATAATTGTCACTCAAAGTATGATGTCCTGGGAAGGAAGGGGGTGAAACAGTCTGGTCTTAAAGTAGTTCCTGAATTTTGTGTGTGTGATAAAAAATATATTTTTATAGACTTTTGTATGTCCCATTAAATCTTTTTTCTTGAAGTGTGTTGAGGGACATGGATCCTGCTCCTCTGTGTTTTTGACTCTTTGTACTGCTGACAAAACTGAGGAAGTGGAGTTATGGATGAAGAGTCTACAGGTGACAGAGCATTGCACCTAAGATCCACCGGTTGCATTGCTTTGGTGGCTCAAGTGCAAAGAAAATGTCAAATGCAAATTTTCGTAGCATTTGTTTATTTTTGAAAAAGATGAAACTCTCCTTAAGCCTGGATTCACACTGATGCGGATTTACAGCGGTTTTGAGGCGTTTAAGAACACAGATTCATGCAGGTCACGTAAAAAGCATAGTATTCAATGCATTTGTTTCACATCTATGCATTGCGAATTTGGTGCGAGGGGGAAAAAAAGGCTTTAATTGATCTTGCAGTAAACTCGCAGCACACAGTTCACATCTCTGCAAATTGTTCACTGTCTGCCTCCTTAACCACTTAAGCCCCGGACCTTTTAGGCAGCTAAATGCCCAGGCCAGGTTTTGCGATTCGGCACTGCGTCGCTTTAACAGACAATTTCGCGGTCGTGCGACGTGGCTCCCAAACAAAATTGGCGTCCTTTTTTCCCCACAATTAGAACTTTCTTTTGGTGGTATTTGATCACCTCTGCGTTTTTTTATTTTTTGCGCTATAAACAAAAATAGAGCGACAATTTTTGAAAAAAATGCAATATTTTTTACTTTTTGCTATAATAAATATGCCCAAAAACATATATACATTTTTTTCCCCTCAGTTTAGGCCGATACGTATTCTTCTACCTATTTTTGGTAAAAAAAATCGCAATAAGTGTTTATCGATTGGTTTGCGCAAAATTTATAGCGTTTACAAAATAGGGGATAGTTTTATTGTATTTTTTTTATACATTTTTTTGCGACATTATGGCGGACACTTCGGACAATTTTGACACATTTTTGGGACCATTGTAATTTTCACAGCAAAAAATGCATTTAAATTGCATTGTTTATTGTGAAAATGACAGTTGCAGTTTGGGAGTTAACCACAGGGGGCGCTGTAGGAGTTAGGGTTCACCTAGTGTGTGTTTACAACTGTAGGGGGGTGTGGCTGTAGGACTGACGTCATCGATCGAGTCTCCCTATAAAAGGGATCACTCGATAGATACGCCGCCACAGTGAAGCACGGTGAAGCCGTGTTTACATACGGCTCTCCCCGTTCTTCAGCTCCGGGGAGCGATCGCGACAGAGCGGCTATAAACGAATAGCCGCGCCGTCGTCCCGGATCGCTCCCCGAGGTAAGCCGCACGCAGCGGGGGGGGGGGTCTCGATCGGACCCCCCACCCGCTAGAAGGCAAGGACGTGTATATATATGCCCATCTGCCTGTACGTGCCATTCTGTGGACGTAAATAGGCGTGCGGCGGCCGTTAAGTGGTTAAATGTACCTGTTCACCTCAAAACGCCAGGCAAATTTGCACCTCACACAGGACAAAAAAACTGATCAAATTCGCAATAGTGTGAACCTAGGCTTAAAATGGATGTAAACCCCATTCCAGAAATCTGACTTGGGCACATATATCTGTAGTGTTTACTTATCGCTCGCCAAAGTTCTAAGTCCCATGTATTTCTGGTGCTCAGTTATTAGCATGATGACTTCTGACAAACTCTCCAACACAGGAGATAAAATCAGCTGGAAATTTGTGTCAGGGAGGGAACTTGGAGATGAGCATTGAGCTGGTCTACTCGCACTTCAGTTTTTTCATTTGTCTTCCTATGTGGGGGGGGGTGCCTTTTTTCCAATCAGCTCACATGCAGTGTATGCCCAGACTCCCCTCACACTGCTGAAGCAGGAAGAAAAATTTGTAACACGATGTGCACTTTCTAAAGCGTCTAGAAAGCTGAAGACAGCAGATATACATGTAAAATGTATGTAGGAGAATTTGTTTAATCTCTAACATCTGAGGTTGTTCATTTCACTGGGTATATGAGGGTTTGCATCCACTTTAAGTAATTAAAAAACTCAAATACCAATAACAAAATTGGTATAACATAAGTCACTAATCATGGGCCAGATTAGAACCGAAGAATACTTTTTTATTAAAGCTGGTTTTTTTTTGTTTTTTTTTTTGTGTGTGCAGGGTGCCAGGAATCTAAAATTCCATGCTGTGTTTCCAGCACTAATATTAGGCTTCACACTATGTACAGAATTGGATATGCAATTTAATCCCAGCAAGATGACATTAGCAAGACAGATATATGAGAAATGCACCAAAGTAAATCTGTCATAAACCAGAGCAATTCAAAACTCCTGATAAACTAATGTATAAACAGAGGATAACCATCAGTGAAAAGGAAAACAGGCAGTTTGGTAGCAGGCACAATAAAATGCCTACTTTGAATGTTACATCACTCCTTCATAAATCATTAGCTTACCATGATAAATAAAAGTGTTTCTGATATTGGAACTAGTGACTCTTCCCCAGCCATTCTCAATTCAGAGCTTAGTGCCCAACCCCTTCGCTGCCAATGTACTTAGGCATGGAAAGCAGTTTCCAGAAAGTAAGAAAATAAATAGTCCTTGGAATGCATAAAGACTGACGCAGGCAAATTGTCTCTCAAACATTCTAAAAGTGGTATAGAATACGCCAAAATCGTGTACCTGTTTAGAATTTGTACTACTTGTACTTGACTCCAGACACTTTCGCAAAATCTGTCTGATCCAGTTTTTCTCTCTATACACCAAAAGAGAGCTGGTACTGGCTCCACTTTTGAATTTGTTGCATTCAATGTGACACATATGTGGAAATGTCAATTTCAGTGCGATACAATGTACAAGGAAACCAAAATAAGATATACAAGTGTCCAAATGCCAATAGCTTGTACATACACAATGTAAAATGGGCACATTTTAGATCTACCTGAATTTTTGTTCAGCTGCTGTCGAAACCAAAAGTGTTGCAAATGCTTCATGAAGTTGGCACAATTCAGCAACAAGAGGAATTAACAGCAGCCTTATTGAACCCCCCCCCCCCCCCCCCCCCCCCGTTTCCCCTATGGTCACCTAGCAGTGACTGAGAGGTAAGAGCAGGCAATTTATAATACAGTTACTTAAAAGGCCCAATAGTAAGGCTCAGAAGGTGGAATGCTTTTTAAAACAAGAAGAATAATGTTGTCAATTGAGGGCTCCTAGAGGCCACCAGTTTGCATGACCCAGGCAGATATATTCTTGTTTTAGGACTGTTTTGATATCTCTATCTATCTCTAATACAGATATGGATCATAGTCCGCTCTCTGCTGACATCACAGAAATCATCATTGTCATCGCAAAGTCGGGATCCGTCGGGTGCCAGTTAAGGCACCTATCTTAGTGAGCTGCTAAGAGCCTGAGATGGCTGCTCCCCGCCCCTCCGCAGCTCAGCACTCTAGTGAGCTTGGAGGAGCAGAACGGAGAGATGCTGATTGACAGTCAGCAGCTCTCTGCTCGGGGATCTGTGTGAACCGAGCCATCGGCGATGTTCGATCGTTCGGTTCTCGGCGTAGAGGTGCCAGGGGACAGAAAAAACAAACAAACCCATACTGCTGTTTTAATGCAGCAACAGTAAGTGGCGAGGTATGCCAGTATAGCAGTGTTTTGCGCATGAAGTGACGGTCAATGTGAAGGTGTGCAAGGTGCACCGGTTGTACAGGTACTGTGGTGGTTGCTGGTGAGGTAGATGAGTGTAGTTCATGATATGGTGCAGGTTGGGGAGATGCTCAAATAGAGCAGCAGTTAGTGACAAGGGTTGTGCAGAGACTGTTGGTTGTGATGCGCCTGGGTATAGTGGCAGTCACTGGTGAAGTGCACAGGTGTGAAAGTGGTCAGTGAAGGAAATGCGCATGTTTAGCAGAGGTCAGTGGGGAAGGTGCAGCAATTGTTGGTAGCAAGGTGCACAAGTGGGCAGCCAGTGGTGAGTTTTACCAACACAATGATGGTCAGTGGGATGGTCTGCTAATGAGCTGCACAGCACCCCCCCCCCCCCCCAGTCCAGAAGCAATGGCATATTAGGTTCTCTGCACAGAAGGTGCTGACTGCAACAGTGGATGAATGGAACTGGCGAAGCATTGTGAAATATCATGGAACAAGAGCCGCTAGTGGGCATACATGCTAGGCACTTTGGAATAAAAAAAATGGTGTTGCTATCATACAAGTGTATAAGCGGTGCTATTTTTTTATTGTGGTGGTCAGTAGGAGGTTCTTAATTATTTTATTTTTTTTAAAAAGACCAGCCAAAGCAACCATCAGTCCAGCTAAAGTGACCATTATTGCAGCTACATTTCCTTCAGGTGAAATTTGCGTTAAAGAACTCCTTCCTAGCCACTGCTAATGCATCTTTTCTCGGCAATCTTCCACATTTACAGCTTCCATTGCTATGGAACCAATATAATACCATTTTGAAGAAGACCAGTAAAAAAAATTAACTTTACATTTCTTAACTTGGTTGCTACACAACTATTTAGCTCTGCCTGCCCACTTAATCGATTCAAATGGGTGCATAAATATTTTGCACATGCATTCTGAATATGAGGCTGAAACCTAAACACCATTTGATTTTCTGCATTTCTCTACTACAGAAACTATGGGAAATAGCGGCTTGCTGGCGTAGAAACCCTGCTATTGCCAAGATATCCGGGCAACCCACCAAAATGTATTTAAGGCTTCGGATGCCTCAAGTGTCTATTTCAGGAGTGCTTTTTCTTGCCCACAAGATCTTCTCTAAAGAGAACACCAAAGCGCTGCTGTCAGCAACCACATACGGCAGTAGATCTTTGGCTTGGTAATTTTAGCAGCTGATCTCAGAATTTGAGGAACGAACTGACTTTTTAAGGAATAAGAGCTTGGATTCATAACCTTTTATTTGTTTTCTCAATGGTAGAACTTTAGAAACACTCCATATTGCAGAGGTTTGTTTTCATTTTTACGGTAGGGAGAAAATTATTCCATGGGATCGATTGCCACCACTGATTCTTGGCATTGACGCTCAGTGTTCTCTCTAGGATAGTGCGTTGCTTCCAAAAAAACATACTGGAAGGCTATTCAGCTTTCATTCAAACTGACTCTTATGCGTCCATATGACTATGGTAGGTATATTGAATTGTGTAAGTTCCTTTTGAGGAAAGGGACTACTGAACCATGACTGTAATCTGTAAAGCTGCGGGGAGCTTGGTGATGTAATTTATAAAAATAAAAAAAAGTTGTAATTCTTTTTTTTTAACTACGTTTTTAAAAAAGTGAATTTAATTTTGGTGCTGCTGATTATTTACAGAACTCTTCGTAAGCTAACTTTTCAGTGCCAGAATACTTTCCAAGCATTAGTCCATTAAAAATAAATCTGTACATGGCAATGCTGCGGTTATTACCCAAAGTCCAACTTTGGGCAACAGAAGAAATGTTATGTCTGTAGTGCTTTTGGAAAAGGTACAACGAAATCTGAAAATAAATAAAATCCTCTTTTTGTATCCCACGGTCGAGTTGAAAATGACATGTTTTTTGTTTTTGATAACGGCTTTGGTTGTGACCATGAAGAGTGCAGATGTAGCAGCTTCCAATAGCCATAGTAAGGGAGGAAATGAATTTTTAATTTGATTGACATTTATTTTCTGCTGAGCTTCATCTGTCAGGAAGTTGTAGATGCAGTAATCTCCTTGAAATGGCTATGCATTTGAAATGTATAACTAAGGGCATAGCAGTGTGCCCTTTCATTTTCATTGCCAAGAATTTTTAATACAAATAAAGTATTTTCTATGCAAATCAAATAAAAATATATATATTTTTTTATCTTAATGCAAGATAAGCACACATAGAAATACAGGGGTTCTTGTTTTACAGGCACATTTAGACCCTGTTGGCAAAAAAAAATTGCAGATATTCACAGAAAATGTAAGTATTGTAAATGGTTACTGGAAGGTTTTTTTCGTTTCCATAAAACATTTTTTGTAAATACTTTTTTGTTTTGCACTTATTTATGCAATTTTGTACTGTTCTCTTAAACAGAACAAGACTGAATTAGTATGATACAATATTGTATGGTCTATTATTACATATTTATATTTGGGTCATGTAAAAGAAAAGTCTCACATAAAGCAGCCATAACCACAAAGGACCTAGAAATGTCAAAGTACATGTCAACATATTGGAAGACAAAGTTAAATTGGGATTTGTAACGTCCCATGCAGGGTGGTTGCAAAGGGCGGTGGTGGTACTTTGCCATGTGGCAGTTGCTAGAAATAAAATAAAAGAAGTTAAGCTACCTCTAGCATAACAGAACAAGGTAAACAAAGTACAGGTCATAATCTTAGGATGGCAGATCAGTATATAGAGCAGGGCTTTTCAAACTTTCTAAGCAAAGGGGCAGTGTACTGTCCTTCATACATTAGGGGGCCGGACTATGGCCAGTGCAAGTAGAAAATGCCCCAGCGTCAATAGGACTAAACAATTTCTCAGGCTTGGTGGTCAGTAGGTGTAAAAAAAAATACAAGTGGTTAGTAGGGGGAGGGATAATACCCCATCATTGGTACTAGTGGGAGGAATTGCACCCAATCCTTGGTGTCAATGGAAGAAATAGTGCCCTATTGTTGGTGTCAGTGGGTGTAATAATGCCCCACTACTGATGCCAGTGGAAGGAATGATGCCTCAACCCTGTTTCTAGTGGGAGGAATAATGCCTTGTATCAGTTGGAGGATTAGTGACCAAAGGGACAGATAATGGCAAGCAAAGGGCCACATCCATACCGTCAAGTCATTCTGGGAAAAATGAGAGGGGTGTATGGAAGAAAGGTCCTGAAATTGCATGTATTAGTTGTGTAATGGGCAGTGTGAATAGGGCTGGAACCACTGGCAGTGCCGATCCAGACCTCCCTGGGGCCCTATGCAAAATGACATGTCACATTAAAGTTAAGAAGGGGGGGGGGGCTGCAGATAGTGACATGTCACATTCAAGCTTAAAGTCGAGAAGCAGGGGGAGGGGGTGTTCTGCTGTCGGAAATTACATCTTACATTAAAGAGAGAAGCGGGGGGTGCCTGACTTCTTTCCTCTTCTCCAATGCAGCCAGCGAGTTAAGCGGGGTGAGGGGCCAAAAATGACTCTTCACCAAGCAGGGCCTCTAGTAATTTGGGGGGGCCCTCCGCAGCTTTGCGGGGCCCTAAGCGGCTTGCATAGTGAGCCTATAGGGCTGATCGGCCCTGACCACTGGCATGGACTATTTTACGTGAGTGAAGCACTTCTGCTATCTCTAAACCAGGGGGCCCAGATGGGGAGAGGTCCACTTAAAGTGGAGTTTCCATCCCAAATGTTTTTTCTCATTAGTGTGCTCATTATACCTAAAAGAGAAAAAAAAGTTTACTCATCTGGAAATGCCTGTTGCTATGCGGTCCCACAAAATCTGCCTTTGGAATCACCTAGGATTCTGACATCATCTCCCTCTAATGCTCCTGGGAAATGTGTGTCATTTCCCAGGATGCAGTGCGCTACCCAATTATCACTCCCCATCCAAGACTTCCAGGAAGTAAGTGCTTGTGGGCTTTACAATGCCCAAAGCAAAATGACAACGGTGTGGACATAGTTATTCAAAAAAGATAGTTTATAAACTATGCGGAGCGGTGGCGGATTGTAAAATAGTAAGTGACCGGATTTATATTATAAAAACGCATGATGAAAGGACATACATTTAAAAAATGCCAATTGTGGTTGGAACCCCGCTTTAAGGGCAAATCTGTCTGTGAGCAACAAAGAGTGCTCTCCTAATAGTGGTGCCTGTAGAAAAAGTAGAGATATCACCGTAGCCCAATAGGCACATAAGTGGTTCAGCCGAGATATTTATATCCAGTAGCCAGACAGTCGGTCTTAGTAAGGCTAATTCCTTGAGCATCTTGGGGAGTCCATATGGTACAACCATCCCTAAACAGAGGTGGGGGCTTTTCATCAACATCATTAGATGTATTTTTTTTTCCTACTCCATGCCAGCATTCAGAGAATCCCAACAGGGACTACTCTAACGGTGCCACTGGCTTCCTACAGAATTCTCTGTAGAAACATGTGGGGTATGCACCAGGGAGAAGGGAAACAAGTGTTTCCATTTACATCATTCCAATGGTGTGCTTACTCAGGCAAGTAATAAGGGAAAATCTCCCTAGTGGGAACAGGGCTAAACTGTCTGAAACCCTTTTTCTCCTCTCTGCACCAGCTGTCCGAATACAAATCTGCAGCGGGAGGTTCATCAAAAGAATCTATTAGATTAGCTTGCAGGCTAAATAATAAAAAAAATCTATGGGTGCATGGCCATCTTTAGTTTTTGAGGTGCCTTGGCAGCATCTGTAAGATGTTACAGATGATGTGACCTCTCTAGTACCTACCCATCATAAATCGTGCCAATTGCATTAAAAATAAAATAAAAAATTATTTAAATGGGTCCTAAAGTGGTCATAACTAGGCCTTATTTAAAAGTAATGGACTTTTTTATTCTTTTATTGTAAATGTAATTTTATTACGTAATGTTATAGGCATTTATTTTGCACATGACAATCCTGATCAGAAGATGAGGTGAAAACTGCACCATGATTTACTGTAATGTTTATCCCTTTTAATATATGAAACAATGAGATGTTACACAATACAGTCAAAGTGTAATGGAGCCGAATGAGGTCACATCAGGGTGTCTATTGTGTTTCTGAGCCTCAAGGCCAAAGGAGTGACTAGGTCCCTTTTAATTTATGTGGCCAGCTGGTGTAGCTATTCTTTTTTAACCCATCTCAAATATCGGTGGCTTAGTGACCTTCTTTTCTTGTTATGCCGCAGCAGAAAAAAAAGAGCTCCCAGTCTCCCATATGGTGAACCTTTTTCTCTTTTATATCTATCAGCTGGCCTAAGACACGCAACAAAGATTTCTTTGTTTAAGCTTCTTCCAGGAATCCCTCGTCTAAATTTATTTTGCAACAGCTGCTATCCCGATGTGGGCTTCCTATCTGGATTATCATTGAACCATTCAGCTGATATTTGGTGGTATTCAAGAGATATATATTTAAAGTGACGCTAAGCAATATCCTTTATCCTCTACTTAATGGTCCTGTAATCTGTTTTTCCTGAAATAATTTTTTTGTTTTTCCTTGTAACATTTCATTTAAAGCGGGGGTTCACCCTAAATTTTTTTTTCTACCTTTACATTGTGCTCGCTTGCAACAATGACGGTATGCGTTTTTTTTTCGCTGTACATACCTTCGTACAGCTATTTTTCCCCACGGCTTCCGGGTAGTGAATCATGCGGGAGTTGGCGTTCCTATCCAGCAGGTGATTGACGTGATGACAAAAACTACCTCCCCCGTCGCATAAGGAGCGCCACGAGTTGCCGAAAGAAGCCGAACGGCGGTGCCCACCGCCGTATAGCGTTGTCTCGCCGTTCGACAACTCGTGACGCTCCTTATGCGATGGGGGGAGGTAGTTTTTGTCAATCACCTGCTGGATAGGAACGCCCACTCCCGCGGGATTCACTACCCGGAAGCCAGGGAAGAAAATAGCTGTGCGAGGTATGTGCAGCAAAAAATAAATAAAACTGCATACTGTCATTGTCGAGAGTCAGCTCAATCTAATGTTAGAAAACAGTTTTTAGGGCGAACCCCCGCTTTAAGCTCCTAAACCTTTCCTCGTCCCTTTTTCCTCCCTTTTTGTTTGGGTGGAATGAGCAGTGCATATTGGTTGCAGTCATATGCAGTGCTTTATGCAGACTATAGATCCCATTGTCTATCTCGGGAGCATGCAAGGAAGGGTGGCTACAGTCCTATATACAGTTGGATCATGAAAAGTGTGACTCCCCATTTCCCATTGGTGGGATTATGCTACCTGCAGGTGTATGGCATTGAAGGTCTGTCCCTTGTCCGGTAACCATCAGGTGCCCTTGTCAGTCTGCCAGGACTCGGGGTAAATCTCTCTTGTAAAGGACCAGAAGTTAGAACCCCACATGGAAGTAGGAGCCACCTGGAGGTGTGGGTTAAATATTTACAATTGTTCAGAAATGTATCATCCTCAGCCGATCCTGGCCAGTACAAAACCTGTTTTATTAAGTCTGCCGTTCTTGCATAAAGAGATTTAATGGCTTAAGGTAAGACCTGTTTAAATGCCATGGTATTCCCCGGGGCTCCCAGACCTGAGGTCTGTGTAGAGGCTCTGTGGGAAGACCAGAACATCAAGAAAGGACACTGCAGCAGTGCCTTTTATTCTTTTAAAGAACCCATAGGTTGCTACCTAACAACCCATGAGGACCATTCTGCAATGCAAAGCAAAAGAACAAACCACTAGAAAACGTGCTGTGTATGGTATTTTGACATTTTTGCAGAAAGTATAATCTCCTTTCTCCTACTGCTGATGCTGTAGCTCCTGTGTAAGTATACAGTGGAGGGTGAAGTCCCCTGTCCCTTTTTAAAAGTAGAAGACCTGTAAGCCATAACCAGGTCCGTATAGCATGGGTGTGTCATGACTGGGGTGCAGTGGTTAGAGCAGGCTGTTGACTTCAAAAGGAGAGTGGTACAAATGTAACTTGGGACTAGATGGCTCTCAAAAAAATTCAGTGTATGAATTGGCTTAGGCCAAGGTGGCTAGGGGCTGATCATAGGCTCCAAAGCTTGGATGATGTAAAGTTGATGTAAATCCCTATTGCCCCACTGTTATTAAAAAGAATAACCACCAGTCAATCTGTGTGGATATTTTGAGCTCTAAATACTCAGGGCAGTTGGTCCAGTTTCCGGGGGTTTCGTGGGCAGTTTGTTGAAGATGGCATTTAGAATTGGACCACAAATCAGGGCTGCTGGTGGCCTCAGGTATGCTGCATAGCCTGATGATTTTGCAACACTTGCAGTTTTTTCCATCTCCCACTCTACAATGGATGTTGGCTAGTCTGTGCTTGTGCATAAGTTGTGCATTCAGTGGCAATATGTAGACTTCATGTAAGTCTAAGGAAAATGGGTGAGCCATGACTAAGGACTAATGTCCGAAAACGCGTAGGCTGTTTTACAGCTTTGTATGCAAAAGAAGAAAGATATGGACAGCCACACTCCAATTTCTTAAAGATGTGCCCTTTATTGGGTAAAGGAAAATGCACTACAAGTATCAGCACACAGTGGGAAAAACATCTGACGCATTTCACATTGGATATCAATGCTTAGTCATAGCTAAGACTAAGCATTGATATCCAATGCAAAACACGTCAGATGTTTTTCCCACTGTGTGCTGATACTTGTAGTGCATTTTTCCTTTACCCAATAAAGGGCATGTCTTTTTTAAGAAATTGGAGTGCGGCTGTCCATATCTTTCTTCTTTTGCATATCCCGTGCATTGCCGGCACCCATTGGTTCCTGAGTGGACATTGATTGTTCTAGTGTGCTCACCTGGAGCGGCAGCCTTCCTACCTGTTTACAGCTTTGTACATGTACTCGATAAATAAACACCATTTTTGGGTGTCATCCTGAGTGCCGACTATCCCTTTCCTTCATGTGAGTCTGATTACTAATCAGTACTGATATTTTTTTTTGTTTCTACCGCCTTTCTCAGTGCCCTTCTGTTCTGTTCTGGTGCCCTAGGAATTAAATTCTGCCCTGGTTCAGAGCTCTCCTAGCATGTCCTGGATGTCACTGTCAACCGTTCTCTCTGAATTTGCAGTAGGCAGCTGGCTGGAGAATCAAGCAGATTATGGAGTCAGGCAACCAAGCTGGCAAGGCCAGTGGGGGGAGAGTCAGAAAGTCAAGACGAGTCGGTATTGTATGTGGGTTTTGTCAGCACCATACTAGTTTCCCTTGTCAGGCTGGTGGACACTGAAAAGGGGAAGAAGCTTTGCAGAATATGTGATTATAGGTGCCTGGGTGTTCCTAGGGCCCTTCTCCATTTAGGCATAGAAGAGCTACACAGCATAGATAGCAAAGTCATTACAAATATATCATTAATTTATCATTGTGCACTCTGGTATGCATCTTCTCTCCTCAATGGTCAGCCATGCTTGCCATTTTTGGCATGTTTTAAAATAAAAATGTACACTCCTGAGAAAAATGTTATATAAGTTTACCCAATGTCAGGGGTGTCAAATATTGTCAAAATGTAGCTACATTTTGGCTTTCCGTAGAAGCAAGTTGAGTTTTTGCTTTGTTTTATTATATTTTCATTCTAGATCAGCATGCGCAAAAGTATTCAAATGTTTTGAAAGATTAACCTTTATTAACCAATAAAGCTTGGGACTTTTATAAACCTCTGCGGAGCCTGGGTAAAATGTGACTGATTTAAAAAGCTAGGTTTCATCCTCTTAGTATACATTTTAGATTTTTCTAGAGTTAAGAGATAAAGTTGGGATTAGCTTTCATGTAGTCTTTGCTTACACGTGGTAATAAATCCTTCCTGCTTCTATATGCCAGTTGTTTGGTGTATTCAGGTAAGAAATGCTTGTCATATGACTACTTATTACTTGAATGTTCATATATATTTTTTTCATTGGGGGGTGGCAAAAGGTTAGTCACATTAAAGGGTAACTCCACTTTCGTGGGAAAAAAACGTCAAAGACAAAATAATCTATACAATTGCGACACGAGTTATGTTATTCAAAATTGCCTTTCCTTTTCAATCTGCAGCCACTCTAATTTTCTAAAAATGCAATTGAATATGGCTATCTGAAGTTGTTCTGTACACAGAATGTGTACTGACCACTCCCAGAAACATAATTTTCTGCTTGTGTTATTTGCAGACTTATGATAAAAATAGGTGAGCCAAACATAAATTTCTGCTTTCAGGCATCCCCTGCAAAAAAATGTCATTTCTGGTGAGATACTCCCAGTAAGAAGGAACACATCTAAAGAGATATGCAGACCCAGCAGCTTTCCTCATTGGAGCTCTACAGCTGACAGATAATTATGAAACCACTCCCATTAGTTGCAAACAGCACAGAGAAACTGCGATTTCTTCAGAATAACAAAAGGTATGTCTCTACCTGCTTGGCACATCTAGAGAGTGACATTTTTGCCCATTCTTCTTTGCAAAATAGCTCACGCTCTGTCAGACTGGAGGGAGAGCATCTGTGAACAGCAATTTTCAAGTCTTGCCACAGATTCTCAATTGGATTTAGGTCTGGACTTTGACTGGGCCATTCTAACACATGAATATGCTTTTAGCTAAACCATTCCATTGTAGCTCTGGCTGTATGTTTTAGGGTCGTTGTCTGCTGGAAGGCGAACCTCTGCTCCAGTCTCATTTCCTTTGCAGACTCTAACAGGTTTTCTTCTAAGATTGCCCTGTATTTGGCTCCATCCATCTTCCCATCAACTCTGACCAGCTTCCCTGTCCCTGCTGAAGAAAAGCATCCCTACAATATGATGCTGCCCACCTCCATGTTTTACAGTGGGCATGGTGTGTTCAGGGTGATGTGCAGTCTTTAGATTTCCGCCACACATGGCGTTTTGCTTTGAGGCCAAAAAGTAAAATTTTGGTCTCATCTGACCAGAGCACCTTCTTCCACATGTTTGCGAGAAGCCATGTGGGGGAAACAGCAAACTGCAAACAGGACTTCTTATGGCTTTCTTCTTGCCACGCTTCCATACTGACCAGATTTGTGGAGTGCATGACTAATGTCCTGTGGACAGATTCTCCCACTTGAGCTGTGGCTCTCTGCAGCTCCTACCCTGGGCCTCTTGGCTGCTTCTCTGATTAATGTGCTCCTTACTCGCTTTGCCTGGCCGGTCAGTTTAGGTGGACAGCCATATGTTGGTAGGTTTGCAGTTGTTCCATGCGCTTTCCATTTTCGGGATGATGGATTGAACAGTGCTCATTGAGATGTTCAAAGCTTGGGATATTTTTTTTATAACCCAACTCTGCTTAAAAACTTCTACACAACTTTATCCTTGGCCTATCTGGTATGTTCCTTGGCCTTCATGATGCAGTTTGTTCATAGAACAGGACTTCACAGAACAGTTTGTATTTAGGCTGCTTTCTCACTGGGGTGGGCATTGACAGTAAAATTCTGCAAGCACTATTCGGCCGCTAGCGGGTGACTTTTTTCAGGCGCTATTGTTAGCCCAAAAGTGCTTGAAAAACGCCTCTGTGTGAAAGGGGCCTTATACTGAGATTAAATTGCACACAGGTGGACTCCTATTTACTAATCAGGTGGCTTCTGAAGACAATTGGTTCCACAACATTGGAATTGGCTGAATACAAATGCACGCCACACTTTTCAGATATTTGTAAAAAGAAATGAAAACCATTTATCATACCACTTTGTGTTGGTGTTGGTGTATCACCTAAAGTCCTAATAAAATACATTTACGTTTTTGGTTGTAGCAAGAATATGTTTTGGAAAAATATCATTGTATGTATGTATCATATATTGTGTGTGTGTGTGTGTGTGTGTGTGTGTGTATATATTATATGTATATACCATTTATTTTTGGGTTTGTTTTGTCAACAGTGGTCTATTTATCTTTACTTTGTAGTAATATCCTCACTTCCTGATGCCTTATTGGGACAGGAAATGAGGGTATATCTCCTGAGACACAGCCAGAAATAAATTCGTACAAATTTAAGCCCTTCCCTACTCAATGCAAAATAAAAAAATATGTTTTTGTCACACATACACTTTAAAGTGGTTCTTAAGTCTGAAAAGTCAGAATGTTTTTTCTAGGGTTGTCCCGATACGATACTAGTATCGGTATCGGGACGATACTGAACATTTGCGCGAATACTTGTACTCACACAAATGCTACCGATGCTTCACCCGATACTTTTTTTGGGGAGTGACGAGCGGGCTGAGAGGGGGGCGGATTGGACGGGTGATCTGTCTATCAAAGTGCCCGGACAAGGGGGAGGGGCTTTATATGACGACGCGCAGCGGGGAACACACAGCTATTGAAATGAAAGCTGTTATGTTCTCCGCACGCTGATCAACTAGATGGCGGTGGCGGGGGGGGGCTCTTTGCCTACACAGGTATGCCACTGGGGACCTACACGAGGCTGCATTTGGGGACACATGGACACATTTAAAAAAAAAGTATCGGTAATCGGTATCGGCGAGTACATGGAAAAAAAAGTATCGGTACTTGTACTCGGTCCTAAAAAAAGTGGTATCGGGACAACCCTAGTTTTTTCACCTTAATGCATTCCCTGCATAAAATTAAAAAAAATCCTACTAATTGTTCTAACGCCCCCTCCCCCAAACCCAAACAATTACCTGACACCTCTCACGATCCAGTGCTGTCACGTGTGCAGCAGCGCTGCTCTCTTTTCGTAGGTGACTGAGAGCAGCAGGAGCCACATCTTGATATATTCGATTTCTTTATACAGTAATGAAGAATTATAATTAGTGAGTCTTCTCTGCTAGATTGGTCAGTGAGTGTTTTGTGCTAGAGGTTTGTCAAACTCCATTTCATCTTGGGCCAAATCAACAGGGTTCAGGAGTATGCTATGCACAGAATGCAGGGCTCAGGAGTACGTTGCACACAGAGTTCAGAAGTATGCAGCCTACAACGTGCAGCGTTCAGGAGAGCCCTGTGTACAAGGTTGAGAATCGTGCTACATACAGAGTGCAGGGTTTAGGAGTGTGTCCTATCTCCAAACCCTACCCCAAAAGCTTCCTCGCATCTCACCAACTCGGACTGGCTCTAGTACTTCCTGGCAGTGTAGGTGGCGCTGTTGCTTTCTTACTTGCAGGGAGCTCATTGGTCTGCATCTGTCCCTGCCGTGAGAGCCGCAAGCCACCAAGAGGCATGCTGTCATTGTAAACACAGATGGCATCTGTGTTTACAAGTGACAGTGTTGAGTGGAGAGCAGGAGTCTGAGGTGGCGAAACGGCTTTCTGCTACATTCCAGCTGAGAAAAAAAGCCCTGGGTGCGAGGACCAAATGAAATGGCCAGGCAGGCTGGTATTGGCCCATAGGCCTTGTATTTGACACCTGTGCTAGATAGATGGTGAAATTGGTATCTGACTAGGGCTGTTTTTTAGTACACTTTTTTTCCATTTACTTTTCTCTCCAAATCTAACATTGGTCAGTCTTAGGGTCCTTTCAGACGTCCTTTCAGTTTTTCAGTCCGCTCCGTCGGCTCAGCGGGGATTCCCACTGAGCTCTCGGCGGATAGGGTGGTCCCCGCACACAGTGCAGGGACCGCCCTGTCTCTGTTCCGCTGTCCCCTATGGGGAACCAGATGCTGACGGACCGTGTGTCCATCTGCATCAGTTCCGTTTCGCCGGACGGAAGAAAAATAGGGTTTTCTTCCGTCCGAAAACTGGATCCCGACGGACGCGGACGCTAGCGGATGCTCCATCCGCTAACGGACGCGTTCCCATAGGGATTCATTACAAGTCCATTAACGGACTTGTAATGAACGGACAGGCGGAACGGACATGTGAAAGGGGCCTTAGCTAAACTATCTCTGATCACTCCAGAATCATCACTTGCATATCTAAGAAAAAAACTTTCATTTTATAATGCAGCCAGTTTTTCTACGGGTTTCTTACATTTTTTTTTTATTTATTTTTTCTGTGCAACCTAGTCAACGTTATTTAGTTTTGCTTTTATAGATTTCTTAGAGTTCTAATCCTTTGTTCCTGTAATCGGCTTAGCTCATTGTGTTCCTAGGAGTCTGCAGAGAGCTTGAGGTTAAATTACATGCATTCATCTTTGGTAAGAAATTTTGAAGTTCTCTGCATTTGCCAGGGGGTGCAGTGATTTTATATACAGCACTGGCATACCAGGGAATTGGCTTGGCAGGGTACAGTGCCTTCCGTGATCTGGTTCACATACCCCCTGCTCTCCTTTTGAAACAAATGTAAGCCAATTTGTTAATTGGTTTTCTCTCAGTGTTCATTAGAGGTGGCAGTAGTCTAGATGTGGCTATAGCCACTACCTCTAGGAAGTTTGTATGCTTTGTAAATCATGCTCATAAGCTCCAGTTTATCTTAGAAGATAGTGTATCTGTCTCTCTCTCCCTCTCTCCCTGGCAAGGGTGGAGAGTGCTTCCTGGCAGCAGGCTTTGTTCTATCTTGTACCCGATCCACGTCTTTAGCAAATGTTACTGGAGCCATGTGGCTGCATCAGCAGTTGCTAACTTTGGACGAAAATTCCTGCAGGTTGGCAGTGTGATTCATTACTCATTTCTTTGAGGGTTTCACCTGTTTTGTTTAAATTCGCCTACTGATCATTTTTTGGGACAGCTTTTGGACATTCCACATGTTGAAGAATTGACTCCTGTGAACATAAATGAATGCTGGGAGAAAATATATATTTTTGTTATTTTTCTCCTCCATGTAAAATATTGGTAATTTCTTGTTGGCCTGTAGCCACAAGTATGATGAATTCAAGGAAGGTTGTTTCATATTCCTGTTGTGTACTGCTAGCTACCCATGTTCATGTAAATGGATATAACCATTAGATGGGAATGTGCTCTTTTTGATTTACAAAGTGTTCAAACCTAAAGGCAGTGGCTATAAAAAAATTGGCTAGTAAAAAAACATAATTGCTTAGGGACTTAAAAGGATCTAAAGTGATATTAGTGACAAGACAAACATTATCCATTAATACATTATGTATAGATAATGCTGCAGGATCTCCAAAAAAACAAAACTATCTTTTAAACCTTCTTTTCTAGAGGTCGAGAGATATATCGTCCGATATTTGCCCGTTTTTAAGTAATCGGCATAGGCCGATTTATTGTGGAAGCCAGGCCGATTTGCGACTTCCACACTATGAATCTTCCACCTGCACGGCAGCGGCCACTATAGAAGAGAAGGAGAAAAAGTTTCATTGGCACCGTACTGCCCCGCGCCCCCCCCCCCCCCCGGCGAGCTGTAGCAGAGGATTCAATACATCATTGGCATGTGACAAGCCCGAGCCTCTGCCGTCTGACTAGTAACTCCCCCCAGCAGGAGATCATGGCCAGCACTAGCGAAGCGTCTCTTCCTTCCCTGCTGAAGTGGTGCCTGCTGGCTTCTTCTATTTTTTTTTATGTGATAGACGCTGATGAGCTGATCAGCCAATCTGCATGCACCTAGCCCTATCAGGTGCATGCAGATAGATGCCAGAAAGCAGCATGGATGGAGGGTAAGTCACAACAATTCAGTGTGTGTTACTGTGCCCCCCTGCAGACATTATTTAAACCCCTTTTAAAGGGAAACCTGGCTGAGGCTGACAAGCTGGCATTGAGAAAATGGATGAGGATGACTCTGGGTGGATATGAGAGTTACATAGTGGAGATCCTCTTCACAATGTAACTCTCATCCCCACACAGAGTTATCCTCATCCGTCTTCACAATACAACGCAATCATCTTCATCCCCACCCAGCACCATCCATCCCTCTCCAACGCATCCCCTGCACCATCCATCCATCCCTCT
This sequence comes from Rana temporaria, assembly GCF_905171775.1. NCBI lineage: Eukaryota > Metazoa > Chordata > Amphibia > Anura > Ranidae > Rana > Rana temporaria. Next base: position 380,539,053 of record NC_053490.1, read on the forward strand.
CCACAACGCATCCCCACCCACGCCCAGCACCATCCATCCCTCTCCACAAGGCCTCCCCACCCACGCCCAGCACCATCGATCCCTCTCCACAACGCATCCCCAGCCATGCCCAGCACCATCCATCCCTCTCCACATCGCATCCCCACCCTTGCCCAGCACCATCCATCCCTCTCTACAAGGCACCCACGCCCAACACAATCGATCCCTCTCCACAACGCATCCCCACCCATGCCCAGCACCATCCATCCCTCTCCACAACGCATCCCCAGGCATCCCCACCCACGCCCAGCACCATCCATCCCTCTCCACAAGGCATCCCCACCCACGCCCAGCACCATCGATCCCTCTCCAAAACGTATCCCCACCCATGCCCAGCACCATCGATCCCTCTCCACACCGCATCCCCACCCACGCCCAGCTGCCAGCACTATCCATCCCTCTGCAATGCATCCCCACCCACGCCCAGTACAGAGGTGGCTGTGGAGGAGGGGGGGTACAGAGGGGTGGCTGTGGAGGAGGGGGGGTACAGAGAGGTGGCTGTGGAAGGGGGGGGTACAGAGAGGTGGAGGAGGAGGAGGGTACAGAGAGGTGGCTGTGGAAGGGGGGGGGGTACAGAGAGGTGGCTGTGGAGGAGGAGGGTACAGAGGTGGCTCCACAATCACCTCTCTGTACCCCCCTCCTTCACAGACACCTCTCTCTGTACCCCCTCCTTCACAGCCACCTCTCTCTGTATCCCCTCCTTCACAGCCACCTCTCTCTGTATCCCCCTCCTTTTAAAATGACTAAGATTGTATTTTTTTTTTCTTTTTTAATAATTGAGGTGGCACTGATGGAAACTGATAGGATGCACCCCGCCTCTCCACCCTAAACAATAACCTCCTGAAAAAAAATTGACCTAAAATATCGGCCGCAAAAATCGGCCTAAAATATCAGCCATCGGCCACCCCAATTTCTAAATATCGGCCAGAGAAAAACCCATATCGGTCGACCTCTATTCTTTTCTTTGTGCGCCGCAGTGGTTACATGATCTTTCCCTGCTTGTTCCTATCCACATGTATGGGAGTAACTGTTGCCATTCAGGTGATATGCATTGTATTGTTTATTGGTCACAGTCCATTAATTTAAATGGGCTGCTTAGTGCACTACTTTCTTTATTGTTAAAGAAAGCACACCACAACTCACAGCAGTGCATTGTTGTGCGCTAAAAAGCATGTGTGCCATTAAGCATGAATGGCAGCACAACGAACATACACGTGCACGTTCCTGCAGCTCAAAGGAGTGAACCTGATCATGCTATAAATGCATACAAAAAGCTTAAAATGTCAGTACCACATCAATTTATTTTTTATTTTTTCATATCTTTCTTCATCATGAAAACGGTGATAAAGCTCTTTCTAGACATTGACCTTAAGCTTTCCTGCCAAAATATATAAAAGCCCAAAAATAAAAGTCAAGAAGCAATCCGTTTAGGCTGGCTCCTTACAGTGTAGATGTGACTCACTGCAGAACAGCAGATGTCCTCATTAACTCTCCTCTCCTGGCGGGTGGCCAGGTGGAACTGGAGGCTCCCACTTGTATAATCCCTTCATTCATCTTCTGCTTTCTTCTATCTATAGTTTAAAAAGCGCTGGAGTACATTTTCCTTTTGTAACAATTTCTTTTTTTTTTTTTGCATGCTCAAGGTTTAGTTTCCTGTAATCTGCAGAGTTAAAAAGGAAGAATCGTTGGTGACTTTGGGCAACAAGTTGCATACAATGTCCTACTTTTTTTTTTTTTTTTGCATTTAGTCATTCCAGAAGTATACCTAGAATACTTTTTAAATATACTTCCACAATAATTCCAGAAAAAAAAAAAAATATATATATATATATATATATATTACTTCCTATTATAGTACATCTGCAAGAAAATCATTAAAGTGATTGTAAAGTCTTGTTTTTTTTTTGTTTTCTTTCTTTGAAAAAGATCTTTTACAGTGTAATGTTGGGGGTTGTTGGCTCAAGTGTAGCACCCGCTAGCGAGAACAGTCCAACACAAATGTTTCCTTTTTAAGGGGTTGTTGGCCCACTTTTATTAAAGAAAATCAAACAAAGTTCCAGAGATTAAAACAAAAGTGGTTTCCCTCGCAGGGGGTTTTCACCATCAATATTAAATGATGGTATGTTCAGCCTCCTGGCTCACACATACAAAAGTGCAAATGAAAATACCGAGCCACCTGGCTCTCTTCAGCAGCAGCTCCCGCATGGAGCCCTCCTGACTCCTGTCAGAAACCTCAGACTCAGGTCTCTGGGTTTCACAGTGCAGCCTGCACTCTCCAGCTTCTCTAGCTACTCCAGTGCACACCTGCACACTCTGGGTTCTCCCTTGCAAGGGAGGGTGGAGCCCAGAACCATGGTCAGGTATCTACAAATAAGCCAGCACACACCTGACCGTCAGTGTGCTGGTGAATCTCAAAATCTGTACCCAGGACTGGGGATTTCATCCCACCCGGATCTCTACGAAATCCCCGGGCTCCAGGTCCCAAAGTGGACTTTATTAAATAATGAGGAAACTGAAATGCCAGATTCCTCTGTACATTATAAGCTCCCTGGAGCCCCTCAACCCGTCCAGTTGAGAATTCTGGGTCACTACACTTTTGGGGTACCACACTACTACTACAGTTGTTTGGTCTAGTGCATGGTTCTGCAGAATTTTCAGTACAAGGGCAACATTGTATATTACAAATTAGAGGTCGACCGATATATCGGTCGGCCGATATATCGGCCGATATTTGGCCGTTTTTAAGAAATCGGCATCGGCCGATTATTGTAAAAAAATCGGCCGATTTTCGGCTGCCGCGCTAAAACCCCGCTCCACCTACAGCAGCACGAGAAATGAATCCTTCAGCCACGCTGCTGGTAGCCTGCGCGCCGGCCCCGCCCCCCCTTACCTCGGCGGGCTGTACTGTAGCAGAAAGCAAACTTGTCACAAGCCTGAGCAGCTGCAGTACAAGTTGTCTGCGCAAAGAGATCACAAAAACTTCCTGCATGCTGGGACGTTGGCGGGATTACTGAACATGGGCTCTAGGCTACGGCTCCAGCCGTAGCCTAGAGCCCATGTTCAGTAATCCCGCCACCGTCCCAGCATGCAGGAAGCTTTTGTGATCTCTTCGCGCAGACAACTACTGCAGCTGCTCAGGCTTGTGACAAGTTTGCTTTCTGCTACAGTACAGCCCGCCGAGGTAAGGGGGGGCGGGGCCGGCGCGCAGGCTACCAGCAGCGTGGCTGAAGGATTCATTTCTCGTGCTGCTGGAGACTGGGGTAATGTACAGTATTCCTATCACCTCTGATAGGTGCCTCGGCTCTCTAGTGATTGTACATAGTACTCCAACTCACGTGGGAGCTCACAGGTGTCATCCAATGGGCAGTGCTGGAGGGAACAGTGTGTACATGTCAGAGCACACCCCTCTCCTGTATACACACTCATTTTATATATATATATCCATCCCCACCCACGGCCAGCTCCATCCATCCACCCCCCTCTACAAAGCATCTCCCACCCACGGCCAGCTCCATCCATCCATCCCCCTTCACAATGCATCCCCCACCCACGGCCAGCTCCATCCATCCATCCCCCTTCACAATGCATCCCCCACCCACGGCCAGCTCCATCCATCCATCCATCCCCCTTCACAATACATCCCCCACCCACGGCCAGCTTCATCCATCCATCCCCCTTCACAATACATCCCCCACCCACGGCCAGCTCCATCCATCCATCCATCCCCCTTCACAATGCATCCCCCACCCACGGCCAGCTGCATCCATCCATCCCCCTTCACAATACATCCCCCACCCACGGCCAGCTTCATCCATCCATCCCCCTTCACAATACATCCCCCACCCACGGCCAGCTGCATCCATCCATCCCCCTTCACAATACATCCCCCACCCACAGCCAGCTCCATCCATCCATCCCCCTTCACAATGCATCCCACGGCCAGCTGCATCCATCCATCCCCCTTCACAATACATCCCCCACCCCCGGCCAGCTCCATCCATCCCCCTTCACAATGCATCCCACGGCCAGCTGCATCCATCCATCCCCCTTCACAATGCATCCCCCTTCACAATGCATCCCCCACCCACGGCCAGCTGCATCCATCCATCCCCCTTCACAATGCATCCCCCACCCACGGCCAGCTGCATCCATCCATCCCCCTTCACAATACATCCCCCACCCACGGCCAGCTCCATCCATCCATCCCCCTTCACAATGCATCCCCCACCCACGGCCAGCTGCATCCATCCATCCCCCTTCACAATGCATCCCCCACCCACGGCCAGCTGCATCCATCCATCCATCCCCCTTCACAATACATCCCCCACCCACGGCCAGCTGCATCCATCCATCCCCCTTCACAATGAATCCCCCACCCACGGCCAGCTTCATCCATCCATCCCCCTTCACAATACATCCCCCACCCACGGCCAGCTGCATCCATCCATCCCCCTTCACAATACATCCCCCACCCACGGCCAGCTCCATCCATCCCCCTTCACAATACATCCCCCACCCACGGCCAGCTCCATCCATCCATCCATCCCCCTTCACAATGCATCCCCCACCCACGGCCAGCTGCATCCATCCATCCCCCTTCACAATACATCCCCCACCCACGGCCAGCTTCATCCATCCATCCCCCTTCACAATACATCCCCCACCCACGGCCAGCTGCATCCATCCATCCCCCTTCACAATACATCCCCCACCCACAGCCAGCTCCATCCATCCATCCCCCTTCACAATGCATCCCACGGCCAGCTGCATCCATCCATCCCCCTTCACAATACATCCCCCACCCACGGCCAGCTCCATCCATCCCCCTTCACAATGCATCCCACGGCCAGCTGCATCCATCCATCCCCCTTCACAATGCATCCCCCACCCACGGCCAGCTGCATCCATCCATCCCCCTTCACAATGCATCCCCCACCCACGGCCAGCTGCATCCATCCATCCCCCTTCACAATGCATCCCCCACCCACGGCCAGCTTCATCCATCCATCCCCCTTCACAATACATCCCCCACCCACGGCCAGCTGCATCCATCCATCCCCCTTCACAATGCATCCCCCTTCACAATGCATCCCCCACCCACGGCCAGCTGCATCCATCCATCCCCCTTCACAATGCATCCCCCACCCACGGCCAGCTTCATCCATCCATCCCCCTTCACAATACATCCCCCACCCACGGCCAGCTCCATCCATCCATCCCCCTTCACAATGCATCCCCCACCCACGGCCAGCTGCATCCATCCATCCCCCTTCACAATACATCCCCCACCCACGGCCAGCTGCATCCATCCATCCATCCCCCTTCACAATACATCCCCCACCCACGGCCAGCTGCATCCATCCATCCCCCTTCACAATGAATCCCCCACCCACGGCCAGCTTCATCCATCCATCCCCCTTCACAATACATCCCCCACCCACGGCCAGCTGCATCCATCCATCCCCCTTCACAATACATCCCCCACCCACGGCCAGCTCCATCCATCCCCCTTCACAATACATCCCCCACCCACGGCCAGCTGCATCCATCCATCCCCCTTCACAATACATCCCCCACCCACAGCCAGCTCCATCCATCCATCCCCCTTCACAATGCATCCCACGGCCAGCTGCATCCATCCATCCCCCTTCACAATGCATCCCCCACCCACGGCCAGCTGCATCCATCCATCCCCCTTCACAATGCATCCCCCTTCACAATGCATCCCCCACCCACGGCCAGCTGCATCCATCCATCCCCCTTCACAATGCATCCCCCACCCACGGCCAGCTTCATCCATCCATCCCCCTTCACAATACATCCCCCACCCACGGCCAGCTGCATCCATCCATCCCCCTTCACAATACATCCCCCACCCACGGCCAGCTCCATCCATCCATCCCCCTTCACAATGCATCCCCCACCCACGGCCAGCTGCATCCATCCATCCCCCTTCACAATACATCCCCCACCCACGGCCAGCTGCATCCATCCATCCCCCTTCACAATGCATCCCCCACCCACGGCCAGCTGCATCCATCCATCCCCCTTCACAATGCATCCCCCACCCACGGCCAGCTGCATCCATCCATCCCCCTTCACAATACATCCCCCACCCACGGCCAGCTCCATCCATCCATCCCCCTTCACAATGCATCCCCCACCCACGGCCAGCTGCATCCATCCATCCCCCTTCACAATACATCCCCCACCCACGGCCAGCTGCATCCATCCATCCATCCCCCTTCACAATACATCCCCCACCCACGGCCAGCTGCATCCATCCATCCCCCTTCACAATGAATCCCCCACCCACGGCCAGCTTCATCCATCCATCCCCCTTCACAATACATCCCCCACCCACGGCCAGCTGCATCCATCCATCCCCCTTCACAATACATCCCCCACCCACGGCCAGCTCCATCCATCCCCCTTCACAATACATCCCCCACCCACGGCCAGCTCCATCCATCCATCCATCCCCCTTCACAATGCATCCCCCACCCACGGCCAGCTGCATCCATCCATCCCCCTTCACAATACATCCCCCACCCACGGCCAGCTTCATCCATCCATCCCCCTTCACAATACATCCCCCACCCACGGCCAGCTGCATCCATCCATCCCCCTTCACAATACATCCCCCACCCACAGCCAGCTCCATCCATCCATCCCCCTTCACAATGCATCCCACGGCCAGCTGCATCCATCCATCCCCCTTCACAATACATCCCCCACCCACGGCCAGCTCCATCCATCCCCCTTCACAATGCATCCCACGGCCAGCTGCATCCATCCATCCCCCTTCACAATGCATCCCCCACCCACGGCCAGCTGCATCCATCCATCCCCCTTCACAATGCATCCCCCACCCACGGCCAGCTGCATCCATCCATCCCCCTTCACAATGCATCCCCCACCCACGGCCAGCTTCATCCATCCATCCCCCTTCACAATACATCCCCCACCCACGGCCAGCTGCATCCATCCATCCCCCTTCACAATGCATCCCCCTTCACAATGCATCCCCCACCCACGGCCAGCTGCATCCATCCATCCCCCTTCACAATGCATCCCCCACCCACGGCCAGCTTCATCCATCCATCCCCCTTCACAATACATCCCCCACCCACGGCCAGCTCCATCCATCCATCCCCCTTCACAATGCATCCCCCACCCACGGCCAGCTGCATCCATCCATCCCCCTTCACAATACATCCCCCACCCACGGCCAGCTGCATCCATCCATCCATCCCCCTTCACAATACATCCCCCACCCACGGCCAGCTGCATCCATCCATCCCCCTTCACAATGAATCCCCCACCCACGGCCAGCTTCATCCATCCATCCCCCTTCACAATACATCCCCCACCCACGGCCAGCTGCATCCATCCATCCCCCTTCACAATACATCCCCCACCCACGGCCAGCTCCATCCATCCCCCTTCACAATACATCCCCCACCCACGGCCAGCTCCATCCATCCATCCATCCCCCTTCACAATGCATCCCCCACCCACGGCCAGCTGCATCCATCCATCCCCCTTCACAATACATCCCCCACCCACGGCCAGCTGCATCCATCCATCCCCCTTCACAATACATCCCCCACCCACAGCCAGCTCCATCCATCCATCCCCCTTCACAATGCATCCCACGGCCAGCTGCATCCATCCATCCCCCTTCACAATGCATCCCCCACCCACGGCCAGCTGCATCCATCCATCCCCCTTCACAATGCATCCCCCTTCACAATGCATCCCCCACCCACGGCCAGCTGCATCCATCCATCCCCCTTCACAATGCATCCCCCACCCACGGCCAGCTTCATCCATCCATCCCCCTTCACAATACATCCCCCACCCACGGCCAGCTGCATCCATCCATCCCCCTTCACAATACATCCCCCACCCACGGCCAGCTCCATCCATCCATCCCCCTTCACAATGCATCCCCCACCCACGGCCAGCTGCATCCATCCATCCCCCTTCACAATACATCCCCCACCCACGGCCAGCTGCATCCATCCATCCCCCTTCACAATACATCCCCCACCCACGGCCAGCTGCATCCATCCATCCCCCTTCACAATGCATCCCCCACCCACGGCCAGCTGCATCCATCTATCCCCCTCCACAACACATCCCCCACCCACACCCAGCACCATTCATCCATCCCCCTCCACAATGCATCCCCCACGCACAGCCAGCACCATCTTTCCCCCTCCACAACGCATCTCCCACCCACGCCCAGCACCATCCATCCTCCTCCACAATGCATCCCAATCCAAAAATCGGCCCAAAATATCGGCCGCAAAAATCGGCCTCATATATCGGCCATCGGCTGCCCCGATTTCTAAATATCGGCATCGGCCAGAGAAAAACCCATATCGGTCGACCTCTATTACAAATATTTGCAGGCAGAAAAAAAATCTGTTTCGGAGTCCTCGTTGCATCAGGGTCAACATTGGAGTCTACCCTTACACCAGAGTCCCTTGTTATATGAGGGGGTGTTGTTGAAGTGGAGATCATGAGCAGCCTCTGTTGACCTTATTCTGTTCACATTAAGGAAATGCCACTTGCCCTAGCTGTGGGCCTAATAAAATCTTTCAATGGTCCAGATGTGCCCGGCCCATATTGAAAAAAATAAAATAAAATGCAATCTGGTCAGATCTTGATTTGTATCCCTCGTTAATAAACAGACTGTACACACTAAAAAGTAATGTATCTTGGCTAAAGACCGCTTTAAATCTAATCTGCTTTAGAAAAGTATGCCTGCTATTTTCTTTCCAAATCTGTTTGTTGCACGAGTCACTCCTTATGTTGCTTGGCAATTGAAAAACGATTTATAAAACTTGGCTTACATTAGTTAATTCTTGCCCTTTCAGCTTGAGGCATTGTATGTAGACAAAACTATTGCACAGAGCAGGCAAGTATTACACATTTTCTTATTTTAATAAAAATAAAATACAAAAAAGCTTTACAGTTACTTCATCTGCTACTGAAACACCCATCTGATTCTTTCGTACATGGAATGTAAATTATAATGCAAAAAAAAACAGTAGCAGTAGTTGGCAACCAAAAACATGCTGCATTTTCAGATGCTTAGGGGTGGCACTAAGAATAAATGGCAGCTGCACATGTCTGCAAAGGAGCAGTAAAGTTTGGCTATGGGTGCGGAAACGGGTGTAATTGTGAACCTATCTTTAGGTAAACTGATTGAACTATTTTACTTTAGTACTTTTGCTATATTTTCTGGATAGCGTCTATAGCTCATAGAATGATTTCCCTTGTCTGCTTGGAATTCCTCTCTAATAACAGAATTATTGAGCAAGGATTGATTGCTTGAGGAAATCCCACCCCATGTTAACAAATATTCTAATATGATGGTGGTTGTGATGTAGTGCTAAACTTTATGTGAAGTGAAAGTGCACACAAAAAAGGGGGGGGGGGGACATTCAAATGATCATTCGAATAGACACCAAAATACAAAGTCCAACTTGTCCATAGTCATTCAAAAAAATGAACATGAAAGTGTGAGAATAAGAGGCAAATCTAATCCCAAAGCGGAATCTTTGAAAGAGGAATGGAAGGCGAGTCCACGACAGTGAAGTAGTATGCCTCAAACCAATGCATATAACAGGGCCGGTATGCAGAACATCCAGAGCTGAAAAAGGGATCTTGCCGCAATGGATCCGTATGTCGGCGACAGCAGGTCGAATGAGCATGGATGGCCGGTACGGTGTGTAGCCCAGACAGTGAGTAAGACCCGGAATCTCCAGTGGGGAACTCCAAATGGACCTCATGGCACTCCCACCAAACTGCAGCCCAGATGATGGAAAAGACCCAGAATCTCCAATGGAAACTTCCCCTTAGCACCCCTAGGGGACTGGAAGGGTAGGGTTTTTAGATGGAAATCACCACACTGGCTCAAGAGTATAAGACCTGAGTTTCTGTTTAATACAGTAAAGCTGACCATACATGGGTCAAATTCCAGATGGCTTTTCTTTTGAAAATCTGAAATTTTGTGATCCGATGGTAATCCAATTGATTTTTGAAATTCGACCAACGAAGTATTCTATTTCACCTAATGTTGCTACAAAAAAATAATTTTAGTGGCCGGGAATCTTCTTTTCTTTCTAGGTCACAGCTTATGCTCATTTCCTTTTCTATATTTCTCGCACGATTCTCTCAATCATTAGTTAGAAATTAGTTTTTCCAAAAATTTCCAACATGCCCGATCATTGAAATTCAAAGGCTGCACGAAAATCATCCATTGCTGCAGGCCATTTAAGGTGCCAAATTCGAAAGAAAATTCTTGGTTATGATTTTCATAAGAAAATTGTTTTAGAATTCAATCCATGTACGGCCCGCTTTAATCCATATGTTTTATCCTTGTTTTGTTTGGTCACAGATTAGTTTGATTAATACCACTGCTCCTTTTTCTGCACAATACTGGTGGCTTTGGCAACACAATTCCAGGTGTTGCCTGCATTGGCACCTGCTCCTAAAGCTTTAATCATGACTTCATCATTTAGACCTAGTGATTGAACCATTTTGGACATGCATGTTCCCATAAACAATCAGTAGATTTAGTTTCCCTTTTAAACCTGTTTACCAAAAATTATCACTATCTCACGATGCTTGTGCTCTCAACCGAACTGTCAAGCCATCTAATGGCTCAGGGATATGCAATTAGCGGACCTCCAGCTGTTTCAGAACTACAAGTCCCATGAGGCATAGCAAGACTCTGACAACCATAAGCATGACACCCAGAGGCATGATGGGACTTGTAGTTTTTCAACAGCTGGAGGTCCACTAATTGCATATCCCTGTAATAGATGGTGTCATAACCGATCACATGTACTGCACCATAGCAACTACAGATCAAACAAAGTCTAAATGGTAGCTTCAGTGGATGTAAAAGGTAGGTAGGTAAGGTTCTGCTTTTAAAGTAAACCCATGCTCATTTTATACTTTTAACAGGAAAAGCCCCGCCTAAAAGTAGACCTCAGACATGCCTGCTTAGTCTTGACTAGCCTCTTATTTGCCCCTCTTTGAGTTAATTTTACTTAGTTTCAGTGGCTTGGTATTCATTGACATCATGGCTAATGCCTAGTATTCACTTTTTTTGTTTTTTATTTGTTCAACCCAGCGAGGTGAATTAAAAAAGCTGACTGCTCTGGTCGCTGCCGCTGTACTAACAATCCAATGTTAGTACAGCAATCTCCCCTGACGTTCTAATGTGTTCTGACAGTTGGATGCCCCCCCCCCCACTATGGTCAGCACTCTCGTTCATTGGCTAAGTGCGCTGACGGGGAGCCGGTCAGCAGTTATTTTTTTTTGGTCATGCCCCTTTGACAGAAGCTGGCTGAGCGACTGTAGTACACACAGGCCAAATGTCGGCCAATTGAGACTTTTTGGTTACTGAAGCAAACCTATTGGACAGAAAGTTGAAAAAGGGTCATGAAGTCCAGGAAAGTCAGGCGCCATTTTCTACTGTTGGTGCTTATCATAATTAAAGGTAATCTGTCACTGGGGATATTCAGACATTAACTTGAGTCTGTGAAAATGGATATATGGGAGCTTCCACTTCTGATTTGTATTGAAGAAAGTATGGACTCCTGTGAGAGTATGTTGAGAAACCACAATTAGGTTGACCACCTCAGAATGTAAATGTTTTTAAAGAAACCTGTCAACATTTGATACTGGGTAGGTTGGAAAATCTAGTTCTATGGTGATCTTATGAGTCAAGAAGACACCACTGTACAGATACATTGACAGTTCACTGCATGAGAAGTCTTGGGCACTGAACATTTAAATATTTCATGTTTGGTCATATAGTTGAATCTGGAAAACTGGTATCTGGTAATTTTATGGCATCTGGTATGGCAAAATAGTTTACCCAAACTGTGTGTTTAAGTAAAACTGTAGTAAGAGAAATATGAAGGCTGCATACCACCTCTGCCCAGTGCAAGGCATTTTGTGAATGTTTTTTACTCCAATATTGGTCATTGGGTCACTTGAAACCCATCAAATTAGACTTTGTGGCAGACTGCTGCAGATCATTCTATTTCACGCTCTATTGAAAGGAGAGGGGAATGGATATGAACAGGGGGGACTTTATATGGAGCACACAGGAAAAAACAAATATCAACTAGTTGAAAATATAATGGTTTTATTCTGTACAGTTGAACAATAGTTAAACAGAAAATGATATAAATATAATATACTTGATAGTGTTGAGAATCATAAATACATTTCAAAAACAGCAAAATTGATATTATTTGTACACTTCCCATAAAATACAAAGAACAATTTGCACATGAATGAATATTGTAAACATTCTATAGGAACAGCTACAACAAAAGTAGAGATAGCCTCCTACCTTCCCGACCTGCATCGGTATGACCCGAAAGGGACCCAATCTATAATCCACAAAGCTGCATAAAATAAAATGTAAAATAATTCATTTCGGGTCATACCGATGCAGGCCGGGAAGGTAGGAGGCTATCTACTTTTGTTGTAGCTGTTCCTATAGAATGTTTACAATATTCATGCATGTGCAGATTGTTCTTTGAATTTTATGGGAAGTGTACAAACATTTACAATTTTGCTGTTTTTTAAATGTATTTATGGTTCTCAACACTATCAAGTATATTATATGTATATAATTTTCTGTTTAACTATTCAACTGTACCGAATAAAACAATTATTATATTTTCAACTAGTTGATATTTGGTTTTCCCTGAAGACTGTGAGCGCCATATAAAGTCCCCCCTGTTCATATCCATTCCCCTCTCCTTTCAATAATGTTTATTTCTGCCAGCAGATAGGGATGGGGGTACATGCCTAGTTTTGTCATAGCCCCATTTAAAATCCCACTTTGTTACTATATTATTTCACGCTCTATGATCTTGACTCAAATGCTGGAAAGCTTCTAAAGTTGGCACAAAACCACCAACTGCATGGCCTGCATTACACATTCAGAAACTGACAAACAATACTCTTTTGTCTTTGTGTTGATAAATTCGCACAGGAAACAAATGGAAAATTGCATGCCTGTCTTTTCATTGCTGTGTTGTGTCAACCCACAAGGAACAAGATTAAATAGTGAAACAAAAACAGATACATTTTTAATATAGAATTCTAGTTGCACAAACGAGCAGAAGTCTGAATAAAGGACATCTTGTACAGGTCAAATGAAAAGCTCTGCTGTTGGAGAATAAAGCTAACAGTTGGAAGCTAAACATGACAAACAAGAAATTTCACAATGCACTCCGATTAACACAAAGGCACCAAAGAGAGTTAAAACCACAGCCATGGAGAAAATGAAACTCTCAAAGCCACCTAATAAAGACTCCTATGAATAATGCATTTTTTGTATTATGTCTATTTAAAGATCAGATTGCTTTTGACATTGGTTGCCAAAAATAAATTGCTGTCTGCTTCTGCTGTATAAAAAAACTGAGGGTGAATAAACCTTAATTGAAAAAAATAATAAAAAAGAAACAAACTTGACATTTTTAGAACCTGCATTAAGTCTTGACATTTGAGACCAGGGGAGAGCGCAGGAAGGGAGCATATTTTGAGTGTATATACATTATATATTACATGAGTAATGTCTAAAAATGTCCTGTGTTGGTATATATGTTAATATTTATAGTCCTTTTTATACAGGCTTTGCCTTTGCCTGGGAATTAAGGTTAGAGGTGACTCCCCCCCCCCCCCCCTTTTTTTTTTTTCTATTTCTTTTTTTTTTTTTTGTGAACATGTTTAGCTATACATTACCTGTTTGTTGTTTTTGCAAAAAAAATAAAAATAAAGCACCTTTTTGATCTTGCCAGAAAATGTGTTAGCTGATAACTTCCTGTGCACTCTGCATGTGTTGCATGATTTGGTAATCTGTAAGGACAACCAAACTTTGCCCGTTTTTACGTTATTTAGAGGGGGGGGGGTTTCAGTACCTGCTTCTATTGTCTTGATACAGTAGGAATAGTGAGTGTCATGGCTTTAGGGCAGGAAGTATGTACTGGTAGATTCACCAATTCAGGATAAAGGAAAAAAACTGAAAAGAAAGCTAATGCATCCTCCAAGGACTGCTAGGCTGTAATATAATAAACGTGTTTATTAACTTTAGTTTCTATCCTGATTGCTAAAGTAGCTGCAATTTCCTGTAATACCCATTTAGTGTGTTTAGCACATATGTCCACTGAATAAATACAAAAGTAAACAAAATTTTATGTGTGACTGTATTGGTATCCTGTAGGTGTAGGTTTTACATATCTATAACAATTGAAAACATTAACTTGTGCCATGTAAACAATCCTCATTCTCAAAAAATAATCTGCATAACCAAAAAAATAGAAACTGTGACAATATAGAAATAAAAATCATCTGAATTTTTTTTGCATCCACACTATTGCAGTTTTTTATTCTGCCAAAATTAATTTTTGCTGTGATGAAAACCGCTCTGTGCCACTTCAAAATAGGTTACTTATTTATTAAAGTTACAAAGTGTGTTTGCTCTCCACCAAGGAAATCTATGATCCATCGCTGTCTTTCTTTTTTCCACCTTCAGCCATTTTATGGAACCAAAATCGCTGGCTGTTTAAGCTAGTTTGCATACATGTTTGGAAAGAAATGGTCCACTAGAATTGCTTTCTTCACAGATATTAGGTGGCAATTGTGTTATGTGAATTTTCACTTTTATGCTTGTGGCTTATAATTAGAGTGCATGCTAATTTTTATTTTATATTGTTTAGCTTGCATAGTTGAGAAGGAAAAAATCTGCATAGTATAAAATCCTTTTTTAGCTTTTATTAAAATGTTTAAATTACTTTTTTTTTTTTTCCAAACCTTTTTATTGAAGGTAAAATGCAATACAATTAATGCATGTATACATTTATTAGGTTTTACAATAAAAATAATTCTAGACAACATGTATATGGTATCAGAAGCTACAACGCTATGATCATCATGCATTCAAATTTCAGAGTGTTTTAAAGAATAAAATAGGAAAGCATTACATTATCATAGTCCTAGTATGAAAATATAAAGCACAGGTGAATTTTAAACTAAAGGTCTATTTAGTCTGATCATACGGACATAAATGAAGTGTCCTAGTAAAAGATTGTAATAAAAAGACTCTGATACAGTGTTGCGTAGTCTTATAAAATTATGGTAATAAACGGGGGATATTTAGTATACAGTAAAAGAACACAGTATAACAAAGGTTGGGAAAGATTTCAAGGGAAAGATGTCTAGGCAAGCGCTCAAATTAGGGGGTAAGAGGAATATGTGGGGGTTCCAATCTCTAGAGGTGTTCCATCTCAATGAAGATTAAAAAATGTCAAAGTAGTCGTAATAAGTACTAACATAAGGAAAAATTAAGTGCATAATAAGTCCAGAAAATTCGATGAATCCCTAAAGTGGATCCAACATGACCAAGTGGTATTATATTTTGTCGGGGTATCATTGGCTTGGTGAATCAAGTCCTCCATCTCAGAAATGTTTTGAACGCTGTTAATCCAGTCAGATAATGTTGGAGGATTAACCTTTTTCCAAAAAAGAGGGATGCATTGTTTTGCAGCATTAATGAGATGGAGCACTAAGGAGTTTTTATAGGTGGATTGTGGTAATAATTAGGGTTGTCCCGATACCACTTTTTTAGGACCAAGTACAAGTACCGATACTTTTTTTCAAGTACTCGCCGATACCGAATACCGATACTTTTTTTTAAATGTGTCCCCAAATGCAGCCATGTCCCCCCACAGATGCAGCCATGTCCCCCCACAGATGCAGCCATGTCCCCCCACAGATGCAGCCATGTCCTCCCACAGATGCAGCCACGTCCCCCCCCATATCCAGCCATGTCCCCCCCCCCCATATCCAGCCATGTCCCCCCCCCCATATCCAGCCATGTCCCCCCCCCCATATCCAGCCATGTCCCCCCCCCCATATGCAGCCATGTCCCCCCCCCCATATGCAGCCATGTCCCCCCCCCCATATGCAGCCATGTCCCCCCCCCATATGCAGCCATGTCCCCCCCCCCCATATGCAGCCATGTCCCCCCCATATATGCAGCCATGTCCCCCATACCTAGATGCTGCCGCGCCGCCGCCGCTTGGTTAATACGGGCGGGGAACATTACAGCTTTCATTCGAATAGCTGTAGTGTTTCCCGCAGCGCTGCGTATAGACACTCCCCCTTGCTCGGGATTGGACAGATCACCCGAGAAAGGGGGAGTGTCTATACGCGGCGCGGCGGGAAACACTACAGCTATTCAAATGAAAGCTGTAATGTTCCCCGCCCGTATTAACCAAGCGGCGGCGGGGATGCGGCGTAGCCGGTGGGGGGTGGTGGGGGGCTGAGTATTCGGCCAGGCATCGGGGGAATTTGCGGGAGTACAAGTACTCCCGCAAATACTCGGTATCGATATCGATACTAGTATCGGTATCGGGACAACCCTAGTAATAATGTATGGTGCAGTAAATATTGAGCCGGGGAAAAGTCCAACGTGTATGTCGTGATTTGGAATATAGCGTCATGCACTTTCTCCCAGAAAGGCATTATGAGGTCACGGCTCCACCAAATGTGGAGCAATGATCTGAGAGTGGTGTTGCATCTCCAACACATAGGGGAAACGGTTGGATAAAAAACATGGAGACGTTCAGGAGTACGATACCATCTAGAAAAGTGGTTCTCAACCTTTC
Organism: Rana temporaria; assembly: GCF_905171775.1. NCBI lineage: Eukaryota > Metazoa > Chordata > Amphibia > Anura > Ranidae > Rana > Rana temporaria. Next base: position 380,555,807 of record NC_053490.1, read on the forward strand.
TAGTGCCGTGACCCCTTGATAAGATTTCCCAAGTTGTGGGGACCCCCAACAGTAAAATTATTTAAACTTAGGAGCTCTTGATCAAGGTCATCTGCTGATCTGATAGTGGGGATTTTAATGGCAACTCTAATCACAGGTAGTGTTACTCAATGCATCTCCGACTTTGTGGTGCCTCGCAGCAGTGACGCCTATACCGAAATCAAGAGATAGCCCCTCTCCAGCCCCTCCCACTTCACATTCCTCACCAGACAACTGACCTCTAGTCTCTGCTCCCCAGCCATGCCGTGAGCTGAATGGACAACTGTGAAGAGGCTGAGTGGACAACCGCGGGCACCAGGGACAGCCCTACTGGGGAGAGCGATGCAGGCCCAAGGGACAGCCCTACTGGGGAGAGCGATGCAGGCTCAAGGGACAGCCCTACTGGGAAGAGCGATGCGGACTCCAGGGACAGTCCTACTGGGGAGAGCGATGCAGGCTCCAGGGACAGCCCTACTGGGGAGAGCGATGCAGGCTTCAGGGACAGCCCTACTATGGAGAGCGATGCGGGCTCCAGGGACAGCCCTACTGGGAAGAGCGATGCAGGCTCCAGGGACAGCCCTACTGGGGGGAGCGATGCGGGCTCCAGGGACAGCCCTACTGGGGAGAGCGATGCGGACTACAAGGACAGCCCTACTGGGGGGAGCAATGCGGGCTCCAGGGACAGCCCTACTGGGGAGAGCGATGCGGACTACAAGGACAGCCCTACTGGGGAGAGCGATGCGGGCTCCAGGGACAGCCCTACTTGGGAGAGCGATGCATGCTCTATGGACAGCCCTACTGGGGAGAGCGATGCGGACTACAAGGACTGCCCTACTGGGGAGAGCAATGCGGGCTCCAGGGACAGCCCAGGATTCGGTGACCCCTGGCAAATCATCATTCGACCCCCGAGGGGGTCCCGACCCCCAGGTTGAGAACCACTGATCTAGAATATAACTTGTAGCTATTTTCCTGGGCAAAATTGTAAATTGCTCCCACCTCCCAGTGCTGTAACCAGCACTAGTTGTAAACATCTGTACTCTGTCCCTACCACTAGGAACTACCTTGAAACTTTGAGGTAGCAAAAGGACTTCACTAGACTCTTTCTGTACACTTTTCAGAAAGGCCCCTTTTCACACTGGGGCGTCCGTGGCATAGGCGGTAAAGCGCTGCTATTTTTAGCGGCGCTTTACCATCGTATTTGCGGGGGGTATTTGGATGCTAGCGGGATGCTTTTATCCCCCGCTAGCAGCCCTGAAAGGGTTAAAACCACCGCAAAGTGCTGCTGCATTGATTTCAATGGGCAGGAGGAGTGGTATACACACCGCTACAAAGATGCTGCTAGCAGGACTTTTTTACCGTCCTGCTAGTGCACCCTCTGGGCTTTCACACTGGAGAGACAGCAGCGGCTCTTTCAGGGCGCTTTGCAGGTGCTATTTTTAGCATTGTAGCGCCTGCAAAGCGCCCCAGTGTGATAGGGGTCGAAGGAGTAGGATTTTTCAATGATGGGCAGTGCTGGGGTGGAATTGTTATCGATGGCCAAAGAAATCTATCTGTTATTGATTTTGAATGCTTGCGGGGCATGTTTAGGCAATTGAAGGGCGGCTTTTTCTATATTGGATAAAGATTTCTTTAGTAGATATGTTTTTGCCATCGATACAAATTCTGCCCCCAGCACTGCCCATCATAAATATTCACCCCCTTCATGTAAATATCTGCCCCTCCTACATGAATGTGCTTTGGTAACGCGAGACAACAGCTGATGTAAACTCCGCTGTTCTGAGGGTCCGTTTTGCGCATGCGCGGTTCCAGCCGTTCGATAGACATTTCTCGACAGGACAGGGCAGGCAGAGCCACGTGCTCTGTGTCAATAGACACAGACAGGACAGCTTTGGGAGCAAGCACGGAGGCATTGGGCAGAGGGGAGGAACCAGAAGCACCAGCTGGGGACCCCAGAAGGAGGATTGGGGCTGCTCTTTGCGAGACCATTGCACGGAGCAGGCAAGTATAGCATGTTTTGTTATTTAAAAAAATATATTTAAGCTTTTAATGTTGCTTTTAGTTTAGTGTGGAGTCATACTACGCGACTATTACATGAACCATACCCTTGGTTCACAATTAACATTACAGTCACTAATTTACTTTAAAAGAAATAGAAAGAAAATAGGAGAATTTTTTAATGAAATATAGAGGAAACTTGGGATACATTTATCCCTTACACCAGAGCCACACCTCCTTATCCGTTTATTTCCTGTATTCTTCACACATAGAATCCTTTTTTAAATAATTTTCTCACCATGGCTTTTATTGTTATATCAGGGTAGTTCTCCAGTTCATAGTAGATATCCAATACTTTCTTTGCCAGGAAACCCATAATCCATTGCCAGCTTCAGCACAGATCATCAGACACAGCATGGCTATGTGGAGCACAATGCTGGAAGCCGACAGGCATTTATTTATGTTTAACTCATCCCATCTGTTGTCTGCATTAGAAAGAATGTGAGACAGGAGTACTAGAAGAGCAATGAACAGTTTTCATTTACAGATCTTGAGTGTATCAAATCAAGCGTTTATTTATTTAAAACCACCTTTTTTTTGTCTAGTGTAATGAAATTTGAAGTCTTTATTGAATGTTTTAAATATTATTACACTGCATATGTTTTACTGTTACCGCTGCTTTGTCAGAAATCCACCTATGAAAAGTTAAAAATAAATTTTAACGAAATAAGAATATTTGCTTAAAAAATAAATTCTAGGTCATTTAAAATGGTGATGGACAAAGGAATGCACCAAGTAGCTAAAATATCTAAAGTTTTAAACATTGAGAGAGAAATGCCCTAATAAACAGTTGTCACCAGAACAAGTTTCCCTGTCCTCTATTTCTCAGCACTTTAGATTGACAATGGTCACCAGGAGACGCAGAGTAAAGCTCCTTTGCAGAAAGTAGTAAAAACTCACAAGAGTTTGAACTTTTCATACTTCACCCAAAAAATAATTAAAGTTTACCTTTTGGATGTACTTTAACTGTCTTCTAAATTGAATTTACAAATTTTATTACTTTTACATATAGATTTTTTGCTTACAGGAAAAAATTTAAAATAACATTGGTTTTACAAAGGTATACAATGTTAATAATTTTTTATTTTATGTCCACAGATTTATTCTGGTTCAAAGCTACACATTCTCATGCTTTAATCTGAAGATATTGCTCATGAAGAGGACATACCCAGGCCTTAATCTGTCTGATTAATAACTATAGAAACCTAATTTCTCCATAAGAAGCCATGACCAGTTATTGTGATTTTCTTACTTTTGGCCACTTATAAGTTTGAATCATTTTTCAAAAACGGTTATCAAAAATGACAAGTCTGTTCCGTAGGAGTAACAGCAATGGCAGTGCACGGAGCAACTCTTCTACTCAGGAACTTAACAATAGCCGGCCTGTACGCAGGTTGGAGTTCAACCAGGCTATGGAGGATTTTAAAACCATGTTTCCAAACATGGAATATGACATTATTGAATGTGTCTTGAGGGCCAACAATGGAGCAGTGGATGCTACTATTGATCAGTTACTACAGATGAACCTGGACGATGGTGGCTATGATGACAGTTCGGACTCAGATGACAGCATTCCTCCTGAGGTTATAATTTTATTTTCATTTTGTTTTAGGACCATAATGAATTTTTCCATCTGCAATAGTAAGTTATGCTACCCATGTTTAAATATGGCTTTGTAACAGTTTTCTTATTGTTTCCTAAGCATTTTAAAAATTGCTTTAAATCATTATATGGAGCCCTCTGATCTTAGTTGAATATGTATATTGTATACACAAATATATGTAAAAAAAAGTTTGGCGCTCCATGGACCTGCCCCATTCTATAGATAGTGGCGGAACTACCAGGGTCGCAGCATTAACACTTACGACTGGGCCCTGGCGTTCTGCCACTGTCGGGGGCGCGCCCAGTGGGGTTACTAGTCACAAAGTTCTGAGCAGAGTGTGTGTCTCTCATACAGCTCAAAGCCGGTTTTCTATGGAACACAACCTCCCTCCCTCTTCTGTCCTCTCTCGTACGGATGACACAGCCTATCTGCTCCGTCTCCCAACTTCCCTCACCTGTGTGTGCTTTTCGGGAAGTCAAGTGTAAAGTTGGAAAGCTCACACCTCCCCGTGGTACATACAGTAGAGGGGAGGTGGGAGAAGGAGCAGATGGGATGTGTCATCCTGTATGAGAATGGGGGGAGCAAGGAGAACTATCGGCTCTGAGCTGTGAGAGACTCTCTCCGCTAAGAGCCGTGCTGAGGAAACGGGCAGCATGGATGATCACTGATCGGCTGTACTAATGGGCAGTGATGATAGGAGGCATTGATGGGCACTGATAGGCTGCACTGATACGCAGCACTGATGGGTGCCATTGATGAACAATGTAGGTCATTTATGAACCTCCCAAAGCCTGACTGAAAAACTCCCAGAGATGGCATCACCCCGTCCTGCCTTATCCAAGTTGGCACTGTTCACGTCAACCATCACTGGAGCTGTCTCCAATTCAAACCTCCTCATATCCACTTTCTCTCTCTCTCTGACGCAGTAGCGCAGAGCTTGGCATTTGAGAGCCAACTGCTGTGACAGTGGGGGTCATAGCCATATGCCATAGCATACGGAGGATGTGTTCTGTAGTCCAGCTGTAGGTAATGGGGCACAAATGATAACACTGTTTGGAATTTTAGTGCAGCAGAGGCAGAGTGTACAGTACAGAGGTCTGTGTTCTCATTGTGGAAATGTTCCCTTCCTTCCTGTCCTAGTGACTTGTCTGACATGGGACATAAAATAAAGCAAAATGTATTGGGAAAGCAGATAACAAAAACCCTTTTTAGTAGAATACAGAATAATTACAGAAAAGCCAGTGTTTTAAAAATTCACATCTTCTTATTTGCATTTTCAGATTCTGGAAAGAACTCTAGAACCAGACAGTTCTGATGAGGAGGCACCTCCAGTTTATTCACCACCATCCTATGACCTGCAATCATTTGACAGACCTCAACCACAAACCCCACCCACACCACCTCCTCGGTATGTGTCACAAACTATAATGTGTGATGTAAAATTCTTGTGATATTAGTTACTTGCTGGCAACACAACTCTTGAAAATCCAATGCACATATATATTTTTTTAACATTGCAGAGAGAAATGCAAATCCATAGTTTATAGTAAAGTTATGCTTTAACTTCATCTTCTGATGCCCTTTGCATAAAATTGTTGTTGCATACACTTAAATATGTATATAAAAACCTGTTATAAAGTGCTCTCTGCCCAGGTATATTTTCAGTTTTCAGCACTGTCAAAATGTTTTATTTATTTTTTGCTATTTAAATGAAAAAAATACCAAATTTAAAAAATAAAATAAAAATTTGTTTAGGTTTCTTATAAAGTTTTGCAAATAATTATAAATGTAGTCCAACATGTAATCTACAACATTTCCTTGGTAAAAAGAACCCAAATTGGAATATATATATATTTTTTTGTCTGTGTGTAAGTTAGAGTAGTAAATATAGTAAAAACCATAGTAAACTAAGGTAGTTTGTAACCTGGTAGGGGGTTCTTGCATCCCCAAAACGTTGGCCTTTTCTTCCTCCTAACTTTTAGGGCTGTAACATTTGTTTTTTACAATCTTTACTTCCCATTTACTGGTTGTAGTCGTGGTATTCACTCAGGATTTTTAACTGGACCATGCCTTCCCTGGATTTCCACTGAAATGTCTTTGTGGATGCAGGAAAGGACGTACACATCCCGTTTTATCTCCATTTAAAGACCAAAATGTTTTCCACAATCTGACTGACTCCCCCCTGTTCAGTTTTGTGATAAGCACTTGCGATTTGGCCACCCTGTACCACAGGCTATAGTTTGCTGAAGATAAAGGTGGCGGGAACGAGGCAGGCAAGTGTAAAAATGTTCCATGTAGAGGTAATGGGCCTTGATGAAACAGGGGTGATGCAATGTCCACACAATTTTTCCACTGCTCCCCTTATAGTTTGGGCAATCAGTCGGCTCCATGTTTTCCTTCATAAACCTAAAAGTTATATGTGTACCCTGTGGCCCTCTTACAAAGTTGGTACAAGTTCACCCTGTATTTGGCCCGATTACTGTAGATGTACTGTTTGATGCACCGCCTGCCAGTAAATTGAATGAAGGACTCGTTGTTGGCAATGTACATCTCAGGAAATTTCTTGGAAAGTTGAGTGGCTGAATGTTGTACAGCTTCTCATAAAGAGGGTGATTTTGAGTAGGACACAGGGAATTATCACTAAGTGTAGAAACCTCATGATCATTGCACTGGGGACAGATGTTGATGATGCACTGGGGACACTGGGGTTGATTTACCAAAACTGGAGAGTTGAAAATCTGGTGCAGCTCTGCATAGAAACCAATCCACTTCCAGTTTTATTTTTTATTTTTTTTATTTAACCAAAGCTTAA